>NC_047512.1:6985532-7585532 GCF_902827115.2 Pseudochaenichthys georgianus | reverse complement strand
ACTATATTAGAATATTAGAATACAATCTCCAGAAAAAAAGTTTTAAATAATTGTTACAGTGGATGAAGGGGGCGGGGGAGGGGTGTCTAAAGTCAAAGATGAATCTTGATTGGGCCATGTTTTTTTCACACTTTCACACGTGGCAAGAATTGTCAAAATCAGTTTGGTAGTGTTTATATATCTATTGTAGAGGATATAGTGAAGCCTTGTTCCGATAAAAAAAACTAGAGCGTAGTTATTATATAATTTTAACTTGAAACGGGTCACGGGAGACCGGAACACAACATAAGGGTTCAAAGGTTCAGTTGCACTGTATTATGATGAGAGGACATTTATTTGACTATAACTAAAAAATATAGAGAAAGAGAAATATGAATAACATATATTTGTTGGCGGGAAGAAACATAAATATTAATCGGAAAAGTCTTATTGAAACTTATTTGAATTGCTGGCTTTGGTTTCCAGCTCAGTGGCAGCCCTTAATATCGTTTACCATCCTCCAGCTGATTGCAAATCTGGGATCTGGTTTCCCCTTCTATATCTAAATATTAATAGTCTCCATTACACGAAAATTACTTTCATCTCCGACTCACATGGAGGGATTAGATTTTAATCAAGGCATTAAAGATGGCTTTCTATTCCTGCAGATGGGAGCGATGGCAGGCAGTCAATTAGATCCTTTCTGTGTGCAGCCTCACTCTGAAACCTGATGCACTCTTTGTTATCACACAAGCTGCACGAGCAAACAAGAAGACAAAGAGAAATCTGCCAACATAACGATGAGCTTCTGTCAGGGATCAATGCATCAATATAATACAAAAAAGAAAATAGAAAAACAAAGACCACGTTGAACATCAAAGCATGTCCCAGTAGAGGAAAAAAATACAAATAACAAACCTAAACATTAGCATAATAAGGACACTTGCAGCAGCCATTAAAACTACAACAGACAGGATATAGATGGATAAATACGTTAAATATACTATGCAATCAAGACAGCACAATAAAACAATTAGTGCAATTCTAATTGAAAGCATTTCCTATATACAAATACATTAAAATATCAAATATGATGTATTTTGTTTTCTCTGTTACAGTAGATGCAGTTTAAGCGTTTCTTAAATAATGTTGTAATGGTCTGTATTGCAACTGACTTGGTGTTGCTTTAAGATGATATTTCTCTGCTCACTATCTTGCCTTTTAATATTACATCATGTTAATATTACATCAAGTTAAATCAAGAGAGTATATTATTCAAGAGATTAAAGATCCCGATCTTCAATAACATGTTATTTCAAAATGGTATATCTTACAGCCCTTAACATAAAGCTTCAAATCATTCTGGGTATTTCATTAGAAAGTAAAAATACTGCAGTGCCGGTTCGGGCTGTAATAATGGTGAATGAAGTGTTACATCTAAGTATAGCAGTCCATTACTCTGCAGCTCATCCTGGCAGAATGTGTTGATCCACTCCAACCTGCAGACAGACTCCAGGTGAGATCAATAAACCCTGATTAGCTGAATGACTCGCGGCAGGGTGCTCTCCTCTCTCAGGGGTAGACAAGCCAAAGTGATGTCATGGTGTTTGATGCTCTGAACTTCAACACGGCTCAGTGTGTTGTGTTTGCCGTCCTGCTCTTGTCTCTCGCTGTTTCAGCAAAAACATTTTCTTAGAGAGACACCAAGTTGTCATCAGCCGGTGCCGAGGAAACCGGACTTTGGGGTGAAGTAAGTAGCCTTTTTAGCTTCCTGTTGTTCCTCATGTTATGTCTTTCTGTTGGGTTCAAAGGAACTCTTATTGTAAGTACTGACAATTATTTGTATTTGAAAGGAATTTGGATAGTTTTATAAAAACATTTTGCTGTTTCCAAGTTATATTTTACCAAATACTTGTCCAAAATGACCTCTTATGCTGTGTTTGCCCTCAATGGCACTTCACATGTTGTAAACTGTAGTTCATTTTAGGTGACAGATGGTTTGAGTTAAACGTTTGCCAGGTTCTGGGAAGGTCTGCTTGGGAAAGTTTAACTCTACACAAATAATCGTGTACTTAATAAAAAAAGGAATACAGTCCTCGGCGTTCCAACCGTGTGGTTTGCCTGCCTTGCCATTTTCTCTGACTTGATTTAATACCATTCGTGAGTTTGGCTAGCTGGGCTTCATTTAAAAAAAGGTTGAGACATCCGAACTTGTCCATTCCTCTGGCTGTGCTTTTTGCCTCTGACTCACCACAATCTCTGACCACTGAAACCGCAGCCCTTAAATAGTTCTGCCCGTTATCTCGTCTCCCACAGAACTGCTGCTCGTGCACGTGAACTCCTGAACCTCGCTCAGCTGCCCAAGTCCTGAGATTGGAGGAACGTAAATGGCGCTAACGACGTCTCCAACACCCGTAACCAGCACATCCCTCAGTCCTGCGGCTCGTGCTGGGCTCGTGGCAGCACCAGTGCCATGGCAGGTGAGAGGTCTCCTCCCTTTCAGCTTGTTAAAGCCAGATAGGAAACTCTTTCTGAATGTCCTTCTGATGGTCTTTAATGGCAAAGAATAGGCAAGTTGTAACTTTTAAAAACTAAAACCACTTCTATCAACGCAACTGTTACTCTGGAATGTCTACGAGTTGTACTTCTAACACTTAAAGGTGGGGTAGGCGTGTGGCGTAGTGGGTTGTCTGTAGGTGTTCAGATCAGGGGGTTACAGGTTCAAACCCCACTGCAGTCAGCATGTCGTTGTGTCCCTGAGACACTTCACCCCAAATTGCTCCTGTGGGGATTGTCCACAGTGTTGAGTATGTGAGTCGCTTTGGATAAAAGCGTCTAACATGTCATGTACGTAATTCACTTCAGAAACACTTTGTTATATTCCATGGAATGCTCTTAACATCCCGATAGCAATGAATACATGAAATGCTTTGACAATAAATACATAAAAAAATGTCACCTGTGGAAGCCGTGGCGCTGTAGAAAGCACGACCAATCATCTGAGCCGGCGCGGCTAAAGTAACTGGATGGCCTACCTGCCTGTCAGCCTTCCATCTGGGCACAAACTTATCTCGTGCCCTCATTGGTCATGTTCGTGTGTTGGAGGAGGGGCTCTGTGAGGAAGTCTGAAGGAAGGGGCAGATTTCTTTCAGCTGCGTACTTTCAAATTCTAGCGCACTCGAGCTGGTTTCTCCATTCTTACATACCCTACCTTAAGTGATACCATTTTTAAGTATATGGTCTCAAAACTTCTTCTTTTTTGTCTTGGAGTATCCAAAAGTTTTTTGTTTTTTTGGTTAAACATTGTTTTTACAAATTAAGCACTATAGATAACTTACAATTTCAAAAAAGACTATGACAAAGTTTAAAGTTAAAGAAATGGTTGCACATTTGGGAAATGGCGAATTGTCAACGGATTAGACCAATAACCCTTAAAATGCATGTATGGTGTGTTTTCCTGGTTCTTCTACATGTATATTACAGACTGAGAGCCATCAAGCATTCATTGCAAATAAACATGAACCCGGTTTAAACATGCATGTAAATATGGCTAAGGCTACCACACTCTCCACCAGCCTGGACCTGACCATGCGCTAGTCTTTAAGTGAACACTGTTTATGATAAATATTATTTTCTCCGCTTGTGTAGATCGCATCAACATTAAGAGGCGAGGCGCTTGGCCGTTGCCTTATCTGTCCAACACGTGATGAACTGATGCTGGCACCTGTCACGGAGGAGACCATGGAGGGATGTGGGAGTACGCTCACAAACACGACGAGACCTGCAACACCTACCAGGCGATTGACCAGAGTAAGAACTCCAACAAATGAGTGCACTTGGTATAAATGTTTCCAGTTCCTCAAAGCCTTTTAAGACTTGCATCTTTTTAGAATGCAAGCCCTTCAATGAATGTGGGACTCGCACAACTTTCGGGGCGTGCAACACTGTGCAGAACTACACTCTGTGGAAAGTAGGTGACTTTGGAGCAGTCAGAGGGCGCAAGGACATGATGGCAGAAATCTACTCCGGAGGACCCATCAGGTTGAGCAAAACATCTTTTAGAAACTGGTTTTGCAGATAATTGTTTGAATGCTGCATTTGAAGTGTTCAACGTTTTAGGAAGGCCTTCACGTCAAAAACCCTACTACAGTGTTATGGCTGTACCAAGTTACTTTCCTAAAATCTGATAATGTGAATCTGTCTTCCCTCAGCTGTGGAATGATGGCCACGGAGAAACTGGACTTGTGCCCCGGGGGTCCGTACACGAGTATATTGAGACGACATCCATCAACCACATCGTGTCAGTGGCAGGCTGGACGGTAGAAAACGGCACTGAGTACTGGAGTGTCCGCAACTCCTGGGGCTCGCCATGGCTGAGACATAACATTTAAAGGGCTTCAGTTACTTTTGTAAATTGATATGCATGTGATGCACTTCATTTAATATCCAAAGAACCTGAGATTTCTCTCTTTAGGGTGCGAAAGGCTGGCTCAAGATTGTGACCAGTGCCTACAAAGGAGGGAGTGGAAGCACAACCTGGCTTTGGAAGAAGACTGCATGTATGGACACGTGATTGTACGCTCAAGAAAGCCAAGGACACTAATGCAACTTAATCCTCATTACAGGAACCCTGTGTATTGTCTTTGTCTGTGGGTCAATCAGTTTGTTCACTGGAATTGTGATTTGTTCAAGCCGTGAAATAAAATATTTTACTTTATCCATTACATTTGTGCTTTTTCTGATGTGGAAGAACAGGAGGCTTTATTTCCCTCTGGTCGGGTTAAGTTGAAAATGCAAAAGCCTTTGGCATGGCTCACTTGTCGTTGAGGCTCTTATATTTTTACTGCATTTTAAACCATGTCCAAGGAATCTAATACCACAGCAACTTATTGGGAGTTCGTCTAAAACGGTTCCTTGGCTTCAGATGCACAACTCTTCAAAAATCATAGGCAGACATCTGAAGCATGGGTCACTTACGGCCCGTCTACACTACAGGCATCAAAAAATCTTGAAGCTGGGCGTGTCTGAGGCTTGGCGATTTCTCGCGACCAACAACCAATCAGGAATCTCCCGCCCGCCCCCGGCATACAAAGCAATAGCAATGTTAAAACGAAGTAAACTGGATATAAAATCCCCAAATAGGCGAAAACCTACCAGTTCCACCCACTGTCTCTGCCGCCTCCCTCCATGCCTCGCTCCTCCGGTTTGTATCCCGGTAGATGAACAGAGACTGATCATACAGCACCGGGTGATTCACTACCGCTCCATTTTTTCGAATATGAGGAAATGACCTGCGTAGTCTCTCCCAGCATACACGCGGTTTGATTGGCTAGCGCTTGTACTGGCAGATTTGCATACGCGGGATGTGATTGGCTGATGCCAAGCATCAAGCCTCAAAAGTTGAACATTGTTCAACTTTTGATGCCGATAGATGCTCGTGATGCTTGCAAAGCCATGCCATGCTCCCCACAATGCAGTTCGGCGAAGTTTAAAAATCTTCTACGTCACCCCATTCAAGTGAATGGGCGAAGCGTTGAAAGCATTTGTCGATGCCTGTAGTGTAGACGGGCCGTTATTCATAATGCCACTCAGTGTTTCACTTGACCATTGACTCTGAACTTGGAAACCTTTTCAGGTGAAGCCCCGAGGAAACTATTTTCAAAAGATGTAGCCTTAACAAAAAATGTAGTCTCTGCTCAAAACTAGAACAAATATGGTGTTACATTTTTGAAAGACTGACAAATGGGGTATCGGAGATAAGGGGGTGGGCTCGTGACTGCCTACATTTTGGGTTGAACAATTCCTTAAGGATTGCTACACCTGAGATCACATGCCCCACAAACCTAGATATTTAACATCACCGTATATGCACTCTCCATTTTTGGTATTAAAAAGTTGGGAAATTAATTTCTCTCCTGGGGAAACATTTACACATTTGTTCAGGCGGACATTTCAGTACTGATTCAGAATGTATTCGTGGTGCAAATCATGTAGCCTCATTTGCTTTTGCCTCTAAGTGCACGGATACAAGGTCAGGTTGTGGGGTGTGTAAACACAGAACTGTCGAGGCTTTAGAGCCCAGCACTGACAGCTATTGTTTCCCGACACTCAATGACAGACAACAGCCCTCCTGTTACCTTGAGACAAATGAAAACCACATGACATTTGTTTGTTCTACATCTCTGAGCTTGATAAGCAGACACCTCATATTGACTGACATGCTTTATTAGTTTCAATTCTTTCATGCTGCTGGAGTTTCATTCAGTGTAATCAGCAGTTATCTACAGTGGCACACGTAACGGTACAATGGCATCCTCCGAGTTTCTGTGCAATTACAACGAGCCCATTTTCTTGCTGTTCATCTGGGGAACAAAAGCAAACGGAGCACTTGGATATGTGGTTCAGGGGACACAACAATAATACAAATGCATAAACACAAGCTGCTGTGCTCGGCTGCTGATATGGAAAGGTTTCCCATTAACTGCACTTCCCATTCTGCATCTCCAGGGAGAACAAAGGATAATCAAACCGTATGCAGCGCCGTTAACTTGAAGGCATGCAAACCTTAAGCTGTGGCGTGTCCAAGCCGAGGCCCACCGTGAAAACAAATATTGAACATCCTTTGGTTGCTCAATAGTACGCGATCAAGCACCCACCCTCGAGCAATCTTTTTTCACGTGGAATCAAATTTGTGCTCTGATGAAATTTCCTGCATGTTTTCTCATTTGCATAATCACAAACAGAGCTCTAATGGATGTGAATGAAAACACATGGTAATCGTTGGGACTGAAAAAGAACGAGCCGTCTTTCTGCCGGGATCGGGGAAAGAAAGTAGGAGTGGATAATGCGTGTTGCAAAATGCACGTGAGCCAGCATTCATCTTCATTAGAGCAATTGATACGGCAACATTGATATTTCGGTGATCTCTGCAAACCCATTGTGTATTGTTTCGTGATCAATATGTCGCTCTGTAAACATGTAGGAGGGGGTGTAATATGAAAATAGTATTATGATCCTTTGGTGGGGCAGGGGTCTGGATTACGAGCTTAAATAGGGAATATCCACTTCAGTGATATCTTTGAGAAAGGCATTGTAATGATTTATCCGTGGCAGCAGTGTATGCAGAAACCTGTGTGCTTGGTGTAAACCGTCCCAATGTTTTCACCTCTCCAAGGCCACTGCTGAAATGTGCCTCATGACATAAGCAACAGATTGAACGCAGCCACAAACACATTCTGGTATTTCTCCAATTCTGCCTAAGAGGTAACAGACACAGTGTCTTATGGTAGTGATGCAAAACAGGCCCAAAATATGCATTTCAGTTATTACTATCAGTATGAGCAGATGGAAGAAAAAGGCATCGGATTTCTTCATGCATTTTACACCATCATCAATCTTTCATTTATCTTGTCAAATATGGAGTGAGTTTCACCCCAAATGCATCACATTGTGTTCTGTTGCCAGGATCATAGCGCAGATGTATTCGTGATTGTAATCATGATGTATGAAGCAGATTAGCTCGACGGGATAACCATAACTTCAGCAAAAGGCGCGCCTGAGCGGATTTGCATTGCATAATACATCTTGCACACAAACATTGTAAATGGTATGTCTCACATTGCTAATGAGCCCACGCTGGAAATGTGATGAGGTGATTAAAAACAAAGTGACTTCCTCAGCCAGCCTCCACTTTTCCTGATGATCCGTGTTTTTCTCGCTGTAAAAAAAACAAACACTTACACAACAATCACTTAGTCCGCGTGATTCCCAAATCGATTTACAGGCCAGCGCTCCCCCGCTGATGTTATGCATCATTCCCCTGCTAATCTCACTTCCTTGTCCAATATACTCACACAACCTCGAGGCGGCCGCAGAATTAGCTTTAGTTAATGGATGAGTATTAATCCCTCTTAGTCACAACAAAATTAAGAAATAATATGGCCATGAATATTTCAGTTGCTCTGCAGCAACACGGGAATCTGCCGTGGCTTGCAAAAAAAGAATTGGCGATTACATATACATTATTAATGCCTCATCGTCAAATTCATATTTTGCACCAGCTCTGGAGTGGAGATCCAATGAGCAGCCCTTACTCTTTCAAACTAACTTGCTGAACCTACAGAATGGCCG
Source organism: Pseudochaenichthys georgianus (assembly GCF_902827115.2). NCBI lineage: Eukaryota > Metazoa > Chordata > Actinopteri > Perciformes > Channichthyidae > Pseudochaenichthys > Pseudochaenichthys georgianus. The sequence continues at coordinate 7,577,423 of NC_047512.1, read as the reverse complement.
CTGAAAGTCATCGGACGTGCTTCTGCTCTGCCTTTATCACTCTGTCTCCGAAAGGTAGCACATTCTTATTACATCCCTTAAAAATAGATGTGAAGCTTTTCAAGTCAGTGAGTTCTTGCAGCCTCCCCCTGGAAGTTTTAATTAGAACACCAGTCAGTCGTGTTATCATTGTTTCAAGAGGGCCGCTTCCACATTCCTGAGCTGCCCACTTCATCACAGGATCAGAGGAGAGAGAGCGCACTGTTTACTGCCTCATATTCCCCCGAGAGTCACCACCTGGATCACTTCTAGCACTGCAGGAGAGTCTGTGTGCGGCAAGTTGATTGAGAGGATACTTGTGGGGATATATTGCAAATGTAAAGACTAAGAGATTCTCTTTTTGATGTAAAGAATGTGGCAGTTTTACAGATGTAGAAACAGACATGATGAGGGCTACTGCTCTTTATAGAAACACACCATATCGGAGATACTGTGAATGTGATGTTGTTGTTGTTGTTTCAGATTGATTACATCACAACTCACTCGCTTCAATTGAGGCTACATCTAAAGGCAACATGTTCCACTTCATTCTGATATACTTTATTAATCCCCGTGGGGAAATTGTTTCTCTGCATTTGACCCATCCTAGTGTTAGGAGAAGTGTGCTGCCATTTTGAACGGCGCCCGGGGAGCAGTGTGGGGAACGGTGCCTTGCTCAGGGACACCTCGGCAGCACTTGGTCTTTCGGGGACTGGTGACCTTCCAGTTACCAAGCCAAGTCCCTATCGACTTCGCCACCACCGCCCCACTTTGTCTAAGTAACCTTCAGTACAACGTGTTTCTTTATATCTCTCGCAAACCCCAACAGATGTGTCTTTTCACAGGAGAGGCAAACATCAAGATGTGGCGTTTAGACATTGAAACAACTTCCATGGTTTCTTGGGTAGGAACCTGTCTCTTAAAGATCACTTTATTGTAAAGCTTTTCTTACAATAGTGAAGAAATATTAGAATAGACTAAGAATGTGGTAATTCCATATCATGTGTGATGACATAACGTTATAAGTGTTGTTTCTTTATTATATCATTTCATTGTAGGTTGACATAATAGCAAGAACGAATATAAAACCATCGAATGTATTTGTTAACCAAAATTCTCATTTTAGATTAATTTATATCAAATCACTGGATTATGATTGTTTGCATTATGTTTATCACGGTCGTCTCGCTGCTGGTGCCAACAAAAAGAATAAGGCTGCATAACACTAAAAGTAAGCAACAGATTGTTTTGCAATGTGGGTGAACTGACCCTTTAACAACACGTTATGGACACATGTATGCTGGTGCTTTTTATGTAGTCCCACATTTGTACACAGACATGTATTGTATATTATTTGGCTTATGAGTACACTTGATTGTTCTGTGCAGTGGCTGTGAACTCCTCTCTGTAAATGACCAGTGTTGCTTCAGTGAAATCACCGTAATGACATCTGACTGTTATGAGGACATCATGGCTGACTTCATCTTCCAGCCTTCACGACTGTAGGTTTCGTTTGCCACTCTCATTCAGGAGGACAGAAGGAAGGGAGGGGTCTTTGGTGTGTATGGACTGACCTGTAACTGCACTCTGCTGCCCCCTATCGAAGAGCAGCTCTGCATGTTGTGTTTACATCAGGACTGAGAGGACTGATGTGTTGTTTTGTCTGGATTTTACGAGGTTTTTAATGTCAGGACTCACAGCTTGTCACAGCTAAACTGGAGTTTAATACACCGCGAGACGTCATAAAGCGTTATTTCCTTCTATTAAGTTTACAATTCTGGATGTAAACAGACATTTGATTACAAAAAGGTTATAAACATATACAATGCAATGTCTTTTTTTCTTTCTTCGTGATTTTATTCAAGAAACCTGCCTTTTTATTTACTACCAATCAAATTAAATGTGGTTATTTATTTAAGAAATAATCAGAATATTTGTTCCAGCTGTGGAAACTGTAAACATGAGGATCTGGTTAAAAGCCTCGCCTCATATAGGTTACATTTGAACATAATATGATGCATGAGGACAGATTGTTCCTCCCTGGATAGAGAGGAGGGCTGCTTCATGGAACAAAGGGCCTCTGCTATAGTACACAGGGTTAAGGTGTGTGAACGCCCGGGTTGGTGAAGATGGTTTTCAGGCACGATTATTAACGATATTGATCCACGAAACACGCAGAATTGTAATGTTTTAACACCGAGGGGGGAACAAAGAGCCGAGCCGTCCTCATCTAATTGATCGGTACTCGCGCTGAAATAATGTAATTAGTCTGTGTGCGGGTAATTATTTCTCTGAGCCCAAATCATTAACTATTAACAACTTTTGTTCCACAAGAAAATGCCCTAATCTCTGGAATGATGATTGATGCAGAGAGAGAGAGCGCCTGCCTGCACGAAAACAAGTCTTTCTAAATGTGGCTTCTGAAGAAAGGGAGCTTGCTTTCAACCTGATCACAAACTTGGTTTTGAAGGCAGAGCGCCCCGCCCTCCTGGTCCTTATAACCAGAAAGCCTGTTCGCAGGACGTTCAAACATAACAGGAACACTGGAGACCGCATCGCTGTGCATGAACCATTCCTGGAGACCAACTCTGGCTACAAAGACTTTAACGGATTACTCTGGTTGTTTATCTTCATATGACCGCGAGCAAACGACCAGAAGTGACCATGGATTTTCTCAATCACAACTATTTGAACGCGCGCAACCCCTACGACTACACTTTTAATTTTTGGAACGACTATCTCGGGCTCACCACGTTGGTGACGAAGAATAACAAACTCAGCATGCCTCAGAATCCCAACTCCATCACAGAGTCCCTGAAAGCCACGCTGGGTTTGGATGACTCCCCGGCGTGTCCGTGCGTAATCTCGGGAGGAGTTGGAGACAACGGGCACCTGGACTGCTGCTGCCCGTCTGGAAGCCCCCCTCCGACCTCCATCCTGGACCTGAAGGAGCGTTTCTCCATACTGAGCCCCTTCCACAGCCAGCTCGGGGTGCAGCTGCCGGAGAGAGAGGTGGGTTTCGGTGGGAGCTTCGCCGGGTTCGACCTGTTCGGCATGGAGAGGAAGATGCGTAAACCCGCCTCCAGGAGCAAGCAGGAGCCCAAAATCTGCGTCTTCTGCCGAAATAACGGAGCGCCAGAGGAGGTGTACGGCTCCCACGTCCTGAAGACCCCGGATGGGAGGGTGGTGTGCCCGATTCTGAGGGCTTACACCTGCCCCCTGTGCAGTGCCAACGGGGACAATGCCCACACGATCAAATACTGTCCGCTGTCTAAAGACCAGCCATCCCAGCGACCATTAAAGGGAGGGCGGGCTGTGGGGGGTAAGAGGATGAAAATATTCTGAGCAGATACGGCTACAAAGTTAAATTGAATTGCACTGAACAATTTCCAGATGACTGTTTTGATTTCGGCTCTAGCCTTTATCCCAGTTTCATAAACATATTGATTTCCTCTAAGATCTCTTATATTTTTATAGTTATCTTTTATCCACATAGAATAATGTTATGCTTTATACATTGGATTTATTTTTCTTGCTAGTTCCTAGTCATTTGAGCATGTGTGCATATAAATACATGTATCAATAATCACAACGTGTGAATACATTTAAAGAGTATTTTGGTCATGTAGGGAAACACAGTGACATTGGCAAAGGGGATGAATGTCATATTTCTTACCAAGTATTTTTGTACAGTGAGCTAAGCTCGCTGCGATTTTCTTTCTCGTCTTAGAAAACCAAAGTTATGTTTGCCATTAAAGAAGCTCAAGAATGTGTCATGAGTGCATTTGTGCGTCTGAGTGGAGGAGGAACTCTTTGATCCCATCTGCCTGCCTCAAAAACTCCACAACACATTTTCCAACTTGCTCCCAAAAGTTGACATTCAATCTGCGAGGCGGGAGGAAAAAAAAAAAAAAGAGACAATGTGGCCTCTGTTTAAGGCTCATGTTCTCGAGGGAACATTATAATCAATTGTTGCCAAGCCAAACCTCTTTTCCCATCCGATGTTATGAGAAAGTGTTCTGACTTCACAAGCAGTCAGAACTGAGATTTACTACATTTCGTTATGTTTACATTCCCAAATAAGGGCGACACACTGGATTTCCTTTCTCCGTCAGCTCTCTCTTTCTCTCTGGTGATCTTCTTTCTTTTTCTTTTGATTTGCCCTGACGATGTACCCGCCACAGAGAGCCCCATGCACCCTACACTCTGCGCATAGGGGGAACAAGCAAATGAATGTTCAATAACATGTGATCCCAGTATTTCTTTTCCTGAAGAATCCAAAAAAGATGCAAAAATGTTGTGAATGTATGATTGAAAGTGTCACATTTATGACAGTTTTGTTAACCAAAGGAAAACAATTGCATTGAAGAAATAAGAGAGATTTGCTGTATTGTATATAAAGTGATGTTTATTCAGTATTTTAACATTACAAGTGACTTCAGAGGGCGCTACCTCAACAGGATTTTGTACTTACATGTCAAATGTCAACAGCAGTTTATTGATATAGTGCTGCCATTTATAATAAGGGTTTTGATAGTATTTTTGATCTTTGTATAACATAATTGTATTTTCATTTCGTTGCATTTAACATTATGGAAGTGAATTTCCAAGAAGCTATAAGCATTGCTCGCCAAAAGGTGATTGTCTGTACATAATGATTATACCCATACTTTTTAAAGTTTAGATGTTCAATGTGACATTCTTGAGAGTGTGCAAGGTATTGAAAAAGGCTGACACAATGTGCCACTTTTAACAGAGGTGTTTTTGGATTAAATGAATAATAGAAAAAAAAGAAACACTGTTGAACTTTGTTATTTATATTTTACCACAATTTCCTGTATGCTGCTGTGCAGAATAACAACATATGAATCCACTAGAGAAATAAAAACCTATCAAATATTTGGAGCTATGTGGTCATGTTTGCTCAACATCTGACTGAGAGGGTGTATACACTTTTCCTACGTTATGTAAGAGTGTAGAAATACTGGTTTATTGACCGTCTCAGCATTCTTTCCCACTGTTTGAATTTAAGCAGGAAAGTCCACTAAAAACACATTTACAGGAATAGCCCAGCCTTTCCCTAATAGGCCTTTGACTGACTGCCTCGCGGACTTACTAAAACAGAGACAGTGTTGAGCCCTCATGCATGCATCAACACATTACCCAGAGAAAAGCTCCCCTCTAACCTTTGCTTTAGGACGAACTGATCCGCTGCTCTGGTATCTCAAAGATTTGTCTCTGAAGGACAAACACAGAGCCACGGTTGTTCGCGGTTGTTTAGGGAGGTCTGCCCACACAAGAATGTCTTGGCTTATGCCTCGCCATTCAAACGGATCATGTTTGCACTGAAGTGGATTGAATAGCTGGCCCTTCTCCGCCTGCCATCTGTGGAATGGCTGCTGCTGCTGCAGACATATTAAGGGGCTCCAAAAACAGGCAGGAAGCTTCTTGTTTTCCTGGAAGGAGCTGTACGCAGTCGCTTTCTTGGTTTCCTACACATGTCAAATCAATGAGGAAACAATAAATAGAGTAGAACCACGGTGTGTTTGTGAATGGCTGCCTGTCTGCGGCCTGTGCACCGCCGACACAACCTCAGACGCCCCTAATTGCTGCTGACGCTGAGCATACAGGGCAACAACACATCAAGAGCACTGTACATACATTAGCCCCAGGCCTTCAGCTGGTGTCATCCACACCTTCGCCCCCCCACCGCCGCTCTGGCTTCATGCATCTCTCCAGCTGAGTCTGCGTCATTAAAAATGGATGACTACTAAGTGCAACAGGGATTTATCTCAGTGAGAGCAGTGGTGAAGAAGCCTGGAGGGTTAGCATTTCAAACACAGTCAGCTAACAGGTTTTAGTCCCTGTACGCCGCGGCCTCCATTAGCCACTCAGCAGACTGGGTCCATAATCTACTTAGCTCACCATTTATGAGATATGTATCTTTCATGATCATATAATATGTTTAAGATGGTCGGTTTTTATGCTGCATACAATTTGTGTGCACAACAGATCTTCCTGCAGAGCTTTAGGGGACGAAGCAGGTTTGTTTTAAGCTTTGTACTGAATGTATTTGCATATTTATACTCTTGTCTAAATATTAGGGATGAAAATGTTTTAATTAATGGGGAGGATTATGCATAAGGTGTTGACTCAGAGTTATCTCCAAGAATGAGCAGCGGGATCCCCTCGGACAGGTGATTAGCATTCAGCTAATGCTCCGCAGCTTTGGTTAGTCTGATTTAGAGGATTCATTCATTCACACTGCCCGTCGCTACACTGGATGTTTCCTGTTTGAAGTGATCACCGTGCACTAGATTAGTGGTGCCCAACATGCTGTACAGATGTTCCATAGACCCATTAGGCACTGCTTCATGAAACCAGTCTGATGGATGGCGTGACTTCATGGCACCGCCCGGTAATCTTTCACTTTCACTGCAGAGAAAACACAGCAGCTGATCTGAGTCATCTTGGCTTCGTCTAGATTTAGGTTTGCTTTGTGTTCTTTTTGTTGTTGTTATTGTCAAATTTGTATAGTGATTTGTCAATCATTAGGAGTACAATTAAATGGATGTTTCAACCATTTACCTATAGGCTACCATTAGCTTGTCAAATGGCTCAATGCAGACACTCAATTCAAGCACTTGGCTGATGTAACTGAATACATATATAAATACATTAAAGTAATATCAACACCATAGCCATATTTAATCCAATGTGTCTGATGCTTTCCTCTTAAAGACAGATATTTGGATACTAAATCAAAATGTATATACAGTATTGGTTGTAATGCAGCTTTACCATCAACTATGTATCCGTAGTAAAGGGCCCTCTTGGGAATAACTGCAGTATATAATAAGAGCATTTTGATTAGTCTGAAACTTCTTCTCTTGACCTTTTAATTTCACATGTCTCATGTAAAAGGTCACAGTAATATAGGTGTTCGTTGTATGCTATAGTACACTGTATATAACGATCCTTAAAGGACAAAATGTCTCTTTTTTTATCGAGCCCCTAAAGTAATGTTTAAGGCAAATTATAAGTATTATAAATAAGGAGAATTCATATTGCTTACATGAACTACCTGCAATTATGATATAAAACCTTCTTCATAGTTATAGTAATCATAGCTGCTGTTGGCTGAAGACATATATTTGTTAGATTATCCATGAATACAGAAAAACTAGCCTCAATGTTGTGTATGTGCTGTATTTGTCGGACTCATTTAAACCGTATGTGTCTGCAGGACAAAGCTAACCCTGAAATATCTCTTCTAAAAGACCCAACATCACATTAGCATAGCATCCTTCTCTTTCTTTGACCCTCATGTCGTGTTGAAGGCTGATAATAAGCCACAGATCTGCAGAATTCATGTATGGGTCCCGTCCTTTCCCAGAATACACATGTAATGAGGATGCTCCTGTCGCCTAGCAACTCCTGGAGATAATATTGGACAGCAGCTGGGCATGAAAGTCATTCGATAGAGCGAGGTAAAAGAGGATATCATCTCTGGCCTCCACTTTAAATGGCTTATTGGTGCTGGTTTGATTTTAAAATTGGAAGGACAAGAAAAAAAAAAAGGGTTTCGGGCATAATAGACATCCTTTCAGCACCTTACTGCCCCCTGTGGTGACACAATTAATTACAAAAACATTCATACCTGCTCTGTGACACTTCATAGATGCAGTGTTATTAGAAGCCAGCGATGTGGAAGGGATCATAATGACGAGTGTGGTGTTATTGAACTCTCTGTCAACAGCGCTGACCATATCTCAGCGCCGCGATAACAACGGTGTCCCTCCGCGGGCAGATTACAGCTTTGATGCTGTAATTGAAATTTCACAAAGGATTTATTTGAAACCAAAACCCGTTGCTGTTTAAGTGAGGCGGACAGGTTATTAAGTTTCCTTCACAGCACGATCAGCTTATTTCTCAGGGGCTGTTTCACTGGTGCAGATGTACTGTCAGTAGAAATAATCCTCCAAGTCACCGAGGTGTACCCAGAGAAGGCGATGTCAAGTCATCTCAACATTTATTCAGCGTGTTTTCTTAAAAAGGTGTTCTGCATTTGAAGCAAATACTCGTCTGTTTGGCTTCGGTCATCGCTCTGGGTCGTCTCAGTGTATCCTTTTGTATTGGCATGCTATTGTATAAGTCAATACAATAAAACAAAACAGCAGGAGACTTGTGTTCTGCTTTTATCTGTGCTTTTATTAGAATCAGGAAGAATTTAATTTCCTCCGAAAATTGTTTCCCAGAAAATAATCTTGTAGCAGTTTTCTGCAAAATGTAATTATAAATCCAGATGAAATTATTATTTAACTAATATTATACTGATAACAAATATGCTTATTTCCTTCCCTCTATCAGATAATCAGAATCAGAATACGTGTTCTATGCCGGAGGGGAAATTGGGTTTTGTGACATGTGTTCCATTTCAGAATAAAATTAAAATAATAATATTTATTAAAATATAAGAAGTTTAATTGGAAATGTGCAATAAAAAGATAAAATAAAATAGAATTACTATATTTATATATAATAATTTTAAGTGAAAATGTGTCGTAAAAGAGAAATACAAGTGTTTCTGTGTGCAACCATTGCCTTTCAGCTCGCTCCAGTATTAGTTCAGCTCCATCACTAATCCCTCTATCAGCAGAGATAATCAGGGCTTCTGAATGTAACAGAGGTACACAACAAACATGTCAATAAACTACATCACTGAAAACAAGACTGTCTTATTGGAGACCAAACATCATTTATTTAAGAAGTAATGTTTTTGATTACAGCCTTGAAGAATATATTATGCTGTTTTATACTTTTGTGAGATTTATGATTAATGATTTTGGACCGAAGAGAGGTTAAGAGACACATTATTTCTCAATCCTGGCCAATCACAGCTCATTGTAGGTTTTGGAAAATTGCAATTACAATAATAGCTCCACATTCTTATATCCTAAAAAGGTGTGATAAAGGGGGAAGGGGTTTTATACTGCTTAGCGATATGACAAGGATAGAATTTAACCCATCCTATACCAGGAGTCTAGTACTAGGAGCAGTGGGCAGCTATTGTACAGCGCCCGGGGAGCAATGGGAGTGAGGGGGTAAGGGGGGTGTCCGGTGCCTTGCTCAAGGGCACCACGGCAAGGCAGGAGGTGAACTGGGACCTCTCCAAGTAGCAGTCCATACTCCATATTTAGGTCTGGTCGGGGACTTGAACCGGCGACCCTACAGTCCAAATACTGAATGAGCCACGGCCTGACCAACACTGAGGAACAATAACTCCTTCAATGTGCATATTTTCACAATTTGCTATTGGTATCAGCCGCTCATGGATGGTGAACAAAGTCAGCAATGCAACTTGTAAAAGCCAGTTTTTGCTTTGTAAAAAGGGCCACCTAATCGTGACGTCTGTAGTCAACACCGTCTAAAGGACTACAATTCCCACAGCTCCAGACTAAAGATAATAATAATAATAATACATGATACTTGTATAGCGCTTTTCTAGACACTCAAAGACGCTTTGACAGAGAATACAAAAATAAATACAAAAATACAAAAAGAGATAAACAAAAAGAAAATAGGGGGGGGGGGGTCAGTGGTTGAATGCAGTGTTGAACAGGTGGGTTTTGAGTGGTGTTTTGAATGCGGTGAGGGAGGAAGAATCTCTGATGGATTGGGGTAGTGAGTTCCCGAGGGTGGGTGCAGCAACGGAGAAGGCTCAGTCGCCCCAGGACTTGAGGTTGGTCCGGGTGGGGGGGACAGGAGGTTGACAACCTGTCTGAAAGACGCCGTCGAGGCACAGTTTTTAACCGTTTGAGTTACCGTTAACTTTATACGAGCCGATACATAAAAAGAAAGAAAGGATGGAAGAACACATAAGTTGTTTATTATATTATTTGAGTTTTGCCTCTTTGTTTCATTAGTTTTGACTCTTGTAAAGGCCTGTTTTCTTTGTTGAATTAGTGAAATGTTGTAATTGTGCGTGAAGCTTTGCTTACTTACTACTAAAGTACTATTGACTTTTCTCAAAGCTCCAGAAACAGGAGGATATTCACTTTAATATGAATCATATTTTACAAGCAGAATAAAAATGTTAAAGATATTAAGTATATCGGTATTTGTAGTAATATTCTCAGTCTCAAACCATGTCATGGGATGTTCTATTTAACACAAATATTACTGTGACCACTGCAGGGATTTGCAAATGAACATATAAAATCCAAGTATTCACAATTGTAGTTGGGAAGATGATCAGGTGTACTGTCCATTTTCACAGCTGCCTTTGTATTCACCCATATAATAACACTGTTTGAAAGCTGATAATAACTTACAGATCTGCACAATTCATGCATTGCTCCCATCATTTCCCAGAATACACTGGTACTGTGAGGATGTTCCTGTCGCCTAGCAACTCCTGGAGATAAAATTGGACGGCAGCCAAGCATGACAGTCATTGGATCGAGCGAGTTAAGAGGGGATATCATCTTCAACCTTCAAATGATGGCACATCTGAAGACAGTTATCTCCACAGCATTCGGAAAACAGCTGCATGTTTTTATATTTAGAGATTTGTAATAAAGATGCGAGTTAAAAACTGATATGGATGTTTTGCTGCCGTGTTTGAAAAGAGCCTGATGGATTACCTTTGTTATACAAACTGAGATAATTGAGCAAAAGGTGTGAGTTTAGTGCTTTAGCTCCATCGTTCGGAAATTAACATAATGTGAGCACATATAAGACATGTATTTATACTTTCACTGTTATAATTGTCAAAATGGTTACAAATGATCTTTGAACTGTAAAGATAATTTAAAAAATTGATCTGTTTCTTTCTCCCTGATCGATTACAGGTGATGTGTAATGCATTTCAAGTGTTTTCCAGCATTACACAGACTACCCTTGACTTGCATCCAAACTCAATTGTTTATTGTGTTTTGCTTGTTGAGGGAGAACACTGTGCCCTGATAAGCTGCATGTAATTGGAAACAGATTTAGTGTTTTTAGTCCGTGTATCTACACACTGAATCTGGTTGTGTTTTGAGCCTTTGAAAACAACTCAGGTTTCACACATGCCTTGTATAAAAGTACATACATCTCTGGTATGCTAACAGTAAAGGTGACGCTCCAGTTCCCCACAACAAACTAATTCTAAGCACTTGTGTTGTTTATTTACACTTCTAAAGTCCCACAATTAACAATTCTTGATTTTTCATTTCACTGCTGATGTTTACTTATGTCTAAAAAAGTGTTGCACATGAAGATAGTGGAGGAACTGACATGCATGCTAAACAATTAATACACATGTTGCTATCGTATGCAAGTAAGGACAGTGTTTTGTCAGCATGCAAACTGGGACACACTGCATCATTAGTTCAAGAGCATCATATTTATGTTGGTATAACAACTGCAAAAAGGTATTATCACTACGGTACTACAGTACACATTACATTACTATTAGCATTGAAGTGTTCCATGCAAAGGGCACATCGTGTAAACTACATTTATGGAATTGTGAGAAGACACACTTTAGGACCCTCTTGATCCTTTGACCTCCAGAGTAACTTCAAACTGAGCGGGGTAACTGAAAACACGTGTGTCTGACGTTAAATTAGATAGGGTTATAAATCACAGAAAAACACTAAACACCAATCTGTTTCCAAGCACTTACTATTTAATGGATAATAATTTGTTTTCATTTACATCGAAGCAACTTCATTCCAGTAGGCAAAGTGTTCATTTCAAATGGCCCAGGGTTGATCACCGTCCAAGTGGTAAATTGATCCGTTTTCTATCTTGTCTTATTTAATAATGCAGTGGATTAAAAGTGCCAGAGGGTGGTCTTTTCCACACAATCGAGATAGTCGGGTGAATCTGATGGAAATGTTACTAACGGTTTCAGGGGAGTTTGGAAGATGTATTTCTCTGTAGGAGGGAGCATCAATAGTTAGGCTTTTGGTTTGACCAAACTTTAAAGTAAACTTTATACAGCTGCTTTTGTTCTTTGTGAATTCTGTTTCTCTTATACTTGGAGGAAGAACTTTAAAATGTAAGCACAACCAAACTATTACAGTACAGGAAACCAGAGATTACACTGCTGGGAATTACTGACAGAGTTTGGTTCTGCTTTCCAGGAACAAGAGACGGTTACGATGGGTGATGCATTTATTACTTGTATATTTAACAGATTTTTCATAGTATTTTCCTCTCCAATTTTCCATTCCACTTTTACATTTTTTGTCACAACATCTTGTTTCACCCTCTGTCTGAAACCAGAGTTAACTGGCCGGCTCTGTTGTGGTTGGTCAACCGCTTAGAGATGTCCCACCCCTTAGCCTCATACAATGCAGACCATTTACATGCACACAAACCTATATAACACACCACGGGAAAGGGAAAACCCCAAAAAGCATAATAGGGCCCCTTTAAACATCTCTGTAATGCATGATTTGTATGTGTCTCTAAATGTCAACATAGATGAATCACCACCACTGACAGTTTGGTTAATCACAACGTTGTAGAGAGCTGAGACACACAGATGAAAGCCAGGATAACTCAAACGTCAGGAAGACAGATAATTCGAGAAGTCAAAATCCTCATTGGAGATCCACATTTGACATTAGTCGAGGGGCAGATTTAGATACTGTACTTTTACTAACTACTAATGTTTTCCTACATAAACACGACAGGTGCTGCTAAGAAGAGGCTCATTCATGGAGACGAGCAGAGGAACAGCCCGGCAGTGAGTTGTGTACAGTTCATGTGTTTTTGTCAGTGGGAAAATTCCAGCGCTGCACCGGGTCCCATGTGGTTGTGGTTTGGGTGCGAGGCACAGTAATGCGTGTGTGACGCAAGAGGGAGGAAATTGCAGAAGTTTCCTGCACAACTGTGCTTTTGTACCACTTCCAGGTGGATACAGGGCCAGTCTATAGGCAAACAAGACCCTCAGCGATTTGGACCAGAGTGAAGGAAGATGGTGCAACAGCACTACCCGCAGACTGAGAGAGGTACTGCACCTATTATACTGTTTTTCATCAATATATTACAGGTCTCAGATATATACAAACGTGTCTTTGAAGATCATTGCAGCATCCCATAATCCCCTCTGTTTCAGCCCTGTTTCCAAAGTGCTGATTCTCTGTCTGTTACTTTAGATGAAAATAAGGAGCCACTCCCCACGCCCCTCTGAGATTTGGTTAAAAAAGGGAGATTCAGGTGATACGGTGGGGGGGGGGGGTTACCTTGGTTGGTGATTGGTTAATGGTTACACAAGCCAAAAAGTCGTTAGCCACTCTGATCTGAGGGGACACATGTTTATGTATAAAAGCCCTGAAAAAGTGGATTTTGCATAAGCCCGTCCCGTCCACACTACAGCGTCGAAAGCTCAAATCTGCCCATTCACTTTCAATGGGGTGACGTCACGTAGCCTCGCTTTTTCGCCGAACTGAATTGTGGGTAGCATAGCGGTCCGTCTCCACCGTCTCCGGCGTCAGAAGTTGAACAATGTTCAACTTCTGATGCCGGAGACGCCAGAGTAGCCAGCGCCAGCCAATCAAATCCCGTTTCCCAAAATCTGACAGCTGAAGCCGTAGCCAATCAAACCGCGTCTAAGCTGGGAGAGATATCCCGCCGTTCATTTCTATATTTCAAAAAAAGTCGGAGGAGAAACTAACTATCGCCGTAGCAAATCACCCGGTTTTGTATGACCAGACCCTCTTCACCTACCGGGATACAAACCGGAGGAACCAGGCATGGAGGGAGGTGGCAGAGACAGTGGGTGAAACTGGTAGGTTTTCGCCTGTTTGGGGAGTTTATATATATATTGCTCGCATAAAATCCCCGGGGGTTTTTGCTTTGTATGTCGGGGGCGGGAGATTCATGTGATTGGTTGTTGGTCGTGTTGCTTGAATAAAATCCCCAAGCTCCAGACACGCCCAAGCTCCAAGCAATTTTTGAAGCTGTAGTGTGGACGCTCCGTTACGGTGGGGTGGAGCTGAAGAGGCCAATCAGCGCGATCGCGGACACCTGGCCGGCGCCGAGGTGCTATTAAGCCCAGCTGCCCGGAGTCACAGGGGCACTAACTCTCTCTCTCCATCTATTTTGTGCATTATATTTAACAACCGCAATAAATGTGCCGTGGCTTTTGGAATCTCGTGTACGTTTTGTTATCTTTCCGTTGTGGCCCACGAGCCGGTCATAACAGTGAAAGTCAATGTTCTTTTGTACAAGGGCTGCTGATGAGTGTTCACAAGAAGCTAAGTAGCAGTGGAGAATAATAAAATACTAATGTTAGAGTCCTGACACCTTGCCCTCTAACTCATTTACAGACAACTGTGGCTGCGAGGGAGTGCGGTCGTCTTTCAACCAGAAGGTTGTGGGTCAGGCCAGGCTCCAGGATGAAATGACTGAGGGGGCTGTTAAAAATTCAGAGGGGGCGACTTTTTTTCACAACTGTCACGGCCTGGCTCTTGGCCAAAAACGTGAAACGGACGCGATGTAAGGAAATATATTTATTATTACCATTAAACTAAACAGAGCTACCACAATGGGATGTGCCCGCCTTAACCTGCCATCAGGCCCTGGGGGGTTTTGTAGGCCCCCTATTTAAACAACAAATGAAAGTCATGTATAGCCTCGGCAGGCTCTGTGGTCGCACTTCTCCACTCTGCTCTATGCGCGCCTGGTCCTCTCCTCCAGATGAGTGACCTATCGGGCCTCCCTCATGTATCTGTCCGGTTGCCGTTGGCTCCCCTCCACGTAGCAAGTCCTCGTTGTCCTCTCATCTCCTCCAACAGATAATGTCCCTCCTGTCTGTTCTTCCTCTCCCGCTACTCCATCGCTATCAGAACCAGACGGCCTACTTGGCTCCGAGGCCCCGCTGTACCCCGCTCGGTACAGAACTCATCTGTCCTTCCTCCTCATCCTGGCCTGCAGGTTTAAAATAACCTGTAAGCTTCGGCATGTTTTGTAATAGCTGCTTGTCTCGAAACTCCTTTTCCCTCAACAATTTCCTTTCCCGAGCGCCACTCTCAAACTTTTTCTTCTCAAACTTTCTCTCCTAAACAACCTTCATCTGTCACTCAATCACTCGCAATTTGAATAAGTCACATGTGAAACATATTCTCATTCTGATTGGCTGTTAAGTGGCGCCCACTGACTGTTTCGGAGTCATCTCTGGAATCCATCGATCTGATTGATTAGCGGAGCGAATGATCAAAATACTACGGAGGGAAGATATTTTCGTTTGGATTACTTTTCTCGGGGAAGCTTGCGAGTGTGTGTGTTTGTGTATTTTTGCATTTGTGTGTATTGTGTTTGTTTCCCGGGGAAATTAGCACTACACCCTATGTTAAACTTTCTACAGCAAAATGCAGCATCAGCCACAACTGAATATTCCAGCCACTTTCTTCCATTAAACCTATTCTTGGTAAAGGTGCGTTTTGGCCAGTAATTATTCGGACAGGGGCAGGATAACCTGGGTTGGCCCCTCTGTCCCAAGATCGTCAGGCGCAGTGGCATTAAAAGGTGGAGCTGGAGGCGACTGTTGACTCATTCTAGTGCTTATTGTGGAACAAGATGCTCTGGCCGCCGCCGGGACATCTTCTCTGGCTGGTGGAGTTAACTCGCTCTGAACTAAATCCCTCTCTAGAAGCTCGGCCTCCACAATATCTTTGCTGCTGCCAGAACTACCAGCCTTCTTGTTGGACGACCACTTTCGGATATCCATCCTGACCTAAACGTGTCTTCTCTTTCTTCCTTTCCTTCTCACTGCTCTATAATCTCTTTGCTTCTTTATTCCGGATTTACCCCTCTCATTCTGTTCTTTTCCTCTGATCTTTAATTACAGATAGTACATTATTAGATGGCTGCATTTTGGTTAATAGACTAACTTTGATTTCCTCAATTCATAAATTGACAGGCTCTGTAATTATACCATAACCTTTTCTCCTCTATCCCTTAACTCGTCTATACAGATTAACATACTTAATTACTATCTACTCTAGTCATGTCAGGATTAAAGAAAAATGAATCATTAATCATCATTAAATGGTTGATTTTTTATTTTCAGAATTGAATGTTCAAATCAAGGCCTAAAACCTGGCATTTCATAATAAAGTGACTAATATATAAACCAAATGTAATATTGGATAAATTACTACACCAAATGGACAGACAGAGATTAAAAGCAAAGCCCCCTGGTTTGTCTCTAGAGTCTAACTGCCATGAGAAAAATCGGTACCACTTTACAATAAGACTACCCTTATAAAGGGTTTACGAATAGTTTGTAATTCATTTATTAATTAAGTTGTGACAACTTTATAAATCATTAGTAAGCTTTTATAAGATTTGAGATAAACAGGGCAACTGTGACCGGTTGCTTGCCAAATAGTGAGCCCACATTTATCTGTACTGCTAAGCCTTATTAGAAATGTAACTCATTAATAATGGGAATGTGTTTTACACTTTACAATAAGGCTCCCTTTTGGCAGTTATAAATGTTAGTAACTCATAAATAAATGGTCATAAAGAGATGTCAAGAAACATCAAGATGGAAGGGGTCTAAGGACAGAGAGTGTCGTATTGTCATACTGATATGCTGTACAAACGGTGAAGTCCACTGAGACAAATGTAACATTTGTGATATTGGGTTATATAAATACTAGGGCTGTCAAACGATTACAATTTTTAATCAGATTAATCACAGTTTAAAAATTAATTAATCATGATTAATCACCATTCGAACTATGTCCAAAAAATGCCATTTATCTATGTATATTGTTGTGGGAATGGAAAGATAAATGAAAGCAGGCGGATATATCCATTTAACATACAGTATCTATGTTTATTATAACATTTTTCTGCATGTCAAAATGAAAGACAACCCACACACCTATCAATCATCAAACCGTGGGGTCTTAATTCATTACGTGTTGATTTCTATCAACGGGGGAGTACTTCAGGAAAGTCGACAGAGGGGGGGCTAGTGGAGTACTTCGTGACCACAGAGTGTGAACGTTGTGATCAGCTGTTTTAGCGCAGTTCTCCGGTGAAGGGGGGAGTCTCCCTCCGCAGCCGGTTGGCGTAGTTTTGGCACAGTTCCGTTGTACAGACCGACGTTATCAGCAGCCCTGTCTGTGCACACGGAGACCGACTCTGTCGTCCGGTGATCTAACCGCCTGGAAAAGCTTCACAAGTACGTCGGTACGCAAATGCGCTTTGTGACACAAGTGACGGTACACATTTCAGATTACGCACATAACCTGCGTACCAGTTATGTGCACCCCTGTACCAGAGCCATACTATTACTATGATATGGCTCTGCCCTGTACTACAGCAAGAGTATTCTCCGTCGGGACTTCCTGCAACAACACCACGCCGTTATCAAAGATGTTCTATTGAGAAGACGATCACTACGTGACAAAAGTTTTCAAAACCGTGGCTACTGAAATCAATCTTACTAACTGCTGTCTGTGCAATTTACTCCGCGCGAGTTGGCAGACTTTATTTTGCTTACTTTAACATCATTTTTCATGGTGGGGCTAAGCCATTTCTTGGTATGGGTGTAGCCTACCCCAGCCATACCCTGGCGCTGCCACTGGTGGCACGTATGGGGCGGGCCATTCTGCACATGCGTTAAATGCGTTAAATATTTTAATGCAATTAATAAAAAAAATTAATTACCGCCGTTAACGCGATAATTTTGACAGCACTAATAAATACACATTGATTGATTGATTGATTGATTGATTGATTGATTGATTGATTGATTGATTGATTGAAGGGGGGAATAAACTCACTGAACAGCAGATACCAAGGATGCTGGCTGATGAAGAAGACGAAGTAAACTAGCCAATATAAGGCTTAGTCATCTTGCCAAATAGTGAGCCTGTGTTGACGTATGGAAACTGTTAGAACTGGTTTATAAAGGGTTCTTAATGATTAATAAAGTGTTTACAACTTAATTAATAACCTAATTATTTATGAAATCTTTATAAGGGTAGTCTTATTGTAAAGTGGTAGCCTACCGAAAAATCGAATCAATGTTCCACAATCCGTCACTCGATGTCACTCATTGTACCAATACGGTTTATATCATATACAACATAGTATTATTATTATTATTATTATTATTATTATTATTATAGTAAAAATCTAATCTAAACTAATGTAATATTCAATCCCACACTTGACGATTGAGAACATAAATTCGTAATTTACCTCGTTTAAAGCTTTGTTGTTGCACTATGTCAATATTTATAATATATTTCGCGGGCAGGTAGCCTACATTGAATTACAAGTAGAAGAAGAAGAAGTAGAGGTAGAAGACAAAGTAGTAGAAGAAGAAATACGCTAACGCTACAAACAGGCACAACTCTGCTCTGTTTTTACCATAGACTTGTTTTTACTGACATCATGTAACATTTTATTTCACCTTGCTTTATGTTTTTTAATGCACATTCCGGAGTTTCAACCGGGTACCGGCCACCGAAGACTTTGCCCGGGAAACGGAGACGTTTTGGTCTGTGGACTGTGTTTACAGCTAAGCACACACGCTAACTACAAGCTCACTTGGGGTTGAGACTTTTTTACACGTTGCTTGACTGCCTGCCCACATATCTGATCCAAGTAACGTATATTGGGGGAAATAATTATTTAAAGTTATTTAATAATTGTGACATTTATCGTACTTTTTGATGGATGAATGATGCTCAAAGTGAGGGGGCAAAGAATACAACTGAGGGGGCAATGCCCCCTTTTGCCCCCTTGTGGCGCCGGGTCCGTTGTGGGTTAGATCCCAGCCTGTGCAGTCAACATGTCGATGTATCCTTGGCCAAGATACTGAACCCTGAGTTGCTCCCGATGGCATGGCCAACAGTGTGTGAATGTGTATGAATGTTAGTTCCTAGAGTGAGGTACACTGCTCTGTATGAATGGGTGAATGACAGTATGTAAAGCGCTTTGAGGGGTCGTAGAGATTGGATAAAGCGCTATATAAGTACAGTCCATTTACCATTTACTACTCTGTTTTAATGCATTCTGCTGACTTCAGCTTCGACTTGATCATAATTCAGGTCCACCAGCTGATCAAAAATGTTCACTATCTCAACATCCCTCCATTGGTCATCACTTCATCAACTCCTCAACAAGTTTTTGTCTCACTCTCAACCACAGATTCAGTAAACTCATCAACCATCATCTCTAACTTGTGTCCTTGGTTCCTTGCTTGAACTCCTTTTACACAAATGAGTGAACACGCCCTTTGACCCATAGTATAACAACTCTGATGACACTTACTTTATATTCTCTCTAATCTTTTCTACTAACATCCGAATCATTTTATGAAACATTCACATTCAAAATCATTCAAAATGTGGCTTTAGAATAAAACCTTGAATGCATTTTCTTTTGGTACACACTTTTCTTTCATTTTTAGATTTGGGCATATTTTCCAATTATTAGGAAAACGTATTATGCTGAATGTTAAGGGTTCCCATTTAAATCCTGATTTTGATAGTTTTGGTATTCTCAGCTCTTTATTTACAAAGTAGATTGTGGAGGCGTGTGGCGCAGTAGATTGTGCGTAGGTGTTCGGAACAGGTTCAAACCCCACTTCAGTCAGCATGTCGTTGTGTCCCTGGGCAAGACACTTCACCCCAAATTGCTCCTGTGGGGATTGCCCACAGTATTGAGTATGTAAGTCACCTTGGATGTAATGTAATGTAGATGATCAGCATACAGGGACCATGCAGCTCAAATCAATTGCGGTAAAACCATCAAATCAAAACCCTACAATCATCTTTTGATATAATTTTAAACATATTTATTAGGCCATTTACTACAGCGACTGATTTTGTGTGAATAATTGAATTGTATATATATTATTAATATATGGATATTGCTGTACCCATGTTCACCTATTGACTAAGTATACTATATGTCATAGTGATTATATATAGATTGGTGGTCTTTAAATCGTTACCATGCAGAGATAAAATACTTAGTTTGGATGAAGATCAATCACTTAGTAGTTTGTACTGTGCTCAAATGTGTGAGTTAAACGTTTAATCAGGATGAGGATTAGATTTCACCTCCAATTTCCCAAGACTTTAATTAAATGTCTAAAACAGAATCAGCTTGCCATAGGGTTTTATTAATATCCAATTATACTGCCGTGCAATAGGATCTCTCCTGTTTTGATTAGTCCCCCTGTGGGAAACACATGTCAAACCACTGTTGATATTCATTCTCCGAGCATCTAAAGGAAACTAAAACTAACTTTCTTCTCTTCACTTTTAGTCACAGGGGAGTTATGGTCAGAAATAATAGCCACTCACGGTCTGCCATCTGCCCTTATATAGCCTACTTTAGTCTAAATTGTGGTTTTTATTCATAATTAACAGGCAACTTACCATCTGGCTCAGCTGCGGCTAACATTTCCCATCTGCTACGGTACATTTCATTTGGTTCTCTCATGACGTCCATTCAAACTAAAGTGTGATGTTTGATTAAAAGATAAAATCTAGACTGTGACTGAACAAAATAAACCAGCTAACGCCGAGCTTCTGTCATATCACCTTTAAAAAAGACTTCCAATTTCATATAGACATATTTGTTGTCTATATGTATATGAGTAAGTGTTATATGTTGTCCAATGTAAGAAAACAACCCAATACACACATTGACAGTAGGTTAAAGATTTGATGTGTAAAAATGTTAAAGCACTCAATTAAAGCAGTTCCTTTAATTGGGGAGTGATTCACGAATCCCATGATTATGTGTGTATCGTTGTCTCTAGAGCAGTGGTTCCCAAACGGTGTGCCGCGGCACACTGGTGTGCCGTGAGTCAAGTCTGGGTGTGCCGTGGGATTTTGTGACAACCATACGTTATTATTGCAATATACAACTACACAAAAATAATTATTCTTTAATTTACTATATCAGTACTTTGTAGGTTTATATGTACGTAATCTGCGGGACTTGCGCGTCCACATCTCCACGTGCAGTGCTGCATAAACATGGCTGAGTCAGCGATAACTTTCGAGGGGTGGCTGTATGCCCATTATTTTGAGTTCGTCCGAGGAATAGACAGGAATGTGACGGTGAGGTGCAAACTGTGTCCAGGCCAGAAGCTGCTATCTACTGCTGTAAACACCACGTCACACCTCAACAAACACCTGCAAAGAACAAATGCTAAGGTGGAGCTACCGTACACGCTATTTGTTGTTTGTTTATATCACAGTCTGTTCTTCTTCTCTGTCTTCCGGTTGTTGCCTGTTTTGAATGACGAATACACACTACCGCCGCCTGCTGGTAAGGAGAGTTATTGCCACTCACGCATGCGCAGTTCGTACGTGCTCGGCTGAAGTCTTTGCGGTGTCTGGTTCCAGTGCAACACATGGCCAACACGCAGGAGAACACGCCGACAGCAACAGCGTGAGCAGAGATAGACTGCGCAAAATATACAGTTAGCAGGAGACAGAGGACAGCCACGGTCAGATAGCAGGAGACAGAGGACAGCCACGGTCAGATAGCAGGAGACAGAGGACAGCCACGGTCAGATAGCAGGAGACAGAGGACAGCCACGGTCAGATAGCAGGAGACAGAGGACAGCCACGGTCAGATAGCAGGAGACAGAGGACAGCCACGGTCAGATAGGAAAACATTCAGGAGCTATCTGGATCAGTCTTATGCGACAATGGAAACTGAACTAAAGAGAACATTTGAAACTTTAGCAGTCTGCGTGATCTGCCTTCAGAGGGGCGGGCCGGCCCTGCGAGTAAAGTAACGAGTAAAGTAACGAGTTACTTTATGTAGAGAGTAACGAAGTAGTGTAATATATTACTTTTTTAAAAAGTAATATGTAATATATTACTTTTTTTTAGTAACGACCCCATCTCTGCTGAAATGTTACATCTATAATGTGTAGTTCAGGACCATGGACCGTGCAGCTTCCTTGCATTGACAGTTCTCTGTGCTGAATTTCCTTTGTCTCATTTTTAATGTTGTGACCTGTCTGGTTTAAATGAGTGTGTTGCTGCTTTGATGAAGCCTAATTTTATAACGTTTCAAATTAATTTCTGAAATATTTCGTTAATAAATATTTCATGAGTAATATAGTTGTCTTTGTCACATTTTATTTGGCATTAGTAAATAATTATGCACATTTACAGATATTTTACATGATATGAGTGATAACACGTGTTATAAGGGCTATTTTGCACAATAGGTGTGCCTTGAGATTTTTACTTGTCCTTTGGTGTGCCTTGGGCACAACAAGTTTGGGAACCACTGCTCTAGAGTGTAATGTGGAGCTGCATTATCTGCACATATTTAAAGTCAAAGTAAAGTTCATGTTGAGCCTCTAGCACCCTCTGGTGTTTTCATATACAACTACAGATGGGGCAAATCTACAGTATGTTCCTGTTGAACAACACTTGCAGTAGTTAGGAAGGCAGTGAAGACAAGATACATTTTTCACCTATGAATTTGAATTTCCTACAATACAAGACATTCTTGGTATAGAATTGGAATATATGCAATACTTCTTAATATTTGGTTTAATATTGGATTTATAGTGACAGTTGAAACAACATCCACACTATTCATCTGGCTGCTACCTAAAAATTATGTATCTATAGGCCTATATACCTAATAATTATATAATAATATATCATATTTCAATAGACTCTTATTGCACTATTTCACTTTTAAAAACTATTTTCTTCTTGTATTTACTATTTACTTGCACTATATTTGTCTGTTTATCTGTGTTTTGTGTTGCACTGTTGGAAAAGGCTGTGACACAAGATTTCCATCGACATAACTACACTGTAGCTATGTTCGTTTGACAAATAAAGAACCTTGAACGGTTTTCATGTCTTCTTTCTGCTCCAAATTTCTAAGGGGAGTCGGTGGACGCGCCGGCGCGTCCAGGTGCGCATAATTTTACGTAATTGATCATATATTTTCGATTATAAGGAGTAGAAATATGTTTCAGATATCCGCGGAATCGCTGGAAGAGTAGCTTTCCAGCGGTATCTCCTGTGAGACTGTAACCAGGGCACACCAGCCAATATGGCCGCTCAAAGCAGCTTGACTTTACACTGTGTGGGATTGGTGGATTCGTGTGTCCGTCAAGGAAATCTCGGCCGGCAGCCATCATGGTCTGAAATGACCAATGGACAACGAGAAATCACTAAGGACCTACCCACCAAGTAAAAAAAAACATAAACCACGTGTCTCCCATCAGTTTAGGTCTGTGTGGAGAGAGAGAGAGAGAGAGAGAGAGAGAGAGAGAGAGAGAGAGAGAGAGAGAGAGAGAGAGAGAGAGAGACAGAGACAGAGAAAATGGCTAAAAAACTTTAGCGAACGGCAACTTTACAGTAGCGATTTTTTTCGCTAGCAGCAGTGATGAAGATAGAGCCTCAGAACCTGAAGTCTTCGACTCTTCTGAAGAAGAAGAACACAACGACAACAACAAGGATCCATTTGGACATGGGTAAGTGTAAATATTACAGTAATAGTGTACTGGCAATGTGTGGGGAATACCGCGAAAATGAACAATAGGTTTATTGATATATATTTTTTATCGATAGTCATGAACTTTTTATTGGACAAAATAGACTCTCCATTAGCAAACGTTTACTCTGTGTTAACGTTATTTTGGTGTGTAAAAGTGAGATTACATGTGTAGATGATTAAATTAATCATTTATTCGTCCCACAACGGAGACATTTACAGTGACATGTTTTTGCCATCGATTATTTTATCATACTGTTCTGTACAGATGAGACTTTGTCATAACTTTGTCATAGATTTATTTATATGTGTGCCTGTTATTTTACCGTCCTGTACAGATGAGACTTTGTTATCAGATGTAGCCTATATGTGTGTCTGTGATTTTATACTGTGTGTGTGTGGTGTGTGTGTGTGTGTGTGTGTGTGTGTGTGTGTGTGTGTGTGTGTGTGTGTGTGTGTGTGTGTGTGTTTCCTTCTCCAACCTCCCAAACTTTCTTTTTATGTGTGCATTGTTATTTGTGCTTGAGCAACATTTTACTTGAACTTTATTTCAATGAAATTAGTTGTAATTATTGTCCTACATTTTAATTTGTTTTACAGAGATGTTTCACAAGCTGCCTGAGCCTAGTGGCCCACAGGCGGTGTTTATCCAGCAGCCAGAACATCCATCTGTGCCGGCCCCCAGGTCAAGATCTACTGTGGCTCAAGGGCCTTCACTAGAGCCATCACCACCAAGGACCAGCAGACCAGCATCACTACAGCTGCCTCCACCTCCATCTGCGGCTGCCACCAGGTCAAGATACACCTCAGCACAAAGGCTCCACCACAGCCAGCAAGGAGGTCTCGTGGAGGTCTCGTATAGCACTTGTACACCCCACCTACACAGCAGCCCATGCACCATCACCCCCACCTACACAGCAGCCAGACCCACTGTCTTGGAAGACAGACAAAGACCTTGACACTGTCTTGATATTTATAATGAATAATAGTTGGTTGAAAGTTCTGATGTTCAATATTGTAAATAGTTGAATAGTCAAATAGTTTGAAAAAAACACATTTATAATAGATTGTTGGTTGAAAAAAAAGGTTGAATGCTCTATTTGTATTTTTACACATCACATGAACCTTGGTATGTAATATGAAGTCATTATTCAGTCCTAATAGCCGCGTTCACACTGCGGTACTTTTCCCACAAAGGT
Source organism: Pseudochaenichthys georgianus (assembly GCF_902827115.2). Classification (NCBI taxonomy): domain Eukaryota; kingdom Metazoa; phylum Chordata; class Actinopteri; order Perciformes; family Channichthyidae; genus Pseudochaenichthys; species Pseudochaenichthys georgianus. Next base: position 7,552,686 of record NC_047512.1, on the reverse strand, counting down.
TCATGCGAACTCTTTAGTTCGCATGAACTAAGTACAGATCGCGTTCACATCAGAAAAAGTCCCTGGGGGAGGATTAGGCAAATGAAGCCGCTGACGTCACTTCTTCTTCTTCTGCTTTGGGTTTACTGGCAGGCCGCAACCCACTTCACGGCGTATACTGCCGCCCAAAGTCCCCGGCCGGAAGTCCCCGGAGTTGGGGACTGGCTTCAGTAGAAGCTGCTGGGACTCCCAGCAGCTTCTACTGAAGCCTTCCGAGTAAATCGCCAGAACGCCGACACCTCCTCATCTCCACCGCTCCCATGTTTTATTTTGTGTTGCCATAAGTTAGTCTCTCTGCGTTTCTGCGCTGGGCTAATGCTAATAATGCTAATGCGAGGATAATAAAATGGCGGCTTCACAAAACTTTTTGGGAGTTTTACGGGGCGTGGTTTGCAATCCGCCCAGCCAATCAGGTATATAGCTCTTTTCTCAAAAAAGAGCCGCTCGAAAGTCCCTGCTCTCTAGCAGGGACTTTCGAGGGGATTAAAAGGTTCGCATGAACTACTTTTAGTACCGGCTCTTTTTGGTGTGAACGCAATCATGAACTAAGTTCGCATGAACCTTTGTGGGAAAAGTACCGCAGTGTGAACGCGGCTAATGTATCTCAGTCCCTGCTGTGGTGAAAGTAGAGTGATAAACACCTGTTTTACTCAAAATTCGAATTAAATCTTTTTAATTTTAGACATGAATAACATATTTATATACAGTATAATTCAAATATTTCACTGCTTTTGTGATCCTAAGACTTTGGTAACCAAATATAAAACACCAAAACATTTCGATCACATGAGTACATTTGTGTTTTCATAAAAGTTTTGAAGATTTTCTGAAAATCGGATGTCAGATTTTAAGCTTTTGAGTAGGGATGCACGATATTGTTTTTTTGAAACCGATACCGATAACTTCCTGCTTCTCAAGACCGATACCGATAACCGATAATAAAAATAAAAATTACACCACTAATTATTTTAACGCGATTAACGCATGTGTATTTTTTTTCCTCGGCCGCCCCGTAGCTTCAGAGCGCATCGAGTTTAAAATGCCATCTACAAGCTGATGCTGACAGCCCCGCTCCTGCCGCCCGCTTGTGGCAGACCACACTTCCACGCTCACCGGCAGGCACCGACTGGCCATCTGGAGGACCGGGAGGGTGTGTGTACGTGTGGTCCGAGCGAGCGAGAGAGAGACCTTACGTGCATTGTTGTTGTTAGCATCGGGTGCTAGCTAGCTGCGCTAACGGATATAAGGAGCTGTTTAAATGAAAACAGAGGAGCGCTCTATCCACACAACTGCGCCGAGCACTTGACTTTATGCAGGAAGCAGACAGTGGGACATTGTAGGAAAAGACAGCACACTCAGCAACATGATTGCAGCGTCCAGGCTGCTCCGGTTCGAGCATATGCCTTGAGTTGCACATAGCTCCAACGCGCGTGCGCAGACACACACACACACACACACACACACACACACACACACACACTGTATTGTATTATTGTCTTCGTACGCTTTTAACACACCATCGTAGCGATGGCGATGTTTCAGGTGACTGATCAGGTTCGAAGTATTAGGGAGCGCTGGATTTGTGAAGAACTCCCCTCTTCCTAAACCACTAACACCACAGTACTGGCAAAACAGGAGGAGCCGAGTGAAAAACAAGCGCCCCTCATCCCAATCCACCCACACCGCAGTATTTTTTTCTTTTTTTTTACCCAAAAAATATATTGTATATTATCGGGGCTATTAATACTGTTATCGGTTTATCGGGACGACGTCATAATTCCTAATATTGGACCGATAATTATCGGGCCGATAATTATCGCGCATCCCTACTTTTGAGCTACTTATCTCATCAAACAGTGCTCTAAGGTGAGTAATTTGCATATATAGCAAGACCAGAGATTGTCCTGAACATTTTGATATGTAACACATGGGGTGCCATGTTAGAAGAAATATATTTAAAAGGTGATTTAAGAAAACATCTAAAAATCGAGAAAATACCCTTGGACTCCAGAGGGTTAAGATTCCTTTTAGCCCCTCAGCCATTTAAGGAGAGAAAATATATTTTAGGAATGACATTTTCCATTGCTATGATGCTGTTCTTACTTGTGTTTGAGAAGTTAAAGAGCATGCTTTAATGCTCGTTATTTCTCATACTGCCTGTGCTGCAGCACCTCTTTTCACCCTCTGTCTGAAACCAGAGCCCAGTCTGCTCTGATTGGTTAGCTGGCCAGCTCTGTTGTGATTGGTCAACCGCTTAGAGATGTCCCGCCCCTTAGCCTAGAATGAGTTGGAGCGCAAGCCGATTGTAGTGACATAGTGATGTCATTATGTTACAGAAGTAAACAAAGGAGTCCAATGGAGGCGTTTCAGGCAGGGGGGGGAGAGAAACGTTAGGATTTAAACTAGGGCCGGGACTTTAACGCGTTAATTAATTACACAAAAATTAACGCGTTAAAAAAATTAACGCATTTTAATCGCACTTTAATCGCACATATTTTTGCACAGCGGAACGTTTCTCACTGGATGAGTTTCAGGCGTACCGATTATACTGGATCACCAACTAACGTTCATGACTTCAGCATGGGACTTCAAACAACAACAAACCACGGTGAACAATAGTCAAACATGAACGAACAAGCTGATGAGACCGCTTTGGTCGGCCCCGTGGATGGGACATTTTGTTTTAAAAAACGGACGGATGGAAGCGTCGATAAGCGCACGGTTGTGTGCAAATTATGCAAAAAAGAATTTGCATATCACCGCAGCACATCAAGCCTAAAGTATCACCTAAATGCAAAGCATGTAGCAGCTAGCGTGGACGTAAAGGCCCTGACACACCAACCCGATTTTGGGAGTCAGAGGCCGTCAGAGGCTGTCGGGCATTCGCGGCGCCGTAGTCAGGTTGGTGTGTCCCGCACCGTCGACCGTGACACGCCTTATTTGGACTGCCAGACCCGATGCATGGCCGATTCAACATGTTGAATCGGCCATGCATCGGGTCTGGCAGTCGGACCAAATAATCACTCTGATTGGCTGTTCAGCTAGCAAATCAGTGCATGAGAAGCGAAGCGGAAGGGAGGGACGTAAACAAACGATTTAAGAAGGCACACACAGACTGCTATTCATTTTCATCTCATCATGGCGATCTGGAATGATGCAAACGAAGACCTGCTCATCACCTTGATCCAGGAGAGGCCAGCTCTGTATGATATTACGGAGAAAAGATACTCTTCTTCTTCTCTGTCTTCCGGTTGTTGCCTCTTTTGAATGACGAATACACACTACCGCCGCCTGCTGGTAAGGAGAGTTATTGCCACTCATGCACTGAAGTCGGTGCGGTGTGTTCCCGTGCGACACAACGCAGGAGAACACGGCCAGGCAACAGCCGACTTCAGCGTCGGCTAGTCCTCTGGTGACTGCTTGGTGTGTCAGGGCCTTTAGACCGACTCCGAGTGCAAGGAACCACACCCTGACCCAACCCACACTCAACCAGATGACTGGTTTCAGGGCCAGGATAAGTAAGTCCACGTCTGAGAAAATAACCAACTCCCTGGATTGCACTCGACAGTCAGGGCTCGACATTAAGGACTGCCCGATGGCCCGGGGCCATCTAGTATTTAGCTCGGGCAATGAAGCCTCACCTGCTGGTTGCCCGATCGGGCAATCTATTATGCCAGTATCATGCAGCTCGCGGATCCAGTAATGAGTGACCCGACAGTCAAACTAAACATATCTATAACTAGTTACGGTAGTTTGAGAGGTAATTAAAATAGCTACGTGTGATATTCTAACCTGAAGTGTGTGTTTTGTTCCGCTCACCGCTGCATGTGGTTATGCAGAGCTGCGTGTCGAGTCTCGACTCGTCAGCAGCAGCTGATCTCTCTCTCCCGTCAGATTAGACTTCACTCGCGTTTATGTCGATATCGATCAGATCCAGCTAGTTCTAGCTAATGATATGACTACCTGCTTATTAAAAGACAACTACACAATAAGTGTCGCTATGCAACTGGATGAGGCCACAAAGTATAGCGCAGCATTATGCATTTGTTTACATGCCCACCGGAACCCCGAGGCATTACCAACAGATCAACGCACAATCAACCCATACAGGACATCTCTTTCTCCACATTGAGTGTTAGACATTAGAGTTGACTCTTCTTGTCTGTCACATACTCTTCTTGTCTGTCACATAAGTGGCGCAACTGAAGCGGTATTGCTCTAAAGGGAAATTATTTTGACCGAAGATATTTAGATTTGTCGGCAAACGGGAACTCTGACGTGTGCTTCGCGGATGCGCTCGGCTCCTCTCGACTGCTGCTCGGGTCTGCTCGGTCAGCTTCCCACAGGGCCATCTCCCAAAATCCTTAAAGGGAAATGGAAACACTTTTCAAACTGCTTTCCATGCGACAATATTCCCATTAGGAAATGTATTTATCTAGTCTATTTCCAATGTAAACGATCGAGATACGCGAATTTATTTTTTGAAATACGTGCTAAATGACCATGGGCGCTTCCATTGCTCCGGGACTTTTCCAGTGACGTCACTGAGTGGGTACGGCTTCCTGGGCCAAAGCTCAATAACAAACAACATGGCGTGCAATGCACCATTAGTTTACATTACAAGAAAACGGTCGTCGTCAGGAGTTTATTGTATTGCCCCAGGCTGCACAAATGGATTTTATACGAAGAAGGAAGAAGTACATTTCCATAGGCTGCCACTAAAGGATGAGAACCTGCTCAAAGTCCAGTCTGGATGCCTGGTTCAATACAAAACATTGGATTTGAAGCCAGGATCTGTTCCCACAATATTCGATTTCTCATCGTATGCAGTCGGGAACACCGACCGTCCCAGCACGTCGGCCGCGCAAGACAATGACAGTGTCAACAAACGTGAAGGTCGAGCCACCAAACGAGTTGCTTCAGCTGCCGAGAGAGAGGTAAATATTGCAGCACTACCAGATTACTAGCTCACACATGTATTTACTGACACAGTGTGACCTTATTAATTAACGCAATCGCGTCCAAACTAAATGGTAGCTATTATTATGACGTACAATGGAGAATTGGGGGTGTTCTATAGCTCAACTAATTAAACTGGCATACACACGCTCATCTGTTGAAAACAGCCCTAAAAAGGCTAGTATTGCTGGACTAGGTGTTCAATGGATGGTATTGCAGGACCCAGAGCGCACGGAGCACAGAGCGGACAGCAGATAACGGAATTGCAGTTGTATTGCTTATAGATTATCAGAACATTTCAAAGGGGACACAGCCCCATTGGATATTAACCTATGGATTAACTACATCATCGTTTTTATCGTTGTAATACCATTGAAGACCAGTTTAGACCAGACAATGAGGAAGGTAAGCCGTTAGCCTAGCGCATGTTAGTACCTAGTGCCACTTGTTTTGATGTACGTTTTTGTTGATAACCTCGCGAGTTTGTATCTTTCAGTGTTGAGGTGAGATTCTGTGTCTTTACGATCATAAACAATGTGTTGGATGTGCAGCTAGGATAAGTAATAAGGGAGCTAGGAGTGATTTTCGGTGCAGTAATAGGTTAGCATTTTTCGCTCGGGGCTAATTCAGAGGCTCACTGTTAGCATTGTGTGTTTTTTTTGAAAAAATAAATGAAAAAGATCAGTTAAATTAGTTTTTTCCCGTTATATGGATATAAAATATTCATAGTTTATTAAATATTAAGGTTCCTTAGACGTTGTTTCCTGCAAATGACGCAATTTCGGTTCCGTGGGGCCTTAGAGGATAACAGAGTATGTTTTTTTTTTTTTTTTGACATTTTCCGATGGCATCACCACACAATTGTTACATGTACACCAATCTGTGTTGTCCATTCGTCCCGGGTTTTGTGCAACATCTTCTTCCTCTGAGACCGAGTCGGTACTGGAACTGGTGGTCCCACTCAGCGAGTTCAGAACCGTCTGTACTTTCGGCGGATTCCGGATCGTATGCCACTCTATTCGACCGAATCGGTTCATAAGCATAGGCCATGGGATGCCTGGTAACTGTAGATGCTTCCACATCAATGTCATCTCCCGACGAATAGTCAAATTCATCGTTCAAAACGTCCATCTCATTGCAAAAGGCCTCCATCGCTGCCATATCTGCTATGTTGTGTTGACTTCCGGTATGGATACCCGGAGCGAAGACCCATCCAGTGACGTCACCATTTGGGTCTCCCCACCCGGCCGGCGGATAATTAATTTCTTTTGGCGAGTAATATCATATACAATAAATATTACGATCAATATCCATTGTAAAATGAAATAAACTACCGGAATATTATAGCTGTAATTGGTGTTTCCTTTCCCCTTTAATGTCATGCGCTTGGACTGTAGACCACTTGGAGTCAAATCCATGTGAAAATTGCTTCTCACTGTTCTCAGGTCAAATATGTATATTTGATTAAAAATGCGATTAATTTCGATTAATTAATTACAAAGCCTCTAATTAATTAGATTAATTTTTTTAATCGAGTCCCGGCTCTAATTCAAACCTTTCATTTCATTTCATTTCAAACCTTTATTTATCCAGATTGGTCCCATTGAGATCATAGATCTCTTTTTCAAGGGAGACCTTTGCAGACCATTTACATGCACAACAACCTATATAACACACTACAGGAAAGGAATAACCGAAAAAGCACTAAAGAGCCCCTTTAAAAGTACTCTCTTTAATGCGAGACCATGCACCCACCATTATCATAATTCAGATTCAATCTTCTTTTCCAAGTTAATGAGATAAGATGTCCTGATTCGAAGGGATTCGAGAGAGATGTTGTGTCTTGTTTTGGTCATGATGGTAATCTATATTTAGAAAGAAAGCTTCATTGGTAATTCCCAGGACTGGCTGGACAAAATGTTGGCAGATGGGAAGTAAAGAAGGACATTTTCCATCTCCTTCAACAAAAACACTGACAAAGTGCATGGGTAAGCACCTGAAGCCCGGACCCCCCAGGTGAGAATATGTGAGAGAAAGGAGCACACAGAGTTGGTTGCTCACTTTGAAAGCAGCTGAATGACGTCTAATTGCACTCCGAGTGGTGGTTAACTCAAACCACCATCAGTGATTGTCTGAAATAAAACAGCTGTTTTGAAATATACATGAGGAAGGAAACCAGACTTTCTTTTGTTTCCTGGCCAAATCCTGACATCTGAAAGCAGCAGGCCAATACCATCACAGCATGAATAATGACTGTGTTCTGTATTACAAAATAAATGCCTTAAGCTCTATCTCACAAGATATTGACACTATATGTGTTACTGTTGCCATTAAGGTGCCTGTAAACATTGCAATGATAGTTAAATATTCCACTGATGAGGAAACATGTAGTCTGTCACTTATAGGTTTGTATATGCAATTCACCTCCTGCTGAACTCTGGTAATATTCTGTAAAAGCAACAGCTTCAAAGCAAGTCATTAATCAGAATCACACATGTGTTCCACTGACAACTCATTACCATACTTGTTTGATTAACCATTTGGAAAGTAGTTTGAATTAGAATATTATACTTGAGGAAAGGTTTTTTTTACTGAAATACAAGTAGAATAGATTTGGTAATATATCCTCTTTGTACATTTTACATTTTGAAAAGGGAAAGGAAGTGGAGGGAAAATAGTTTGAATGATGATGTTTCAATATAAAGAACTTGAGAATACATGTAGGATACACAATTTAGTACACTACCATGTGAAAATACACATTACACCATAGAGACTTGATAAAGGCCTACTAATAAACAATACATGTATTTGATAGCACCTTTGAGACTGTAACGGACACAACCGTTTCCACAGTGTAACCTCAGTTAAATTAACCAAAAAAGAGGAAACAACATTTAAAGGGGACCTATCATGCAAAATGCACTCTTGTACGTCTTTTATACATGAATATGTGTCCCCGGTGTGTCAGGGAACTCACCAAATGTCATAAAATACAACCCTCTCTCTTTTCCTCCATACCTACATCTCTAAAAACGCGGCTGCAACGGATCTGATACAGACTGATCCAGATTTGAATTATTTTCTACGTCACAAAAGGGCTGCTCCGCCTAGTGGTCAATTCTCCACCTATCAGGGGAATGAGAAGTTGGGCCACGGCCGGCCATTGCTGCTTGAAAGCGCTGGAGACACTGTAGTACATATGCCAGGCCTGTAAGTGGCGCTGTAGTCTGCCACAAAAGCAGCGAAGAAGACTTCCCTTGCATGGTTGTCATGGTTGCCCTTCTGTTTATTCTCCGCTTTGGCTCTTTTTCTCCCTCCCCGAGGCAAGCTTTTGCGCCTCCTGCTTTAAAACAAATGAATAATGACTCTATATAATCATATGTAAGGGATAATGTGCAGCGACGCGGTCATTATGGGGAAAAGAACACCGACAGGCTGATCAGGAGCCCGACGCGAAGCGGAGGCATCTAGATCGGCATCTAGATCGACATTCTCAATGAAGTAACGACATGACTCCCAATATTAATTGAAATGCTTTTATGGATTTAGAAAATTATTTTATTGATTTAAAAAATAGTTGTATTGATTTAAATTGACATGCGTCAGCTGCAGCTCACATAATCAGCCCCCTGCAAAAACAGGGCTGGAAAGAGCAAATAGAGCGAAATGAGGCATGGCTAAAATGCAGGATCTGTTTGGTATTTTGAAAAAAAACTATATTTATATACTTTACATAGGTATGGCCCTACAATATATTGTTCAAATATAGCATGATATGTCCCCTTTAAAATAAATATGAAGATCAGTATGGACACCACGGCGGGTGCAACAAGTGTTATTAAGCTCCAGAAAATAATACAGCCTGAACATTTCTTATAGAATCAACAGCTCAAGACATGCAACCACACAAACACATCCACACAAACAATGCTATGTTGCCTAGTAACACTGACATCCTCCTCAACCATACAGCAGGTGTGTTGTTGTAATCACCTGGCTGTCTGTACGCCTTTCTGTGAGTCCTGTGCACAGTGAAGTCCACAACAACAATCCTCTCGAGGCTCATCTCTGCTCCTTCATTCTCAAAACAAAATATATCCAGTCCACGCTGTCCAGCACAGCTCCTCAAAGTGTTCAACATGTTGCATTTGAAGATGCTCTGCAGTCACAGACACCAGAAAGTTCTCACCCACCATACGCAGAGGTTCCATTTACTGTAAACTTCCACAATACACATATTAGCATTTAGCCTGTTTGCGTCACTCAGTGTGCTGGCTGATGGTGTCTTAACCCTCCTGTTGTCTTCGGGTCAAATCTGACCGATTTACTACTTTCATCAATAATAACTTTGTAGTTTTACATTCAATTGCATTCAGGCTTTATGATATCCTTCACAGCAGACATTTGAACATATAAAATCGCTGATCACCACTTTCATTGCATTTTGGATGATTTAGTCAACTTTGTAACACACACACACACGCGCACATACTCTAGTCTAGATGTATGCCCCATCCCCCCATGTGAATCACACCTGGCACACACACACACACACACACACACACACACACACACACACACACACACACACACACACACACCACACACACACACACACACACACACACACATACACACACACACACACACACACACCACACACACACACACACACACACACACACACACAGAACAATTTGACACATTTCCCGCTCTTATGTGCCCATCCCCCCACATGGATCACACCTGACACACGCAATACATGTTCAGTGTCTGTTCTTTGTATACTGCAGTTGTTCATGTATACCAGTAGTCTGATACAATATGTACAGTTTGAAAGGGTGTTAAATGAAATGTGGTGATGATTAATGGTTTTTGTGTGAATGTTATGTCAAATTTGAACGTGCACACCAAAGTAAGGGGGGAAACGAAGACAATAGGAGGGTTAAATCATTGCTTTCTGATTATCTTTGGCAAATTCATTCTTTCTGACTCTTAACGCTGCTTTCATTGTTGTGGTGTTAAACTCAACTTGAAGAGGAAGAACGAGAAATGTGCATAGAAGTTCAATATCTAAAAACATTTTTTTTATTTAAAATCGGAAAGGACATGAATGGATTTTAGACTCCTTGGCTTGTAAAAAGTTGCTATCGTTATTCCTAATTGTTATGGCAATTGTTGTTACACCTGTTTGCTGTAAATGAAAAACGTTCTTTTTATTTTTCATTACTAAATTAACCTGGATGCTAGATATCATGTAACCAGAGAGCATATTACTTTACCCCTACTATACCAAGACATCCTGATCTGTATTGGGAAGAATCACAGCCAACTGTCATCTCACTGGCTGCCACAAGGGGTCAGTCTTCTACAAGTTACAGAAGGGAGGAAAACCATCTTTATCCATGACAGGATGTGTGTGCAGGAGAGAGTCAGTGGTGGTGGAGGGAACAGGGCATAGTAGCACAACACAGATTGTGTCACACACACATAATGACACACATACACTCAGCCATAAAAGCCTGATCAATGCTACATTAGGGGGCGTAAAGGAATATAATTATGATTAAACAACGTCACACTGAACCTGTCTTTATTGACATATATTCAGTGGTATCAAGCCAGGTTAAAGAGAACAACATGATGATATTTTTAAATGATGAAACCAGTCTGAAGTGATTTTTTTGTTTGATGCCAACAGCAAAACTAACCTGGAATTCATGCTTTGCAATTATCCTAATAGTTATCTTCCTGCAAGCTATGACAAACCCCAATATTACCTTTCCTGAAATCAACATCCTGTAACCTGATTTATTTTGGACATGTTTTTCTATTTCACTATTATATTAAAAAAATATAACAATATATATTTAATTTTTTTAAATGTTTAACTGATAGCCTTTTTATTTTGTATTGGAACATAACAAAAACATATTTCATAAAACAGTTTTACATTGTCAAAGATATATGAGGCTTTATACTTCCTTTTAATTTTCTTTGAGATATGATTTGTTGAAATGATTGACACTATATATTTTTCTCACATGACTATGTCTAAATATGTCACCCAAATTATTCTGGACAGTGATATTTAATAGGTTTTCTTTCCATGCAGGTGCATTTGGAAATAATAGAAATGTTCAAATTGAAATGAAACCAGATGCAGTCAACATTTCTAATTGGCATTCAGTATTGGCATTTTGTTTCATCTGTGAACTTTTGTTGGAAACGTGGAAGATCCCAAAATAAAATGTGTCAAGTCCTCATCTTCACTCCAACCATCTGTTTTATTCTTCTTTTTACTCGCCATACTTAACTCACCACATCCAGGAGGATCCATATCATTTCTAAAGGAATGTAACCATTCACAGCCTCTCAAAACTCCACCTACCTCTAAATAATAGCCCTGTTTTTTTATAGCCCCACTCACACACACACACACACACACACACACACACACACACACCACACACACACACACACACACACACACACACACACACACACACACACACACACACACACACACACACACACACACACACACACCCTTTAATGCAATATGGCCGCAGCCTGGCCAGGGGTGGAGATTGACTTGTTTCCAAACACTTAATTCAATTTGTCATCACCATTCAGGGAGGCTCAAGTGGTCTAATTTGTGTTAATGAGGGGTAATAAAGTCATATCCCCCTATATTACTGCCAGGGGGGCGTAAGAGAGTGTGTGTTAAGGGTGTATGTGTGTAGGGGTGGGGGGTTGTAGGTACGCTTTGGTCTCAGGCGGCCTGCAGGATGTTCTCCTTCTTGCCGTCCATCAGGACACCGCCTCCCCTCCTCTCCCTCTATTGTACCCCTAATTAGATAGCCTTTGTCGGGCTAATGCTGCCGCCATCTGGTCGGCCATCCGGGGGTGTCGGCCGCAGGGTTGAGGAGGGGGGACCCAGAAGGAAGGGTCTCTGTGGTGGGGAGGCCCTTCTCCTCCCATCCTCCCCTCAATTCAATACCTCTGGACAGGACCATCTTCCCCCTTTGGCTGACGCCACAAGGACCCTTTCACACTTGAAGGAATTAGTGAAAGATTGATGTGTCCCTGTGTCGGTGTGAGAGGGCGTAGCGACATCGCGGTGAGACTTTCTCTCCCAGCAGCCGTCGTATTGTGTTCCCCATCAAGACTGCAGGAGGTTTCTGCAGGCGGATCAAATATCAGTGTGGAAGGTTGTGAGTTACAGATTTGAGCTGTTTAGTAGTAAAATAGTTGATAGTAGAAGGTTGTCGTGGCAACTGCCAGGTGTGTTAGTGAGAGAATGTGTTGCAGGTGGATGTTGAAGAGTGCATTTTCAGATGGTTTAAAGGCATCAGTTTGATTTGCAATCATCATCGACAGGAGACACTTCAAGGAACACAGTCACTTCAAAACAAGATGGTCAAACACTGAAAGACACTCATGGAAACGTCATTAGCCACAGCTCTGGCATCTGAACTACTAATGCTGGGATTAGCTTTCATTTTCTAACAATGATCATTAACTTAAAATCAGCATGTATCTTTCAATGCACACAGCAGTCTGTACATGACACAACACAAGTAAGCGAGTGTACATATCAAACACAAACCGTTATGCAAATAGAAGAATAACAGCACTTACTGGTGTTTGTGGTTCCTGTATGACCTGTGACCCCGCGGAGGATAAGCAGGTAAAGATAATGGATTGATGGATGGGTTTCAGAAGGAGATAATTATTGATCTATGTCCTTGTTTAGTTTGCAGACACACAAATCAGCACACGCCCAAACACCTTCCATCCTCTCCTTCACTGGTACTGATTATCACAGGATATCTTATGGCACGATGTTAAAATAAGGTGCTTACATTTTAGGAATTCAGTTCAATTGCTATCAAAACACGAGTTAACTCAACATCGAGACAAGCTTTGTTTCAACCAAGTTAAGTTATTCAAACTGCACACTATCTTAAGTCACAATTCAGAGTAAAGATAACTTTATACTGTATATTTATACCAATTGCCAGTTCAAGTGAACGTTAACAATGATGCATTTCAGACCGTTGGCATATAATCCAAGGAGGATAAGGACACAGAGCTGATTGGTTCTGTGCTAAACATATGAACCAATCAGAAAGGACAACTCACAACAAGGACTTTTTCCCAGTGTCACCCTCTTTCTCTTGTCAATCAGTCTGTTTGTTTTGTTAATAATGTTTGTGTAGGGGACTATGTGTGAACCTGTGTGGGTGAGAGTGTGTGTGTGTGTGTGTGTGTGTGTGTGTGTGTGTGTGTGTGTGTGTGTGTGTGTGTGTGTGTGTGTGTGTGTGTGGTGTGTGTGTGTGTGTGTGTGTGTGTGTGTGTGTGTGTGTGTGTGTGTGTGTGTGTGTGTGTGTGTGATGGGGGGAGTTGTTAAAACTCTGTTGTTGATGTCTTAAGTCTGCTTCTCTTTCTTTCAAGTGGAGAGCACAACCCTTCCCTGACCCTGAGCAGTTGGCTGCCTGCGCCTCCTTCACGCCTCTTTCATCCCACCCAGAACAACATCATCCATCTGCCCCCCCCCCCCCACCCACCCCCACAGTGCCTGCAGACACACACCAGTTTGTGGGTAATGGAGTTTTCTAATGAGAGTCTTGGTAAGTTACATTGTTGTTATATATGTTATATGACATTTCACAGTGATTAAACCATATTACTGGTGCATCAAGTCATTCAAATGTTCTTACTTTGTTCACATTTCATTGTTTTGGTATGCTTCATAAATGTGATGGTAGTAATAGTGATGGTCAGTACACAAAAGAAACAGAACCATTTGCAGAAACTTGAATTACTCTAACAGGAAGTCCAAAGAACAAAACATGACATTTCCTCTAAACTGGTTGACAAGTCAAAGTAAAAGATTCCTAAGCGAAAAGTTATTTTTAGGATCATCAATATTCAGGAATGTTACAAAAATCCAAACAACAAATTATCCAATTGCATTTAAGATAAGATAAGAAGTACTTTATTGATCCCAAATTGTGTAATTGTTATTCAATCTTCTGACTATGTTGTCATATATACATACAGTACAGTGTTAAAATGTTACTAAGTCAATTTACTGGTGATGTTTTCCATAATTTAATTTACTTTAGTATATATACTTCACTTCACAATTCAGAGGCAAATGTATACTTTCTTCGCCACTACATTTATTTCATACTCACAGTTCATTTGAAATAAAAACACTTGATTTGCTTATATGATACCATGTACAGTAGTATACACAGTAATTTATGAAATATCTGACATATATTGTATACATGTCGGCTTGTCATCAGACATCTCTAAGTGCTGTACTGTCTATTAACAGCATCTTTTTTTATCTAACGGAAGAAAGATTTGTTATTTTAAAAGTCAGCTTTAACTTCCTGTCAACACAACTTGTCTAACAAGAGTAAGACAACAGAAAACCAATTAAATACTTCTTAAGAAAACTGTGGGATCCAGCTACCTTTACCACAAGACAATACATTACCCAGTAGTTCCCTGTGGATCTACATATTATGAATCAACCTTCCAGCCCAATAAAAGCACAGAATGCAGCACATTCCTAACATGCTCTGAGCTTCATTCCTACCATTTTTCCTCGCCGTGTTGAAATTCACAAAACACAGCAGACTGTGGCTGCACCAGCGAGCGGCTTTGAAATGTATTATTTATATAGCTGTGAAAGTTTTTCTTGGAATTATAAACTGTGAATAACTTCGGAGCAGCTCGAGCCTATATTCTCTAATCCTGAAAGTCAAACTTCATTAAAGCATTTGATTTATCTTCCAACGTTTTTTTTCTTCCAGCCACATGTTGAGCACACCCTTCGTGTAATGGTCTTATTAAGAGGGAGTTGGTTTCCAAGCAAACTGGCCCGTGTCTCCGATAGCAAAATTAGCCTTGAATTAAATCAGATACAATTAAGGAACTTATTAGTTCTTGTCATGTTCATGTGGGTAATACAATAAACACGGCCCTCAAATAATCACAACCATCAGGGCTGCAATCATACTAACAATCAAATTCCCCTGAATACTATACCTACATTACAGAGACTTGGCTCAGTTTGATTCAGTGTTATTTTAGGTGCCTTTGAAGCATACACACTCTGTTCCAAAGGTGTTAAGCAAGCCTTCAGCACCATAACAACATTTTCATAGCCTCTGTACAAATGGATGTTTTTATATATAAACACAGTTACAAGCAAAAGGCTAAGTGTGTCAACGTTGCTGAGTGTATGTTCATAAAACAATGTGAATAAGTCAACGTTTTCTAAGGATGGTTAATATA
Organism: Pseudochaenichthys georgianus; assembly: GCF_902827115.2. Classification (NCBI taxonomy): domain Eukaryota; kingdom Metazoa; phylum Chordata; class Actinopteri; order Perciformes; family Channichthyidae; genus Pseudochaenichthys; species Pseudochaenichthys georgianus. The sequence goes on along the minus strand of NC_047512.1, from coordinate 7,537,365 downwards.
CATTTGTATTGTGTTGTGCTGCAGTAGTGAACAACGCCTTCAGGTGTTTGATTAAAGCAGTGGTTCTCAAAGTGGGGGGCGCGCCCCCCCTGAGGGGCGCAAAGGCATGCCAGGGGGGGTGCGAGAGACCAGGAGGAAAAATGGTTATACAAAAAAAAAAAAAGATAAAAAAAAAAAAAATCATAATTTGAAAAATTATTGATTTGAAAATAATATGATGCAGTACTATTACGTCTGGGTCTCTGTGTTTCATTAAAGCTCGGCTCTGTGTGTGTGTGGAACGAGCCATTTTGTGTGCGTGCACGAGCGAGAGAGAGAGCACACCGGTACTGGACATCGTTGTTGTTAGCTTCTGGTGCTAGCGAGCTACGCTAACGGATATAAGGAGTTTTTTCAACAACAAAGTGGAGGAGAGTCCTCTCCTGTCAGACTGAGAGACTCAGTGAGCTAAAGGACTCTCTCAGTGTTATCTCAGTGGGTCTCAAATGTCATAATAAATGAAAAACAGCTATGAAATACTATATGACAGTAAAAAAAGAATAAAGTTTAAAAGGTTGATATGTAAAATATCCATAAAGAAAAAGTAAATCTGTTTACAGTTCTGTTTCATATGGGTGTTGAGAGATGTATCCATAGATCTCTTCATTTTGCTCTCAAACTGCACCAGATTGATGCATTTAACTTCAATATTTAAAAATAAATCTTCCCGGGGGAGCATGCCCCCGGACCCCCCTATGTGAGGTCCACACACCACCTATAAAAATAGCACTTTACCCCTGCTTACACCTATATGCCGTGAGCTGATAATCGAGCCTTCATTGTAACTGTTGCGGGTACATTGTGCGTACCCGCAATTTTTTTTTCTTTTTTCTTGCAGTAGAGAGTTCCACTGTAGCGCCCGGTACATTGATGGGAAACCCTAAATGTTTGAGCACCCTCTATGAAACGTCAAGCTACCCCACACAACCCTGTCTCCTAAAAATTACGTTCCCACAGAACTAAACTGCATTCTCAATTACGTTTAGCTAGAAACGTATTTTCTCCCACGTTACGTTAGTTATGAACGTATCTCAAATACGTTTATTTTCTACATATCTTCTAGAAGCATATTTTCTTCCACGTTACGTTAGTTATGAATGTAACTTAAATACGTTTATTTTCTACATATCTTTGCCATTTATTGTCTTGCTTATAATAATGATAATTCGTTATTTATAAATATCATTTTAGAGCACACCTTTGAAATCGACAATCGGGCTCGATATATAGTTAAATTAAAATCAGTAGGCGAGGCTGTAATTTCGCCAGCTGTTACTCTCATGAGCGAGGCAGAACATAATAGTTTTAACATGCCAAAAAGCTGCTGTGTCGTTTATTGCACCTCAAACATTAAAACAAATCCAGAGTTACGTGTTTCTGTACTTCCTCTAAGAAGAAAGGACAGTATCAGAACAGAAGAGCTCTGTGACTTCAGGCTTGATCGCCGTTCAAATGACAGCGCTGGTTTCCCCAAAAGTGGGCGGGGCTGTAAAGTGAAGTAGATTTACTCTCATCTATTATTCAAAAGCATTCTATTTATTCTAACGTAAATTACATGCCAGTGTTTTATCTTTTATTTATTTGTTTTTATTTTAAATCGTATAATGTCTGACTTTTTTTCCGTCTGTGAGGAAAAGAAATGGGGCTCAGAGCCTCAAAATACTGAAATCTGTATTTTTTTAAATCTTTTCCTTCTAATTTATTATTCTTTTCTAAATAACACACTGTTATTTACTCAACAATAACACACAATTATCCTTGTTTTTATTTATTCATTTAATTCTATAATCTTGGGCTTTTTAGCCGTAAATAAAGTCACCGGAAACAGACGGGACATTTTGAGCGATACACACCACAAACCCACTAAACTGATTACCCAAGATCCTCAGCTTGAAGCTTGTTGATTGGATGTTTTAGCCGCAATGCACGCTGGGATATGGTGTTGATATTATATGGAGATATGATATCCGACAACGAAAAATAAAATAATACCTAATTCAGAGTGTGCTTGCTTTTCTCTTTGGAAGTCATCACATAACGGCATTGTAATACACGGTTCGGCTGCATTAAATATTACAGATCTGCCGTAATTCTTTATTTATAGAGAGAGACAAACAGGAGAACTGCTGCCAAAACTGAATACTTGACGTGGATCATAAATATATCAACAATTAAACAACATCTTCAATTTCTTTTCACAAAATACGTCTCCTTGCAGTATCAATAGTAATTCGGCTGACTTTTATATTTGATCCAATTGGTATATTGGTTATATTTACACCATAACGGTGCACAGCTGATAAAAAAGGACTTGTAGTTTTTAAAGATATTACTGATTTTCTTTGAATATAAGAATCTAAATACTGAGTTGAGAGAATAGTCAGGGGATTTGGGTGATGGGAGACACATCTATGGAATCACAATTTCAATAGCTTACTATTAAATGAAGGATAGCCTATGCCTTTCTGTCTGTGATGTTTTACAAATCAGATATTAATGTGAAGAAGTAAAACAAGAGAAATAGTATAGCAATATCCTGTAAAATTATGTAAAAACATGAATAAAATTACACATCTTCAGATGTTATACATAAGTGTCTACACTAATAATACAAAGTTATTATTAGTATGCTGTGTGTACCTTGTGTGCACCGCCTAGTGGTTAAAGCATGTTATTGAATTATTTTTGTTGAATAATCTTATTTGATCAAAACAATATTAAGAGTACATACTTTCATAGGGGGAAAGTAGAAGGTCAATGATAGAAATATAGAATATAAAAAGTCAAGAAGATACTAAGTGATCTCTACAATAAAACAGTTTAGTGCTGGATGTTCAAAGATATTAATAGGAGGATGTGCAAAACAGAAAAACGAATTAACCTTTATTAACACATTAAAAAATACTTTAGGTTAAGGTCTTCTTTTAAACAAGAAAAAAGCTCTGGGGGTATCTATCTACAGATGAATATTAAGCCTGACAAAGTACTCTTATGTATGTAGATAGAATAAGAAATGTGCAGAATATGACAGTTTAATGGTGGAGGTATACAGTACACACATATTGATAGATGTCTGTTGAGGAACCTGCGACCCAAGTTGTGTATAAGATCAATACACCTTAGAAAACCTTGAAATCTTGAAAGGGATATGCAAAATAGCCATTATACAGTTTTTAATTAACTATTAGTAGAGAATAACGAGTAATGAATATACTTTATAAAGATCTGCAGATAAATGTTTAGTCTTCTCAAGCACCAACTATCAAATATCTCTCCTGATTGTTGGCACTTGACAATCACCTTCCCTGAATTGTATTCAGGTGTAACTAAAGTCTGCTTTAAGGGTTGTTTATATTCCACATCATTAATCAGAATCTGCAAAGTAACTAAACTAAATGTAGTGGAGTAAAAATACCAGGTTAACCTCTGAATTGTAGTGGAGTAGAATAACAAAGTAACAATGAGCTGTCGTGTGGGTATATATTAATGCTGCCCATTATGGATACAAGCGATTTTCACCCATTTAGTAATTACATGTTTTAAATGTGTACACACCAATGTGTTTCCTATCGCCTAAACCTCCAGGGCTGTACACAGTTTAATACTGTCAACTTCTACATTTGGGAAAAAACGTCTTTTAAAACTACAATTCCCAGTAGAGACGTGCCATAGAGAACATGTTGCGAAACACAATAGCCATCATGTGTAGTTCTGGTGGGGCGTTCGAGTCCAGTTTTGAATAGTCTGCCGTGGTTTCGTTCCATTTCAAAGAGCTTGACGCTCGGCGTAACCTTGGCGCAACATCACGGGGTTTGTCAACGGGACTGTAGTCCCAAAAGATAGCTGGGGATTATGGGTAGTGTAGTGTCTTGGGCCATCCTAAATCTCGAAATGTCCCGTCTGTTTCTGGTGACTTTATTTACGGCTAAAAAGCATGCTAAAATGCCCAAGATTATAGAATTAAACGAATAAATAAAAACAAGGATAATTGTGTGCTATTGTTGAGTAAATAACAGTGTGTTATTTAGAAAAGAATAACAAATTAGAAGGAAGAGATTTTAAAAAATACAGATTTCAGTATTTTGAATCTCTAAACCCCATTTCTTTTCCTCAAAGACGAGAAAAAAAGTCCGACATTATACGATTTAAAATAAAAACAAATAAATAAAAAGATAAAACACTGGCATGTAATACGTTAGAATAAATAGAATGGTTTTGAATAATAGATGACAGTAAAATCTACTTCACTTTACAGCCCCGCCCACTTTTGGGGAAACCAACGCTGTCATTTGAACGGCGATCAAGCCTGAAGCCACAGAGCTCTTCTGTTACTGTCCTTTCTTCTTAGAGGAAGTACAGAAACACGTAACTCTGGATTTGTTTTAATGTTTGAGGTGCAATGAACGACACAGCAGCTTTTTGTCATGTTAAAACTATTATGTTCTGCCTCACTCATGAGAGTAACAGCTGGCGAAATTACAGCCTCGCCTACTGATTTTAATTTAACCATATATCGAGCCCGATTGTCGATTTCAAAGGTGTGCTCTAAAATGATATTTATAAATGACTATTATCATTATTATAAGCAAGACAATAAATGGCAAAGATATGTAGAAAATAAACGTATTTCAGATACGTTCATAAGGAACGTAACCTGGGAGAAAACATGTTTCTAGAAGATATGTAGAAAATAAACGTATTTGAGATACGTTCATAACAAACGTAACGTGGGAGTAAATACGTTTCTAGCTAAACGTAATTGAGAATGCAGTTTAGTTCTGTGGGAACGTAATTTTTAGGAGACAGGGTTGCCCCACAGCACCCCCAAAATAAATCTCTGGCGCCGCCACTGAGCCTGACTATTTGTGTTGGGGGGCCCCGACTTTTTTTTTTCTCCAAAGGGGGGGCCTGAAAGAAAAAGTTTGAGAACCACTGGATTAAAGTAACACTGCTGTACCAGTTAGCTCCTTGTTTTATAAAACACAGTGTCTTTTGTAGAAGCAGCACTGGGTGTCGCCAAAGTCAGTAAGAGGGTCTTTAACAATCACGACTAAAAGTACATAATATGGATCTTTGCAGATATCATTACAAATAATCAATATTCAATGACAAAATGTACAATATGTATATTGTGTAAGCTACGTTTCAACATCTGGTTGACATGGAGCTAAAATATACATAAAATGAATACTTGTTTTCATCATTGATGCATATCAGGTTACTTTATTCTAAAAAAATGTTGGTGCTTTAATGAAAATATTATTTACAAGTTTAAACAAAAAAGCAGACTTATATAAAAAACCTTATTTTGTTGGACTTATTGAACGAAACCCAAAGGTATTTAATTTTTAAAAAATGGTAATTTCTGCTTGGCAAATAGTGTAAAGGATTTAATGATATATTCCTAATTAGTCAAGTACATTTATTGAGGAACATCATTTTGATTTTAAATATAGTCCTCTTATATTATTTTCGATTTCGATTTTCTATATCCAAACTGCATCAAAGTACAGTAAAATGTGGCATTTTTACCTAAATGAGAAAAAAATATCACCCCATGGTGACGTGAACCAACACATCTTCAGATAAACGAGGACTTCAGAAAGAGTGTTCACCCTTCAGGACACACACACACACACACACACACACACACACACACACACACACACACACACACACACACACACACACACACACACACACACACACACACACACACACACACACACACACACACACACACACACACTCTATCTCCAGGCCTTTACGCAGGGTTAAAATAAACGTTACTGCTGAACCATATTGTGCCCTCCCTCCTCTCTCCATATCCTTTATTCACAGGCGCGTAATTGGTAGTCAATTTGAGCTCCCCCTTTGCCTATTGTGGGCACATTTTGCTCTGACAGAGTGCGGAAGATTAATGGCTACGAGCAGCCAAGGGAGGCTCGCCTCAGCAAGCATGAGCGCCCTAAATTCATTACACCAATTTCCCCCTGTCCTGCGTTCCCCTACCACAAGAGAGAGAAAAAAGAGTGGAAATACAAGAATGAAAAGGGATAAAAGCAAAATAGTCAGATGGTGGCGTTGAAAGAAAGAGAGAAAGAGGTGCAGAAACAAAGGATTAAAGAAATGGCTGTGCGTTAGTGCTGTTTCTGAGGTCACACACACAGTCTGGCAGTCAAAAGAAAGAGCTGAGGGTTTTTTCGAGCACTATGTCTTCTGCTTCAATTTCAGTCTGTGTTGATCGCTGGAGTAGTTACAGGGACTGACAAGGCATCGGCACACTGTGATAGTGGACACAGTCACCGTATCTTTTCCTACTCACCCTATCCCTCTCTTTCAGTTGTTTATCTTAAACACACAAGAACATGCACTACACAATCCAACGTGAACAACATTTTCAAACGCTGAACTGTGAATCGCAGCAATATTTTAACATCCAGCAAGTTTTAGCAGGAAATCCTGACAAATATACAGTAGGAATATGTGTTGAAAACAGCTCTGGGAATGAATTTAGGATAGAATATATGTATTCAACCCAACGATGCTGGCAGCAGCTATGAACTACTATGACGAAATATCCTCTGAATGTTCATACTGTAGCTAAACTTCAACATTACTGCCGTATCAACACCTACTCAACGTGCCTGCTGGGACGTGAGCTCTCGGATTGAGCCAAATGTTTCACAAGCATCCCGGGCACATTCAGATCTCACTGGCTATAGATCTGCTGGCAACAAGGCCCGGCTGCCTCGGATGAGCAGGAAACACCTTGAACTTGGGAATGATAAGGCTGACCTGTCCCCATTTACTTGGGTCGACTCATAATTGTGATGATTTATTTCACCTGTCAAAGCCAAAGGGAATGCCCCCAGCCTCCCCTCTGTATTTAGTATCCCCCTTTTTCTTCTCTCTTTGGCACACATTCTCTCTGGTTTGACTGATAAAATGTGTGTTTTTGCATTTGTGACATGCATATATCTGTGTGTGCATGCTCGTAAATGCTCCAGTATGCATGAGTTCAGCTTTCTGGCCTCCACAACCTCTCAACATGGCCGTGTGTTTGACTCTCAGATGCTCCGTGCCCCCGGCGATGGCACCACGCCCCCAAAGGACTCGCATTGCAAGAAGATCAGTCTTGCGTCCGGAGCCGAGTGCATTGTCTCGAAGTGACAGGTCTCGTGGACGGTGCCTTGAGGGACGCCACCGGCAGCCCCGACTATAGGCCGGACTCCTGTAGCTCCACAAAGAACATGTCTGTCACACATGTCGCCTCCCCCGGCTGTCCTGCCACACAACACAGCCAAGAACTCACAACCCCCAAATGTTACTGACAATTCCTGTCTGTTGTTGGGATCCATACCCTCTGGTGCCCGACCGTGGCATCCTTGCCGGGAGGCCACACATATCTAAATGCATTTCCACGTTTATTTCAGCTGCTTTACTGAAACAAAATCTGTTTATGGATTGTAAGTCAACCCTTTGAATCAGTCTTGTATCGTAACATATTGACGCATAACTATGTATGACCCCAACCATGTCCTGAACAACAAATATGAATTGTTACCATTCAATTGGCGATACAGGGTTTGACGATTTAACAAGGTTAGACTGAAGCACTCATTTGTGCACCAGTCAATCCTAAAATGAAATAGAGTTTAATCCCAGATCAGTATTTTATTTTATTTTATTATTTATTCTACTAAAATCATACAAAAACAAAAACATATAATTCATACACACAAATGAACAAAATTAGTAGAAGCGGGAGGGCTGAAGCATAGTTTATGGGGAGTAGCCCTCCCGTGCATCATCATTAGCATCAATATAATAATGGCATTTATTTCATCAAAAACGTATAGAAATTAAGGAGTACAAAGAAACAAAGAAAACTAAATAATAATTTATAAATAAATAAAAGTTAGGGCAAGTATTGACATGCCTTCAGTGATTGTAATGCTCTCTTAAAAGTCTGTTCCCTTTTTTCTTGTCCTACATATTTCACAAATGGTGCTGAAATGCAAGACAAATGTTAGAGTTGACAATCAACAAAGTTTTATCACATCATTTTGTATTTCCAATATGAACAGGTTATGTCGTGTGGTGTTTTACAAGACAGGCATTGCATACTGAACATATATAATCATAATATACAGCTAAATATCCTGGTTATCTGAAACTCACTTTCCCAATTTAATTGCACATAAGCATTACTAGATGACTTGGACATTTTTTTTCAAGTGTATCCAGTTTATTTTATAAGATCACATTGTGGAACCATATGATGTTGGCTTCATCTTAACCCAACTTTTGACATTTAATTTAATCATTGTTTAGGAATGACCTTGGTACAGTCTTTTGTAGCAGAGCTACTTTACACAATGTTCAGCCTGAGGCTTCATCTACTGTACGTTTTCTGTAGAGTAAACATGTCTGCAGGCTGAGTGTTTCACTGTTTAGTTATGTTGCATATACTGTGACAACATAACAGCTGTTGTATCATTTAAAAATGCAGTGATAATTTGCTGAGCATGCACCGCTTCCAGACTTTCATTTGAGCCCAGTGCAAACACTCCATTATACTGTACTGTTGGACAAATACAGAACAACTCTTTAATTATTAGTGCAGGCAGTAGCTCAGTCGGATTTGGTAGGGAAGCGGAGGGTCAACAGTTTAAGTCCACTGCTCTTAATGATAAAATGGGTTGAATTCAGAGCATACATTTCACTTTGTGTGTGATTCTTTGTACATGTGAACGAAGATTTAATTCAATCCTTAATTTCAATTGTATAAATCAATGTTTTAAAGCCTTGCTCAAGGATACAACATCTCAATCAGTATCAGGTTTATTGGCAAGTAGGTCTACACATACAAGGAATTTATTATGTATGGTGCATTTTTTAAACACCTGAGAGGAATTCAGTTGTTAAAATATTTATTGATTTTGGCCTTCGAAAAAAGGGACTCCACTACCTGACAGCGTTTGTGAGTGAAATTGAAAAAAATGAACAAGCAATAGATGTAAATGTTAAAAACGGAGGGGAGTTTAGGGGAACTCTGCATCAAAAAGTGAGTGGAAAAATTCAAGCTGACATGTAAAGACCCCAAGGTATTTAGCTTAAACAGCAACATCACGTTTTCTTCTAAGTTTTAAATCCATTCATTTAGTTTGCTTGTGTGTTCATTCTCCATTTTTGGTTACATGTGAATATAAAATGTCTCCGTTTTCATAATCGAAAAAGCAAACAAAGCTTTTTTTTCCTGTAGAAACCGCCAAAGGTCTGTTCTTGGACTAAGCTTATGGTTGTGATCAAATCGTTGTGTGAACACCATGGAGCGTCTTAGCAGCGCAGTCAGAGTTACAACCTTTGATGGCCGTAGTTCAGGCCCGAGGAAGACTTTTTTCTTCCCAGGGTGTATTCACTTGTCCCGGCCTTCAAAGCTCCTGGCAGATTAACACAGCAACAGGGCTGTGTGATTTGGACGGCCATGTAATTTATGTACCTTCTCTGGCTCACGGTTCCCACTCTGCACCTGTTCAGAGCCTACAATAAGCACTGTGTCGATGCCAAGCCGCTTTGGTGAGATGGGGACAGTGGAGGTGGGTGCACAGGTCAGAGCATGAACAAAAAGAAACTGCACACCAATCTCTTATTTTATCCTCCTTTCGTCTTGTACAAGAAAGGGAGGACTTCAGGGGGGTTGGAGGCTTTAAGGGGCACTTCCAGGCCAACCAATAAATCAGTGTAGGCGATGTAGATTCATCGATAGGAGAGCAACATAAAAGGACTCCGTTGTAGTAATGTAGACAAGGTGTGCAGGTTTGTCCCTCACAACTCTCTCAAGATGGATACTCAGCAAGCCTGCACGGTTCCACTTAGCAGCACCTTCCTCAGAGACCTGGAAATCGGAAGACACCCCAAATGTTTTGCATTAAGGGTTCACCCTCACTGGAGCGGTGGAGTTGGGAACCATGCAGGGGTGAGTGGGGGGCAGCTAGGGGTGTGGGTCGCCACAGATACAGTCAGATTGGTAGTTTAGAGAAATGCAATTTGAAATGTTAATAAATGGGGTTCTTATTTTGAGGTTCATGTTTGTATTTGGCTTCTACTATGACATGTTTATGTACAAAAAGTGCTTTCTTTTCTCATACCCCTATGTTATTTTAAGAAACGCATTATTCAATACATATAGCGAAGGTCACAGACACATTTTTTAATGAACATATAGGTTAACCTACTAAATAGAAAGAAAGAAACAAATGAAAAAAGGAATGTAAAAACCATAAAGCAGATTCGGGGAGGAGGCGTATTCACACTCAAAGTATTAGCCGACAGAACAGTACAGAGAAGAAATTAACAAGAAAAAGGAAATGCCCTTTTTTCGCTTATTAATAACATAGTAATCCTGCTAGTAATCCCCATTTGTTCTGAAATGTAACAGCAATCTGTTTACATCTTTTTCGATGTAACTGTAAGGGAATACAGGGACCTGTGTAATCCGTTACTCCCCAAGATCACGTGAACATGTATTGTTGTAGCTCGAGTTGACTGCCGCGCTCCATGTGCTGGAATGGGTAATGGCTAGTGTTCATAAAGATGTCACAAGAAAACTTCAGGAGACACAAAGTCTCAATTTCAGCCAAGGTGCTGCCAGCCAGATGTGCAGCAGCAACTGGATCACAACCTGCCCGTCCTCCATGCCAAATCTGAAGCTAACAGGCAGAACCTCACAGCTCTTTTGAAGTGGGTGCCAAGAGGTGTCCAGACCCTTAACGACCTGAAATTTATGACATCAGCATCCAGGGAGGAGTGAGAGGTCGGAGTTTGTCCAGTGAAACGTCTCTTCATCCCCTCTTTGTCTCAGTGCCTCCCTTCACTCACTTTTATTCCTCCCACTCTCTTCTTTCCCCGCACCTGTTTAATACCTTGACTTCATCTATGACCTTTGTCAATCTGCTGTTAAGTGTTTCATGTTACTGTTGCCTTCGTAGGGGTGCAGCTGGCTGAGCAAACAAGGGTTGCATGAGATCTTTGGGCCCGGTGGACCTCTTTCTCGTTCCCAGAACACCTTGCTCCTAATAAACAGTGTCAGAATTAGACATTCAAGTGCTGAACTGATACTAAAAGCAGATAAGAACAATATAATGTGACGGCACAGCTGTGGTGGAGGTGTAAATTCACTAGTATGAAACAGAAAGGGATTTGAGGTGAATAACCAGAATATGAAGGGTAACTTGTGCAGGCGTGTGTGGGAGAGAAACTCCCTCTGGAAGGATTTTAGTCTTTGCAGACCATTTACATGCACACAAAGCTAAATAACAAACTACAGGTATTGGAAAACCCCCCTAAAGCAAAATAGGGCCTCTTTAATTTATATTGCAGGGTATCAGCTAATATTATTAATTGCCAAAGAGTGTGGTACATTTCTTTTTGGTTACATACAAATGTATGTCTGTGTCATGGAAAAAGACTGAAGAAGGCTTATCCCAGTTTTAGATGTGATAACATATGGGATTATTAGCTTAAACATATCCGTTATCACACCATTTCATATTTTTGAAATGTTGCCTGCGCTCTACACATCAAGTAAAGAAAGAAAATCCCCCTCGGTTGATGTTAAGTGAAAGTACTGTTTGACCTGGGAGTGACTCAGGCCAAGACCAGATGGCCTGGTAAATGAATAAATAAAAAAAGAAAAGCCATGTGAAACAAAGCACATGGACTGGAAGGCAAATTCCAGGGGGATTCCCCCTCCTTCCAATGAGACAAGTGTGCAGCCGCAACGTTTAACTGAAACAAAATGTGAGCAAATTTGTACCCGTAAACGTGAAATTACTTTTGCTCATTTTAATCCCCCTGTCTGTTCAACTCTGCAAAATAAGTCTTTGAGGCTTTGCACAGTCATGCGCAAAGTGATGTATGCCGAGAGAGAGAGTTGGGAGAGGGGGAAGAACAAAAATCAAAGAACATTTCTGGCAAGGAGATTTACAACTCTGGTGAAATGTTTCTACTGCTGCCCGAGCAGAAGCAGCAGCAGTAAGTGTTCTAAAGCGCAGGGCTGACAGCGCAGAAAGGTGGCAGGGCAGAGGGAGGAGGGACGCCTCAAAATGGCTTTACAACTCTTGTTATCAGGTCAATGATAAATCAATAAAAACCCCACTTAAGGGGAGGCTAACATATTTCATTCTTCAGCTGTTATTGATAACTCTAACCCATTTGGACCGCCTGCAGTTTCATATTTTGAAAGTCATGATGCTTCAATTTGTAGGCCTTAATATGCGGCTTGATGTTCTGCAGGTGTGGGTTTTTGATTTGATATACTTTATTAATCCCTGTGGGGAAATTGTTTCTCTGCATTTGACCCATCCTAGTGTTAGGAGCAGTGTGCTGCCATTTTGAACGGCGCCTTGCTCAGGGACACCTCGGTAGCACTTGGTCTTGCCGGGACTTGAACTGGTGACCTTCCAGTTGCCAAGCCAAGTCCCTATCGACTTCGCCACCACCGCCCCAAGGTCTTGATGTTTGAAGACCATAAACCTGCGGTGTGAACTGCACCGAGAACTTTGCGGCCCCCGTGGTAATATCAGGCCTTTACTGTTAATCCATTATTCATCAGGTAGTAACATAGTTAGTAACTAGTAACATAGTTAAACGTGCTTTCAGTATTACATTATATTGCAGTATTTAGACGTCATACAGAATGAAAAAGGCAGGAGCAGGGAGAAAGACCAATATACTAAATCCCCGGGTGCTTTGTTTCACCTGTTCCAGTCTTACGAGATATGTGCTAAAATCTGGCACTTGGTGAAGAAATGTTTTGGCTTGACGATTGTGCATTTTTGCACATGCGTTGAAAGGATTTCACAGCGTAAAGACACAAATCTGTCTGCTTCGGACGGGCTGAACTTTTTGGAACAGGTGGACATTTTTCATCCGTAAAGACCGCACAAAAAACAAAGAGATTATTTTGTCAAATAAATCTCAAAACAAACTGAGACAGATCATACAGCATCAGGGAAACATGTGAGAGAACAAATGTGGGTGCACGGTAATGTGTACGCATGCCGTGTGTAAACAACAACAAAATGATTGCTTACCCTAGAGCAGCGATTCTCAACCTTTTTCAACTCAGCGCCCACTTAAGAATCAAAAATGTTTTCGGGGCCCACATTCAACCTTAAACAATACGGAGGCTAAATAAAGTTCTGATGAAGACCGCACACAGTTAAAGGTTGGAAAATAATGAAAACACATCAAGTGTAATACAATCAAGAATGCAAATGAACAAAAATAAAATTGAAACATAAAAGCAGGAATATTGTGTCATTTTGAGTTGTAATTATTCCCTGTTCTACATCTATGGTAGATGTTGTCCATTGTTGAGGTCGACTAAAACAGATTTAAATTGTGCAATTTCCCAAAATCACATTGGTTTCTCACAGCATCTCTGTATAGTGTGTGTATTCACTCTCTGTCCTAAACAGCTTGTTGGAGCTCCTGCCCCCCCTCCCTGTGAGCCCAGTGTGCGGGACGTTGCGAGGCTCGTTGCTGCGAGGAGCGGACAGGTTTCCGGGTCGGCGATACAGCGAAACACAGCGAAACTCATCCTGAGCACACACAAACACTCACAGCCGAAGTAAAAACAATAAGTGTGGCTTGATGTTGAGAAAGAATAAGGTTTATAACGCTGTGAGAACGGGTCTGCGGAGAGCATTTCTCTGCGATCCCAACTCGTCTATTGCCAGCGTTCAAGGAGCTCTATGCAAGTCAATGGGACTCCCTGTTAGTTAGCCAAGGGATCCTGGTGTGCTCCGTGCTCCGTGGATTGGTCCATTTGGGCCCATCCGGTCATTTGTTGTTGATCTGGGCGTTCACACGTCACAGAACCCAGGAAGCAAACAATGGAAAAAGAGAAGTCTCCAACGAGGCGTTCTGGGGCAGCTAGACAGGTCTTCTCTGTGTCAGAGTTTTACTCGCTACAGGGTGTACTTTGAGGGTTTTGACTCTGCAGACCGTTTACATGCATAAAAAGCTACAGAACACAAAGGGACGGGTAATAACCGGAAAAGCATGACATGGTCCCTTTAATAAATACAACTATTCTTCTGGCTAAAATACATATTTTGAAAAGTCAATCAAGGAGTAATCCTAAATTAAGGTGTTTGAAGAGTAGATTAAAAATACATTACGCGATTAACGCATGTGTATTTTTTTCCCTCGGCCGCAAAGCCACATTGTTTGTGTTCATTTAAAATAGTGCACAGGTTATCATTCAATATCCTCTTTATATCTTAGTGAGCTCAGTTTATTATAAAAACTGTCAAAAAATGTGTTAATATTACAGTTAAGCAATCACTGTTTGAGATATGGAAATTATTACATATTTCCAGTCTTTATCATGTTCATTTATTATAAAAACAATAATGTAAGTGCACAATTTGACACTCAGGATACTAACCCTTGAGCTGCAGGGTGTATATTTCCATGTGCACTTGTGTGTGATGCGTGTGTTGAATGTGTGTCTGAATGTGTGTAATGTGAAGGGGAAGTCCCGTTTTACTGCACTGTACATTACAGCATGTAGTTGTGTTAGGACGGACGGTGGAGATACTAGAAACACGATGACTGGGATATGGGAGTTTGGGGGAGGGGCCGTGCCTCCCACTCATGCCTTGCACAGCGTGGGGCTCCTGGATGGCACTGTCGCCCATATGGCCAATCACTCAAGCAGGGCCGGGCTCTTTTCAAAGGGCCCGGCAGCAACTTGAAGCGGGACTGTCTCCACAGGGGTCAGCGGCCGTCTGGGCAGGAGAGGCCAATCTCCTGCTGCCCTTTGAGAGACAGACATATCAGCTCTTGAGCTGTGACCTCCGCACACACTCCTCACACACACACACACACACACGCACGCGCACACACACGCACGCGCACACACACACACACCACCGTCAGCTCGGTCCATGTTTAGCACACAGGCAGCCATGGACTGCTAATGGGCCAGAGACCATGACCTTGAGATCTGGACAAACAAACGAAGACGACTAACCAGTCTCTTATTTACGAATCTGCTTCTACTGTACTTTTGTTAAAAGGCAGTAGTTGATCTTAGAGCTACACAATTAATATTATCATTTAATTATAAAACAATGCTTTGTGTCAAATGACTCTTTAACTTATAGCTTAAAGTTTGTTCATCGCTTTTTGGGGAAATGTATTAGACTCAAAATACAATTGTAGGCATGTAAGAGAGTCTGTAACCATAACTACAAAACAAAACTTAACAACCATATAAACTGAAAGAAACAACAGAGAGAAACAGAAGTTATTTAAGAAGCGCTGAATTATTTGTAAAATATTATCATACATGTACTTTAATATTTTGATATCAATACGTATATATCCCAACACCCCAATTCAATACTGTGTGAAACTCTAGCTGTAGAAAGGAATGTATATACAATACAATACACAATACAACTTATATACTTCCAACACACATTTTACTAAATGAATTATTCATTATCTATTTCTAAAAAGTGATTTACTGAGTAATCTTTTGCTAATTGAACATATCTACCCATGTCTGTCAGGTCTAATGTTTACTACACAGTCGTGTCGCAATACAAAAATCAGCTAATAGCTGCCTAAACAATTTAACATGGCTACTCTCGTTTTTATTTATATATATATATACATGTCAATGTTTTTTACATTGATTTCTACAAACTACCTACAGCAGTCACAGAAGATAAGCACCTTAGCATGAACATAAACGCGCAAACGCCATATTAGAAGGGATTTAGACAGTAAAACCAAATATTTGTGTTTATTTATTTAGGTGTTAATTACAGTGTTACAAGGACACATCATCATATGTTCAGCCCTGTCAGATATCTAAATTATTTCTCGGGGTTGGAAGGTCACAGGATGAACCCCGTCGAGAATGCAGGGGAGTGACCATAGATTCAATTTCTCCGTCTCAAGTCGGCGTCTACGAGTGACATTATCCACAGCGACAAAGTCTCACATCTGCACATATTTTCAGCTGTTGGAGTCATTCACAGACGCTGCAGACGGAGACGGGTGTTAACCTTGAGTTATCAGTGAAAACGAAACAAAAACCCGCCATAGGGAAAGACCTCATCACCATTTCTGAAATGAATAACTTGGATTAACTTTACTTTGAAATCTGAGAAATGAATGAAATGCTTTTTGCAATTAAAATGTCGAAGAAAATTAATGATCAGTGTTTGTAAATCTGAAGTGTTTCCTGCTCATGAGGTCTGATGGATCAGGGTTTAGCAGACTTGTCCTCCCTCCTTCCACAACTCAGAAATCGAACAGCTTCCCAGGGCGAAAAGCAGAAACCCCGAGTTTTACAAGGATAACACGGTTCACAGCAAATATGTCCTTTACTCAGATGTCTGGCTCTATACCACACATGGAATACAAACCTGGTCCCATTTGACCGACTGCCAAGTCCGACCGGAATCACATTTTCTAACTAATTTACACTGTGAGCATTTATAGAATGACAGAATCCAACTGCACACGTTTCACTGCGTAACAAATGGCATATATCAAAAATACATTATACACTTCTAAAAATGCCAAAGTTGCTTCTCCTGAGAGCTGACACAAGTTACTCATTCATCTAGTACTCAATCTAACTCTATGATAAGTAATTAAATGGACATGCAGGAGCCTAACAGTGGGGGTTGGAAGATCTAGTTATTCAAATGACTTGTCTGTGTCAAATATGTAGTAGTCTTACTGAAAAAAAAGAATCACAAATCTGGCAGTAAAATCACGTTATAATGCAAAACACATCACAAAATATTCTTCATGCGTGTACTTGTTGAATATCATCAAATGAAAGCATCATGTACAAAAGAACATTGTACACACAGTGCACAAACAATAACATAATTTAACATGTCAAGCAATCAGGAGAAAGCTAACTGTACATGTAACATGGTTCCCATGAGATTCACAAAAGACGGTGCCGTCTCAGAGCGATTGTAACAGAGATACATACATTAGAGAAGAAAACGAGTATTTGTATCGAGTTTATTCTCGAAGCAGAAACAATTTGTCTTCGGCGATGCATTTTCTATTTGCTTAGATATGACTCTCTAGTCTCTCCTGACTGCAGTTGTTAATCTCCATTTAATACAAAACCTCCTGTAGCTAAACCAAAAGTGCAAATGGTTCCTCGTATCGTAATCTTCATGAATCTGGAGCTGAAGCACCGTTATAGCTGCGGGGTGCTTCTCCGTTCTGGGGCTAAACTTGAGCTCGGACTGTTCTCTGCAGAGCGCTCAGTGACAGGATCTCCCCACTGGGATCAATAAAGTCTCACATTATTGTTATTTACTGTGTGAGGAACTGGGGTAGCACAGCTATAGTGTAAACGTGTCTCCATTGCTATAGAAGTCGGTGGAGTGCTGTTGTCAGCATTCCCCCCCCTGCGCTGCTCTCTCAGCTGCCCGGTCGCTCAGCGCGCCCTCCTTTCGGGGTGATCATGAATCATGGAAATTGATTATGCTGTCACATCTCAAATCCCCCTGCCCAGGGCTTGACCGCAGAGTGTGTGACTGCAGGTCGGTCAAGCCTGCTTAAGGGATGCACTGCAGAGAGGCCAGTCAGCCGAGTGCCCCCGCGGGGTCACACAGCTTCCCCACCGTGGCAAATGGAGGAGGATCACTCACGTCGGCGGGGAGGAATGAAGACGTCTGCTTAAAATACCAACGCAGCCATCACTGTTTTCTGCCCTTCCAACTCCTCGTCACCACCTCCCCGTGTCATCTGTCTTTAGCTGCGCGCTACGCTAATGACTTCATCTCCGAATACAAAACATTCCTCTCAGGCTTCCATTCAAAGTCCCGGAGAAGACTTGAGTAACGTCAGGAGATGCCAGAGGACATCTTTGGGGTTTGAATATCTTTGCCTCATCACATATAGACGACACACGAGACTAATTCAGGGAGAGAGAAATGAGGACGCTAATCCCCCCAAAATGAAGCATGAATTATAAATTACTCTTGATAGAACTTACATTTGCAGAATCAGTCAAGCTACAAAATCTATTTTCCCTTTCCTTAAGTGTGTTCTATAGGTTTGTATGCATGTAAATGGTCTGCAAAGGCTGAAATCAACCTAAAGTGTCTCTTCCAGACACTTCCCCCCTGCCCGAAACGCCTCCATTGGACTCCTGTGTTTACTTCCAAAACATAGTGACATCATATAATAATAATAATAATAACTGAGATTTCTATAGCGCCTTTCAAGGGACCCAAGGTCGCTTTACAGGAATAGGGCAAGCACAAACAAAACAAAACAAACAAAGGTCAGACAGACAAAACAACAGATCGATTTAAGGGCCGAAAGCCTTGGCAAACAGGTGGGTCTTGAGGGCCCTTTTGAAGGCGTCCAGTGTGGGGATGTTGCGAATCTCCGCAGGGAGAGCGTTCCAGAGGGTGGGGGCTGCCACACTGAAGGCTCTGTCCCTGAAGGTTCTCAGTTTGGTGCAGGGGGTGGTGAGCAGGCCAGAGTCTGAAGACCGCAGGTTCCGGGGTGGGGCATGTGGGTGAAGGATGTCCGATAGGTACTGGGGGGCAAGGGCATGGAGGGACTTGTAGGTAAGGAGGAGGACTTTATAAGTTATGCGGAACTTGACCGGCAACCAGTGGAGGTGGATGAGGGTGGGAGTGATGTGCTGCCACGGCTTTGTGTGTGTGAGATATGTAACACTTGCGCTTGTATTGGCTAACGCTTCAAAATTGTACCGTGATGTCTAAGAAGCGGGACATCTCTACAATTCAAATATGAACCTGAACATTGGTTTACATTTGACCATGTCCTTGTTGGCCTATTCCACAGTGTGGCATGTGGCGTAGTGGGTTGTCCGTTGGTGTTCGGATCAGGGGTCACAGGTTCAAACCCCGCTGCAGTCAGCATGTCGTTGTGTCCCTGGGCAAGACACTTCACCCCAAATTGCTCCTGTGGGGATTACCCACAGTACTGAGTATGTAAGTCGCTTTGGATAAAAGCGTCTAACAAGTGACATGTAATGTAATGTAACCTGTGAAGCTGTGCTGTATTTTCAGTCATTAAAGGGGAAAGTAAACACCAATTACAGCTATAATATTCCAGTAGTTTATTCATTTTGCAATGGATATTGATCGTAATATTTATTGTATATGATATTACTCGCCAAAAGAAAATTAATTATCCGCCGGCCGGGTGGGGAATTCCGGGACCAGGCCGCCGCCATTAGGGGAGTCCCAAATGGTGACGTCACTGGATGGGTCTTTCGCTCCGGGTATCCATACCGGAAGTCAACACAACGTAGCAGATATGGCAGCGATGGAGGAATTTTGAAATGAGATGGACGTTTTGAACGATGAATTTGACTATTCGTCGGGAGATGACATTGATGTGGAAGCATCTACAGTTACCAGGCATCCCATGGACTATGCTTATGAACCGATTCGGTCGAATAGAGTGGCATACGATCCGGAATCCGCCGAAAGTACCGACGGTTCTGAACTCGCTGAGTGGGACCACCAGTTCCAGTACCGACTCGGGTCTCAGAGGAAGAATATGTTGCTCAAAACCCGGGACGAATGGACAACACAGATTGGTGTACATGTAACAATTGTGTGGTGATGCCATCGGAAAATGTCAAAAAAATAAATAAAAATAAAAACATACTCTGTTATCTTCTTAGGCCCCACGGAACCGAAATTGCGTCATTTGCAGGAAACAACGTCTAAGGAACCTTAATATTTAATAAACTATGAATATTTTATATCCATATAACGGGAAAAAACTAATTTAACTGATCTTTTTCATTTTTTCAAAAAAAAACCTCAATGCTAACAGTGAGCCTCTGAATTAGCCCCGAGCGAAAAATGCTAACCTATTACTGCACCGAAAATCACTCCTAGCTCCCTTATTACTTATCCTAGCTGCACATCCAACACATTGTTTATGATCGTAAAGACACAGAATCTCACCTCAACACTGAAAGATACAAACTCGCGAGGTTATCCACAAAAACGTACATCAAAACAAGTGGCGCTAGGTACTAACATACGCCAGGCTAACGGCTTACCTTCCTCATTGTCTGGTCTAAACTGGTCTTCAATGGTATTACAACGATAAAAACGATGATGTAGTTAATCCATAGGTTAATATCCAATGGGGCTGTGTCCCCTTTGAAATGTTCTGATAATCTATAAGCAATACAACTGCAATTCCGTTATCTGCTGTCCGCTCTGTGCTCCGTGCGCTCTGGGTCCTGCAATACCATCCATCAATAGCAATACTAGCCTTTTTAGGGCTGTTTTCGACAGATGAGCGTGTGTATGCCAGTTTAATTAGTTGAGCTATAGAACACCCCCAATTCTCCATTGTACGTCATAATAATAGCTACCATTTAGTTTGGACGCGATTGCGTTAATTAATAAGGTCACACTGTGTCAGTAAATACATGTGTGAGCTAGTAATCTGGTAGTGCTGCAATATTTACCTCTCTCTCGGCAGCTGAAGCAACTCGTTTGGTGGCTCGAACTTCACGTTTGTTGACACTGTCATTGTCTTGCGCGGCCGACGTGCTGGGACGGTCGGTGTTCCCGACTGCATACGTTGAGAAATCGAATATTGTGGGAACAGATCCTGGCTTCAAATCCAATGTTTTGTATTGAACCAGGCATCCAGACTGGACTTTGAGCAGCTTCTCATCCTTTAGTGGCAGCATATGGAAATGTACTTCTTCCTTCTTCGTATAAAATCCATTTGTGCAGCCTGGGGCAATACAATAAACTCCTGACGACGACCGTTTTCTTGTAATGTAAACTAATGGTGCATTGCACGCCATGTTGTTTGTTATTGAGCTTTGGCCCAGGAAGCCGTACCCACTCAGTGACGTCACTGGAAAAGTCCCGGAGCAATGGAAGCGCCCATGGTCATTAGGTAGACCCTCCAGAAAAACGCGATTCTGCGATCGCAGAAATTACCGCATAATCAGCAAAATGGCGCATATTTTTAAAAAGTCGCATATTTATCAAAAGGCCGCATAATCCCCGCATTTTTCCACACAAAGTTGAAAAAAAAAAAAGTTAACTCGTCTTGACGTGAAGTGATGATGCGCGACGTCATCAGCTCGCGCATCACAGAAGGTAAACAACACCGTAGAGTGAACGTGTGGAGCTCACACGAGAGTTTCTCTTCACCAAGATGAAAATCTAATCCATCTCATTTACCGACGAACATTTCTGCTAAAGACCGGGCAAAGCAGTACCCCGATGTCTGGGGGGAAACTATTCTGCACCCTGTGCAACTGTGTTGGAGCATAAGAGAACATCGGCGGTGACGACCCACTTTGATTCATTCAAACATTCGAACATGCTTTCTGCTGCTGCGGACAAGAAAGCCAAACAACTCACGTTCACCGAGGCATCGGCCTCCAAAACCCTTTCGAGGGCTACAAGAAATGAAGTGAGTAGCCTACAAGATTGAAGCTGGTCAGATAACGAACGAGTAAATGAAAACAGAATGAGGCGGAGAAGTGTGTGTGTGTGTGTGTGTGTGAGAGAGAGAGTGTGATTAAAAAAAAAAAATTGCTTTTACAATAAATAAACATTGAATGTGTTTAATTGAATAGTAAAGGGGTTTAACGTTAGTGGCAGGTTGTGTGTGAGAGAGAATAAATAAATAAGACAGCCCAATATTTATTTTTTCCGCATATTTCGCAACTTCCCGCAATTTCACCGCATAAAATCACATAAAACCCCGCATGTTTGATCGCATAATCAAGGATTTTAGCCCGCGTTTTTCTGGAGGGTCTAATTAGGCACGTATTTCAAAAAATAAATTCGCGTATCTCGATCGTTTACATTGGAAATAGACTAGATAAATACATTTCCTAATGGGAATATTGTCGCATGGAAAGCAGTTTGAAAAGTGTTTCCATTTCCCTTTAATGGACAACAAAAAGTGTTTTTCAAGTTGTCTTTGTTTGTTTTTGCTTTACTGCCACGTGTTTGTACTCTATCATACCAACATTATCCTTCAGCTCTTCTGGTGCACTTTTGCCTTTGACCCAGAGTTTTCCAGCAGACTCCCCTTAATGATTTCTGCAGATTGTTGTTCTTTTTTATTGTGAAGATAAATCTGCTGTAACAAGATGAAAACAGCCATACATCTGGGCCTTGGCTCGGGTTGCAACGAGACTTTAAAGGTCAATGTTGCTATGGTGACGCATTAATCCTTCAAGGAGCCGAGGCGAGCACTATAAAAGAGGTGAGTGTCTGTGACAGTGTTACTGTTGTTATTGTGGGCTCGCCATTAAAGCCTTTTTAAACGACACCCACTGAAGGGCCACTTAACCTCTCTCAGGCGTGCCTGCACTTCAGGCCTTTCTGGATTACTGTTGAATACTGTACTGAACTTTTCCCACTAAGACATTTATTCCAAAAGATGTTATGCAGGAAGGAAGCTGTGGAGGATGTACGTAGTTTTTAAGGAATGCTCTGCTTCACTTTCACACTTTCACTGGGAGCTTCCCTGTTCTTTCTTGGTAGAGGTTTAAACGAACGCTGAAAAGGGTGTTGTTTACTTTACACCTCCCAATATTGTTCTAGCTGGAGTTTCCAATTTGGCACCATCCAGCAAAAAGCTTTGATGTTTCTACTTAAGCCTTGTGTTGCCTGTACACTGGCACTCAAAGCTACGGTGGGTAACATTGAAGAAGCCAGCAAGAGTATGCTACATTTTCAAAATAACTGAAAAACCAGGCCCCATGTTGCAGTCTCTTTCCTAATGAAAGTAGCTAGCAATAAAAGCTAAAGTGGCTAAATCTGGCGAGAAAGGTGCAAAGTATGCAACACTGACAGCCGGTTTTTTAAGGCCTTTAACAACACTTTTTTCTAAAACTACCACCCTAGCTATAAGTCAGATTTGGGTACTCAACCTATATTCTTTGGGTGTCTGCAGACCAAGAAAGTGGACCCTTACTAGAGAATACGAGATAAGCTTTAGTTGAACTGGGTAAAGTCGGAGCGCAGTCACACTAGGAAAATCCAGATGACCATTCAATGTTAATACCAACAACATGTATGCGCCCTGTGAGTCTGATCTGCTTCAACATTAAATTGGTTCTTTCTTGATCCATGCGACACTCGACCGCCAAGTTTCGTGAAAATCTGGCCTGTGGTTTTTCTAATGTGACAAACAAACTGAACCGATGACATAACGTCCTTGTCAGAAGTGAAGGAATGTTGACTCTTTACACAAAGTTATCTTTTATAATTGTCCAATGCCAACATTGTGTTTGTCCAGTGGTTTGAGTAATTTTCAGTGCTCTCAAATTCAACTTAACTTGCCATTAATGACAAATGACAGAGCGAGCATGTATCAGCAGATCAAAGACAAACACTCTGTCATCATTTGGTGTGCTGCTCGATGTTTCTCGAGCTTCCAGCGCAGCATCGCTCCGATGGAGAACACTCCCAACAAGGTGTCCCAGCGAAGAGCCAGAGCACGTGCTGAAAGACGCATCTCACGATCGACCTTCACTCGGTCCCTAGCAAAGCGTTTCTCTTGTTCATTTATCTTCCCAGGGACGGTTCGTCCCCGCCGTATTAATGAATGCCAGTTGTTCCTGTGCTCCACAATCAGGAAGTTCACATTTGGCCCGGGATTAATCCGATTTAAATGGTTTGCAGGAGCCAGTTGAGTGTGCTGGGTGATCGATCTTTTTATTATATGTTTTAAATAAATAGTTTGGTAACAAATTAGAATCAGAATACTTTATTTCTTTCTGGTGCAAAATTGGTTTTCGTCAAAATGCATGTGTTTGTGCATATCTGTATTTGTGTATTTGGACTGTGTGTACGGTGTGTATTCAACCAACAAATGAATTAGTAATCGCAATATTATAGTAATATTCATCTTCAATCCTAGTTTTATAATAAAGTAAAATACAATTATTAATATAAACATGGCGCAGTTAAAGTGAAATTAAACAAATATGTACATGTACAAAAGGATACATTACAATCTATGTAAAAGTGCATTAATTATATATTATCTCACTGTTTTTAAACCCTTTAGAGAAGAGGTTATAGGAAGAAAAAAAATGTTTAAAAATATATATAATGGAACTAACTTTCAAAAACTATTTACGGAGATTCAACATTGATCGTACTTTTTATTTATTTTTGGGTAAATACTGATTTTCGATGAACGGACTGAACACTGTTTTTCTCCAGAAACCTGCAGAGGACTTTAACACTATGTCTACCATGCTTAAACTGTGCAGCAAAATCAAAACAACTACCGTACTTTTCGGACTATAAAGCGCACCTGCATATAAGCCGCAGCAGCTAAATTGTCCGTCTGTCTTGCTCTCGTTCTGTCTCTCGGTTCCACTTTTACTTTGGCGCGCTACCTGTCTCACTCTTTTCCGGCCTCCAGCTCTTCCTGCTGGAGCCCGCCGGTCATAGAGCCCATAGAGTTAAAGGTGGTTAATTTTACCTGTAAAATCCATAGATTTAGGAGGTTCCCTAGTGGCCGTTAGCTGTACAAAAAAAATGGGGGAAAAAGTCGCGGCTTATAGTCCGAAAAGTACGGTACTACTTTTTCAGAGAAATCTGTTGTATCTACTCTGCAATCGGTATCATTGTCTCACATTCAGAGCTGAGGTAACTCCATCTCTCCCTGCTGCAGATCTCGTGTGTTCTCTTGCACTTTTGATGCAGTGCTCTCACTGATTAGAGGCTTTTGAGTTCAGTCTCGAGACATTTCCTATCCACTCCCTGCAAAAACTTTCAATGAATTACACCACAACCCTAACCCGTCATTTTGGACGTCAACATTTCAGATCCTAAGCAGCTAGCCACATCAAAATATGATTGCTTTTCAAATACTTCGACCCAATGATGGGGTTGCCATGAAACAACAAACCCTTGCCAGAGTTGCTGCTGTCTGAGTGAACGCACTGCAAAGCCCCTATCATCAGCTGCGTGCTTGATGACAGCTAAGTGAAATACACATTTCCTTGTATTAGGGGGAGGAGAGGAAAGAAATAATGAATTCAAAATAGCTGCGGTTGTGTGCATTCCTACCAGAGCATCTGTTTAGGATCTGCGTTCATGTTTGCTCATTAGACCCTTCTTCACTTGAGATCAGGACGGTCTTCTCCTTGAAGCTCATCACCGCTACAGGATGCTACGATGATTCTCCATACTGCTGCCAACGCTGGTTATCACTCACATCAAGCTTTCATCAATTACTTAGCTCGTCCTTGCCACGCAGGACAGTGCTGTGGTCACATTTGACT
The DNA here is from genome assembly GCF_902827115.2 of Pseudochaenichthys georgianus. Lineage (NCBI taxonomy): Eukaryota > Metazoa > Chordata > Actinopteri > Perciformes > Channichthyidae > Pseudochaenichthys > Pseudochaenichthys georgianus. Next base: position 7,511,975 of record NC_047512.1, on the reverse strand, counting down.
CTGGACCATTGTGTTGCAACAGGAATTAGAAATCCAGCAAGGAAGAAAGAGAGAAGTGGATCAGAATAATAGAAACCATTCAAAAATGCACTCGTACCGTGAATTGTAATCAGATGTGAAAGGTCTTTGTGATCACGCGTTACTGAGTAGAAACATACATACTCTATCTCACAGACAATGTGCACAGTATCGTTACATGTACAAATGCTACAACAGGGCATCCTGCACGTTTTCAGACCCAAGAGAAAGTGTTGGTCTCTCCCGGGGACCTTAACTGAAAGGGGCCCTATGATGCATTTCCCTTTCTTGAAGAGTGCTAAGTAGGTTTTTGTGCATGTAAACGTTCTAAAGTTCCCTCCAGCAGAACATAGTGACATCACTTTGTAACGCTTGCATTTCTATTGGCTAGCCCTCCAATACATTGTACGTGGTTAAAGCCCCTGTCACACTGTCCCGAAATTGACACCCGATGGACACACGATAAAGGAAATGTTCAAATTTGGCTGTGATCGTAGCAGCATCGGGCCATTCGTGAGGGCATCTAAGCCATCGTATGACCGCCGGTGGAGTTTCTCAGGCTCCGGCAGCAACTTCGTGAGCGGCAACTTCGTAAGGCACTCGTGAGGGCATCTTGTCAAATCGTGTCATCTTCGTGTTATCATCGGTGCATTCGCCCTCACTCTGATCGGGGCGAATGCCCGATGGCACCGAGGATAACAAGGTGCCCTCACGATGGCCTTACGAAGGGCAAAATTGACACACGAATTCAACACGAAAATGAACCTTCGCAAGGTCCTTCGGCAATTTTTTGGCATTCCAAAGATTTTGCCTCCGCTCACGAAGTTGCTGCCGGAGCCTGAGAAACTCCGCCAGCGGTCATACGATGGCTTAAGATGCCCTCACGAATGGCCCGATGTTGCTACGATCACAGCCGAATTTGAACATTTCCTTTATCGTGTGTCCATCGGGTTGTTTTATTGCACAACAAAATCATGTAAATATATTATGTAAATAACCCAATTTGTGTTCTGTGAAACTAAAAAGGATATCATATATTATTTTGAAGGACAGTTGACAGGAAGTTGTTGTTATGGAAACAACATTGCGGAGAAAACGTAATATTTTCTACATATAAAGACGGATAAAGTAAAGAACAAAGTCTGAAGATATCAGTACAGTATCATAGTACTGTAACATAATTGTTTTTGTTACTTTCGTTGCAGTTGTATCTTAAATGTAATGTAAATGTTGCCTTCGTGTGTGGTTCGGGGCCATCTTCGTGCGAAATTCACAATTCCATATTCGTGTGTCCATCGGGTGTCAATTTCGGGACAGTGTGACAGGGGCTTTAGGGATGGGAAGAGGTTGACCAAGCACAGCAGAGTCAACCAGCTAACCAATCAGAGCAGACTGGGCTCTGGTTTCAGACAGAGGGTGAAAAGAGCTGCTTTTTTGATAATGTAAGCAGAGTGGAGACATTGAACCTGACAATTAGAACAACAGGGCCCCTTTAATAGATTATAAGACATCTGATATATTCAGTTCAAGGTGGACATTGTTGTCTTCTACAATTCTACCCAAGTCTCCCAATTCTTGATACCTCCACTAACACTTGTCAAACATTGGATCTTTCAGGCAGAATAGTGTCCTGTGATTTCAGCAATCTGCCTCTAATCTTAGCTAATGAAATTGTCCTCTGACACTGTGTTATTTCAGCAGCGTGTGGGGAAGAGAGGATCTGTATCGCCTGCGTAGAAATGGTTTCCCAAGAGGCCTATCCATCACATAATCTCGTTATTGCCCGGAAGATGAGAAATGCATTTAGCTATCTTGTCATTTTCCCTCCAAAAAAGGTCTCTGTAAGCATGCACATGTCCCCTGTCAGCTGCGGGTGAGGCTTTGTGCAGGAGGTAAATACGCATAGCACAGCGCTGATCTGTTGCTTAATAAAAGAGGGATTAAAAACACATTTGGATCAAATTCCCGAGTGGGTGCCTGCGTTGTTGATCCTATTACCATGATTGTTCACAGACAAGTATTAAGGTAAAATTGGTGTTGTGCAAGTGTAAGCGTTCCACAGTGAACTTTTGTTGCATCTCTGTTAATTAGTAGCCACTCATAGATAACTCAAGTTATTCCAAACAAACCCATGTTCATGCTGCCAAAAATCTAAAATGTTTGACTAACGGCCCGTCCACACTACAGCGTCGACAGCTTCAATCTGCCCATTCACTTTCAATGGGGTGACGTCACGTTGCCTCGCTTTTTCGCCGAACTGAATTGTGGGTAGCATAGCGGTCCGTCTCCACCGTCTCCGGCGTCAGAAGTTGAACATTGAGTAGCCAGCGCCAGCCAATCAAATCCCGTTTCGGATAATCTGACAGCTCAAGCCGTAGCCAATCAAACTGGGAGAGATATCCCGCCGTTCATTTCTATATTTCAAAAAAGGTTGGAGGAGAAACTAATTATCGCTGTAGCAAATCACCCGGTTTTGTATGACCAGACCCTCTTCACCTACCGGGATACAAACCGGAGGAACCAGGCATGGAGGGAGGGGGCAGAGACAGTGGGTGAAACTGGTAGGTTTTCGCCTGTTTGGGGAGTTTATATATATATTGCTCCCATACAATCCCCGGGGTTTTTTGCTTTGTATGTCGGGGGCGGGAGATTCATGTGATTGGTTGTTGGTCGCATTGCTTGAATAAAATCCCCAAGCTTCAGACACGCCCAGCTCCAAGCTTTTTTTGAAGCTGTAGTGTGGACGCTGCGTTACATTGAAATGTGCAAAAACACATGCTAATGAAAAAACATGGTCACCAACTTGACAACACATTTCCATGTGTTTCTCACAATTGTGTTTTTGTATTTGCATCATCTTCATGTCCATTCTGCAATACTGCAATACTACCGGGTACAAATGTTTGTCAGCAGCTTTAAAATCAAAACTGCTCCACCTGTTAAAAATCTGCTCAAAGATTGTTGGTCAACCCTCATGACTCAGCCTATCATAACAACCTAGTGAGGCTGTCCATCAACATCATCTCTGACCCAAACCATGTTCTGAACAGAGAATATGAGCTGCTACCATCTGATCGGAGATACAGGGTCCCACCATTCAATAAAGTCAGACTGAAGCAATCCTCTCAGTAAACACAGAGCTGATCCCAGATCAGATGCAGCTGAAGGCTCTTTGAGCAGCTTTTCTCTCACTGATTGTGCTGTTATGTTAAATGTTTGTTGTTTGTGTTCCATGTATTTTTGTCTGGATATTTGTCTGTTGATGTTGGACATGGAGCTGCTGTGACGCAAGTCAAATTTCAGACTTGATCTGACAAATAAAGTAATATCGTATCATCTTCTAATGAAAGTGTTTTGGGCAGTTGTTGCGTGTTTGCCACTATTGGCCATCCAAATAAAACCCATTCATGAACTACAGGTTAAATCGTAACAGGGAGAACATCAAACGGTAATATCTTGAAAATGTCTGATCTTCACTTTGAGTTTTAACTGCAACAAAAGTCAACTCTTGCCCTTCAAGCCATTAGCAGAGCTGGAGAACGACTCTTTATTAGTAAAGTATGTCCGCTCCCACTTCAGGCCCGTCCCGCTGTGGAAGCCCAGAATTTATGTTCCGCAGGGAGCCGCTGCTGAACAGACGACCCACATGTGTCTCTGCCTTTAAAGGCATTCTGAACTGATTTGGGGGATATCGTAAAGCAAATGATAAATTTGTACTCCTGTCAAGTGCGGCTGTGCAATGACTATTTGCTCCAAGAATCAAGTAGGAATGCCATATATCCCGACTGATTGCTACTACCCGCCAGCTTATGGCAGAATACATTGCATCATTAAAGGTATCGGGGGAAATAACTTAGGCTTTGTTTGTGCTGACATCTAACAGGCCGTTTGATGTAATACAGATCTATGCGGAGAGACAGACACTGAACATTTGTCTGCCTACTAATAACAACTACACATTCATCCTCTTCCTGCTTCTCTCTGGTTTCCTCTAAAGTCCCAACATCTTGCAAAAGCTTTCTGGCAAGTGCAGATATCATATCTGCCATCGTGCTTTGGCCTGGGCTTTACATTTCTCTTATTTCCTTTCCTCCTTTGCATGGTGTGATTGTACTTGTGCCATACAGAGGACACTTTTTAAGAATGATCTATTTCATAATCAAAAAAAGTCACAACACAATCAATGCAACGTCAGATTTTCAGTTGATTGATTTTTTAAATACAGTAAAGAGTAGGGGTGATTCCCTTTGATCTGAAGCCTTAGTGCATAAACAAATGTACGCAATTTAATCAAATGACCAAGTTTGACCCTTACTTCCTCCCTTACTTCCAGAAAATGCATCTTGCTGAAGCATGCGCTAGCCAGTTTCTTAATAACGCACAGGAGTGGGAGATAGCGGACAGGATAGTGTTCGCAATATGGGAGCGACTGCAAGAATACTATCATACAAGATATGAACACATTATACGGAGGGGAATCATCATCTCTCTGTGATAACGTCTTTGTCGATCAGTGGCGGATTTAGGATTGTAGGAGATCCGGGGTTCAGCCCAGGAGTTGTTGGGGGGGGGGGAGTGCAGGGGTAAAGTGCTATTTTTTTACAAGTAGTGGGTGGACCGAACATCCTTTAGGGGGGTCGTAGCCTACTCTAGGGGGGTCCGGGGGCATGCTCCCCCGGGAAGATTGTTTTTAAATATTGAAGTTAAGAGCATCAATCTGGTGCACTTTGAGAGCAACATTAACCCTACCTTAATAATACCTTAAAGCGGACAAAAGGCACTGGAGAACACTCATTAAAACCCTTTATGGGGCGAGGAACCATATTTGATCACTTCCGCACACACCAAACATGGCGTCACTGCTGCGACTCAGTGAGGTCGAGAAGCATATGGTTTTCTCCCAGCCAATCAGCGAAGATAACTCTACGCCACAAAGCCCGCCATTGGGGAATTTGACCAATCAGCAGAGACCTGAAACGTTTCAAACTTCCGGTTTTCTCGGAATCCGGAAAAAGGCAATTTTGCAGCTCCGTGCATTCACGGAATTCTGTGAAACAACAAAACTAACCATGGTAAGTTGACGAAACTCACACATTGTATGGTTGAATAGTTGTGCTAGGTTAGGACATTTGTGTTGTTAGCGGAAAAGTGAGTGAAATTAGTGAAAATACGGCATGAAAAGTTCGGGCACCATATTTGATCATACGCCCCGTTCAGGTAAACACTGGAGTTAGTAGGATATGACCATATTTGGACATACGCCCGATCCGTCTAGTAAGCGATACATAGTATATTTTAATAACAAATAAGGCAATACAATTTAGGATTTTATATTATAATGTTGCCAAAGGTTTGTATAACACTATACAGTGATTCAGTGAAAAGTTTAACACATTTCTAGAAATGTTCAAGCCATAAATAGTGAATATGATATTCTATTTGATCTATTATGTCAGTTTTATGACCTTATAGCAGTTGTTTTATGTTTTTTTGCATGTGTTTAATTTTTAGCAACTGTCTACCCGATGCGGAAGCCATACATAGCACATTTTAATTACAAATAAGGCAATACAATTTAGGATTTTATATTATAATGTTGCCAAAGGTTTGTATAACACTATACAGTGATTCAGTGAAAAGTTTAACCAATTTCTAGACATTTTCAAGCTATAAATAGTGAATATGATATTCTATTTTATCTATTTTGTCAGTGTTATGACCTTATAACAGTTTTGTTGCATGTGTTTAATTTTTAGCAACTGTCCACTCGGATGTTTTATTCCAAGAGAAAGGATATTGTCATTGTGCCAGCACACCCTGCCATCAGTGACGATGACGAGGAGGAAGATGACGATGTGGAAGACCCTGACTTTGTCCCACCCACTCATAACCTGGACATTCCAGGCCCAAGTGACATGGACCCCTCTGCCAAGAGGAGGTGCATGCAGCCTGCAGTGCTCCAGGTCGATGATGATGACGACGACGATGACGACGACGATGACGACGACGATGACGACAAGCAGCCAGCACTACAAGCCAAGAGGCCCACCAAACCCAGGAAGTCAGCAGCAAGGCCAACCACCTGGCAAAAGCTGACCTGGAAAACCCAGAACTGCCGGAATACCAGCACTCTCCCCCTGACTACATTAAAACCCCTTTTCAGTACTTCACAAGGTACTTTGGCCCCGAAATTGTTACTCATATCACCTACCAAACTAATTTGTACGCCACTCAAAAGGACATTAACACCACTTTCACCACCAATGAGAATGAGATAATGACATTTCTGTCCATCCTGATGTATATGGGGATTTCAGAGCTCCCATCTGTTGAAGATTACTGGGCCATGGAGACCAGAATCCCTCAAGTTGCCAACCTGATGTCCTCAAAGAGGTTCAGGCTGCTGAAAAGGGTTGTCCATTTCAATGACAACACTGAGCTTCCTGGTTCCATTGACCGCTTCTTCAAAATCCGGCCACTGTTCATTTTCCTCAATTCTGCCTTCAGGCGTGAGCCGCAGACCCCCAAACAGTCTGTGGATGAGGTGATGGTTGCCTACAAAGGGAAGACAGCCGGCAACCTGAGGCAGTATATAAAGACCAAGCCAGACAAGTGGGGTTTTAAATTGTTTTCCAGGGCCTCTGCGGATGGCTTCATCCACGACATGGTGCTCTACCAGGGGAAGACTACTCTGGAGGCCCACGGTGTCCCCCTGACACCTGAACAACAAGCCATGGGTGCCACCAGCCAGATTGTCTCTGTCCTGGCAAGTACCATGTCCTCCCCCAGCACCACAGCCATCTTTGCGGATAACTTTTTCACCAGCCTGGAGCTAGTGCGGTACCTCCGAGACCAGAACTGCAGGTATACAGGGACAGCCAGGGACAATAGAATTGGAAAGCCCCCGCTCAAGTCCATCAAGGAAATGGAGAAAAAGGCTGTCCCTCGTGGAACATGTGACTACATCATGAGTGATGATGGGATCCTGGCTCTCAGGTGGAAGGACAACAGAACGGTATCTCTGCTGTCAACAGACATGGGGGTGGAGCCTATGTCCTCAGTCATCAGGTACTGCAGTGAGACGAAGACAAAGGAGCCGGTGAGCTGTCCAGCTGTCATCCGGACCTACAATGCCAACATGGGGGGCATTGATAAGAGTGACATGTTGGTCCACCTCTACCGCACCCCCATGAAGTCCAAGAGGTGGTACATGCGTATGTTTGCATACGCCATTGATGTCAGCCTCACAAATGCCTGGATCATGTACAGGCGGGACTGCAAGGCCCTTGGTGTGAATGGCGTGCCTCTGAAAAGCTTCAGAATTCAGGTGTTCAGGGCTGCCAGCAACCAGTGGCCAGTCAAGTCTAGCTCCCGAAGAAGCTCATCTTCATTGGTTGAGAGCATGACCGTTGCTGACCCCCAGCCTGTCCGTGGACACCGCAGCCACACCCCAAATGTGGCTGTGCGGTTTGATCCCTCCCTCTTCCATGCCCCTGTACATGCCAATCGCCTGACCTGCAAGTACTGCAGCAGGAAAGGCAACATTGTAAGGTCAAATGTGGTCTGCAGGGTCTGCAAGGTCCACCTCTGCATGAATGCGGAGCGTAACTGTTTTGTCAGTTACCATGAGGAATTTGACTAATTTCTCATGTTATGTATGTTTTGTTAGTTAGCTTAGTTTTCAGGGACCATGTTAAAAAGGAACAGAATATAGCAGTTTGCTAATTTCCCATCTGCAGTCCCTGGGCAGGTCAACATGTATACTACATATTAAATACATTATATACAAACATATTTCATACCCCTGCACTAAAACGTTTACATTACAAATATTTATTTCATACCCTTGCACTACAACGTTTACATTACAAATATTTATTTCATACCCTTGCACTAAAACGTTTACATAATATATATTATATTTCATACGACTCTACACTCTTTTTATATTGTATTTAAGTGCATAGTTATGTTCTAATGTTCTAAAATAAATATTCCTTTCACCCTATATGTATTTTTGTCATACTTTTTTTTGTTTACCAGAAACGGGCAAGGAACCATATATGATCACTTCATTGACCTTGATTTTTTATATGAAAATTAAATATTTTGGAAAATTTCACAAAAGTAAAACAGTATTGTTATGTCCTCCAATAACACTCTAGGGTTGAAATTTAGAATTTCAAAGTATTTCAATGAGTGCCCTATAAAGGGTTAACACCCTTTAATGAAGCAAACTAATGCCTTAACTCACTCAAATACAGTCGTTTACTTATTTCGGTGAAACGAATGTGCGTAGAGTTTTAAAGGATGCGGATAGTCTCACCTTGATTCTGGCGCATTGCTTCTCGTTTTATAGATCTATTCTCATCCACCATCTTGTTTGTGACGTAAAGAGCCCGTCCACACAGCGGCGTTGGAAGCTTCACCCCATTCACTTTGAATGGGGTGACGTCACTTTTCGCCCAACTGCATTGTGGGAAGCAGAGCTTTCCTGGCGTTTCAGGCTGCAAAAGTTGAGCAATGTTCAACTTTTGAAGATTCTGAAGCTTTCAGTGAAAGCGTCAGCCAATCAAATTATATGCCAGTACAAGCTCTAGCCAATCAAACCGCTGCTTGTGGGTCAGGGGCGGGAGATTCATGTGATTGGTTGTTGGTTGCACTTCAGACACGCCCGACGGCAAGCTTTTTCTAAAGCCGCTGTGTGGACGGGCTGTAAGAGTCACGTTTTTGACTGTTGCCTGTCAGTTCCGTTGTTATGTGTGCTGAAACGAGAGCCGTTATAATTCCACGCGCGAAAACAAAATAAAAATTGGAATACGTTATTTTAGTGTCTTAAAAGTAGACTGAGGTATGAAGGGTTAACGTTACATCTTAGAATACTTTTTAGCCCTGTTATGTATGTATACATACTAACATATAAGGGTATACTTAGTGTGGTTACTCCATGTTTACTAGCTATAACATTAACGTTATATCACTCTTTTTCACTTCTTACTCAGTCAGCCAGAGTGCAGATATCACCATTAGATTCACAAACCTGAAACATCATCCATTTCTTCACTGCTGGTGATGACATTGTTGTCAGCTGCTGATACTGCTGCTGCTGCTGCTGCTGCAGCTTGTGGCGCCTGCTTCGATGACAATAACTTTCTAATATCCATAACTTTATAGGCTATTAGCTTAAAACTCGTCAGGCACTAGTAGGAAGGATCACTTCTTCTTCAGGGCAGGGAAGGCTACGCAGAACGCAGGCTAATGTCCCGCAGCAGCTGCCTCTCTGGTGGACTCCGGTACTGCACATTACTCACATTTTTTTTTTTTAAGTGAAACATCCGGGGCTTGCAAGTAGTCACCACCTAGCGCCACCACTGTTGTCGATGCTAAAGCTAACTGTCTCAAAACCTTTGACAATAATTCAGAAATCATAAAAACAAAGCTGCTCAATTAATCGTATTTTAATCGCAATTACGATTTTGGCTTGCAACGATTATGAAAACAACATAATCGAAATAAAACTATTATATTTTGTTGTTAATATTATTTTTATTTATCTAAAAAAAATATATATATTATTTTTTGTATTGGTTTTTCAATTGAATTATACTTAAAGTTCAGGGTAATCAACACTACACGTTTTTCTTTCAATAAATTGATGTTTTCAAAGTTTTTAATAATCGTGATATCAATTATTTACCCAAATAATCGAGATTATGATTTTTGCCATAATCGAGCAGCCCGAGCTGTGATGTTATGATTAAGTTAAAAACCCTGATTTCCGATCAGTTTGTGCTGCATTTCTTTATTACAACCCCACAATAAAAACAGATTGTGTCACGATTCTTATGTTATGTCACGTTTTTAGTTTTGTATGTCTAGGTTTGGGTTTATTTTGCTGTTCGGTTCTCCCTGTCATGTTTTCCTCCTTGTTTCTTGTCTGGTCCTTCTCCCTGTGTTTTCCTTCCTGTCGTTAGTTTCCCTGGTGTGTCTGATTGTCTGATTGTGTTCACCTGTTGCCCTTGTGTTTCTCCCTCCTTTACCCGGCTGTTTCTTGTTCCTTGATTACCCCTCCCTGTATTTAGTCTTGTCTCTTCCTGTGTTTCCTCGTCGGTTCATTGTTTGTTTGTCCTCCCTTCACGTCACGTTTCATGTTTTGCTCTCCGGGCGGTCTTCCTCCATGTTTTTCACGATCAGTTGTTGTGTTATTGTTTTCCTGAGCTCCCGTTTTGAGTCATGCCATGTTTTGCTATCAGCTTTTTAAAAAAGCTCGCTTTTTGTTTCGAAACCTTTTTCCGTTTTTGTAGTCTGCATTTGGGTCCTAACTTTTCCGCGATCTTACAGAGATCATAACAGATTGTTATTGTGATTAACCCAATTACATCTTTTAATTGATTGACACCACTTCTAAATAGTCTTCTTTAAATGTCAAAATTATTCAATTACACATTTGAAATGTCCGCTGAAGGAGTAATTGGTATACCACCCTGAAGCCCTTTGTATTTGGAAGACATTAGCAGGATTTGAGCCGTGCTTTCAGATTAGATGGCGTGAGAAATGCGGCTCGAAGGTTCAAGGGAGTGAAGGAGTCCTGACACCGCCGCCGCCCCGGCTGCCCCATCCCGGCCTCAGTGTGGCGGGTAATCCCCCCGGGCAGAGGCAATAAAACTCCAATTTCTACTGTACCTGCCAGCTGGGCGTCTTAGTCAGTTTGAAACACAGGGAGCATGAAATTCCAGAGGAGCCATATCAAAGCGCCAGCCCCCTTCATTATGACATCAGAAGCGTCTGAAGTCAACAGGCATGAAGGCAGACTGGGGCCCAGCATGGGTTCACAGCCTTGAAGGGGGATCCGTCGCTATTAAGGGCTGTGCAGGGGGAAAGCTAACAGAGGGCAAGGCGGGGAGAGAAGGATTACATCTATCATCATGCATATGTGCTCCCATCTAAAAGCCCTGCCTGCCTTTTTATTCCCTCAGCAAGTCCGCCAACTGTTATGATAGCTGAGACAGTAATAAAGGCTTGGCGGTATCATAAACACAGCGTGATGTTGGGTATCAAATACTTAAGGGCCCGTGACGAAGATCTGAGGAGAAGCCCACAATGCTGGTAGAGATGTAAACATGATAATGGTGATAATTACAGCTGGTTGTGGCCGTGATCCATTTGTCATCTTAATAAACGCCTGTTCAAGCCGTAAAGTAAAGCTGAAGAGCAAGAAAACCTATAAAGTCCTAACGACCGCATTTTAACGCTAAAGAGATTGAGAACATTAATGTGTGTGTAGCGAGCAGATGCAAAAACTGCCACACAAGATTTAAAAGGTGATAAAACGTCTTCAGGAGGCCATTTCAGGATAACATGGCTGTCAGATCAAACTAAAGAAATACATAGGAAGGAAAATATTGCGTGATAATGTTGGTGTATTTTAAGGCAACTAATGTGTCGCATCGCATGCATGAAAAGTAATAAATACTTTCACCCAGCGTGCCAGGACAGTCTGGGCTCACATCCCAACTCATGTCATCACTGTAAAGTTTTATTTCCAATGACTGTTTCCCCCAAAACCATTAAAAAAACCTTAGCCTTTTGCCTCACCTGCGTTTGAAAGGTCATAATAAACTATATAAAAGATTCATATGTGTAATACTTTTAATCAATCCTTTTGTGGGAAAGGAATTGTAACGTTATGTTTTATGAAACCTTTCAAAAATCATATAATGGCAACAAAAAAACAATACGACTACTACTACTCCAAAGATGTCATCATTACCTTAACATATACAAACATTTGTATTTACTTCCCTCTAGTTCTGATTATGTTCTCATTCGGTGCGTGTATGTCACCTGTGTCAAACTCAAGGCCCGGGGGCCAAATCAGGCCTTTAGTGTATTTAATTTCGGCCCGCAGGATAATTTCTAATTACTATTAGATCTGGCCGCCGGTATATTGCACGCACACCTTCACTCCATCCTGAGGGTCTCCTCCTCTCAGAGCCGGAGCCCAAACATTGATGAACTTGCCCCCGAGATGAGACGCCAAGTATCTGAACTAGCATCACAGCAGCACACTGAGTTTACATGGATGTTTCCTTCTGCACTTTCTCTCTCACGACAACAGGGCATGTTTGGTTTGTTCTTTGAGGGAAATAGTTTTGTTGAAGCTGTTGTTGTCCTGTGGAGAAATGTACTCATAAGAAATGACTCTGGAAAAGCTGCAGATAGAGCCATGAGAAATGAATGCAACTGATTATTTAATGTTTAATGTTGTTTTTTATAGGCAATCATTTAAGCTTCGTTAGTTCCAGGTTTAATATGTGCAGTAAGTTGATTTCAATACGTTTTGCAATACACATTGAACCAGTCCGGCCCTCGACTAGTACCGTTTTTTTATTTTGGCCCACTGTGTATTTGAGTTTGACACTCCTGTATGTATTCTCAGAAATCACACACACTAGTACCTACAAGGTGTTGACAGAGGCAGTATCTAACCATTACAGTCAAGCCCAATGAGATGGTCCGTTGGAAACGAGAAGATCTGTTTTTGTAAGCGAGTGCAATTAATCATTTGGACAATTATTAATCGTGGGAGTTTCCAGAAGTAGATAATCTCAGACAGGAGACCCTGATGGCTCCTTCACAGAAATACAGCACCAGTGTGTAGCGTTTCATCTTCATTGATTCAATGTTGTGCATCGGGTGAAGAATAAGCCAGCAGTGCATACTGTATAGTGGTATGAAGAGAGGTATAGAGACCTAAAACACTACACATATACATCTTTTGTATTATTTTATGAAATCTGGACTGTGATACTGAGTTTAAAATGTGTGCATGTTTGAACAAAAATGGAATAAAATGCAAGCTTTCAAAGGAATGTGTTCCTTGACAAATATGATAATCTATGAGACCACTCATCAAAGCTGAACAATGCATTTCTTCTGTGAGCTGGACTCAGTGGACACACATGTTAATAATCCAAACTGTTTCCACAATTGTTTAAAAGGAAATATCGGAGACATTTAAAACCGGGATCTAGCATGGAGTGGAATGTGCTTTAATTGCCGTCCTTGGCAAAAGAAACCGGCCTGAGTATTTGATCTTGCCCAGTGTTGGCACCGATCTCAGGAACACGCCTCCATTTCAAACATGGCCAGTCACTCTCTTCCTGCCAAATCAATAAAAGATAATAATTGTTGATGATAACAATGACTGAGCACGCCCGGTGCACGGTCCAATCTGGCCAGATTCTGATCATTTCTGCGGCTTCCAAAAAACCTTGCAGCCCACATTAAGGAGCAAAAGGAAATTCCTCATGATGGATGACTTTGGGAGGCCTCCGGACGGGAACGGCCATCCTAGGCTGGGATTCGATCCCACATTTCTGCATAAGGGTTTCAGCTGCCTTGTCAGTCACCTGAGCTCCACTACACTTTTTAATCGAACCGCCAGTAATGAGTCGGTCAAACATGAGCAGACAAATTGATTTGGATTCCCATCTGATGAGTCCTTCCATGAAACAGTCTGTTTGTGCAGCGGGCCAAACATTGTCACGCAGACAAATGAAATGCAATAAGCAGAGATGCAATAAAGTTCCAGACAGGACTTTAATCAATACAAACGTACAAACAAATAAATATGTGTTTGATTAAAAGGGACAGATGATCGAAGTAAGCTGCAATAATAGTGCAGTATTTGATTGAACCCTACATGAGCATGCAACAAAACTACACTGCAGCTTCCTGAATTGTTTTTCATCAGTAATGTTTGCCTCTTGCATGTGCAAAGACAGTCCTTTAGCACTAAAGTTCCCCTACAGACATGTAGTCTAAACACACAGATTTTGAACAAATGATCCCCTGCCAGACACCATTGGACTCCTTTGTTAACTTCAGGAACATTAGCCGCGTTCACACCGCGTACTTTGTAGTACTTAGTGCCGGAACTCATTACCCCAGGGCACAAAGTACCAATCGCGTTCACACCAAAGTACTTTTCCCTGAGGGAAGATTACGCAAATGAGCCGCTGACGTCACGTCTTCTTCTTCCGCTTTGGGTTTACTGGCAGGCCGCAAAAAACTTCACGACTAGTGAGAGAATCGCTGGCAACTACAACAAAATGAACATATTTGACCGTGATTTAATTGTAGTACACGTTTCAAAATGATGCCGGAGTAACAACATACTGATACCGGTTAGTAAACCATGAATTAATGCTTTGACAAGTCTGCAGACAGACGGCAGGCGAAAAACCCTTTTAAAATGCGTGTTTTCTGAATGGAGATCGGCTAAGCTAACGTTATATATGCTCCGACCGTCCACACTCACAACAACGGCCTACAGACATAAATAAAGCAGCGACTGTATTCGCCATGACACAGGCGGTCTGTGGTTTGTACTTGTTTAACTTGTGTCTAGTTTCTGAATGAGGAGCTGTGAGCTCTGAGGGCTAACAGCTAACGGCTGATGTTGGTTTTGTGTTTCGCATTGAAGATGATGTCACGGCTCTGCCTACACTGCGTTACTATAGTTACTGCCCCAGTTCCTAAACTGTAATGGAAACGCAGCATAAAGTGAGCCTGGCCTACCAAGGCCTAACTATACCGTACTAAGCCGTGCGAGGCCCTGCAGTGGAAATGCGCCATTAGTTCCCCAACTGTATCCTGGAGCGTAGGAAGCCAGTGAACGCAGCACAGGGATTCAAATGGGATGCATTACCCTGTCACTTACACACAGACTCTTTATCAAATTGTGTCCGACAAACCCATCTCACATTCTGCCTCTCCATGCTCTCCAGACTCCCCTGTCTGAATGATGATATCTAAATCTGCCAGCAGCTGCTCTGCCAAAAACAACGAGGGGAGTCAAGAGGAAGGGGATCAGGAGCAGTGGGAGACACGTTGGGGTACCCTGAAGACTTTCACAAGGCCCATCGGAGAAGAGGAGACGGTGGGGAAACGTTTAGATGCCTTCTTCAAATCGATCACACAACATTAGATCAATTACTTTATACATCTTAAAAGAGTTTTAAGGACTTGCTAAGAGCCATACATAAACTGCATACAGAGGCGTTTGCGGGCCTCACATGCATATTTAAAAATAAATAAATATGCTTGATTGTGCAAGAGTTGGCACAAGAATGATCTGTGTGAATGTTCTGATTCAGTCCTTCCTGTAAAGTTGAAAGACATTTTCCCTATTCTCCCTGCTGAGAGAGGTGAGGGGAAAACTTTCCGAGCACCATTGGGAAGCTAATTACCAACGCGGGTGTTAAGAAACTCCTGCTCTCGGTTGATTTTACCCCCTGATGGGAATCACCCATTCAGTCGCTCATGCTCAAAGTGTGCCTTTTACTTACAGGGAGGAAGCTGGATGTGTTTTTCTAGACTCCCCCCCTTCAACTCATCAGTGAGTGCTCACACATTGAGTAACACACACACAAACACACATGTCCATATGCAAACACACTGAGTTTTTGATGTCTCACACACAGGTGCTAATAGAAGTTCTCACTAAAGCGGAAATCTCCTGGTCTGAAAGGTGAAGCAAACGCGGAAGTGCCCTAAACTTCGTACTTGTGTCAGGGGGGACTCCACTGTTTCAAAAGGAAATTAGATTGTAGAGAAGACTATGAGAAACTGAACATACTTCTTACTCGATTTTACCTTGGTAATCATTTCAGATTATTGTTTCAATCCCTACAGTATGACAGCATGATGTTCATTTTCTCAATCATAGTCCCATTTAGAGTAAAATACATTTTGACATGGATACATTGAAATGAACAGGTCAAATCATGAAATTCATTTTGAGACAGCAGAAGACACACTCAACCCAACTGTAGTCCGTAAACCAACTGGTGACAGTGAAAGTGAATAGATTTATTTTTGATTCACAGTGAATGGTCTGATCATACACAACTACTAAAGGCCCGGACACGCCAAGCTGACACCAAATAACTGACACCCCCGGCTGTTGCGTCGTCTCGCGCCTCTGCGTCTTGGCCATGTGTCGCACTGGAACACACCGCAAAGACTTCAGCCGACGGCCAAGAAGCACGTACGAACTGCGCATGTGTGAGTGGCAATACCTCTCCTTACCAGCAGGCGGCGGTAGTGTGTATTCGTCATCCAAAAGAGGCAACAACCGGAAGACAGACTGCGTGATAACCGAGAGAAGAAGAACAGACTGCATGATATAAACAAACAACAAATAGCGTGCGTTCCATTTTCAGTCTACAGCGAGAAGCTCACGGGGCTTTCCCGAGAGCTGGAGTTAAATGAAATCTCAGGTTTGCCTTCTTAATAGTTTGTTTGGGTCCCTCACTTCCGTTTCGCTTCTCATGCACTGATTCGCTAAGCTAACAACCAATCAGAGTGATTTATTTGGCCGAAAAGGTGTCGGCACGGCTGAAAAGACACGATGGTGCGGGACTCACCAATTTGAGTAGGGCGTGTCGACGCTCATCGTCGGCCTGACGCCCATCGACGGCCAACATTGGCTTGGTGCGTCCGGGCCAATTATAAACTGAGTGCAATGGGTTTTGGATGACAAAGAAACAATGCCTGCCTCTTCTGGATGATGCTTCTCTTGAGCTTGGTTGTGGGCCGGCCCGTTATCCTCTGGGGAGTCGACAACTGAACATTTACTTTACACTTTTTTTTTGCGTTATTGTGGGCTTCAAAAAAATATATTCAAACAACACCTACGTTTATGAGAAATATAATGAAATATGAGTAACGTCTTCTGGAATTACATCTCCACATGACTTTCATATGACTCCTTTCGACTTCCAGCTTAGACTTCTACATTATCTCATTGTTCAGCTTCTCCTGAGTTAATGTAAGTGCTTCCCAAGTCTCTTCCATCATGGTCTCTCTCTCCCTTATTTCTTGAGTTAAAGTATTTTGTTCATGTGCTGTCCTCCTGTTTCTCTTGGCACCTTATTAGCACCAAGGCTGCTCTTAAAGTGCACATTTGGACACTGGTTTCAGAAGCAACGGGCAATGGGCCATGAACTTTTGCTAAATACTTTATACAGTGTATCTCTCCATGTTTTCTCAAGTCTATGAATAACACACAGTAGGTTTGATGTTGAAATTGGGTTTAGTGCTCTTGAACAGATATTGACTTTAATTGGTGAACCCTCAATTATTGGTATTACAGACCATTCATTTCACTTTTAAATCAATGCACTGTTTTAACAAACGTATTATCTACTGACAGACGTCAAGAGGCAGCAGGATGGCGCAGCGAGCCAACAGACAGTCTCTCGAATAGTTTGAGTTCAAGGCTCCACGACAGCAGGTGTCCTTGAAAAAGACGGTGGCTCGTTACCAACGCTTTTACTGCTTTGTGGCTAATCTTGACCTCTGATTGCACTAGAGGAGATAAATAACTAACTGTATTTCAGGGAAAACACGCAGATCCAGTTCGAACTCAGATTATATTTTAGACAAATACGATCAATTTAAAGTACAATAAATGTAAGGGTCAAAGTGTTGAAGCTAAAACAAGCTTCATAGCACATATAACAAAGCAGGACAGATATATTCATAGCATGACAATTATTGATTGGACCATACTGTTTTTCAATCAGTTTGAACACAAGACAAAACAAACTGCTTTGTTTCCATACCAGACTCCAGTGTGGTTACAGTGGGACACACATTGTATGAAATGGAAACACATAATCACCCCTCTCCCTTTCTGTTCATCTTTAATGTGAAATTTGAGATACTACTGAGTACAGAGCTTAGTCTGTCACATCACATGACGCGCTGCAACTAATGCAGCTGACGAATGGGCATATCATGGATCCCAGTTTCGCGAACGATCCCTCTTCCGAAACAGGTGGCAGCCGCTGTAAGACCAGATGTCCCAGTGCAGCCGTGGTAAAACGAGGACTGTGGAGATACAGCGGTGAACAATGCGTGACCAAGACCGAAGGTGGTCCGGCTTGTGTTCAAACCCCAGGAGGGCCAACAATGGGGTGAAGTCTGGTGAGGGGGGAAGGGGTGTGCAGACTCTCCCAGACATACCCGGTTGTGCCCAGTCCCTTGGGGTAAATGAAGCGACCCCACCTCTGAAAACCATCCCCTGCTTCAGTGTGAGGAAGTGGATGCTTTTCAACAACCAGGAAGTCATCTCAGACATCCCAGAGATGCCTTTCCCCCTCCACACATAACACTTCAAATCCATCGGATCCTTTGTTCAGACATCTCTGCTTGTTAATGCCATGCTTCAAAACCTGCTATGCCCATTTGTTTGCACTGTATAAATAGACAGTAAGCATTACCGGTGCGATTGAAGTAAGTCTGTGGAACTTTGCCAAACTCTGTCCAAGCTGTCGCCAGATGGCATTATATCGAACCCTTTACTGAGCCTCGCTGTTACAGAATTAGCCTTTGCACATACAGTGTATATCGTAAGCTTGAATGTTTTGTTTTGACATGTTGGTAGTATTTGCACAAATATGATGAAAAGATCTGTCTGCAGAAATCAGAAACAGAGACCACATGAGTGAGACTTTGCAACAAGAACCAACAGGTGTTCCAGAAAGCTGAGACCACAAGAGTGCAATTAAAAAGTCTAATATTCACAAAGATAGTGATGGACACATTTCACTTTAATGAGAACTTGCTGCTGTTGCTGACACAAGGTTGAATTTAATCTTTCAGGCAGTTGGAATCAAGTTAATGGCCAAGTACAATACATGTAAAGGTGACACTGTCAGCTAAAACAAGCTACATAGCACATATTACATATATTAAATACCATCAAGCTGTATGGTAATCATGACATGAAAAATGAACACATTCTCATTGTTAACAAAACAGGACAAAAGTATTCATATCATGAGTGTAATTGAGTCCACCATGTAGTACAGCATAGTGGTGGTACGTGGTGAAATGTGACTGAGCTTTGTCCTAAGCTCACTGTGTAGTTGTTGTGGAGATGGTTGTAATTCATGTCATACTTTCTGTCGGATCCAGAGGACATGTATTTAATAGCGCATACGCTGGCATGGCATGAGAGGACAAATCATTCTTCGCCCACTGCTCATATCTATTTGTAAAGACAAGTGTGACATGCTTTCATTCTTTCAGGTGCACAGGTGCAACACATAAATATTACCCCTGCACCGGAACTAATGCAAATATTGAGCTGAATCTTCCCGTAAAAAAGAGTCCTTGAAATGACTCCTTGACGATTTGAGGGTAGCTTTCAGCACATCTATTTGTATTATTTTAATGGTAGGTCTTTTTTGACCCGGGGAGGTGGTTTTCTTGAAGTATCTTTGTAATTACATTTTTATTAATTAATTATCATTTCATATTCCAGCTATTCCTCAAAAAACATGTTTTGGATTTCATGCCATTCTAATTTTCAATTTATATTTTAAGAAATTGTAGTTTTTGTATTAACTACCCCAAGCTTCCACAAGTGGGTCAAAAATGTCCCGCATGCATTTTCTATGGACACCTATGGGACAACGTTTTTTTTTTTTAAATGTCTAAAATTATAAATAGTGAAAAATTAAATATAAAATAATTCTAGTGTAAACCAAAATATAATACAAAATATTATACAAGTGATTCCTCACAAAGGAATAGAAGTAGGGTTTATAAATCAGAATTGTACCTCCATTTCTAATTGATACAAGCACCACATTGAAATAAGTTAATGTATTTTTTGTGTCAAAAATCAAGCTTTTATCTCTGTGCACATTTTCTTTTCAACCTATTCTTTTGTGAAATGGTATTATAATTGTGAAATTGATTTTATTATTTTTAAAAATGTTGATGTATTCCTCATTTGTCAGTGTTGTGAAAAGGTTGAACATGGAGCAGATGCAGAACTACACTGTTTTTCTTCGGAGTTGGAGGAGACGAAAACAGAGCAAAAACAAAAGTGGATATTGGATTAACATTACTGTTGTTCTGTGTTTAGAATAGAATATAACCCTTTATTGTCATTATACTGGTACAATGAGATGAGTACTCCTTTTTTAAGGTGCCATCAAACATACAAAATAAATTAAAAAAACAACAACAAGAGTTTGCAGGATGAGTATGTGATGATAATCTCAGGGTTTGTCCACATTTGCTGTATGAGCAGTGTGAGGAATCCATAGCTTTGTGGTTTTGATGTGGCCTGAATACTGGCCTATAGCCTGGGGTTTATCTCCAGCTGGAGCCTTAGTAACATGTAGGACCTTGCACTGAAGCCCCATACAGCATTCATACACTGATACTGTGCTTAAGTATTCAACAAATCCCTTATGTATCTGCACCAAAATTGTCCGGATGCCAGTTTTGTGGTTTCAAGTGTGGAGCTTTCTTACTCCTGATGCCAATACATTTTCATGCCAGATAATATGACAAATATTAATTTTATTAAGATACTTAACTCGAGCCCTGTCACAGTGTGAATCTGGAAAACCGCTAATCCAAACATTGGTCTGTGAATCATATTTTAGGCAAACGCTAGCAGCCTTAGAGTTCTTCCAGTACAAATGATGACAATGCATGCTGTGTTTGGCTGAGAAGCGAAAACCAAAGAGATATTCAACACTTGGCAGTTGGCATGCACTTCACATAGCAAATCATTTGAAAGCTGCATGTGGAAATTGGGCAACAATGTGGGACGCTAAGCTCACTATCAGTCTTTTTAGTCTCATTTTATATTTATCACACTCTATCCACCTCATGTCAGGGTGCGATATTGACACAGGACACACAACGAGGGGATTTCTTCCTCTTTTTCTCTTCATCCTCACTTCTCTCCTGTCCTTTCTCACGTCTCTTCTCCCCCCTCCCCTCCTCTCTGCGGGGTTTCTCTCTCCAGCAGGTGGCCAGTCAGTCAGCAAAGACTCCTCTAACTGTTTGACACCATGGCAACATACAATGAAAACAACACTCATGCATGCCTGTACGCAGACCAATACAAACACATACATGTTTACGTGCATGCACAGAGAAAGCCCTTTGTACACATACACAAACACAAGCTTGGATACCCATGTGCTCAAGGTGGCAAAAGCCCACACACACACTCGCTCACACACATGCACACAGTTGTGATAGGTTTGCAGCTACAGCAGATTTTTAAAGCAATAACCATTTTAGCACTGATCAGGCACACTGTATATAAGTGGGCGGAGTTAGACCAGATGCCTAAGTTAAATGCAATACCCCAGCAACAGATCTTGGATACAAAACTAATTTCTGTCAGCAGGGGTCAGACCTCAGCTGGGTGTCGGTCCCGAGTGCCAGCTGAGCAGCAGAGGAGGATGCATGGAGAGCAAAGCCAGAATTGGGGTCACGACAAATGTACAGAGCAGGACTGTGACATCTTGCCAAGTGCATAGTCCAACTCTTTTCCACATGTGTGAGATTAGCTATATCGCAGAGTGTAGGACATCTGATGGACACTTGTATTCAAAGTGCCCTGAGGAACACCGAGGGCCACAGCTGAACTTGGCAGTGTGCTGAGCCTCTAAGTGTATTAAGGAACCTCTAACCGCATACTTTCAAGTAGATACAAGTTAATTTTCTTACCACCAAATAACCAAAGGATCAGTGTGAGCGATGCACATGTATTAATGTATAGGAGTGTTAAGAGAGACTAAATGCTAAATAAAGAAATGTAACAGTAACCAAATGTATTGTGTTGAAGTTGGGGTGATATATAGATGTTATATGACAGTCAAAATGTTCCCATAACTGTTTTAAACAATGGCACTCAATAATGTTCAGCTTTTAACCCATATAGATTTTCACCTAGAATGTACTGTATGCATTATGACCATGTTTTAATTCACTTGTACCACCACACATTTGCAGTTCTTGCACAATCTAATAATATGTTTCTCTATTTTATATCAACAAAGCTCCCTTTAAAAAAATTATTATATTTTCTATATCTCAGGAGATCATGCTTTGTTCCTCAAACAGTGAATTCTTCAGGATATCTGTCTCTTCTGTCACTTCCATGTCTGGGTTTCCTTAGGAGTTTCTTAAGTCTTTGGCACGCGAGCATCTCCCGAAAAGCTTGAGGAAGGAGCAGTTCATTCATAGCCTATTGGTGACAGGAAGTGAATCAATCAGAGGTGGCAATTTCCACACTCAGCCAGCATGAAGAGTAACGCACCACATACTCCCCGGGGCTAATGACACGGCGCCCGGATCCCAAAATCACCTCGTCAAAGCAGGGCAATGAAAGAGAGGGAATTCCAAGCAATTGCCTGCTGTCAAAACATCGCATTATTGCTTTATTGGGAGGAATGACCAGGTTACTATTGACGACCTCATCGAGTTCATGTGATGGGATGCATGAATTACTTTTCTTTTACTACATATTTTGAAATGTCAGGGTTTATCCTAAGCTCTAAGTGAATATACATGCATGTTTACTATATAACATGATCTAAGATAAATACCTTATGGTAAACATTTTCCACTAAATAGTGCTAGTTGCGCTGTCTTCTTCGATTGCGGTTTGCAACAGAAAAAAAAAACCTGCTTGGTAAGTTAGTCGATCTATTTAATAAAGAAAATACTACTGATAACATATTTTATAAGTATTTAAGCAACACAGAGACATCCATAGAATAAGCAAACTAGTGAGGAAAAACCTCATCGGATGTTGGCTGCTGTCGTAGGAAAAGATGTTGGGAAAGTTATTGAATGGTCCCTTTTATAAGTGTGGTTTTCAGAAGGTTTGAAAGAGCTGCAACAAAGTCACAGAAACGGACCTCGCCTTGACCCAACGTCCAACCCCCCAATAAAAGGTCCTATAATGTCAAGTTAAGTGTGATTAATGGCAGTACCAGGCACACAGTCTTTCTGTGTACAATACCCATAACTTCGAATACAGCTCACAGCACTTCTGCTGTAATCCAAAGCATTGATAGAGATATTTGTGGAGGTCTACTCCTAGACTCTGTACTGTACATCCAAAGTCCTGCAGTCGCTATTTTTCATCTATAACCTATAAAACTGTATCCTTTTAGTCTTGAAAAACACCATCATTTGTTTTCATTTCGTGTTATTGACTTTGTGAGAGCAGCTGTCACTTCTCAGAGTGGCTGGCGTCTTATGTTGGAGCTGAAACTCTTCTTCCTGTCCACCTTATAGGTGTATTGGCTAATGCGAGAGCTAGCTGTCGAAGTGACACCATGGCAGGGAAGAGTTTATCATTCTGCTGACAGGCTAAATAACTTGTGCCGAGGCAACGGATAACAAATGGGCTCAAGTTGTGGCTTGAGTGTCCGTGTGTTAAAGACAAGAACAACTGGGCTGCAGCAGAAATAAATGGTCTTTACTTTTTGGCATGTTTTGCATTATTCATATAAGTATAGAGTATACACAGAAACAAGAAGATGAATACGTGTTTACTGAGCACCAACAAGAAGAAAAACACAAATTCATGGTACATATTAAAGGTTTCAACAACCTAACCTTGCCTTTAGAACATCTTGTTGAGCCATGTAAATTAGAAGCAGGGATGTTTATTACAGCTTCAACTATGGATTTGGATAAAAACTATGATTTGTTCCTAATTTGATGTAACCCTAATCACTATTAGTGAGGTTTGCATTTGCAACAAATAAACAAACCGTCTGAAATTCACATTACATGTTGTTGAAGTGAAAGATGGGTAATAGCCATCGGGAATAACGGGACAATATCACTAAACCTATTTATTTATCATTATTAATCTATGCCATGTGGGTTATTAAGTCTTTTAGGTATAGGCAAAGAAAACAGTTCAGGGTCAGGTTTAGATAATTTGAAAATGTGTTGCAGTGAAAATAATTGCGTTTTGAACCTGGACTGTTTTATTAAAATGTGTTTTCTAAACAAATCCATCGTGTTGACCCTAACCCTAACCCTAACCCTAACCCAATCTGTACAACAAACCTATGCAAATTGCTTTGGTTTCCTAGTTGTAACTATTGCATTTGTGTATTTCTCGTGCAACATTTTAAGACATCAAGCAGGTTACATAAGGCAAGGCTTGATTGATTTATTTTGTCTGACATTAGTTATGTCTCATAATAAGCCTTCAGGATCTAGTGTCAAAGCAGCAGGCTAATAAGCTAAGGCTGTTGATAGCGCCACACTTGCTGTTCACCTTTGCCTCGTAGGTGTCAAACTGTCAGTAAGAAACCCAGCAGGCTTCGGGAGTTTACTGCAACTGCAGCGGGACGTAAACAAATCAATTTGCCTGTAAAGAAAAGTGTCAGAAGACCTCTCAAGGATGATGCACATTCTTATAGCTGTGATGTGTCAAAGCATAAACAAATGCCCTGTTCCTTCTCCCCTCTGTTTACAGCTGTTTCTGCTCATACAGTAAGTGAGATATACCCGTGAGGCAACCAGGGCGCTGTCTTAAGCCCGTGAAAATGTGCTCAAAGAGATAAATTCCAAGATGTCAGAGGAGCTGTCAGTGTGAAAGAATACTCGGGTCATTACCACCTTCAAATCTAGCTCGCATGCAAACTCCCACTCCCCTCTGAGACGGACCCCTGCTGAGGATGAGCCAGACTTTCCCACAGTGAAAAACTGACTTGAACGACTTTATTGGCCACACTGTTATCCCCCATATGAGAACAGTGTAAAGCCATTAGCCAGGTCTGTGGGTCAATGCTCCAAGAAATCACCCAAGAGATGTGTCCCTGTGTTAAGACTCAAGACCTTCTGTGTTGGTGTTAGAATTAGCTAAATAAAGTTGTCTGTGTCTTATGTCATAATCATTAATGTGCTAATTTTGACCGAGGCATACTTCTAAAAAACCTGTACTGGCAACAACGCATCAGCCGATGGAAAGACTTTCAATAATGCAACCTATAATGTCAGAGCAGCAACTTCATCACTATGTTAAAACCTACATCAGGGTGGGTCGAGAAGCCTCAGCTGTCAGATGTCCTTATTAAGATGTCTAATAAGCCCAGGTTACAAGATGGTTCTGAGAAGTAAGCGATATCCGCAGAGCGTTCGACACATACAATAAGGCAGCGAGCCTCAGTGTGGATTGCATACTCAGGGCTGAGCATATTCTTAGCCTATTTTTGTTGTCCTGATCTCAGACAACCCTGGACCCCATCCAGGATGGTTAAAGTAATATCCACCGTTAATGCTGCCTGGTCCTTTCCCCCTCAGCTGTGACTTGCAGGCTGAGTGGGGTTCAAGAGTGACAGGCAAAACCATTTGCTGTGAATCTTGTCTAAACTCAATTTCTATGATATCTAAGTGTGAGGAAAAGCACAACATTTCGGGAATGCTTTTCACTTGTATTTGCAGTCCTGCTCAACCAGGGACAAAGATGGCAAAGGTACACACATCCTTAACTCAAGTAGAAGAAACTCATGTTTAAAAATACTCTGGTAAAAGTAGAAGTACTGACTAAACGTATTACTCAAGTAAAAGTAAAGAAGTATGGGCTTTGAAATGTACTTCAGTAAAAAGTACCCATAACTCCCAGCTGTTTTAAAGAGTACCTGACCTCCCTTTATATTAATAGAACAATGATGTCATTGTTAGCTAATGAATGTTTCCATGCTGAACAACGGCAACGTGACAACATTTCCATTGGTCCCACTTCTTTAGAGAAGACCAGGAAGTGATGGATACACGGATCGTGTTCAAATCAATAGGCACGCAATGACTCTAAAGAATAATGATCACGCACCAAACACACATTCAGACTAAAGGAACCAGCTGTTTGGGAAATGAGAGAAGTAGAAAGTACAGGTATTTGAGTTCAACATGTAAGAAGTAGAAAGTACAGGTATTTGAGTTCAACATGTAAGAAGTAGAAAGTACAGGTATTTGAGTTCAACATGTAAGAAGTAGAAAGTACAGGTATTTGGGTTCAACATGTAAGAAGTAGAAAGTACAGGTATTTGGGTTCAACATGTAAGAAGTAGAAAGTACAGGTATTTGGGTTCAACATGTAAGAAGTAGAAAGTACAGGTATTTGAGTTCAACATGTAAGAAGTAGAAAGTACAGGTATTTGAGTTCAACATGTAAGAAGTAGAAAGTACAGGTATTTGTGTTCAACATGTAAGAAGTAAAAGTAAAAAGTCGTCAGAAAAATAAGTAGTGGAGTAAAGTACTGATACTGAATTTACTTAACTAAAGTAACAAAGTATTTGTGCTCCACTACTTCCCACCTCTGACCAGGGATATGTTCTCCTTTTATCGACCCCTGCAACCCAAGATACAGATACTCCCAAAGACCTCAATCAAACTGGATACTGGATTAAGGCCTGGGGCCGCTTCAACTCCTGAGTGAAGTTGCGGTCACAAACAATCGCGATAGGGCATTCCGTACACAAACGAGGCTACGTTTTGTCGCTCTTACGCTGGTATCCTGTGAATTTACGGCCATCGGGGTCTCTGTTTCCCCCCCTCTCCCGTGGAGATAAGGAGTGTTTTTCTTCTGAAAATCTACGGGGGGTTGGGTGTAGTTAAAGGACACACTCAGCTGCTAGATTAACTCATCAACGCCGCATTGCAGGGTGTCAACAGAAATGTTTTACACACAAGACCAACAAGGAATGAATACCATTTGGAGGTCGCAAGTGGCAACCCCTCAGTCCTTCAGGCCTTTTAAATGTTAGTGTCTGCCTTTCAAGAGCAAGGATGTAACCTCTAAACCTTTGAGAGGAAAAGAGATACGTGTTGGAAGTCCCTCCCCTCATGTCGGTTCATTAAGCTCATTACATTCATATCAAATAAATCACTTGGGATAAATAGTTTATTGTGGTTTTGGTGTCACTGACATTTCTAAATATGTAATAATAAATCAATAAGGCATTTAAAGACAGGCACTAGTTACCTATAAAGAACACTGTAACAAAGCCGATCACACTTCTCAAAATACACACCACTATGACTCTAAATACTCCTGCAGTATGCTACGTACAGCTTCTCGTTTTTAGTACCAGAAACATGATTCAGATATCTTTGATGAGAATATTTCCGGGGTTGCCAAAAAACAACTGACAACCGGAGACGTGGGATCACCTTCAAAAGAAAGATGTGTGTCTGCGGCATGCTGTCTTTTAGCTGCTTGAGCAATGCCATTCCTCGTAGTTTGAGTCCTCTAAACTCCCAGAGTAATGGCTTCCAAATTTAGATTACGGTGCAAGTCTTAAATGTGTTCAGACGCTCTTCTCTGACGAGTTAAATGTCTTGAGAAGGACAGACGAAATTGCAGGATCTCAAAGTGAGTCCCCTGGTTGTTTACTCAGACATTGAGTGGGAGCTGGCACGGTTCCTCAAACTCTTAAAGTGCAGCGGATTGCGAGGCCTTTGCACTTGGCGGGCAGCAGCTTTGATAGCTGCTCAGGGAAAGTCATTGTTTTCCCTCTAAAGCTGCAGTGCACTAGGGTGGCACGGCTGCCATGTTGTGCCTGTTAGCTTTAGATTTGAGGAAGATCAAGCCATGTGGCCTTCGGTAAGCTCTGGAACGTGATAGATCATTCGATGGTACTCAAATGATCTATCACGTTCCAGAGAGCTGTGTCGAGAGGTCTTTTTATATTGCTATGTCATTGCAACCCATACTCCAAACCGTGTGGTCAAGGCTTTTTAAGGAGAGTCCAAGTCATCCAAAGACGCTGCCAGAAACATTAAAAGGAAGTCGCTTCTGAGTTTACACAGCCCTTAACTGTTGACTTCTAAAATAAAAACGAAATACGCATTATAGTTAGTGTGGGGAAGAAAGAACCAAAACATTTGCATGATTGTAGACACTCTGCTGTTGAGAAATGCTGATTGCATTTGTTGATTGCAACTTCCTGGTACTATATACAACTTGTTTTTTTCTTTAAAGATCTCTTTCTTGCTTTTTTGTCTTTAAATGAAAGTATGGCCCAAGGCTGAGGACGGAAAGGAAAGAGGGTAGAGAGGGGAAAACACGTGTCACCATCTTTTTCTGGTTGGTCAATGACATGTCAAACTGCCACATGGGTAAAGGTGCTTTTTCGAACACTGCGTCCCTGCCAGGAACTTTCTGCACTTGGTCTCTCTTGAATTCATTTGATAGCCGCAAAAATTGGATGCCCACTGTTCTGGCTGCGGATGTGTCGGTGTATTTTAGAACACATCAACATGTTACTCTCGTTAGGTTATTGCTTTGGCTTGGTCTCAGGTTGTTTTTTATTAAGTTGACATCTCTCCGTTGAATTTAATCGTGTGGTACATGTTGTCTTATCTCTCTTATATAGCATGACTGTAACTCTTCGTTGTTTTTCTCTCAATCTTGACTTTTCTGATTGAGCATTGAACAAATATACAGTTTGAAACAAGTAATAGTAATCCATCAAATAATAAAACACACAAAAGATTAAAGCAGATTTCTGCCTTTTGGAGTTTTTTCTAGACATACATGTAAATGTATTTGTGGACGCTTGCTACTGCTTCAAACACTTTATAAAACACTTTAACAATACTTAGGATTGATCACGATGCACTCTTGGGACAGTGTCATCACTCAAATATCTGTAGCATCGAGGAGGTGAATAACAATATTACAAATATAATGAAGTTTCTGAAAGGCAGACTAAAACTTTTTTAAGTGTGTATCCTGACTCGGATTTTATGCGAGCAATATATATATATATAAACTCCCCAAACAGGCGAAACCCTACCAGTTTCCCCCACTGTCTCTGCCACCTCCCTCCATGCCTGGTTCCTCCGGTTTGTATCCCGTTAATAGTTCTGGTCGTAAAGAACCGGGTGATTTGCTACCGTAACTTCTCGTTTGGAATATGAGGAAATGAACTGCGGTCTGGCTCTCCCTGCTTACATGCGGTTTGATTGGCTAGCGCTTCTACTGTCAGATTTGCATAAACGTGTTTGATTGGCTGGCGCTTCCAGCTCAGCTTCAAAAGTTGAACATTGCTCAACTTTTGAATCCTGGAAATCCTGGAAATCTTCGCTTCGCTCCCCCACAATGCAGTTCGGCGAAAAGCGAGGCAAAGTGACGTCATCCCCATTCAAAGTCAATGGGCAGAGAAGCGTTGGAAGCGGTGGAAGATTCTTCTAAAGCTGCTGTGTGGACGTACCGTTAGGATTTCTATTGATCATTGCACTCTTGGGACAGTGTCATCACGCAAATATCTTGTAGCATCGAGGAGGTAAATCATGAATAACAATATTACAAATATAATCAAGTTTCTGAAAGGCAGACTAAAGCTTTTTTAAGTGTGTATCCCTTTCTACAGTAGTAATTTGCACCACACCATCTAACTGAAATCAGCTTAAACTCTGTTCTCGCTGGAGCCGGTCTGCAGGGGAATCCGCACAAAGCTCAAATGTTTCTATCATTTCTTTCTGTAACCGGTTGACGCCATGCCAGTGTTTTCAGTGTTGGGTTCCTAGACGTAAAAACATTGATATCAAGAGTATAAAATCTGTTACTTCCATGTTCACACCAAATACAGATCTTAACAATGTTCAAAGCCGATAAGACTTCTCAAAATACACAACACTATGACTCTAAATACTCCTGCAGTACGTACAGCTTTTTGTTTTTAGTACCAGAACCATGATTCAGATATCTTTGATCAGAATATTTCCGGGGTTGCCAAAAATCAACTGACAACCGGAGACGTGGGATCATCTTCAAATAACCATATTAGAAATATAATCAAGTATCTGAAAGGCAGATTAAAAAATGCTTTTAAACGTATATCTTGACTCCCCTTCTACCCCACACCATCAAACTGAAATCAGCTTAAACTCTGTTCTCGCTGGAGCCGGTCTGCAGGGGAATCCGCACAAAGCTCAAATATTTCTTTCTGTAACTGGTTGACGCCAAGCCAGTGTTTTCAGTGTTGGGTTCCTGGTGCCGTTTGGCATGGGCAGGGCGTGGGAGGTTAAGGGGCGAATGGCAGCGCTGGCCCTGTCTCTCCAGGTCTCTCGGGCTGGCGCCAGGCGAGCCCCTACAGCCGAGGCAGAAAATAACCCCGCTGCAGTTGTCGGGCAGGGGAGAGTGACGGGGAGAGCATGTCACACCGGGGGATCGGGTTTCAGCGGCTGTCATCAGAGAGCGGTCATTACTTCTGGGCTAATTATCTCAGGCCACGTGTAAACAAACAACCTGCCAGTGTGAGGACTACATTGTGGTCACAGCTCCAGGCGGAAGGTTTATCCCTTTCACTTGTTTGATGTTGGCATTAATTCCCATGTTGGTTTACGAGTGTCCCAAAGGCTAGTTCAGTTTAGAGGTCCAAGAAAATACAGTACCCTGTTATTTCAGAGGGGATACGTGTACTTCTGCTGCTTCTTGTACATATTTGAGTACTAGAGCATGTATTGACTTGAATGCACTATGAATATAAAACTATAAAAGTAGATTTAAGGTATTAAAAGACTGCAAGTTACAACATTGGTTTAGAAAATGCTGCTGTATAATACATGTGTTTGAAAGTCTTCCTTTTTACTATTTATTCAAAAGGTACCCTAACCCTAACCCTAACCCTAATCCGTTATTCCTAAATATGGCACCTTTTCTTAAAGCTGTCTTCAACAATACATTCAATGTGGATAACTCTACAAAATGAAAACTGTCTGATATGTCAAATGACTTTACCAACTGTATATCATGCTCTAGTGCGAAACAAAAACACACCCAAGAACAAGGGCTTGAAATAAATACGTATCTAAGATAAATAATCATTACATTTCAGCCGTGTCAAACTGCCGTTTATCATGATTTTATTTCTCAACCTGAACTCTGACAGGGTCCATGAAAGCATGAAAACTCAATCCAGCTCGGCACAGCCCCCTGTCTCACATTCCCCGGCCTTCATGGCACGTTTACGGGCGGGTCTCGTGTTTCTATCACACGCCTGCCATACCATACCTGTGTACTG
Organism: Pseudochaenichthys georgianus; assembly: GCF_902827115.2. Taxonomy (NCBI): domain Eukaryota; kingdom Metazoa; phylum Chordata; class Actinopteri; order Perciformes; family Channichthyidae; genus Pseudochaenichthys; species Pseudochaenichthys georgianus. Next base: position 7,481,066 of record NC_047512.1, on the reverse strand, counting down.
CAGCCACAGCCGGGAGCAGTTGCGCGTGACCCATGGTAAAGTTGTCTTCGTCTCTTCAGGCTTGAGTTGTGCCTTAAACAGCAGTTGCAATGATACATACTGTACAGTAATGATTTTAGAGAGGGTGTAAGGGAGCTGGTTATCTCACGGTAATGTTGCTTTAAAAATAGTTCTCTAATTAATCTGTGCAGTGGGATACAGGTTTGACATTGAACAAGGTTCATTGTTGGTGACTTTAATACATTTTTTTGTATTTTTTTTTAACAAAACAATAATGATAATATCATAAAAAGACTGTATTACAGTAATAGCAATGACAACAATAATACACACACATCTTTATGGGAAAATGAAACCGTGTACCCCTCATCAAACATGCCCCAATACAGACTATACAACTATTGTGCAATGTATGTGCAATATACTGCATATATGCAACATCTGTACATTTTATTTGTATTACTGGCATTCAAAAATGCTGCTTTTGATTTTTTATTCATTTTATTTTCATTGATTTGTTTCTTTAATTAATGTATGCTCGCCTCTTTATTTTATACTTTATTATTGTATTTGCCCTTTTAACTCTCTACTTTCCCTTTGATGTTACAAAGTAAGTGTACCCGCTGTGGGAGCAATTATAATTTCTAATTCTAGCGGCAGGTTTCATTATCAAGTGAAATGGGCACGATCGTGCGGATGTCTACAGTCACGCTAGAATGACGAAAAGTTTTGGCAAAAACAACTTTTAAAAAACACTATTTTAAAAACCTGTGTTCAAATTTTCAGTGACATTAAACAAACATGGCTTTTGTTGTCTCTTGTTCAGAGCACAACCTGTAAGCTACATTTAATGTCGAGCAAACTTTTAGCAACAGGTCAAAGAACGACCAATACAACAAAACTAATTTCATACTTTTCATAGGTTTGCATTTGAAGTGCTATACGATCAAATCACTGAGTAATACTGATTGCTAACGTCACAAACAGACAGTCTTAAATACAAAAGTAGTTTCAGGCGTCTTACCATCAAAAGTTAAGAGAAGCATTTAGATTTAGCAACCAGCAAATCAAGGCCATTTCTTTATTTAATAGTTTATTTAATATTTAATATAAATGTGGTTCAATAAAAAGACCCATTCTTAGGTTAATTATTCGTATATTCTCCCTCTCTAAAAACTTGTTATTGACTGATTCAAACAACATCTCCAATAAAAGTCGTAAAGTAAGCAGTGGGTGTTTCACGAGTGATTTAGCAAACAGCCGATTGTCAGGGTTGAGATATTATTCAATAAAGCGTGGCGTAACAGAGATGCAAAATGACATTAAGCCGCTGCCTGCATGCTGTCACGTCCATCCTTCTGGGGGCTGTCAGGTCTAACTGTACATTATTAATTGCCCTCTTGTACCCACCTTAGTTGGGAGGTGTTCTGAGTGACCAACAGATTGCACTCTAATATGTATTCATGCCTTCGTAAGTGAATTACTTGATCTCAGAGACAAAGCTAAAGACCCCATTTGCATGCTCGGGCCTTTCTGAAGGGCGCGAGTCAACATTACTGCACCACTCTGTCGGGCGAGGGACTGACATCTCTAACGGAACATGAGCGCCTCGCTGAATATGGGTTTAGCCGTGTCACTAGCCTGGGGTACTTTGATGACCACATGAAATGTGATAGGTCATTAATTTTTGGGAACAAGTCCGCTCATCCCCACCAATCCCTATTAAGGGGCTGTGTGATCCCCCATTAGCTAATTGAGTTAGCTGCATCAGGCTGGATTCGAACTTGAGAAGTGTCACAAATCAGACCATGTTTATCTAGCATTATGTCGAAGCGAGAGGCTTAGCTTTACGGTATAATTATACCTCGCAAGAAAGTGACCCGAGCCAACCTTATTTTGTAATGCAGAGCTCTTTGGCAGGGTCCGTGATGCACACTGGGCAGATTTCTGTTTTTTAGCTGCCTGTATCTTCCTCAGCCCCGTCTAATTGGAGCATGACATCTGTGAATACTGAGAGAAGTTCAATTCAATTCCTTCTCTCCTCCAGATGGCATGTCGGTGTGAAGGCACAGCATATCCACGAGGAGGTAGTCGTAGTTTCCTTTCTTTCTATCCTCGACTTGACATTTACCCCGACAAGGAGTGTAAACACCAATAGGTCAAAAAACTTCTGAGAGGAAACGCAATCCATTTTGTCGTGTCCCTGAAAGTGATTTGATCGACACTATCCACTTGCAGCGCGGGCCTCCCCGTGCCCTCGCCAAAGACATGTGCAACTGGTGTCAAGGCCCTATAAATCATCCCGTATCAAAGAGGCCAAGTAACGCTTTCTACATTTCAACATATGTGGAATCAGAACGCGTCTGTCATCGATGTGCGCCACTCTCGGAGAAAGAGGTTTTTTGGAGGCCTTTCCCACTGTAATGCGAACCATATGTGCTATTGATTTGGGAGGGTTCACCTGCCATGGTGAGATACTTCTGAAATGAGGTGTGGCAGACTAGGATTAGGCCTGTACGCTAAGATCAACAAGGTGGATAACTACCAAGAAGTAGCAACAAGACTAAGTGCACGATGAAGAGTTTATCTACATAAAACAAACATGTGATTTGCCTTTAAATGGCCTTTAAGCAAACAGTTTCTGCTTCAGTTGCATCAAATGAGACAAACCATGCCATGCCGGCCGGTGCCAGGACGAGCCTATTCATCTTAATATTATAAATGGCTCCCACTGTCATCCAAGGTTTTAAGTTCCCAAAGCAACTGATCCTGGGCTTGCACTGGCTATATATCTCTTTGAAAGCCAACTCTTCCATCTCCTGCTGCTTTGTATTTAAGGTTGGCCCTCTATCTTGGGTTCAACCTGCTTTCACAATGACCGTCACAACCTTAGAAAACCGAGGAGGTTCTCTGCTTCTTGAATCGTTTAAGAATCTCCATTTGTGGTCTCTGGGGTTGGGGATAAATGAGACTGCAAATCAGAGATACATGTTTTGATTGATTGATACATTTTATTTCAAATAAATAATTACAAACCGACATTTTTTTTGCAGTGCATAGTCATGTAAGATAAATCAAAACAAAAAATGACATTTACAACAACAACAACAACAACAACAACAACAACAGCATTAGCAGCATAAACAGTGCCACATCCAGTGTTCGAAAAGGATTAAGAAGAAGTATAATTTATTTAATCTCACCCTCTTGTCCCTAAATTATTTATTTATAATCTATAATCTGAAATAATTATCATTATTATTAATTATTATTGTTATTATTAATCTGCTTTACCTGTTGATTGACATATATACATATACACATATGTACATACACACACATACACATGTATACATATATGCACATATACAAATATGTTACGTCCCCAGCTCGCTTAGGGTAAAAGGGAAGCAACACGAAACCAGGTGTTCTTGGTAAGAGGTTGATTTTAATAATAAACTCAAAATAAAGATGATATAACCAAAAATACAGGCTATTAAAACCAGCTATCTGTTCACAATAACGCTACACAAAACAAAGACCACAGATTATCACAGTCATAGCGCACTATGGGCACTTAAGGCTAAAATAGTGAGGCGTCTCGCACAAGTTCGACGCCGTCACAAATCACAGAATACACACTACAATACAATACACAATACACAATACACTCTAACTAACCACTGTAGCAGAACTAGCACAGAGCTACACAGAACATGAGGAGAGCACCGAGAGCCGTCTGACACAGATTCAGACCTCCCCCGTCTAACTGAGATGCACACTCTTAAGAGTCCCGGAAGGTGTGGGCAGGGATTGGTGAGTCGGGCCATATATGTACGTCAAGTGGGAAATACATTTTTTTTTTGTGTGTGTGTTTCTCTTAGTATCCTAAAATACTGTTATGTTTGGCTGTGAAAAAAAAATTAAAAATTATTATTATGAAGGGCAGACCATCTATTTGTATTTATTTGTTTTTTTTAGAAAGGGGCAGGTCACATACAGTAAGATGTTATTCTTCTCCCTGCTCCTTTTCGCTCAATGGTGGAGTCATGTTTTATGGCAATGAAATGAAATGAAAATATACACACCTACATACTCACACATATACACATATACACATAGTCAAACACCTTCCCCATCCCTGTGCCTCGAGACAATAATTTCTCTGTATTTCCTCTTGAACTGGTTAATGTCTGGACATCGCTTTAGCTCCACATTCACACTGTTCCATATTTGCGTTGTGAACAGACTTCTTTCTCAAATAAAGGAATGACTCCTCACTGGTGTGAAATGAAAAGACAACTAGAGAGTACCATTAGGACTAACAGGGACGTTACATTATGCAATACATAAAAGCTGAACCCAGTGTATTGGCAAGTCGTTCTTCACAAACCAGTTATCTGTCATTTATTGCCTGAAATAAATGTTTTGAGTTATCTCTATTTCTGCTGGTTCTGCTGGATTATGGGACTCTCCGTGGGCTTCAGTACATAGTAATGCATTTACTACTATTATTTATTCATTTTTAAATGACTGCTGATTTAAAGTGCTTTTTAATGACCGAGAAGCAGGGAACTCTGCCTGCCTGTAGACGCTTTGTTTGACGACGCTTCTGACTGTGTTCTTGTTGCTTCTTTTTTGAAAACTGTGACTGTGAGGCTGCCTATTTTGGCTTTGACTCTCTTGTAAAATATATTTGTAATCTCAATGAGACTGGTTAATTGAAGGGTGAATAACAAACATACTTTTTCTTTCTTTTTCGATGGTTGGGGATACATTATCTTGTTTATGGCAACACCCCGTTTCGTACAATATAACAACACATATCATTTGGACAATAAGGTACATGTAAAGAAATCAAGAAGACAGAGAGTGGCTACCGAGACAAACATGATGTTACAAAGCGACAAACTGTAAGGGTTTTGTAGCTGCAGTTGCAGGAGTTATGTTTGGGCTTGAGTTATTTAGCTACGCAGGCTTTACATATGAATAAGTGGAAGTGGCTATTACGTTTCTGGAAAGAGACTGGGAAGGCCAAGTCACTTTATCATATGCCGTGGTCTGGCCACAGAATATAGAGCATGTCGACACATGACAACCCGTAGTCCACAACTGATAGTAATATTGTTTCAGCAGCTACGTTTTTCTAAATTAAAAAATCTATAAAAACTGTATATTTACAATAAAGGAACAAGCCAAGATATGTGTTTCCTTTCTTACCCCCATTCATCTGACTGAAATTTGATTTCTTTGTTGGAAATAATTGTAATATTATAGTTTTACTGATACAGTACATGTTCTGGTATTTATACTTTAAAGATCTGTACTTTAAAGTAATTTATATTCGATAGTGTGTGTTGATTGTGTGTTCTGTACCGACAGACGGAAATAAGCTTATAGCTAAATCTGGCATTAATTATCTTTTTTTAATGCATTTTTATGCATGGCTCTTGTTAAATAAAGACATCATTTGAATTTTAATTATTTAACCCCCTCTACAAACAAACCAAGATAAAGTGCAGATATTGCATTTCAGATGATTGTAATCAACTGCTATGCATGTGGAGAAAAACCAGGACATTTCTGTTTTTATTCGGTACTATTTAAGATTGATTATCGGTACTACGAACAATAATGAAAACAAAGCCAGTGCCATTACAACCATTATGTCATCGCGGGCTTACGGACGCGTATTCTCTTGTCTCCTTTGTTCTCTATAATAAAACATTTGATTGTCCTTTAAATAAATACAATAGCACTAAGCTGTCGAAACAACTGCGGAACATTTCTAACCCTAACAAGCGTCCATGTTTAACCTTGCTGTCCGTAATGGGAGGCCATACCTGCTGCGTGGGAGGGATCATCTGCGCCATTAGCAAATACTCAACACATTCTGCAGCCGGTGCATGCCGATTACAAAGCTCAACTATTCTGGGAAGCCTTAACCTCCCTGCCACCCTCTTCCCTTCACAAACTCGGGCCGACTTAACATTCTTGGCTCAGTGTATTGTGTCGCAGAGAGAGGAACATGTTATCAGGTCGTAAAACAGTCTACTCGTATGCACTCTTGATACAGCAATTAACACTCCGGATCAACCGTTAGGCACGTTTCAATGTCAAAACAGGAACATTTGTACCCACAATAACAGCGCTTCTCAGAATTAGTTTGTAAAAATACACTTGGGTTTAGTTTTCCCGAATCCTCCACGTCACATGTTACCGTATTTGGCTCTATAGCAGTCACAATGATCCATTTGTTGCTACGTGCCAGACATGGACGTCTAAGCTAAATCCAACAAATGACTTTCAATATGTTTGCGATCAAATGAACCAAGCTCTGTCGAAAAAGCCGCCGCTTTCTTCGAGTTCCTGGTAAAGAAATATCCGGCAGCCGCAGCGGTCCGATATCGAGAACTGGAAAAAGGGGTATTTCGAAACGATCTATGTCATCCTTACAGCTGCTGTGTTGTCTTAAATTACCTTGATGCAGCGTTTCAAAAGAACAGATTGGATTTCCTTCGCCGTCGTTTTCATCCAGGTTCTTGTCCACAATGCAGGCAAAAGATTTATTTACAATTTGTCTTCCCCGATAGCCGGTTTCTTTCCCGACAAGAGTTCAGGGAGACGGATCACGGCGTAAGTGCTGGTAGTTTAGTTTTGAGATAGGTATTCATTTCAGGCTCGGGCCTTGGTACAGGGCCTGGCATGGTTTATGGACAAGTGTTGGAGCTTTTCTTTCTGAAAGGATCACTTCAAAGGACTTGGCAGGAGGCGAGGTTGAACTTTTAGCTGAAGGTGAGCGCTGCAGTTCTTTACGGCTGAAGTAGTAATAAAACCCTCGACACTGAGAAGCTTTGTCATCGAAGTAGGATAGCGTAAACCTTTAATTGGTGGTGCATCAAGGCGATCAATTGATTGATGTCAAATGAAATGTCATAAAGTTAAAAATGGGGTTTGACCTGGAATTGTAAGTAAGGAAGAATATGATTTAAGGTGTATAATGTGTTTCTCTGCATGAAGAGAAACTCCACTTCCATTTAGGCGCTTTAGATTAGATTAAATAGTGTCGCTGGCGTTAAACATCTGCGTCCCCTGCCAGTCTCATTACATTATTATTTACAACCAAGTGCATGATACGGTTGTGTGGCTAAAACCAGACAAGTATCATCATAGCTGTTACCCTATTTTGTGTCGGTTAAGTAAGTGGAGCCTGTGTCTTCATGGCATGGCGCAAATTCCAGAGATTAATGTAAATGATAAGGAATCTGCAACTCTCCGGATTCTGAGATCCTCGGGATTAAAGGTTCAGGTTCCAGTCGACTCTGGAAAAGGGATGACTCGCCGTCCGGCGCGGACGCCTATCGGGTGTCACGCCACCACCAGATACGAAAGTGAGGACGAGTAAAAGTCTACCAGCGAGGGCGAAGCCTCGACGGGAAACAGCAGCTTACACTCGGGATCAAAAGCTGGGTTTGAGAAGATATATTCAACAGAAAGCAGAGAGAAAAAGTGATATGTGATAAAAAGTTAAATGTGCACCGTCGATATTCCACATTTGAGATGTTTTTTCTTATTAAAATGTCTTAGATGAAATTATGAGCAGAGCAAAAGTACTTAAAGGACTACAAAGGTAATAAGTCATACTTAAGCATGATACAATGATAAAACTTAAGATAAGATTTATATGAATCCCCATTTGGAAATACAGGTGTCAAAGCAGTCAGGAGAAATAAGAGTTGAAACAAGTATAATTAAAAGAACACATTCAAAATCTAAGTGGCAGTACAAATACAAAATGTGTACCTATTTACAGATATTAATAATTATGTTCACGTTAAATATATATATACATGTGAACGTGAAATTGCAACTCCAAGTACAGTGTACATAAGGTGCAGGTGGTTAAAAGTTAGAAGGGAGTGTGCTCGTAGAAAAACACCAAAATGAAATGAAATCTGTAAAGACTGAAAACAGAGAGACGAAAAGGGAGAGAAAGGGGAGAGAAAGCGTCAGGTCGTTGATGCTGCTGCTGTCGCGAACTCCATCCCTTCAAGGTGACTGTCCGTTTCATTAAAAGCCTCCTTCATTGATCGCTGTCCTTGGTCTGAGTCTCCCCCCTTCGGCCGTGTCTCCATTAACAAAGTTAACTCTCTCCTCCGACGACCTCCCGCTGCTCCCCCTGACCCGGCAGACAGCTGTGCTTACCTTAGCATAAAACGCCACAATAGGTCATCATTATCAAATTAATCAAAGCCGTCACAACACAGCGCAGTTCTCTGCGGTCAACGCTGCGCCTCCAAAACCACTTAGATCATGTAACAGTCGAACGTGCAGCAAAGGAGCCGTGCAGACGTACAACACACACACACACACACACACACACACACACACACACACACACACACACACACACACACACAGATGTGTTTAAGAACAGAGAGTTGAGCACAGTGGTGTGATAGCAATCCTTCAAGGGGTGTTAAAGAATTACTGCACTTTATGAGTTATTTGGAGGGTATGTCCAGCAGTAGCGAGATAAGTAGTGACTATAGAAACATTGGTAAGGGGATATTGTCCCTATTTGACTGTAAATACTGGCGAACTAAGCCTGCTGTCATGGTGCTCCTTCTGAAGCTACATGTGGCTTGCCTTCAACATCATTTCTGAGCTCAAAAAGACAAGGAAGTGATTTGTGATTCGTCTGCAACGGATCAAAGTGTTATTGTAATTCTTTTAGAGAAGAGTATGTTTCACCCAAACATCTAAGCCAGGGGTGTCAAACTCAATTTCATCGCGGGCCACATCAGCATCATGGTTGCACTCAAAGGGCCGGTTGTAACTTTAAGACTATATAAACATACATATATAAATATTTAATATATATAAAATAATGTAATTACTTTATTGCCTCTGCATTGGATTATTATCGGATAGGGTAAAAACTTCATAAATAACTACGTCTGAAAGCAGAAGTCTAGGGCAAATAAGTGCAAGTCTCTTCAGTGAGAATATCACAAAATAATTTTTAAAAGAAAAGCCAAATTCTGAAAAAAAAGTGACATTAAAAAAAAATGTCAAATTTAAGATGCATTATGGGACATGTAGTTTATGGACATCGTGCATCTGTAAATCGGCATGTAACTAAATAAATATATTACATTCTTTCAGATTTCTTGCGGGCCACATGAAATGAAGTCGCGGGCCGGATTTGGCCCCCGGGCCTTGAGTTTGACACCCCTGATCTAAGCGTTGTATTTGCAGCTTTAAGAAACACTCAATACAATATTATGTTCAGTAAACTGCTCGACTGAATGAAGGACGACCCACAATGTTACACCGTCTGAACAATCCTCCATCCACCGTCAACAACTTCGAGAGCCAATGATAGAGCGTAAAGAAGAGGTTCCCATTCATGGACACATTTTCGAAGCACACATATCTGCTCATTTACAAACCCGAAGGGAAACCCATATTATTAAAATAACTAAATTCAGTGTCAAACTACTTCCTGTTTCTTGTGTTAATCCTTACGTGGAGTGGAGACACATTTCTCTCACTGCTCATGTTCGCAGAGGTAACAAGAAGTTCATTTCCACCTGCTGTTTAACAAGTGCAGCTCGACCATTGCAATACAAACACAGCCCCCCCTCCCCAACCGTGTGTGTGTGTGTGTGTGTGTGTGTGTGTGTGTGTGTGTGTGTGTGTGTGTGTGTGTGTGTGTGTGTGTGTGTGTGTGTGTGTGTGTGTGTGTGTGTGTGTGTGTGTGTGTGTGTGTGTGTGTGTGTGTGTGTGTGTGTTTTCTGTAGTGACAAGGGAGACGTGCAGCACCAAATTGCCAGATTGATTAACTTGTCTGTCAGGCTCTTCACTGTGACAATAAACTCTGTTCCTCAGGGAGCTTATTGAGAGATGACATGTCTGAGACCCCCCCCCCCCCCCACACACACACACACACACACCAGCTAACCCATCCTCCCTCTGAACGCTCATATAGCCTCTCCCATTATAAAACACCTCTCCATGTGAGTCCCAGCATCTCCTGAATACTGCTACCACTCCTCTTTTATCCATTGTATACACACACACACACACACACACACACACACACACACACACACACACACACACACACACACACACACACACATCACACCCACACACGCACACACACACACACACACACACACACACACACACACACACACACACACACACACACACACACACCCACACACACACGCATCATCCCTGTACTCCCCAGGGGTCTTCTGGTCTCTGCTATCAACACCAGGCTCCGTTTTATAAACCGATTCACTTCATAATTGAAAAGGGAACTCTGGGGCGTGTTTAATCCACTTAAAATCATTATGTGCATTGTCAATTGGCTTGACCCAGCTGCGGAGCACACGAGACAATGAGGGGCTCAATTTACCCCGCCCTCTCTTTTCTTCCGGGTCAGGGGGGTTAATGAATGATTATTTCTCACTTTGTAACACAACAGGATGCCGATTTAAAGGGCAACCCCCCCCGCCAACTTGTACTGTGAGCATCCTCAGTGGGACGTGCCGGTGTGAGAGGTGCAGACCCCGAATCAGAGGGACATTGATGATGCTGTTATATGAAGATTAATGAGTTACAGCATCCACCTGGACGAAGGGCTGTTGATGGTAATGTCTTAATAGAATAAATAAAGGAGAATCTTCTGTCCTGCATACATGCAAGAGTGTTTAAACTAATTACCATTTATTGCCATAATTGCCATTAATGGGAATAGGTTACCGGGGTTAGCTTGAACAGAAACTGGTAAAAAAAAAAGGGCAGGTCAGTGTGTGTGTGTGTGTGTGTGTGTGTGTGTGTGTGTGTGTGTGTGTGTGTGTGTGTGTGTGTGTGTGTGTGTGTGTGTGTGTGTGTGTGTGTGTGTGTGTGTGTGTGTGTGTGTGTGTGTGTGTGTGTGTGCGTGTGTGTGCGCGTGTGTGTATGTGTGGCCTAGCATTACTATACTTGTGGGGACCTAAATCTGTTTACACAGTCACGTTTACACAGTCACGTTTACACAGTCACGTGTGGGGACTCGCCTCCCTTATGGGGAGAAAATGGAGGTCCCCATGAGGGCAATCATTAATTTTAGGGTGAAGACTTGGTTATGTTTAGGGTCAGGGTTAGGGTCAGGGTTAGGGTCAGGGTTAGGGTCAGGGTTAGGGTCAGGGTAAAGTTAAGGCCAGTGGCGGCCGGCCCATAGGGGCGCTAGGGGCGCCGCCCCACCTCTTCCCACATACAAAAAAAAATATTAAAAAAAAAATATTTAAAAAATATATATATTTTTATCTTTAATGAACAAGGTAAATATCATACAATTGGTATCAGTAAAATGTATAATCTACAATAAAATCTCGTTTAAAATTGTGTTACGATGTCTAAAGTTACTGATAAGTCACCTGTTTCCTGCCTGGCCTTGCCCATGGCATTAGTTTATCATTACGGGGCAGAGCCCCCGAGCCAAACAGCAGCAACCAGCACGTTGCAAAAGTCTCAATAGTAAACTGTGCCGCCGAAACATAATTTCAGCCAATCAGCGCCGTCAAATATTTTGGTCACGAGGGCGCTCACGTTGGCGCCCATGTTGCTTACGTGCGTTGACGTGAGTTGTTTTTTAGACTCGTGAGTGACCAAGGTGACGCAGTATTTGGATGAGAATGGTGTGCAGGTGGAGTCGCCGGACCTCGGTCCGCAGTGCTCCGCACACCAATTCCGTGCAAGAGCTACTCTCCAATCCTTTCGAAAGGAGAAGTTTGGGAGATAAATTGATACTTAAAGACCTTGGACCGGACCAACCCGATTTGTATATATCACAGCAAGCTCGTGAAAAAGACAAAACGTATCAACGAGGCAGGCTTCTCATGTAGCTGGATGCAAACAGGTAAATGCTATCTTTTGTTTCCCATGCTTGCTCTTCAAACAGCCGGGGACAGATACGATCTGTTCATAAACTAGACAAAGGTTAAACAAGTACAAACCACAGACTGCCTGTGTCATGGAGAATACAGTCGCTGGTTTATTTATGTCTGTAGGCCGTTGCTGTGAGTGTGGACGGAAGGAGCATATACGGCGTTAGCTTAGCCAAGCTCCATTCAGAAAACACGCATTTTAAAAGGTTTTTTCGCCTGCCGCCTGTCTGCAGACTTGTCAAAGCATTAATTCATGGTTGTTACTAACCGGTATCAGTATGTTGTTACGTCGGCATCATTTAGAAACGTGTATTACAATTTAATCACGGTAAAATATGTTCATGTTGTTGTAGTTGTAGCTCCCGAGCCAGCGCGTCTTGTTTGAATGATGCGCGTAAACACAGCTGGCAGCCGCGGTGAAACTCGAGCGACTAGAGCGATGCGATAGGAGCGTTTAGAGCGAAGCGAATATTCGCATCGCGTCCGGTCTGAACGCAGCATTAAAGCGAGCTCCGCGCTGCACTGGAAACGTGCCATTACATCACCAGAAGTCCTAATTTAAGGGGTAATTTCTCCCCCAAAATTTTTTTTACTCACTCTATCAACAGCCCCACCCAAAATATTTTCCACCAGCCGCCACTGGTTAAGGCATGTGTTGGTTATGGTTAAGGTTAGGATAAGTCTCCAGGAAATGCATATAAGTCAATGTAATGTCCCCTGAAGTGATGTATACATGGTATGTGTGTGTGTTTATAGTTTCAGAGTGCTTGAATTTATAAAGATAGACAGTTTATATCATATAAACCGTATTACTGTTATTATACTAAAATGAATTTGTTGGCTAGCACATATAAAATGATATAACATAAGTATTGCATTATAAATTGAGTTATTATTCCTATTTATATAAAAAATACCTACGCTACGTGGGGGTCATGACTGTTTGAATTACTGTAATAAAAGAACAACTGTACATTTGTCAAATTCAATGTATGAACGCTCTTCATACTGACCAAATTGCATTAGTATTGCAATACAAAGTTTTGCTATTTACTTTTTTTTCACTCTTTATTACTTTGAGGCGCTCAGATCTGCTGAGTCATCAAAATCTCTTTTGAGTTTTCTCTCAAGGGCAGCAGAAAACTGAACACATTGAAGATGCTTTTGGAAACAGATTATATTATTTTATAAAGCATTATAAAACAAAAGCAGCAATAATACTGTTCGTAATGTCAGATATTGGTAACAGCTCTTAGATCCAAGCATCTAAAGATCATGTTCTTGTATATTAAACAGACAGAGGACAATAACATGCCAACAAACTAAACAATAATTTGATTCAAAAGTCTTATATGATCTGTACTTTTAACCATCGCTCATCTATCTATCAAACGACTGTAAAAATCTGTTTATTTTACTATTCATGCAGCACAGTGTTATTCGCTTTTTGAAAATCTCAAAAGTCCTGGGTCTCAGTCTTTGGATAAAATGTAAAAGCAGGGTATCTGCAGGAATCCTGAAGTCAAATGTAAGACCTTTTAAAACCTTTTTTAAGACCCTTACCATACGTTTTAAGACCTCATCGCCACTTTGAGTTTTAACCGGTTACCTTGGCGACACACTTCACCTCACATTGACTATATACAGTATTGATTGTCCTTCCTCCTTATCTTCCAACCATTTGGACGCAGACTTGCATTTCCCCATAACGATGTTGCTTAGCAACCGGCGTAAACGGGCCTTCGCGTGCTATCGAGCAGTGAGCGAGCGATGTCCTGTTCAGATGACGTCAAACCCAACGGGATGCCATCAATAAACTACACAGAATCACACCACACACCTACGCAATGATTACATTCAGGCAGACTGTAGAACACAACCTCTTTGGACCATTTATATACTTATTGGAAACAAGCTACACAATGTAATACCTTGGAAAATGCCGTTTAATACTTTTTAATAGCCTTCATTTTCGCTAAATTGATTGATCAACTTTTAATACTTTTTAAAACCCCGCGGACCCCCTGTACTGTGATGTTGCATTGTCAACCTATAATAGGCAAGGACAGACATTTCAGAGGAAAGAAGACGTTTTTATTCCAGTCCAATGTTGCAACATGTGCCACTGAGCTCACTGTCAGAAAATAATGTGACAGCAGAGAAATCGACCTCGACTATTGTTTTCTCAGAGCTCCTGTTTGAAGTCGGAGGGCTCTTCCTGCCCAGAGTCCTGAATGAACCATTTGTTTATGTCCTGCAGGTCTGTAAATCACTTAGCGCATCAAAGAGCTCCTTTCTGCCCCCGTACAACAATAGGGGGGTCATGCCAATGTGCAAGCATGACAAGGATACCGAGCAAGACAATGTTTTCGTTTCCTGAGGCGATGACAGTTGGGCCAAGATTAATACAATGCTGACATTAGTTAAAGATCGTGTGGAAATAATAAAGGGGCAGCTTTTTGCCTAACATATAACAGGGAAAAGATTGTGATTCATTTTCTTTTAATCGCGTCCGCTGTTTGTGAAACTTAACTTTGCTGTCAGTATTGGTTTGTATTGTGAAATGCACACAAGTTGTTGTTGGCTACAGAGTGGTGCAGTGTAGGCCAGACCCAGAAGTTAGTTTTGTGAGGGTCCCTCGATAAAAGCTAATGGTATTTCCCCATGTCAGTGTATTGCAGGAGATGGGCTTTGTGGCCAACACATGTTTTTGATGTACGAAGCATGAATGCAATCGCCAGAAGTAAAAGCTGACCCAAGGCTATAAACAATACGAGACTTCGGACATTCACAATAATTACAGGCAATTTCTTTGTCGTAGAACAAAAAGTGCAAATCTCTTCCGCTGTCGAGGGAACCGTAAATGGTGAAAGTCTTTTTTGGGTTTAGGAAATCTTTAATAATAAATATGACATTACATTTCATTTAGCTGACGCTTTTATCCAAAGCGACTTACAATTACCATTTCCAGGGACATTCTCCCTGGAGTAACTAAGGGCTAAGTGCCTTACACAAGCACACTAGTGGTGGTGTTCCTGGCGGGATTTGAACTCACAACCTTCCGATCTTCACCCCACCTCACTATCCATTAGACCACCACTATCCATTGTATTGCACCAATCTTTAAAAGACCCTGGCCTTGAAATCAGAGCAACTTAGAATATTCTTTGGACATAGAGAAAAAAGGAAGTAAAATGGTGCAATAAAATACAGTGCAAGTGATATAATGGTGCAAGTAAAATGTAGGAATAAGCTAAACGATTACATGTAAGATATAATAAGATACAGTGTAGTATCGTTATTAATACTCTGATTAATAATCTGTCTTGTTATGCGTGGCCTGCCTTCTTTGTTTTTATGTGTGTGCTATTGTTAACTTAGTGATTCACATTTCCCTTATGGGACAACAAAATAAAAGTTGTTTTTAGTTTGTATTATTTCAGTTGCTGTTGCAGGGCCAAACACTTTATTTGGCCTTGTAGTCTTTGAGAAGGAAGTGCCTAACAGTCTGCAAAAAGACGGTGCTGAGTCATGCTGTCGGAAACGTAGCCGATTCATTTTCACCTATTTCTGAGCTCTCAACGCCTCACGCCAACCCCACACATTTCTGACGTCAAGAAGGGATTTACTCGCCTCCCTTGGATATTGTTTCCCAGTGGCCGGGTCCCTGGTGTCTTGTAGGTCTAAAAGCCATGCGAACAGGAAACCACAGAAGTGAGCTACCAGCTACCTCCCTCTACTCCAAAAGCCCTGCAAGACTGCAGCGTGGTGAGACTCAAGGCCAACAATGTGCCCACGGCCCAGGTTCACATCCTCTCTGGAAGCGCTGCCTTTCCCCAGTCCTGTGCAGTCTTTCTGGCGGAAAAGGCCTCCGTTATACGAGGGCCAGCTCGCCATTGTGTGTGGCTGTGATTCATGCGAAGCTGTATGAACTGTGAAGTAGTTACAGTTAAAGGTATTCCCCCAAGGTTCACTTAAATGACCAGAAATGTGGCTTCTTTTTGGGATGGATACAAATTTGGAAACACACTAAAAGTTTGAAATAAACATTGGAGGAAAATGAAGATGTATCTACCATTTCAGAAAACAAGTATATGAGTGTTGGTTTTCGTTGTTGTTGGTTTTGTCCTCCAATTATAGCACTTTATTTGAACTATAATTGTCTTCGTTTGAGTGGCATTATGAACATATACTCTTTGGTAACACGTTCTTGAGTAATTACATACATGAATGCAACATTATTGACAAGCACAAACTGTATACACTAATCGAAGGATGAGGCTGGAATGAGTCCTAAAATGCAGCTTTGATTGATTCATCTGATCAATGATTAGCCTTCATTACTTTAAATAATCATTAGCTTGTATTCAAGATGTCAATATAGGACATGTGCTGGATGAAGTACCTCACAGTTGGATCACCACATCTATTTCTTTGTGTTATGTCTTCAACAACCACACAAACACAATAGTGTCTTTCAAAACCGCCAACAACAGCTACGATGTCGAACTGAAAAACAGCACATGTCTAAAGTCAGGCGGATGATTCCAGCGTTGAGGCTAATTTCATATCCAACTCTTGACAGTTTAATCATCCTCTTAGTTACACCCTCCTCGTTCATTTGCATAGATTGTAAAATGCATGAGGGGATTGGATCATTCCTCACAGAACCTCCTCCATATTAATCGCAACACTCACAACGTTATAGCACTTGCATTAATTTGTGTGGGCAATGACATTAGCCTTGATTGCGTTGCATTTCAGGCCAATTCGCCCGGGCTATTGAACCGCATCTGCAACACACACCCCCCCCTTCACCGCCCTCCCCTCGGCGACTAATGAAAAAGACATCAGCATTCGTGGAGAAGGTCGCCCGTCCCGTTCGCCGTGACCTCGCCGCGTCTCTCTCCCTCTGACAGCTTTTGATGCGTCATGGGTGGCTGGTTCCCGCCGGGCGGAGGGGACGGGCAGGACGGACCTTTCTCACAGCGTCACGTCACTCTCAGCCTCAGGCGACAACCCTCCTTTCCTCCATCCTACCCCCTCCCTACCTGCTCCTCACCCTCACTCCCTGTAACCTTTACCACTCAATTACAATAAAAGCAATAAAAACCTTTATCTGAATATTTACATAAACATTTATAAGATAATGAGATACTGAACAAATGGATTTAAAGCCCAGGGATCAGGTGAACGAGAACTGAAAGTTAGTAGTACAGTCAATAAAATACATTTTAGTTTACCATCCCTATGAATGTAGCCAACCTCTCGCCCAATAAGACAACATCAAAAATGGATGGATCAGTGTATAACTTTTGTATATTGTGCAAAGACTGTTTAAGTTACCTTTTATTTCGTAACCACAACCAATATTACCGAAATGATAACAAGATATGTCACTAATTGTTTTGCTGGAAAAATAGCCGTTTTCGGCAAAAGGATAAGAAATATATATATATTTTCATGTGCATGTTCTTTAACGACCTTAAAACGTAAACGAGTTTATGTTGCTAGCATGTTTTCTTTTATTCCAACATATTTCAAGCCACTGATTCAGATCAGATCCAGAGAAGGAAAGTATTTCATCAGATTCCCCTAGGTTTCCTCTGTCCTACCCCCTCCTTTCCTCCATCCTACCCCCTCCTTTCCTCCGTCCTACCCCCTCTTTTCCTCCATCCTAACCTCTCCTCCACCCCCTCCTTTCCTCCGTCCTACCCGCTCCTTTCCTCCATCCTACCCCCTCCTTTCCTCCGTCCTACCCGCTCCTTTCCTCCATCCTACCCCCTCCTTTCCTCCATCCTACCCCCTCCTTTCCTCCATCCTACCCCCTCCTTTCCTCCGTCCTACCCCCTCCTTTCCTCCATTCTAACCTCTCCTTTCCTCCATCCTATCCCCTCCTTTCCTCTGTCCTACCTGCTCCTTTCCTCCATCCTACCCCCTCCTTTCCTCCATCCTATCCCTCCTTCCCTCTATCCTAAACCCTCACTCCCTGCACCCTTTGCCACTCAATTACAATAAACGCAATAAAAACTTTTATCTGAATATTTACATATTTATAAGATAATGTGATACTGAACAAATGGATTTAAAGCCCAGGGATCAGGTGAACAAGAACTAAAAGTAAATAGCACATATAGTATGACGAATGGATCAGTGGATATCTTCTGTGTAGTTGCAGCAGCATTTCACCATGACTTGATATGCAGTTGTGTCACATCCAAGCCTCGCTTGATGTTCAGCGTGACACATTATAACAGTTGTCTTTATCCTGAACCTCAGACAGGCCAAGACATCCCGCCCGAGGCTCTCCTCCGGTACAACCCGGCTTTGTGAAGCATTAAAAAGATTTGAGACGTAGCTCGGAGCTAGACCTGTCAACTGTCACACCCGGAGTTGAAGTCCATCACTATGCAGGGAGAGGAAGGTGACGCCGGCCCCCCCGCGCCCCACCAGGTGTTCCTGTATCCCCTTAATGAAACACAAAGGGCACTCGCTTGAGACGGAAAGAGCCAAATTGAATCGGGGCCTCTCCTTTTTGTGTGCTGCATTAACAACTCAATTAAATGCCAGCAAGCATCTGCTGCTATGCCAGTCTGGCACCAATACCTCACTGACTCGTCCTGTCGCTTTTCAGACTAAGGGGGGCCGGACATTAACTCACAGAGAGAAAGAGAGGACATAGGAGCGGGGGTTTCGTGCAGGTACTCTTTCTCAGTGACATTCTTATTAATCCTCCGGGTGGGATGTGCTCGGGTAATGCTAACGTTCATACATAGCCAGACGGCTGCAGGGATATATACATGTACACAAATACATGATAAAATAGACTTATTACAAATAAGTAGTTTTACAAAAAAATGTTTTATAAATAAATAATAATAATTAAGTATGACTAATGTATCAACCTCTTTCTATAAAGCATTCGATTTTAAAATGTAGTTTGCGTTATAACAGCAGATATCTTGTAATCTATTGTCGGGAACATTGTTGTGTGTTGTGTGGAGGTTGTGGTGAGACGAAGAGAGGGGAACACGAGGGAGAGAGTGGGAGGAAGGAGAGGCTGCTCATCCCAGTGTGGGAGTTCATCCATCATTGGAATCAGTGTGTGCTGTAATTACTGTGTCAAATAGATGGGACGATGCCTGGGAGGAGTGTGTGAGCATGCATGTGTGTGTATGTGTGTCTATAGGATGTGTGCATGTGTTTGAGAGGTGTTCCACCTTATCTTCATAATCACCCCCCCTCCTCCTCCACACACACACCCACACACCACTCCCTCCTCCACTGTCATCTGTCATCCATAGCCGGCGCTGTCACATGGCGCTGTCATGCTTCGCCAACATCGGGCCGTCAGGAGAGGAAGGCTTAAGTCTTTCAGCGGCGAAGCCCTTTGAGGACTCAGAAGGATGCAGCTATTTAAAGAATGCACGGCATAAAGGATGGGTGCAGAAACTGAAACATGGGAAGCGTGGATAATGTGGAGTATTGGTGGCGCTCACGTTTTTTTCTACGCTTGTCTTTTAGGGATCTCGATATGTCCTGCGGCAGACATACGTCACAGCACAGACACCATTAGAGTTGGATTGATGGAGGTTTAGGAAAACTGGGTAAAAAAAACCGATATGTGTAGCAATTAAAGAGTCTGGGTATATGTACACATACGGAGAGCCAAACAACAGAAGTGTTGTATTCATTGATGCCCAACTACAAATATGTTTACCCTAGGTACAATAGCCATTTATTGAGGGTATTCTATGTACTTTGTATATCTACAAATGTCCATAAAACACATGTCTTAACACCTTAACAATGAAAGCGCCACTGATTCAGATCAGGAGGGGGGTAGGATGGAGGAAAGGAGAGGTTAGGATGGAGGAAAGGAGGGGGTAGGATGGAGGAAAGGAGGGGGTAGGACAGAGGAAAGGAGGGGGTAGGATGGAGGAAAGGAGGGGGTAGAATGGAGGAAAGGAGCGGGTAGGATGGAGGAGAGGTTAGGATGGAGGAAAGGAGGGGGTAGGACGGAGGAAAGGAGGGGGTAGGATGGAGGAAAGGAGGGGGTAGGACAGAGGAAAGGGGGGGTAGGATGGAGGAAAGGAGGGGGTAGAATGGAGGAAAGGAGGGGGTAGGATGTAGGAGAGGTTAGGATGGAGGAAAGGAGGGGGTAGGACGGAGGAAAGGAGGGGGTAGGATGGAGGAAAGGAGGGGGTAGGACAGAGGAAAGGAGGGGGTAGGATGGAGGAAAGGAGGGGGTAGAATGGAGGAAAGGAGCGGGTAGGATGGAGGAAAGGAGGGGGTAGGATGGAGGAGAGGTTAGGATGGAGGAAAGGAGGGGGTAGGACGGAGGAAAGGAAGGGGTAGGATGGAGGAAAGGAGGGGGTAGGACAGAGGAAACATTGTAGGGGAATCTGATGAAATACTTTCCTTCTCTGGATTGATTGTGAGTGTAAATAAGCAAACAAACATGTCCGAAAGTGACGGATAAAATGTTAAAATACATACTGATTGATGAAGTGGTTGAAGCAAGTTTGTGTCTTCATGGTTTATTGCACTTTGGATTACGTGTAAAGTTATGAAGGGGTCTGTGAGTCCATCTAACGAGGCTGAAAGCGGTACATCTGTCAAAGAATCTAGTTATAATTCAAATGACCAGTTTTTATGCTCTTGAAAATAATGGCTGCCTTTTCCATTTCAAGTGTACACTGTTTCGAGAAGCGCCGTGTGTTTAGTGGATCGACTTCGTCACCACTGAGTCCAACTTTATAATTAGGAGCTAAATCCACTTCATCGGTTTTACTTTCAAACTCGATTTCACTGTAAAAATCCCCCCAGAAGAACCGGGACTAGCTAACAACGAGCGCTCCTCTCTGCAGACCGCGCACCCTGGGTATCATGAGGGGGTGGGGGGTTCACATCTCCCTTGTGCTTGTGTCCTGTCCTCTCGCTTGAGAAGTTATCTGAAAAATGGGGAGTGTGTCCATAAGCCATATGGCTCGGCGAGAGCGGCGGCGAGGGGAGCAGCGGAGCACGTAAAGAGGTGGAAATGGTGTTAGTCGCTTGGCCGCTCAATGGTGGCAATCAAAGTCCTGGTGAAGCGGGGAGAGATGTAAGCGGCTCGGAGGAGGCTGGACACTCTGTGTGGCGAAGTGACAGGTCCCGATGGAGGGACGCTTTGATCTGTTAAGCGTGCAGATTTTCCAAATGATTTCCAATTTGGGAAGTCAGATGACCAGGCGAGAAATATCCATCTTAACAAGTCATTTACTCTTGCTGTGTCTTTTTCTGTTCAGACAAATTAGTGAGAACGTGAAGTGAGCATCCTTATTCAAGGTACGTTTTCAAGTAGACAGAACACGGTGTAATCTGTGTAAAAATGTGAATATCACTCAGATGTGGTAATCTCATTAAAAAAAAAAACGATTGGTCGAACATGTAGATTTGTATCAATCAATACAGTGATATTAACAAAAAATGCTGCTAGAATAACTGTTTCTTACGCTAAATGTACAACACATATGTTGCATGTTGACTCTAAATATATATAAACAAAAACAGCAGGTCATTACGCATCGTCAATACAAAGACATCTCATGACAGGTCAAAAGAAAGCACGTTTTAGGTACACAGCAGATGCCATACAGTGCTGCCATGTCCTTGAGCAAGGCAGTGCTCCAATGAAAGAGATTATAATAAAGTATGTGGGTGCGGAGTGACTTCAGTTCCTTGCTTCTCTCTAATCTGTGAAAACGGAGTCGCTCCAGGCGCTGCAGAACCTTATGAACACACAATGTTTGCAAATGAATTGACAGCTCTCGGACCCTTGATAGTACCGACGTCTCGACGCAGCCGTCCCGTTTTCCTTCTCATGGCTTGGCGCTACTCTCAGGGGCGGTTAGGGGAATGTAACATTCGGTGCCATATGCTAGCAGGTTGTCGGGGAATAGCGATGTGGCCATATCAGGACATGCTGGAGCTTACATGTTGCCAGTTAATTACCGTCATGACATCAAAACGTGAAGCGAACTGCAGATGCTGCGCTGGTAAAAAGCCCTCAGTGGAGGGAGGGGGGGGGGAGAGGGAGGGGGCTTCAGGGGAAGATCATTAAAATATAGAGTCTTCCTCCTTAAAAGTGAGGTGGCTTATTGAAAGAGATCTTTGCTTCTCGTTATATGTTGTTGAATGTAATAATCATTGTCAACTTGATACAAATAGATTACATTACATGTTAGACGCTTTTATCCAAAGTGACTCACATACATTCAGTACTGCGGACAATCCCCACAGGATTCGAAGTCCAGCACACTATCCACTGAGCCACAGCCTAGATTAGATTAAATAGATAGTCCTAGATTGAATTACTTTCTGGCTGTTTGTCAGTTAGCACAGTACGGATGATTAATTTATTGGCCAGTTAACTGTTATACAAATGTATTTTTTTATGTAAGTAAATACAATTGTTTGGTTCATCATATTAATTGGTTGGCCATATATGTCCTGACATCCAGACTAACTGCTGTTCATCTATTTTTTGCAACTCAATGATGAAGAGAACTTCACCAACGTCTCTGAATAAATGAAATGCCTTTCATTGGGTTTATTATACATATTTAAGAAAGCATGTATACCACAGCACATACACTTTGCTACAGATGATTTTGGTTGCATCACAAGCAGGTCAGATGTTCACTTATCCGTTACAACTTCTCTGCAGCTACTACATGTATTGGCAAAAACATCTGTATAGACATGCACGGTATCCAGAGGTATGTCGGCCAAACATTGTCTTTATCTCCTAGCTACATGCCTTGGAGTGTGGCTTTGTTCTGGGTTTCGCTACACATGCAAACATATTTCAGGGATATTCCACAGCTACATCTTTATTTTATTTATTACAACATGCTTTATTTGAGCTGGGTTGATTGATTGTACGTTCTTTCTCCCTGTAGTGTTTCATATCTATTTAACTGCACCTGATGTGCTATCTCTGTTAGGTATCTTCAGATGGAAAAGAGATTTCTATATAAAGAGACTTTCTGTGTGTGTGTGTGTGTGTGTGTGTGTGTGTGTGTGTGTGTGTGTGTGTGTGTGTGTGTGTGTGTGTGTGTGTGTGTGTGTGTGTGTGTGTGTGTGTGTGTGTGTGTGTGTGTGTGTGTGTGTGTGTGTGTGTGTGTGTGTGTGTGTGTGTGTGTGTGTGTGTGTGTGTGTGGTTCAAAAAGCCCAGGGGCTATTTATAGTGGGCAGCCGTCTGAGTGGCAGACTTCTCTTAATCAGCATGCTACTGCGAGAGGTAATTTAAAGACGCCTCGCCGCTGACAAGAATTAGATTGTGTTTTGATTTTCTCATTAGCCTAATCTCTAGTGGGCCTCGTTATTGTGTAATTTTCCTGCCTTGACACGACATCTTGTTTTGGGCGATGACAGCCGTATGCCGCCGTTTGGGGACAGGGGCAAGGTTGGCAGCGAGGGGGGGGGGGGGGGGGGGGGCGTTGTTACATGGTGACAGCTCAAAGTTATTTGGTTGGCTGTTCCTTCTGGTACATCTACCATCCGTTAGCCCCCCCCCGCACACACACAAGCACTACTGATGGGATTGACGACGTTGGATGGCTACGGGGGGCTTCAGGAGGACCAGACGTTTGAGGTGTTCTGTTGGCGAACCGTGTGCAAATTAATCTTGTCCTCAATGTCACTTTGTGGCTGAAGGTTCATCGTCTTAGCAGCCAAGGCAATACCTTTGTGTGTGAAACTGTGTTGACATTGACAACGAAGACCTGCAGTCGGCTTCAATCTGTTTCATCTGAGCTATCATTGCTAATAGTTATTAACAAAGGACAGGACAGTCATTCACTTCAGGAAACACATCCAATATCTTCCCTATCAACTGTCCACTTCGATTTTCCACAACTCATCCTACAAAAGTGACAGAAGCAGTTCTCCACCAACCAGCAGCCATAGGACACAAATGAATAGTACATTTGTCAAATATTTTAATTCTTAGCTTAACATTGAACTCTTTTGCATTTAACATTGCAACATTGTTAAACCATTTCTAATAGGTTGAAAAAAGGTGACGATTGTTTCCCCAGATGTGTAAGATACCGTAAGTTATTAATGAATCGTACAGTAGTAACAAAGACCGCTTTTTCCCCTAACATCTATCATGGCGCGGAACAGTAGCTATGTTAGGAAAACGTTAATATTTATGTTCCTTTGTTGGCATTTCTGTACGTCTGTGTAATAAAGTATGAAAGTGCACATTAAAGCGTGACACAGTGTGGACACAGTGGGATTAAAACATTGACAACAGACTGTGTTTTCTAACCCTCCTGGCCGTTTCTCATACAGTCGTGGCAGACTTCTGGCAGAGGTGATAAATCACATCCTTTAGTATCCTGGATTCTTTTCTTGCCGCAGGTTTCTTGTCGCCAGTCTTTAGCAAGCCAAATGTGAAAGCTGTGACCCCTCGGTTGCCCCCCACACCTGTTGTGGTGAGTCTCGCCACTGGTGGAGGTATTTGGAAAAGAACGGACACAAAGACGACCGAGAGCAAGATGGTAGGTTCACTCTGCCTCGGAAACTAGAAATAAGCACTAATCCTACAACCATATCTTTATATTGTAGTTTCAAACAGGTGAGACAAGTTAGCTTTGGTAATATTTATGTTTTTGTTAAAAGAAATTGGCTTCTTCTATAGTGTATATAGTATAGTCAGTGTATATAGTGTATATAGTATAGTCAGTGTATATAGTCATACTACTGTCGATTGTCTTGAATTCTCTAAAGTGTATTTAATATTTACAGTATACTGCTGTTCATAGTTGTTACCTTATATCTTTCATATCTGCCATATTAATCTACTTATACTATAAGTGTATATAGTCATACTATACGTGTATATAGTCATACTACTGTCGATTGTCTTGAATTCTCTAAAGTGTATTTAATATTTAAAGTATACTGCTGTTCATAGTTGTTACCTTATATCTTTCATATCTGTCATATTAATCTACTTATATTATAAATATTACTACACTTTAATGCTTCTTTTGCAACTCTGGTTAGATGCATTTTGTTGCCCCAGTACATTGATAAATGTAATCTAATGTAATGTAATACTGTATGCTGCATTTCAAAACATATTGACACACAAATATGTGTTCTTGCTTCAACACATTTGATGACGAGGGTGGACACAATTAACATGTTAGTTAATTGGCGTAAAGTGCCAACAATTGATTACTGCAAATGAAAGATGAATCCATTATCCCCGTTAACATTATTTCACAGGTTGTAATTCTTGAGACGTTGTTCCGTGTCTGGGGATTCAGATTGCTGTCGAATCCCCCTCGCTTCTGGTGTTCACACTTTCATACGTCAAAGTCATAGAAGGAAGCCTATAGTCCGAAGAGGTCACAACCATAGAAACGATTTATCAAAGTGAACAATGGTGTGACTCCATCGAAACAACCGATGCCACATTAGCTGTCATCGCCCCAGCCTCGGTTCCCACCCCTCCGCAGGGAGAGAGAGAAGAGAAATGAGTCCTTTGACACGATTTACAGAAAAAGCGGACCCGGTTTACAGCAGTCGTCATCCTTCTATAAGCATATCCTGTTTGGGTGAGGGGGGGGTCATGCACACTTTGACCCTCGTGAGCTCTTGGGGTTCCTGTCAAGGCTTGGATTTGGATTTGAACGACCACAGTGGATATCCCTGCCTCGTTTTTAACTCGTCCCAGTCGTATTTATAGGTTGTATGGGAAAAGAGATATTTGAAGTGTACACACAGTGACGATAAAACACTGAATTGTACCCTAATTTCTTCCTATATCGTAATAATATCCTCTCATCTTACATACATGTTCCCATAAGGAGTATCAGCACCACACCTCAAATTACACACATTTAATTAATTTAAACACAAGGCAAAACTGTCTTACTGTAAATTACGTGAAAACCTCCATGTGCATCATTCTGTCCATTTCACAGTTTCCAAGTATCCCTCTCTCGGTCTAACAGCTCATTTGCATAAATATGAGCCTGCCTCGCGTGGGAGAGAAGCAACATCTGTGCTGATCAGAATTAATTGAAATCTGTAATGTTATGCAGCAGCGCTAATTCGCCGTGTTACTAGCAGCATATAAAGAAGCATTATGCTATTTAGGGACGTCTTTTCACTTCCCCTGATTGAGACACGAGCTAAACACTTAACCGTCCTGCAGTGGTGATGGCTGCCTCCTTTGTTAGGTTTATAAGTAATTATCACAAATAAACAAATAAGATGCTCAGACTCCGTAATGTAGTCTGATTACTTTCACTCATTTGGTCATTTACTATCTAACTATATGTAATGGTTGGTTAATATTTATCTATTACAATTTTCTGGCAGTGTTTTTCCAAAATAATGCATTCATTCATATGGTCATAATAATCATTTTCAGCTCATATATAGAATACACCTGAATTTTGTTTGAATTATTATAGTATCATTTTTTAATGTCCGTATTTATCTCCTTTAAGTTAGAAATAGCTTAATTTAAAGGTCATATGCTTTTGCTTTGCACCAGAAAACTAATAAAAACAATGTTGAAAAAGCCGATCCGTTCTGGTTCCCAACTGCTCATGTCCAGACACTTAGTCAGGACCCCTTGGCGTCACTTAGGCAACAGAATGACTTGGTTAGGTGAAGATAAAACTCATAGTTCTGAGGGAATGTTGCGTAACTCAATGGCTTAATGTAACTCCTGCCCCCGGCTCAACAGAGGTGGTGGTGCGGTGCTGAAAGCCAATCCCCAGATCCAGTCTCCTTTCGGAACAAGCTTTATCGGCAACTCACGCAACTTAAAATAAGTCAACGCTGAGGTTCGATTTCACAAAGGACACAAAGTTGCTGGTCGAAATTCCGGTGTTTTTGTAACCATCCATCCTGCCCGCTCTGCACGGAGAGTGAAAAGACGGCCGGAGCAGTTTCTTTGAGCGGCTGACATTGGTACAGATGGGATTCCATTTGAGTAGGTTGATAACCTACGGGCAGCTATGCACACATGACAATGAAAGCCTTGCAACTTGAAGCGTAACGTTTGACAGACTGGTTCAGAGTGTGGGCTGAAATGCAGGGATTTGGGCACGATAAAGTGCTACAAAGGTGATATTATAAACCACAACATAACTGAAAGAGAGGGAAATGGAACACACTTAATTAAGATGAAATTACAGAACAAATACTAATGAAAGCTGCAGCCTCACAGCAAGATACACCCTCCTTCCTCCAGTCATTATCCGATGAAACAATATAAGAAGCAAAACAAAGACCCTTCTTATAAGTAACCTGAGGGGTAAAATGATCAAATATCAACCTGAAACATTTGGACGGACACTGACAGCTCGTGCAGACACAAACACTTAGACCTTTCATTGGTCTTGTGGTCTCGTGATAAATGAGACGTAGCCACAATCACACTTACTCTGAGCTGCCAATATGTACATAATAAACAATGAGCACGTTACCTGATACTGCCGACTGCACTCAGTCTTTGAGAACGGATTAACATTGTCAACACTGGTGTTAATAATAGTTGACTTGCACACGAGAGTCAGGCGGGCACTCGTGGATCATGAATCCTTCTCCCTGGACTGTGTGTGCGTGCACTGCCTTCACAGGTTCACATGTATTACATTAGCCTGTCCTCTAACAGCGTGCGAAATATAACAACAACGTGCCCTTGCTATTTCCACTCAGATGGATCGTTACCTGCATTCCTGTCAAAGCAATGATATCTTGTTAATTTCACCGTCTGGAATCCATATTTTACAGCAATACAGAGATACAGTGACATATTGCTGTGTCTTTCTCGAAGGAACAATGTTGGGCTGAGGGTAAATAGGCAGATAGACATTGGCTGGATTACAGGTGATTCTGGCAGCTACCACGATTAGATTCAGCCTAATTAGCCTTAGGGCGGTGGTGGCGAAGTCGTTGGCTTGGCAACTGGAAGGTCACCAGTTCAAGTCCCGGCAAGACCAAGTGCTACCGAGGTGTCCCTGAGCAAGGCACCGTTCCCCACACTGCTCCCCGGGCGCCGTTCAAAATGGCAGCACACGGCTCCTAACACTAGGATGGGTCAAATGCAGAGAAACAATTTCCCCACGAGGGATTATTAAAAGTCCGTTTTAATTGTGTGCCAATTGTTACAGGCTGCTAGAACTAAACTGCATTGTCAATTACGTTTCGAGGAAAACATTATATACTGTAGCCCGATTAAGTTTTTTGACGTATGATCAGTCCACGGACGTCCACGTGAGAAGGAGGTGAGAGTGGATAGGCCCTAACCAACATATTTATTTGAGCCAAACCACAATCTGTTTTCTAATCCTCACAGAGTTTTGTTGTAGCCCAAACCAAACCAAGTATACTTTTTGCAAATTACAATTTTTACAATGTCTTTACAACTGTGACCGTAATCCGGAGGAAAATATGTTCAAATGTAATCTCACTTCCAAATGCATTTTAATTGTTTGAAAACTTAATTTTGCCAATTAAGACATGGTTGCAATTTGTTGGGCTAAAATAACGTAATAACAATTTTTAATACCTTACATATTGACATGATGAGAAACATTTGATATCCTGATCTATTTTGAAATTGTGACACCGTCTAACTCTGGGATCTGAGACTTATATTATCTTGGTTTTGTGCTTTCGTGCTACATATATATTAAATAATAATCGAACATTGAACAGCGAGTGGGAGGACGGCTGTTCTGTAAATGTAACTCAGCTTAATCCTTCAGTTCTAAGTAGCATGTTAACCAGACAACTAAGATAAGGGTTTCTGTGTTCTTTGGTAACGAGCCTAATTAATGTTAGGTAACTCCTCCTGCAGAAGCCTGCACATTGTTCCCTGCTAATTACATTTAAAAGCATTTCATAAGAGACGCATTATTGCTGAAATTGTATCACCTTGAAACCAGAAACCTTTCTTTACATTAAAAACGTTTCTATATTTTAGTAATTAGTTGTTGTGAATGTTGCACTTTTGTGACATAAAAACAGCCAGATGTGTCTGCTTTAATTAGAAACATATAAGCCACCTATACAATCATCATATGTCAAGCCCCACTTCATAAAACCTAAACAAAACAATCCCTCTTAATGTCCTCTAACTGCATTAAGCCGTGTACTCTATTATAGTCACCACCAGCACAGCAGCTGGAGTACCTGTGACACTGTAACACTGCGGGTCAACAGGACAATTGACCCCATTTATTCCAGTTTAATCAGGACAAGAGGGTGTGAAGGAAGATGGGACAGGGAGTAGAGGAAGGGTGGGAGGGGGGGAGACACTACAACTAATGGGATTTGACTCTTAACCCACATGTGCATTAGCTGGGCGATGATCTGTAAAGCTACGCTCCGCTGGGGTACGCTAGCGAGTCTCTTTTACGCCGTGATCTATTGCCCCGCTTTACCTCCGACGATCTATCACACGGAACTGGCAGTAACGGATGAGAATGATCTGCTGGAAAAACTCTCTCATTTGTCTCTGTCGCAGCCAGTGAACTAGAGGAGACGCTAATACAGGGAGACGGCCCGGGGAGGGGATATAATTATGTCTCGGGACTCTTCTGCTCACTGGCTGGGTATGGAAGGCATATTAGGAAATAATAAAGCCAGGCCTCGCTTCCCCCCTTGCTGCTTTTCCCCGCACTTGATTTCCTTTTTCTAATATTTTCTCTTTCACTTGCTATCTTTCAACATCCCTATGTCTCTTGTCATACTCCTCTTACTGTGACTGTTTCCACTTTTCTTTAATCTCTCTGCGCCGCTTCCACATTTTATCTCCGACTCACCCTTCCACCAGCATAGATGGCATGCTTGTGTTTCCTTTTAACCTCTGTTTTATTTTTTGTTTGGTTTGTTAATCTACTGTCAGTACGCTTACTGATTTTCCGGAACATTAGTTATGAGAGTAACTCATTGGCTAAGGAATAACCCACAATTAAAAATAATTGTCACAAATACAATTGTCACTTAAACTCTAAAGATTTTTCCAATCAAAAATGTACCTCCTCACTGCAGCTACTGTATTCTAATTCGAACTTGCGACCATTTTGCAGCGTGTCGTCCTTTCTCTACACGGAAATGTTATCAATTAAATGCTACAAGCCAAACAATGATCTTAAAAAAAAGCAAAGAACAATTGCTGTGACTTATACACAACTTATATGCGTGGAAATAATTAAGTTTCCATGATTTAAACATTCAAAAAGTATTTCCATTCTACGACTGTATTAATTTTTTAAGATAGCTGAAGACGAAGTACAAAATGAAGTTGTAATAGAAAAACACAGCAGGGATTCTGAGCTGTGTTCGGATCACACGGGATGTCTGTTATCGTACAGTTGACTTTAAAAATTCGAGACGGATTCACACGTGAAATAAATTGATGACGGTCATAAACAGTTCTTTGCAAATCGCTGAACGTCTCCAGGCTATCGTGCTGAAGTATTAGAGGGGTTTGAGTCAACAGGCTTTTTGGAGAGAGGAACATACACTGGATTTGCAGCCAGCTCTCCTCTGAGTCTGGCCAGCCGGCATGAATTGCATTTCTCTCTGGGTTCCAGTTTGGATTTGGTGATAAGTGCCGAGGCCAGGCAGCACTTGGACTCCTACTCCAGAGATGTTGCCTCCCATCTGGGTCGGGGTAGACGAGGCTTCAGGCATCGCCTCAAACCCAGAGACCAGGCGGAGTCATGTCAACTGAACGGCCAAAACAGAGGTACTGTTTATGGTTTCAACTGTTACAAATATCCAGATTTTTTCTCTTCAAATTAATAAATAAAAAACGTTTTATTGGTAATATTTTTCATGTCATTTTTTTCAATTTGGTGCTCTGGACACATCTTGTCCGGCTGTTTTTCTTTGGCCTCAAGGAAGTGATACATTTCAAAAGGATTGAGGTGGTAAGCCGAGAGGGCCTCTACGTCTCAGTACAGAAAGAGATGATAAGAAAAACAATGCCATTGCACGCTTTTCAATGTAAAGGTAGATCATTTGGTAATGCAGTAACACAATAGCAGCAATCTTATAAAATCCCCCCCAAAAAAGGCTCGCACTGATCACTGTCTACACTTATTTACGCACTAAAAACCTTGGAAGATTTTGCAGGTTTGAGTGAAATAATAGAAGCATGTTTTTGCAATGCAGTTATTACTCTTGTATATAGTGTATTGTAATGATACAGAATATACTGGATGCTTTTATTTGTTTTAACCTACAGTACCTAAAGTAAATACAGTGCGCCTCTTAACCTTCAAACAGGCTAAGTGCCTATTGTAAGTGTCATGTCTGAGGGAAGACATCCGCAGCCTGGTGAGTCAGCTGCCCCGCCGCCAATAAAGCTCCCGTAGGCAGGAAACTACCACTGTGTTATGGGTATGTTTCCTTCCTAAAGCATGGCACAGAGGCACACAGGAGATCTGCAGGATGTGCGTGTGTGTGTGTGTGTGTGTGTGTGTGTGTGTGTGTGTGTGTGTGTGTGTGTGTGTGTGTGTGTGTGTGTGTGTGTGTGTGTGTGTGTGTGTGTGTGTGTGTGTGTGTGTGTGTGTGTGTGTGTGTGTGTGTGTGTGTGTGTGTGTGTGTGTGTGTGTGTGTGTGTGTGTTTCACAGTCACTCAAACTAATATGCAATTAACTGCATTGTATGTGTTTGTATTTTAGTATTTAGTGTGTTGGTCTCGTC
Organism: Pseudochaenichthys georgianus; assembly: GCF_902827115.2. Classification (NCBI taxonomy): domain Eukaryota; kingdom Metazoa; phylum Chordata; class Actinopteri; order Perciformes; family Channichthyidae; genus Pseudochaenichthys; species Pseudochaenichthys georgianus. The sequence goes on along the minus strand of NC_047512.1, from coordinate 7,449,384 downwards.
TGTGTTTCTGTGCAATATTACTCTAAAAACTATGTTTACATGTAAAGTGAATGTACTATTGTATTCTTCATTATTTAGTTGTTTCTGAAAAATGCACTGTAGTTCATGTTTCTTAACTTAAGATAATATGATTAAATGAACCACGTTTTGAAACTAATTTATGGTTATTGGATAGTTTGAGTGGAAAATAGATACATCATTGGTGTGTGTGTGTGTGTGTGTGTGTGTGTGGGAGGGGGTTCATGTTGTTGTTAACTTCAAACGTGTCGGACGAAGGATTTCCTGTAAATCAAAGAAAAGTACGTCACCCTGCCTCATCTGTCATTTCAGTAACAAGAACTGATGTAATCTCCCTGCGCTCAGAGTCAATGTCACTGTCAAGCTCTTTTGTGAAATATATACCCTATACGTGTGTATGTATTACCCCTGATGTGAATGTAATGGTGTGTGTGTGTGTGTGTGTGTGTGTGTGTGTGTGTGTGTGTGTGTGTGTGTGTGTGTGTGTGTGTGTGTGTGTGTGTGTGTGTGTGTGTGTGTGTGTGTGTGTGTGTGTGTGTGTGTGTGTGTGTGTGTGTGTGTGTGTGTGTGTGTGTGTGTGTGTGTGTTCACGAGAGGGAGAGCAAAAAGATGTCAATAGGAGCTGTGTTAAAATGTAAGTTGTTTCCCTTTGCGTGTTTTCACCTCAGTTCAACGTCAGATAAGAAAATAATTTCTGCTCAGTATTGCACGCTTTTGAAACAGTTATACTGCATTTCCAAAACACTTCACGGCATCTCAGTGAATGAAAGGAGACTCTTCAAAATAACCACATAGATGCCTTATAGAAACATGAGCCCTGTTTGGTGGTGACTGTATCATCCCAGACCACAAGCACTCACTGGTTCTGCAAGGACATCTGTCATTTAGCTTAGCTTAGCTATTGTCACGTATTGAGCTCATATCCTGCACAATCATGTTTGTGTGAATTAATAGCAACATACACAAAGGAAAGTTGAGGGGATCTCTTGTGCAAAATGAAATCTGAACAGAATCAGAAATAGAAATGTGCTTTTATAAAGAGAGGAAATAAACTGTGGTAGGACAAATAGATTCAACGAGGCATTGCAAATCACAGAATCGTGTTTCAGACAAGGCCGGGGGAATCTAAAATGAGAAGAAAGAGTGTGTGTGTGTGTGTGTGTGTGTGTGTGTGTGTGTGTGTGTGTGTGTGTGTGTGTGTGTGTGTGTGTGTGTGTGTGTGTGTGTGTGTGTGTGTGTGTGTGTGTGTGTGTGTGTGTGTGTGTGTGTGTGTGTGTGTGTGTGTGTGTGTGTGTGTGTGTTCAACCCGTTAAACAGCCTTTTTATGCGACCAGAAACGCTGCGTGACAGTTTGTTTGTGGAGTTGTAAACACGCCGCGGTGGTGGTGATGGCGGCGGTGGTTTGAGGGGACGCTGACCGCCTGCCTGGAGGCACGTTACCTCGAACGCCCTCCACTGGATTACTGACATATTGTAGTGTGTCATGTTCCATCATTCATCTGAATGTCTCAATGCTCTCCAAGCTGTTTTCCTTCCTTCCCCCATACATACCCTCCACAGCCCCCGTTTCCTTTTCTTACAGACTGACCCGGTTTGTTTGTTGGAAAGGTTTCGTATGAGCCAGTTTTTGTGATATTGTTAAAGTTGTTCTTTGGAAGTTACTGTAGGTTTTTTTTAAGGCAAGGCAAGTTTATTTATATAGCACCTTTCAATACAAGGCAATTCAAAGTGCTTTACAAAAAACGAAAGACATTAAGAAAATGGCATTTAAAACCAGTCATTAAAAAGAAAAGCTAATAAAAGAAACATTAAAAGATAAAAGTTACAGTGCAGTTTAAGATGTGAATAGTTAAATTAAAAGCAGCGGCAAAAAGAAAAGTCTTCTTGCTGGATTTAAAAGTAGTCAGATTTGCAGCGGACCTGCAGGTTTCTGGGAGTTTGTTCCAGATGTTTGGAGCATAATAACTGAACGCTGCTTCTCCATGTTTAGTTCTGACTCTGGGGACAGAAAGCTGACCAGTCCCTGAAGACCTGAGAGATCTGGATGGTTCATAATTTAGCAGGAGGTCAGAAATGTATTTTGGGCCTAAACCATTCAGTGCTTTATAAACCAGCAGCAGTATTTTGAAATCTATTCTTTGACACACAGGAAGCCAGTGCAAAGACTTCAGAGCAGGAGTGATGTGATCCACTTTCTTAGTGAGGACTCGAGCTGCAGCTTCCTAATAGATGTTTTAGTGAGACCTGTGAAGACACCATTGCAGTCTACTGAAGATAAAAGCATGGACATGTTTTTTCAAATCCTGCTGTGACATTAGTCTTTTAATCCTAGATATATTCTGTAGGTGATAGTAGGCTGATTTAGTAACTGTTTTAATGTGACTGTTGAAACTCAGGTCAGAGTCCATGACTACACCTAGATTTCTGGCTTTATCTGTTGTTTTGAACATTGCAGACTGAAGCTCAGCGCTAACTTTTATACGTTCTGCCTTGGCTTCAAAAACCATTACCTCAGTTTTATCTTTGTTTAATTGGAGAAAGTTCTGACACATCCAGTCATTGATTTGTTCAATGCACTTACTCTGTTTGAATTGGAGCATAGTCTCCTGGTGAAATTGTTACGTAAATGTGTGTGTCATCCGCATAGCTATGGTAACTTATTTTGTTGTTTTTCATTATCTGAGCCAGTGGTAGCATGTAGATGTTAAATAGAAGAGGCCCCAAGATGGAGCCTTGAGGTACCCCACATGTCATATTTGTCAACTCAGATTTGTATTTACCGATAGAAACAACGTTTTTTATGTCCTTTAAGTAGGATTCAAACCAATTTAGAACTGTTTCCGAAAGTCCCACCCTTAAGTGCTTTTCAATTCGGAATCAGTCTAAAGAAGACTCCTTTGCTGTTGGGAAGGTTGGACAGCAGGAACTTCCAAGGTAATATTTGCACATGTTTGGTATGGCTACTAAATAAAAACATGGATTTCCTGCAAAAGAAGGTAACACATCTCTTTACAACAAGTTCAGAAAAGGTAAATCATTCCTTAACGATGATAATGGAAAACATTTCCTTCTCTAAAATGTTAATAACTTTTTAAAGCCTTGAATGTTCAGCTGTTAACATTAAGACAGTGTTTACAACCAACTCCTGTAGCTAACGTTAGCTTAATTAGTGTTAGGATTTATTTAGCCCTGACAGCAGGATAAACTGAAACGAGTACAAGGAAGCTTATAAAAGTTAACAGCATTTAATTAAACAAATGATGCGGTGATATACAATGAAATGTGCCAGTGGAGGAGCTCTCTCCATTCAGCTGTTGCCTGTAGCATGTGCATTGGGTCAGCCGAGGTGAAGAAGAGGTCGATTCTTCCTGTCCATCACGAGTTATCAACTGTAGTCCAGAGCCCTCGAGATACTAAGAGTTACGACACTCTTTGATGTCGCCGCCAGCCGGTCACGTGGTTTATGTATGCCGGGATAGTTCCAAACGCACTTCCGTGGCAATGCTTCTCTATGGCAAAAACAGCACGAACATGGTCAAAATAGTCATAGATTAAACCAACGCTGTTATTTTTTAAAGATTGCTTTCATATTTACATGATGTGGTTACACTTTGTATGGATTGGCACTATTTACAAGTTTCGTTATTTAACGATATTTTTAGGGGAAAGTGTGGTAGCACAAGCAGGCTATGTTGCTGTCACTGTCAGGGCAGTCACGTCCGTAGTATAGTTGCGCTGCGCTGTCATGTTCTTCTATGGGAGGGACAGCAGCGATTGCGTTATTGAATGGTAAATATATATTAAAAAAAACACACACACCCAAGTAGGGGTGCAACAACTAATCGACTTAATCGATTAAAATCGATTACCAAATTAGTTGCCAACTAATTCAGTCGTCGATTCGTTGGTGACGTCATCACGTGCGTTTTACGCGCCGTTAAGCTACAACGTTATTGGTACTGGGGACATTTAAAAAATATATGTCATGTATTATTGATACAAAAACATTATATCGCAGTCTTAGTGTGGCCAGCTCGTTTCTAATATGCAAAAAGACAAACAAATGCGTCTATGATGTATTTTCGATCAGACGAGATCTCTCTCCCCGGTCTGTGTGGGAGGGGGCGGGGCAGTTTACACACACGCGGCTGCTACATGCAGCAACACACTGCGGAGATGGCGGAGAGAAGCCGCTCCGAGGTGTTGTTAAACTTTACCCGTCTCGATGCTCGTTGCCAAAAGTGCAATAAGAGTTTAGCATGTAAGGGCGGTAACACGATCAATTTATCTAAACATTTAGCAAAAGTGCTCCACATTCAGACGGAGAAATGCACCGGGTTCCACTGTCTTTCTAGCAGCTCTGTAGCCCCGTCCACGAGGAACGTTTCCACGTCAGGTGTTATGTATGCTAGCAGCAACACACGGAGTTAACTCAATTATACAAACATGGGTTAATGATTAGAGGAAACTGAGTTATTTAGTTTGTTAAAGTTTCAGCTATTCTGTTTACAGTTCTGTCATCACATTATTTATTATTTGCTAAAACACTGTTGTTTCTTTTGATGTGAAATATTATTTATTTAATTTAAATGAAAAGCCATGTTCATTTTGTAAACAATTTGTTTAGTTAATTTAATAATATGTATTTTTTAATCAAGTATTTATCTTTATTGTCTTCATTGTTAGTTTCCACATGCCTAAAACAACCTCAAGCTAAATCTAAAAGTTGATGGCTAAATAAGAGCGTTTGAGAAATTGTGCAAGGCGTAATAGTCCGAATAGTCGATTAATCGTTTCATTAATCGATAGATTAATCGACTATCAAATTAGTCGTTTGTTGCAGCCCTACACCCAAGTACTTTTTCAGCTGTAATTGCATTATTGCATTCTTTTTATTGACAGTTTTGCATTTGAAAAGTCAGGGTGACAACGGAAAGCTTGGTAGCCTATTACTTAGATATGTTTTACATTTTTGGAGGGGAAGGCTTGTGTTCATGTTAGCATGGGTAGCATGATCATGTTAAGACTATGAATATAATTTTCCCACAACAGTGGATGAACAATTGATATATGTGTTTGAACAAGAACAACAGGAAGAAAAAAGTAGAAGAAATGTGTGCTCACCTTGGATGAGATGTCCATCACCCCTAGCGTGGAGCTGCATCTGGGAACAGGGAGGCTGATTCAGCAGATAAAAACCAAAATAACAACAAAAGAACATAATCAATCTAAATCCTGCTTGTTAGTTACCGAGCATCATTGATATATAAGCTGCTAACGATTCATTACTGAAATCTTACCTTCAAAGCTGACGAAGTCGCGCTAGCTAACTAGCAGGCAATGCTAGCAAAATTGGTTGTAACAACCAAGATAAAATATAGATAAATGAAGACCAGTATAAGCATCATAAAGGGCCTCTGATACAATATTGACAGTTGACAATTCAAAAGAGTTCGATATTTCAGAAACTTACCTCTGGAACTAATCGACGCGCCGTAATGTAAGTGAATGAGGTCCAACGCCCAAATGACAATATTTGGAACTATTTCGATGTCCATACCCCGGAAGTAGGCGCCGCCATTTTTTACAACGGAGGTCTATGGGAGTGTCGTAACTCTTAGTATCTCTAGGGCTCTGCTGTATTCTTCTTCTATTGGCCGGCGTCGACGGGGGCGTGTCCAATGCAAATCTTGCCGTTTTCTGCTGCTAAATTACATCATTCTAATGTCTGTGGTTATTTAAACATTCCCTAATAACACTATTTCAGCGTCAATAAATGAGAGTGAAACCAATGTGTTTAGGGTACAACATCACATGTTATTTCACCTTCAATTCACTGTTTCAAAACCGTTAGCCACATGCTAATGCTAACCGGAAATGAAGAATTTTCAGAATAAAGGTTTTAAGTTAAAAGTTAGTGTAAACTTCCGTTTTTTCAGAATAAAACAGCTTTAAATTAAAACCCTGTATTTAAATTAAATTATGCCATATCAACATTGATTTTAATTTCTTACATTAGCTAGCTGGCTACAGGTTACAAATTAAAACCCTGAATATCTCAGTAGTCCAGGATTGTGTCTGTGTTTACTCCGGTTTTAGGGTTAAGGTTATCTATATGTGTGCGGCAGTGAGACTGTGTGATGTTCTTGAAAATGAAGCTGCATTTCTCAATTACATTTGGAGGGAAATTGTTATTTTTCTCTTCCTCTTTGTGATGTTATTTAGGATTTGGATGGAAATTAAAATAAGTCAACATGTTTTGTTGTTTGAACGTAGTTTCCAGGAGACCAGGCTGTGTGCAGTAAGTAAGGGTAAATGAAAGCCCATCTTAACGTGCATCTCTTTCGATTGGAATAAATAACCAACCCAAACTGTCAAGCCACATAATATACCTTGCTCTGAAAAATATCTTAATCTTAATAATTGCAAAACTGAACAAGAAATACCTTTAGGTTTTCTTTAAAAAATTAAAATTCAGGTTTGAACAATGTTTGCATTAATCATCTTCAGTTAGCAAAATAACTCTCAGCTGGAAGATGGCTGCAGGTTTCAGGGGAGTTCTCATTTAAGGAGATGCATTTTCTCTGGGTCTACATTTCCCCTCCAGTGTTAGTCACTGAAAAGGCAACAGCTCTCAGGTAACATCCGATCCTCAGACTCCACCTCCACGCCTCTGCACTTGACCTGAATGTGTCCTCGGAGATCAACAGTCAATTAAGTGCTCCTTCTTATTTTTTTCTTGTTGTTTTACCCCAAGAGTAGAGAGGAGCTCAGTTTAGCCTTCTGCACTGCTGCTCCGCTAATTGGAACCAGGATCTGTAAAAATGGGAACTTAAGTAAAACATGCCATAAAATTCTGAAGGCTAACCATAAACTAACCAATTTCTTTCATTCTTTTAAAGGGAGCTCTAACTGAAACCTCCACGTAAACTTTTACGAGGATCCCTGGGGTCACCCGTAAACCCGTTAATAGAGATGAGATATGAGTGGGACGCTTGGGCCTCCCATTTCGTTTGCAATTCTTTCTCTCTCTTTTTTTTTCTTCCTCCTGTTCCATTGCATTCTTGAAAGAGGTCAAATGCTGTTCGGAGACAAACACTGCCAAGTCTCCACTGTTGTTTTTATCAAAGAGCAAACTGAAAATTCAATCCACGTGGACAGATTTGAGCGGATGAGTGTCGACACGTTTGAGCTGTTGGTAAGTTTTGCTGGACTCCCGCTCTTTGCACCCCGCTCACTTTGACTGGGCGAGTTTGATGCAGAGGTGTGAAGAGGTGAAGCTCACACTGTTTTAGTGGCCGTCGTGCAGCGAGGTTTCTCTTTCATGTTCAGCTTCAGACAATTCATTAGCTTCACTTAACTTGTGATTGACGAACTAAGGTTTTTCTATGACTCAGACTGTGGTCGGATACGTCTTTTAACGAGTATCATCCTTATATTTCAACTAAAGAAAACGTTGCTTGATGATATAAAAACATTACCGGAATAAAGATGAACAGAACACAACATACTAAAGTATTACACTGGGGATCAAAATCTGATAAACTGTAACCGGCACTAAAATAAAGTAAACCACATTCAGCAAAATGATAGTATCTTGACAGAGTTAGGGGGCTTAAAAGCCTTCTAGACAATAACAAAAAAATAAAAGAGACAAAAATCTGTGCCGGACTGCGTCCTGGCAGCCGTGTACTCCTCTTATAAATACTCCTTGGAGAACTAATGAGTCCACTTGGTAGCGTTTGTTTATTAAATTCCATTAACTACACATGATAATGTTGTTGTTCGCATAACAAAATGCAACTCTAATTACTTTGACATTATAATTCCTGATTAGAGCCTTTTTAAAGATTATGAACTCATTAGCTTTTGGTTTCATAAACCTTACCAAATCTCTTTCCAAGTAAAAAGAAAAAAGAAGGAAAATACAAAAGTCTTGGACTGCTGTGAGGGTAGTGTTGGGAATCATTATCTACTCAAATGCTGCAGCCTCGGCCTCTTTGTTGTTTTACTCAAAGCACGAGCTGTGTTTCAGATCCCGTTGAGACTAATGAGAACAGTCTCGGGACCCGTTGCGGTTATTTTTGACAAATTGAGCCTGTAGTTGTTTTTCCTTTTCCTCCCTCATATATTGCAATCTTAATCACCACTCTTACTGTTATGGAGATTATTTGGATCTTTAGTTGTGTGCTTTCCGGGGGCCGAATTATAAAACCGAGCCATGAAACCGCATATCCTGGGAGTGAAGTAAGCACTCCCTGACTCGTAGCGAATCTATTAGCACAGGAATGATGATGGTGCTGAAAATCTGACAAAACAATTGGTTAATTTTACAAATGATAATGATTTTTTTTCAGTCAGACGGCCCCTCGGGGCAACCAAAATATAGGCTTTGGAAAAACGTCATGTCACCAGAGTTCACGAGTCTCTGATGCCTTTGGTCGACAAGACAGCCGACCACATTTTTTAGTGCGACGCTAACGTCTCAAGTTACGCTGAAGCCCGAGCCAAGCAACGGCCTGAGACCACCCTTCAATTAATCTTACCCTTGTAGCGGCTTATAATTTGCCATTACAAAAGCCATTAAACCTGGGGGCCTGATTCAGAGCTCCTGGGACTGTTGGGAGGAGGGGACGGGGATCCGACAGGCCTCCAGTTGGCCCCTTGGACCCTGGACGAGCCCCTTTCCACAAAACAGACAGGTACTTAAAAACAGGGTGAAAAGATCACCTTAAAGAAAACAAGGATGATTAATGGGGAAAAATGAGGGCCCTATAGGTCGCTTTCATCTGGGTCTGATTCAGGTCTTCAGCGAGCCATTAACCCAAAGGACAACTGTCCACTGCCAACCTGAGAAATGAAGTCCTCCTGGGTCGGTTCAGACAAATGTTTAAGGCCGCAGAAGAACTATCTGACTGGGTGGGTGAGTCTTGCTTCTTGGATTGATAATCACTGAAACTTTATATACGGTAAATACTATCTTTGCATTTTCAGAAGACCACAGTCATTCAAATAATCTGAAAACTGGAGCAGAAGAAAAAGACAAGCAGGTAAGTTCATAACTACTTAGAGCAGGGGTGTCCAGACTACGTCCCGGGGGCCAAATGCGGCCCACAAATGAAACTTGAACATTTCTTGTATTGTACTTATTAAGTATATCTGTAAACATATTACACAGTTTTCATGTGTTAATAAGCCCAATTTACGATACATTAAATTAGAAAATATGTTCTAACAAATATAAGTCGATAAGAAAAAAGCCCAATAACTTATATACATAACAAACTTTATAATATACCCTTCCTCTAATGATAATCAATCTGGGGCTCCTGTTGGAAGGGATGAGCTGCTAACAAATTCAATGAAACTCTCCGGAGAGCTGGGATGTGGGCTGTTTATTTTTCTTAAAGCAGATTCAAGTATCAGGCATAATTTACCTACTTTTGATTCGTTTTTGCTAACTTATAACTTATGAGGCAGTATACCTTACCTCTAGTGAGCGTCCCGGCCCTTCGAATATTTCTCTGTATGTGGCCCTCGGTGTAAGTCAGTTTGGACACCCCTGACTTACAGTAAAGGCCACGGCCAGCCCAAATCTGGACCGATATGTTTCTTGTATCAAAATGGCACACCCATATGTCTTCTGCTGTTTCTTGGGACGCTGCAATATATTTGGGACAGCTCTTCACCAACATGCACACGCCTCTGCCTCTTCCAGCTTTTGCAAATACTTCACTTAGCCCACTGAAGTGCCCCGAAAGGCAACCAAGTGCCAGAAATCTTGACAAGTACATGGAGGTGTTCAGAAGTCAATTTGCTTTTCTGTGATTAATCACATACTGTACCTGACAGAAAAATGAAACATAGTGATGTAATAAACCTCAACCATCTGGTGCTACACAAGATTTACTCAATGCATGTCCTAAAAACTGCAAACAAAATCAAACGTTGGCTCAATGGAAGCACCACTTAAGTTGATGCTGTGAGGAGAAAGCTCTATGAAAGTGTGTTCATGTCAAATTAGTGCACAAGCATACAGATACAATACATGTAAGTGCATATAGTCTGTATTATTTGGGATAACGTGGAGATGTTTACAAGCTTTTAGAGTAAGCAAGAGCAGATTTGGTAGAGTCCTTGGTCAAAATATTGCATCAGTACATTTAGTGAGCACTAGGATGCTTTACCTTCTTCAAAGCAGCATGCTCTCAGTTTTGACAGTTTGTATTATTCATATAAGAACTGAAAAAAAGTGGAAACTTCTTCAGATTTGACCTGGTAGCAAAGTATCATCGTGTAAGACCTCAATAAAATAAGGCTACCACTTCCAAGCATGATCGTGTGTCCGCAGACATCACTGTGAAATAAGTTAGCATGTGGCTCTCGTTCTAAAGTGGTGAGAATCTGCCAAAACAGCTGGACGAAATTACAAAAGCAGATTTCAAACTGTGTGAAAAGAGGATTTAGCGTTTTGTACTGCGTGCTCTCATAGCTTGACTCGCAGACATGTTTGTGTTAGCTGATTCATTTTGTCATCGATAAACGTTCGTACAGTTCAAGCAGATGTTCTCCATCCTCGGCCATATTGTCTGTTACATTAATACAATACCCATAAAAGCCTGGATACTTCTGCCATTTACTACTTGCATCAGGTTTTGTAGAAGCGGTATGGTGGACATCTCTGCCTACGCACTTCTGATTTAGGCGTTAGCAATTACGTTGTCACGCACCCTGTAAAGGCGGGGATAAATAATACGGAAGGCCGGAGCGCCGGTACGGTTCGTGGCGAGTACAAAGCCCACACCTGGCTCCGGAGTGAAATCAAATCTATCCTGAACTCTGTCTCTCTTCTCATTTTGCATCGGCAGTTTTCCGTGAGCGGAGTTCTGGGTCAGGAGTCAGGAGGAGTGATTTGAGTTCAGGTCACACACACAGACAGTTTCACACAATAATGTGTTTCAAAGCTGTTGCATCATGGGGGTTAAAGGAAACCACATAAAATGCTTCTTTTTTTTTTATATCCAGATTTTGTCAGATACTTTTACAATGTCCTTTTCCATGCATCTTGTAAATTATTTACAGTTAAGCTGGTTGGACGATCACTGATAATGCGCAGTAACCACTGGCCATTAAACCACTTCCTATGGATTAACACCCCCTGAATCCCCTGCTAGTCACTGTGCTTTTGTGAGGGATCAATAAACCAATTCCTCTTGGTTATGTTTTCCTTGTCCACAGCAATCAGTTCAGTGCTGATTAAATCACCGCAAATTATCTCCCTGGGATTTATCTTGCCTAAATTGAGTTTCTTTCACCCTCCTGGCCACGGGAGAGTGGGCAACGCCTGCTGGGAGAGAGAAATAATCATTCATTAACCTCTGACCTGGAAGGAGAGTCAATTGAGTCACCCGACAGTGTTTCCCCCCCCCCCCCCCCCCCCCTGCACCTTCTCAGCCCCCATCCGCGGCAAATCGACCATTTTCACGCTGCAGCCCCAACTTTATTAACATACGGCGGTTTGACGCAGTCACTTGATCAGCTGGCTGCAAGGAAAGTCTCAAATATGACTTACACATGTTTAAATTGGTTATTTTTTCTTCTGACTCTCAGGGGGTTGTGGATACAGACCAGAGGCAAACAGCGGGTGAGTGGAGGGATCGCATGTGAAAACACAACAAGCCTAATTCATGGAGTGTGACGAGCTCAAAGGGACGAACATGTAGATCATCTTGTCTGTCATTATGGTTCTTAACCGTCTTTCTTTCTTTCTTTTTGAACATCCCATAGCTGCTGACCCACTGTGAGGCTTTCAACCTTAGTAGGGTTTGATGTCTTCGAATGGTCACAGTAGGGGTGATACATTACAGAATACCTTTTTTTTTCTGCTCACCACATGGATGTCGTCATGTGTAGGCATGGATTTGATATTTCACAAGTGTTACCAGATTGAGAAGTGTCCAAACGCAAATCATTCCCCATTAATTGTGTCACAGTGGGATTTGAAATGGCATTAATATCCTTTTAGTACTGAGCTACAGAGGAACTCTACATATTTCGACATAGAAATGCAGAATGGTATTCCCTTAGACTTTAAAAGCACCACCTTGTGTATCGATTCTGTGGTCTTGTGATATGAGTCGCAGCGCTATTTCTGTCCCTGCACGGTAGCAATAAACACAACCAAGCTGCCCCGAGATCTTTCCCTCTGACATTATTAGGAGCTACAGCAGTGTGAGACTCAACACGGTGTAAAAACAAACCAAATGTCAGCCCGGTTGCCCAAGCGCCTCTGCTATAGCCAACAGCAAATGTAATGAAAGCTTGGAAGGGTCTGTTAGTACGCCGCTGACCTTTCATACGGTTATTGTTCTCTTGACATTTCTCCAAGATGGAGGAGGAGGTGAAAAAAAGAATGAGGTGCTAAAGCAGAAATCAGGATTTTTCGACTTCCATCTGCCCCCGTTAGAGAATGACTTTTATTGATCCGGACTCTTGGACTTTACTGAGGGTCGATGCTCTGTGATTGCCAACACTAACTAACATGCTGCTGCTCTCTCTGTAGACATGATACCGTTTTTATTAGCCTTTGAGTCACTTTAAAAAGAATTGCAAAACTTCTGTTCACTGGACTGTTTTTGCTTTCCCATTGGAACAAAATAGCAAACATTGAATTGGCTGATGTTTCCTAAGTCTTTCACTGTAGGGCTTTGGCATCACTGTATTGGAAGTGCAGTAAAACATACTTACAAAACTATTAATTAACCCAACCTCACGATGAAGTGAGTCTGGGACTTTTAGGAACTTACGAACTGGCTACCTGAACATGGTTTATGGCGCTTTTCCACTGCAGGGCCTCGCTCGGCTTAGTACGGTATGGCTAGGCCTCGTCAGGCCTTGTTAGGCCAGGCTCACTTTATGCTGCGTTTCCATTACAGTTTAGGAACTGGGGTAGTTACTATAGTAACGCAGTGTAGGCGGAGCCGTCATCTTCAATGAGAACCACAAAACCAACATCAGCCGTTAGCTGTTAGCCCTCAGAGCTCACAGCTCCTCATATCTGTTCAGAAACTAGACAAAAGTTAAACAAGTACAAACCACAGACTGTCTGTGTCATGGAGAATACAGTCGCTGGTTTATTTATGTCTGTAGGCCGTTGTTGTGGACGGTCGGAGCATATACTGCGTTAGCTTAGCTGATCTCCATTCAGAAAACACGCAGTATGTTGTTACTTCGGCATCATTTTGAAACGTGTATTACAGTTAAATCACGGTCAAATATGTTCATTTTGTCGTAGTTCCATCAATTCTCTTACTAGTTCCGCGCTGTAGTGGAAATACGCCATTAGTCAAGTCACATTTATTTAAACACCACACTTAAGACAACATAAGCTGACCAAAGTGCTTGTAATCTGTGTCACGTCGGGCCTCATGCTGGCTTTACTGTATTATTAATGCGAACAACCTGCTGTCGTTAGCTACACCTGGGAAAGGGAAACTTCGGAAAATTGTCTGAACATGATCTCTGGATATTATCTTAATGCTATGCCTTTACAACAGAACACAATAGACCTTCACGATAATGTATATATTGTTGTGTTGTACGGCAACATTTTTAACAAACCAATATTAATGATAGATAAAACAGGTCTATGAGAGAATGACCATTATATATAGCATGGAAAGGTATTCATTGTTATCATAAATTCTATAAAGTTTGACATTATTTGGCATTTTTGCAAAAGATGAGTTGCTCCATCCACTGATATTTTGACCCGTTTCAGCCAATGAGATGCTGTCATCAGTATTTGTGAGAAGGTTACAATCATTGTGTTCACATGTGGCTCTCGTTCAGTATGAATGGGTTTGTTGAAAAGCAGAGCCATTAGTCTAAAGTTGTAAATGAACGTGTTTGTTATTGTTTTTATGCAATACAAGTGATGAATGAATAAATAAAGAGATATGGATATGACTCATATAACATTTACTCCTATCATTTTTAAATTGATGGTGTTGCGACCCATTCTCTACCATGTCGACAGTTCTGTTAAATCGAGTTGTTGTGAATAGGAATCTTACAAACTATTCTTAATCTACATTTACAACATACAACCCAAGGACTGGTCTTTATGCACAAGAAGAATAAAGTCTAAAGGGGGATTGTTCACAACAACATCTGTGAGTAAGCCTTATGTCAGGAAACATCTCTCTCCCGTATACCAGCACTGTGCAGTCGGCTTCTGAGAGGAAGCGATCGAGCAAGAAGGGGGAAACAGCTGCTTAATAATTCAGGATGCTGAGATTAAAAAGTGAATTTGCCGTGCACGTTATTAAAAGGCAGTGTAATTACTTCAGAACACTATGTCACCGCTTCAATACGAGGCGCCTAATTCGGTTACTGCCAGCTCTCGTGTAATTGGTGAAGATGAACAATGCCTCGCAGACAAAGAGAGGTCCGGGGGCCCCACACACACCGGATCTGATAAGCGGAAACCTCGGGAAAATGATAACTGGGATCTGGCACGTTATTTGACACAGTGTTGAGACAATAGCCTGTGTGTGGGTGTGTGTACGGATCATGTTTCTGTGTTCATTTATCTATATATGCCTCTGTTATTAAAAGCAGCCTCATGTTGACATGTCTGTTAAGGAATTCTGGTGATCTCATTCTGCTGATGTCTTTAGTTTTCATTAAAAAAGTAAGCTTTCATTCTCACCCATAACAACATCTTACATTTTAGAAATGATGGAGAGAATGTACTCTGGGTGCAGAATAGCTTGGATTTGGAGGATACTGAGGAGTCTATCTTTAAAAAGGTTATCAAGACAACGGTTGAGGTCGTTTTTCCATAAACATTGTATAGTATTTGGGAATGACCTCATCAAAACTGCATCACTCAGGAAGACTGCCTTAATTTAGCTTGACCCCATCAAATCAACAGTGTATGTTTGCATGCATCCATATTGGGACTGGACTCTTTCCCTCCACAGGCACTCCATCACAAAACAGAGGGAGTTGCTACCAGATGGTTAAACAAACACATCGCCCAACTGCCCATAACTCAAATCCACTTAGCACCCTCTTGTCAACATGTCTCTCACTCGTTCACTACCTCTCCCGTCTTCGCTGTATGCGGAGGAGAGGCGAGAGGAAGGAAGGGAGGGAAGGAGAGAAAAAGTAATGCGGAAATAATGAGAATCAGCAAGAAATTCCTGGGCGGTGTGTTTAATTTTAATCAGCGAGACTATCCATCCTCAGTAGCTCTCCTATCTCCCCCCCTTGTCTCCCTGGTTCCTCCCCCAGGTGCATTGAAATGAAGGGGAATAGCGAGCACCTGGAGTGACAGCGCGTGTAAAGGTCACAGAGACAAAGTCCAAATGTGATGTTTGACTCAGGCGTTTTTCAGACCTCTCGGGGAGGCGCCCAGGACTTAGGCCAGGGGTTAAGAGTTTGTAGGTCGCCGGGTCACACCATTTTCCCTTTTCCCTTGGCCTCATCCCCGCGCTTAAAACCTCAACGGTGTACTTGAGTGAGTAATTTATTATCCCGCGTGTTGTCCAGCTTGGACGAGGAGTTGGAATTAGGTGTTGAACTTTTGAGGATACGGTATTTTTCTCTTTTTTACAGGACATCTAATAGAGCCCAAATGTGTATTTATCACAAGCATGTATTTCGTTTTCAAACATTAGATAATACGTGTATTTAGTACATGTTATTAGCTGGTTATCTTGCATGGAAGTTCAAGATAACTTTTGATTTAAGGTTTGTTTGAACCTCTTTGTCACGAAGGCTTTCTGCCGTATTGCTTTTCCATTAAAATCGTATTTAAAGAACATGCATCAACCTTAAAGATTCCCTGAACGTCTTTTTATTAAAATACTCTTTTCACCTAACTCCACCTAAAGTGATGCAGCACACTTTTGTTTTCCTTAATGATTTATCACAATAATTGCCCTTCCCGTAAGTGGTGCAACTAAGTGCTTTTGGAGGCATCCTGCATGGTATCAGCTTGCAGCCTCGCAGTGTTTCGGCGCGGGTGAAAAGGTGAAAAGATAAGCATTATCTCGGACACATAATTGTCAAAGGCATGGATAATTGACATGCATGCCACCGATGTCCAAAAGTAGGGCCACTGATGACAGCCGAACCTGCATTTGGCCCTTGGAATGTGCAGAGGCCGTTCTCAGACATCTGAACATCAAACGGCGCTCAGCTCTGTCAATCTAATAGCTCTGCGTACAGGATTTATTGGCTCTCACGGGCCGAAAGAGACGAGGGGCGAAAGCAAAACCAGATTTTCTCTCCCGTATCGGTTTCTCCTCTGTCAGTCAGCCTCTTATGAGAGCGCTCAGGAAAGAAGGTGTGGTGTATCATTATTTTAGATTAACTAGATTAAAACCTGCTTCAAACATATGAAAAACAGAGTAAAAAAGCTTGTAGATCGCAGCAAGTGTTTCTATCATGTCGTTCGATGAAGATGGATGCTTAACAATCTGCTTCACAGTTCTGCGCATTTCACCCTAAGTATTCATTCGCATCCAAGCAGCTGATAACATCACTGGCTGTTCCCATTTCCCTGCACAGCTCCAAATACTGCCGGGGATATTCTTAGTCCTCAATAAATCAGTAAGCGTCCGACTGAACTGTAATGATAAGCATTAGATGAGAAGTGTGTGTTGACGATGGGTAACATTTGCAAACTATTCGAGGAGGGATTTATTGATCGTCCTGGTGGGTCTTCGGAGATCATGTTGCACATAACAGAGATCCGCTGCACTCTTGCATCATTAAACTTTATTCAGACTCGTGACACAAACACGAGCCTCGGGGCAAGTGGAAGTATGTTGCCGATGACAACGAATGACAGGCCGCCAGAAATGGGGGAAGACAAAAGCACAGAGCCGAAAGCCGAGGACACGAGTCGGGGTCGTAGTTCTTGATAAAGACGGGGTTCTCACGGAGAAAGATGGAACCAAGAGGAGTTCTATTTATCTCCGTTAGCCCTCTGAAAAAACTCCCTGTCCCTGCTTAGATAGCCCTGCCAATGCGCATGATGTCATCCCCCTGGCGTGCGGTGATTGATGCGTCCTGGCTGCCAGCTCCGCACTCACAGGAGGCGGGGGAGTCGGTCGAGGTGGGGAAGGGGGTGCATTTTCCACAGATAGAGACATCCAAATGTGTATGGAGCCCGGCATGGGGTTGGTTCCGAGCTCCGGCCCGAGACGCCGCATACCTGCCGCGCCGTGCATCTGCCGGTTCTCCTTACGGTCGGTCAGTCTTGATGATTCAAAGGTGTGCACGAGCACGAGGAAGGTCTCGCTGGCTGAAGGGTTTGATGGAGACACAATGGGGGGGGGAAAAGCCCGGGTCTGATTATGTACGTCCACTCCATCTTCCCTCTGAGTTCTGTTACATATCAAGGCGGAGGGAAGGGGAGGGAGAGGAGAGATGGAAGAGGTTATTGTGAGTGGAAGAGTAAGTGTTTCTCAGATAGTCACGGAGACGTGCTGAGATGAACTCAACGGGAAGCCGCCGTCCTCTTGTCAGCGGGCCAAGTTAGTTCTGCTGCTTTAACGGCTCTATCATGTGCTGATGACGGTTTGTTATTCGCCTCCAAAGGGAGAGACGGCGATTTCGAGGCTTGAAATGCGCTGGTTTTCATGTGTGTTCGGTTATTTTGAAATACTGAGGCAAAGCATTTCTCTCATGTTTTATTCAGGCGTGTACATATGGATCAAAGGGTATCTTTAAATGCAAATAGAAACCTTTGAGAATATGCCAACCCCCAACGTACTATGATTTTATGTGTCAATCCTCCTTATTGATTCCAACATATCGTATTTTACTGAAACGTATTTTTAAAAGCAGCTCCACGTCCATGTGACTTTTAAATGCAGTGTTTCCCAGAGGCGCTCATTATTAGCTTGGGATCAATATTGAAAAATAAACATCTACGCCGACAAAGAAGTCAATGATCCTTCACTGAACGTGTAAATGAGTTAATGCAACCTCGTGCTTTTCAACTCAGTATCGACAGATTCACAATTAATTAGAACCGGTTTTCTGTTTCTTCATCCAAAGGTTAAGAGGATGTAAGTGGTGTGGATTTAATACTGTAGGGGTCCTGACTGGTTATCCCATTCGGTCTGGTGTAACTTCTTGATTTATTGTATGACATTATCATTTAATTTAGTTTTGTTCACCAGCTTTTTCCTAAACTGGTAACAATGTGAGATATGTTAAATCTACGTTAAGATGTATTTAAATAGCTGCAAACATTTCATGAACATTTAAGATTTGAGATGAATGTATTGTTTGTTAAGGATTTCCAATTTCGAATGGGGACCTTTGAAGAAAGACAACAACAAAAACAATTTGATGTCCATTCGTTCTACAATCTCATCAAACTTCACTTTTGGATGTTTTTTATGAAAGTTATTTTCGTAAAAACAATGAATCTGTCGACATACTTTCAAAACACTGACCAAAACACACCTCTTCAGACTGGCTTTTAATCTGTGAATTATGCTGTATTGCTGTTCTAATAACTTTTAAATTCTATCTTATCATGTTTTATCACCACTGTAAAGCGTCTTTGAGCACCTGGAAAAGCGCTTTGAAATGCAATGTATTATTATTATTATTATTATTATACTGTAAAGGTCTAAAGGTTTTTCTACTCGGAACACATCTAAACTGTATCTTCACTTTATTTTGTTCTGCATCGTGCACCTTCAACATAACCACAATATAGGTATTTACTTTAACCGCAGAAGCTCTATTTACCTTCTTAAACTTAGTTTGGTTATCTTAGTTACACATTAGGTTTCATGCCGGTGTCTGGATGCACATGGTTCTGTCTCTGTGCCTCTGCAGGTATTTAATATGCAGTAAGTGTTTGTGTGTGCACTTCTTAAATTAGCCATGTACATGTTTGTGTGCTTGTCTATTTGTTGACATGCAGAGTGCTGCACACGTGTCAGAGGGAAGGAGTCGCTGCTACACAATCAGTACCGGCCCCCTGCTCCTTTTCACTGTGGTCCGGCAAGTGAGACTGAACATGAGGCGCGGGGAATTGAGGTGCATTGATCTGTCCTCTGCTGCGTCTCCCTGGACCGCTGAAATCATTAACCTCGCTGGCACAGACACAGGAAGCAACAACAGAGTATCTTTGAGAGGTTAATTAAAAATAAAAGGACAAGGGGGAAGGGCAGGGGGTGTACTCACCAGGGAAAAGTGCACCGGCTTCCAAATGAGCTGTGCTTGTGTTTACAGTGCACAGATAAGGAGTTTTCTTTATGAAGCAAACCAACCAGGTGAGGCTGCTTAACAATATTGTTTTGTTTCCTTCTTTGTGTCCTTCCTATGTACGCTTTTAAGTGGGCACCAGGAACTGCAGATGGAAACTTGCTCAAATCTTGTATGAATAATCTTTACTTGTTTTGAGATTAAATAATGTTTATGCATGCTCCTTAAAAACAGAGATAAATTATAACAGGTTAAAATAGTTTAAACAGGTTTAACTAGCATTTTTAAATCCTTAAGCTATAAAGGAATCCACAAAAATGGTGCCAAAAGTTGAGTAATCTTAACTCTAGGAGGCCGGTAGTCATGTTGAATAATGTTGTGTCCTTCAACGAGGCCTTGCTGTGTGTATTGGGCTCTGCTGTCGTAAATCTACCGGGCCTTATGTGAGGCAGAACCGTTCCCTAACTCACCTTGAAGCTGCCTTTAACTTACTCTCACCCAAGCAGAGAGCACTCTGCGGCTTGACCCGGCTTTGTATCTACTTTGTATCTGCTTATGCTAAACTGCAGTGGTACTTGATAGGAAATATCTCCTTCATGTCACGGCCCACACAGTGGACAAGCAGTCATCCCAATGTATATATATATATATATATATATATATATAGGCCCTTTGATTACAGTAGCGTGGCGTGGGGAAAAAACGAGGGGAAGCCAATAATACGTCCTTTCTTTTGGGTCGGGGGGGGTGGTGGTCAATGTAATAACGTAACCAGATGAGTGATTACAGCACCCGGTATCATTTTACACACATTTGTATCATACCGATGCAGGACTTACACACGCCTGTTATCTAACCGAGAGGTCCGCACGCACTCTCCAGCCCAAACTCTAATAAGCATTCATTCACAAACTAAATCAGGAGACCTTTAACGTCTTACGTCCGATTCGCTCCTTTTTTCCTCGCTGTACACAGCTCCAGTTTGGGCATCGGCCTGTCATCAGATTGTATTTGTTGTTGCTGCTGTAGCGGAAGTTTAGTACAATTATGTTTGAGTAAATACTCCAAATCTCCACCCTCCATAATTGCACTTGCTTCAGTTGCTTGCTACTTTCTAACGGCGGTGAGAGTGATGCAGTGACGCTATCTATCTTCTATTGATTAGATTTATGATTCAAAACTTATAAAAGTAGGGTAGACATGTGGATATTATCCGACTGAACAAAACGTGCATTTATCTAACAGGTTGGTTTTCCACTGACCTTATTTCGAGCTATTTTCCAAAATTCTATGGAGAAATCCCACTGCTTTCTGTCGAGGGAAACATGAGGAAAACCGAGCGCAGCTTACTTCCGGCTTTTAGGACGCGTCACTGCAACATTAAATTGAGGCAATTTGATTGGATTGTGAGGGAAGCCAGCCGCCTCTCGCTTCCCTTGGCATGGCCCTGACTAATCACAGGTTGGCAGGGGCATGACGTTAGCCTTGTCTGATTGTTCAATCCCTCCATTTTTTTTCACCAAGGGAAGCCAATTTCGGCTGGCCTCCTCTCGCAACAGAGAGTGCAATCTACTGTTTCACCATAACATCTACAGGGGCGCTGTTTCACTCTTTGTAAAATACTCAATGAGAATGCGGGAGAGACGGGCCGGCAGCAACACACAACAAAGAATTTCCGAAACTAAACAAAGTGTTTTTATTTATTTATTAAAATTATAGCTTCCCTTGGCCTCCAGGAGAAAACGCCACTGTTTGATTATACAGAAACCTACTGGTCATATCCAAATATTCAATGACAACGTTCAAAGTATTATCTGAGTTAGTGCGCCTTTAAAAAAAATGTTCAATCTAAACTCCACCAAGCAAAGGTCAGATACTCAGCAGCATGAATCGGCCTTATATCTACATGGTATCTGCTCAGGGTAAAACCACTTGTCCTACCTAATAGGAAACTTCATCTAAATGCCATGGCTCGCTCAGTTGTCCAAAAAGATTTGGACGATTATTAAAATGTATTAACGTACAAAATACATACAACTTCTCAAAGCCACCTGACTCCAGTCAAATAACAGTAAAGAAACACTGAACAGATAACCGTTATCCACCGTTACATAATGTTTTCTAATGCTTACTAACTCTTCTTTCCGCAGCGTGTCCGTTACGTTGAACACACCAGAAAATGAACAGAAAGACATACTTATCTAATACAGAAGTGTTAAATATACATATACACACTCATTTTAGTTGTAAAAGGTACATGCTAAATATATACTATGCTATCTTGCATAAAGAAGAGTAGATGTGTGGACTATGTGAAAGGTACAGAGACTGAAATGTACAGTATTTACTACAGTATTCGTGAAGCTGTAAGTGATGCTCAGATACTCCAATGATACGCAATCAATGATAACAAGATTTGTCTAATATCTACACGAACAATAACTTCTAAATACAAGCAATAACATGGTGCGACGTTATCCAATGAAATGTCATTCGGCTGCAGACCTTCAGTGTGTGACAGCTTCAACACAAACAGCGGCTGATGTTTAAATGTCAATTAGATGTCAGATCAACCCGCGTGATGAGGTTTGTGAGTCGCCATCGATGAGGTCGCTGTGAGACGTTTTGTACGTTTCCAGGACAGTGACGCAAAGTGAAGCAAACATTTTTGGCAGACCTCGACAACAGCGAAGCCTCCACTCATGCCTGAATTCATACATTCTTTATGAATGCGTTATTGAAAAGTCTCATTATGTTCATCAAACACATATTGGGACCAACGTTTCTTTGCCCAATATTGCGTACAGTTCAGGAGACATCATTTAAGAAGGCACTTTATCGGATTACATCCCCACACAGCAATGAGTTGTTTTATTAGCTTGCTGTTGTTGTTTACAGCATAAACAGGTTAGGTGTTTGCGACTGTGTGAAAATGTGAAGTGGATCATCTTGATAGGCCTGTTGAGTGGTGTTATTGCAGTCTGCGGTCCCTGGGAACACTCGGGGAAATGATGCCCCCCCTGTCAGCGCTGCGAAGCCTCTGGATCTGTGGGTAATTACTGCGACTGTGCTGACTCAGGACACACACACACACACACCCATATGAACACAAAGACACTCCGACACACGTGCAGCAGCTCACTGCGAATACAGACAGTGTAATGCAGTAGACTTTACGACACCGCCAGGGCAGATTGTTTGCTCTGGCACTGAATGCAGACGCAGAGCTGCTTGTGAGGAAACAACCATCTTGTTGGTTGAGTTAAACCACAGAAAACTTGCCTGGAAACAAGCTTTATTTTGAGCAAAAGCTTTCTTACTAAAAAGCTGAAAACTCGCAATTGTGCAACTGAAACTGTGATTAATTCCCTCCATTCACGACCAGGATATGTATGATTATGGAGGGTCCACAGGCCTGGCTTGAGAGCAATATGCAGGTGTTGTGCAGATGTAAAAATAACGATTTTCTTTTTTTAGGACCAGTTATTTCACCATTGGTACTTAATTGAAGCTTTTCGCGTCAAGGAAAACCCATTCCTCTCAGAAGTCTATACTTTAGAAGGGGGAAAGTGTTTGATTACTAAATAGGTCACAGCTGTTTGGCATATACATCTTAGTCTATTGAGTAAAATATCAAAACTCTTTGAGAATGTGCAATCAATGTCCTCTGGTAACTTGTATACAGATGTTTTGTGTTCAAAATCTTTGTAAATTAAAAATGACAAACCTTTATTATTTCAAAGGGTTATAATCGCATTACTGATATAACATGCCAGATGATGACTTCTCTAAGTAGACAAAATTATCCTAAAGATTACTGACTGCACGGCATGAAAGTGAAATGTCAAAATTCTGCAAACAAACAAGTGCAAACTGGGCAAAAACAGCTAAGAGTTTGCAATGTGAAAGGGGCCCTTTTCTTTAGGGGCGTCTCCCTTTCCTGTAGTGTGTTATATATGTGTTGGTGCACGTAAATGGTCTGCAAAGGCTAAAATCCCAAAGGTCCATCCAGAGGGAGTTTCTCTCCCACACAGTCCTTCAGCGACATCACTATGAAACACTCTCGATTCTATTGGCTAGCGCGCCGCCAACACATTGTACGGTAAGGTAAGGTAAGAGGCGGTACATCTCTAAGAGGTTGACCAATCACAACAGAGCCCGCCAGAGCCCACCAGCTAACCAATCAGAGCAGACTGGGCTCTGGTTTCAGACAGAGGGTGAAAAGAGGTACTGCAGCACAGGCAGTAGGAGAAAAATAAAGAGCTTTTTGAACATTAAAGCATGGAGACATGTCACAGTAGAGGTACACAATATAAATATGAACCTGAAGGTGAGAATAATAGGGCCCCTTTAATTCAGATGATAACATAACTCCGAGTTCTTCACCAGCTGTATATGCGAGAAATGTGTGTTTAGATTAATTTCATAGGTGATAATATTTTGGATGTGAAGTGACAGATTCACAAACTTCCATGGCAACCACCCACGGGACCTCGTGATGTCTCAGTGAGGGAGCGTGCATCCCTTCTGCGAGATGAAATCATTCCCGGGTTTATTAGCCTCTGGAAATTGGCTTCAGTGGGAGGCGAAAAAACAAATCATTTGAATACATACCCGGGTGTCCTAATGTTCATTTCAATGCTGTCACTTAGAAAGGGGGAGGGTGGGGGGGGGATAGGGCGCATTGTGCTGCTGACAGGATTGGCTGTGTGTGATGAATGGGGCTGTCACAGACGGTGACAGGTTTGTGTTCAATACATGTGGATGTACAATACGCTCTGCATCCCGTGACAAGCTGGGAGGCTTTTTGTCCCGATAATCTCCATATCGTTTCATCTCCGGCTGCTTATGGCGGATGTGGTCACTGAGGGGTGTGTCATGGCTGCTGCACACAGACTGTCGAACCTTTGGAAGCAAAAAATGGGACACCGAGTTGACTGATGTGTTCCAAGTTTCCACTTTTTGTTTTTTAAAGTCTGTGGAAATGTAGATAGGAGTTGCAACCTCTGCAAACATTCCTTAGGCCCTGTTCTTACCTGACACTGAAATATATCCGGGGTGATCCGATCATAGGTAAACTACCACTGAATACAGGTTACAATTGAATCCACCAAAATACATAAAAGACAAAGAAAAAAAACACACAATATGTCACTTTTTGGATGTGCAGTTCAAAGAACATATTGAGGACCAGAAAATAGAATATGGGATACACAAATGTCCCGAAATGTTGTAAGTAAATTCCCCTATTTGGCAAAATATAGGTTAAGGTAAATATTGCCTGGATCCAGTGGCAGACCAATTTTACGGGGTGGGGCTGGTTATTTATAGGGGGGATATTTAATGGCAGACAAACAGAGGAATTTTGTATTTTAAAGTCAGTCAACAAAAAACATGATTGGTATTTGTTTGTATTTATGTCAATAACCAATCAATTCGATTACAATGTTAAAACCACACACATTACCACTTTATCTCAATTTACAGCGGAGCCTTTGGTGCAAAACTCTCACAAAGGGTTTTATCATACAGTAGACTCTTCTTTCGCAGGGGGTCCAAGCTCAGTGTTACAGGGACATTGGCCCCTTTTGCCCCCCTTTAAAACCGGCCATGCCTGGATCATATTATTCTTCCATGTATATGATATAGAATATTCCCATTAAAATGATGTATCTGAAGATATGTGCTGCCAGATTGTTGCTTTTGTTTCCCTTAATGTAGCAACAAAATGATAATTAGGGTAAGGTTAAGTTTTGCATCACATCCACATACTTATATGTTTTGCAGGGCTTTATGAACATCACACACATACTAAATCCAAAGAAGAAATTGTTGAAATCACACTAAGCTATGTTCAAATATAAGCAGAGAATAATACACCCCATATGTGGTTATGAAACATACATCTGAGGTGAGATACTAAATGCAAAATCAGCACAATTAGCTGAAAGGCTCAGCATATCTTTGCTATTTAACAGTAATTGTATAGATGAAAAAAACCCAAATCCTGTCACAGGAAGCTCAGGATCCACATCTGGATAGAGACTGCACAGAGGCAGGAACATGTAGTATCTCAAGTGGGAACCTGCATAAAATAAGTTAGCAATTTAGACAATAAAGTAATCATAATTAACATATATTTCATGATATGTTTGCCTTCTTTGCTGTAGGTCAGAAGACTTTCTAACAAACTCACCTCATGTAGACCTTTAGGAAACTGTTTGAACATGCAAGATGTGCTAAAGGTCAACGATCGCTTTTGCACTTTTTAACAAGAGCATCAGGACTCGTAACTTTATCGTAGTTTCCTCCTCTCTGCCCTTCCTCTACCACTTGGATTCAGCTTATTATAAAAAGTGAAGTTCTTTGGCTCGGCTGATTTATGTCTCACCGAACCAATAACACACAGAAGCTCCACGAGGCCTTTCCTAAGGACACACTCACGGGAGCAAAAAGAAAGACACAAAGGTGATCCAAAATAAGTTGGAAACAAACCACCCACCAATGAAACTATTGGAAAACATACAACACAACCATATGACCACTATTGCACAATTCGGATACACATACGAATCTAAGTGTGTCAGCAGCAACATGGAAAATATGGTAAGGAGGAAATGGAGAAATATATAAAAATGACTTAGCTCCAGTAGCTCCAGTAGCTCACATCATAGAGGAGGCAGGGCCGTCCCTGGCCAACACGAGGCCCACTGTTTCGCAACGGGGGGGGGTGGGGGCGGTGCTAGTGGAGCCTCGTAGCGGTGAATGCATAGGTACGCCGTTGAGGCCCCCTCCGCAAGATGAGGCCTCCTCCGCAAGATGAGGCCCCACGCAGTCTGCACGATCGGCCTGTAGGGAGGGACGCCCCTGGGTGACGGTCTGTATGGAGGGTGAATGTGTGTCCATACAGTTTGTATTGATGTGTAAAATGTAGTGAACTTTTAAAGGTTACTTTAGAAATAAAGAGACAGCAGGAGCACATTTTTAAATCTAATGGCAATTGACAAAACAGTAGAAACAAATCCAGATATTAATTAGTGGTGCTACTGAAATGGATTAGAACTAAACTGGATTAGAATTATTTTTTTTGGCTTTTAGTGCTCAAGTCTTACGCTGCTTTGATGTTCAATTGGCAAATACAAATAAAAAAACAGACGCACAAAAAGCTCTTGAGTTTCCTCCGTGGATTCATTGCTCATGGTTGCGAGCCTACGCTGATATTTATGAACTAGCACAGCAGAGTAAGTTATGAACACACATCGGGCCAAGACCTTGCTTAGTCTTTTCACCCCCTTAATATTTATGCTTCGCTGACAGATGTTCTTTCCCTAATGCTATTTTGCCTGTTTTTCTCTCCTTTAAAATATCTCCACCTGTAATATGAGAGCCAAAAGAACAGGGTGTCTTATGGGAGAAGTAAAAGACTTTGTCAAAACAACAGAAATAGTTTGGTAAAAGTTAATAAACATTAAATATCGTAGCTGTTTTCAGTGGTCAGACTTTTATGTTATATCTTTAGTTTTGCTCCATGTGTCTGTTCACGAGGTATGAATGTGTGATAGAAACTCCTGCGTCTAGATCCAAGGGGATTTCCCCAAAGCTTCTGAAATCAGCGTGCCTGTTTCAAAAGACAGGCTTTTAACTCAATCTGGCTAATGGTGTAATGTTTGATCTCCCTACGCATTATCACGATTGAAATATTTCAGAAAGGGAGGAATCTCTTCCCACAGGAGCAACTTGAATGTGAAGAACTGAGAAATAGGTCATAATAATGATTTACCAGCTGGCTTAAAGCATCCAAACACGTTCCAGTAAGTACAGTGATGCATCGCTAAAGCATTACGCTAGTTTGTTAGCTTACATTTCACCTATGTGGACACATTCATTCCTTCAAGATCCCATTGCAATTGGGCCAAATAGCAGTTGGGGTTTACTGTTTGTTTTCTCCTGCTGAGGCTGACGTGATTTCTGCATCAAGACAGTCCATATTTCACTTTAAGTTGAAGTCAGAGAATCACACAGAGGTATACTCCATTCGTTTTTGGCAGTTATGCTCTCCTGTCTAAGTTCAAAAACAAACCCAGTGAGTTACGACTGATCATGACACCTGTTGCGCTCAGCTGGACGTTGTGAACAAACCTTCAGTCTGGAATAGATTACGATGTTTACTGAGTAGTGCTACTTCACATCTCACTCTCTATTAAAGTTGTATACAGTATAGTGTATACAATTGAATATATTGGTAATATAATGAAGTATTTATCCACAATAATACAGTGACAGTATTTTCATCACTAACAAGGATTTAAACTAGAATTGTTTTTTGATACGTTATCTGTATGTGCATTTAAGAACGATTCGCAAGAGAGGTTACAGAGCTTGATAAAAAGGGCTGGAAAAATAATTGGCGTGCTTCCACCATCCTCTCTTCAGGAGATATTTGAGGAGATGGTGAGAAAGCAAGGCCGTAAAGTCACATGCGACCCCAAACACATCCTGTATAGAGAGTTTGAGTTGCAGAAGGTGTAGATTACCAAACTGGAAATTGAAAGTAAGTAAGTTTTCCTTTGTTCCGCTGTCACTCAAGCTGCTGAACAGTCAGAGACAATCGTGATTATGCTGTTAGGAGTTGTTGGGAGGGGCAATGTTTACAGTGTAGTATGTGCAATCGAAGGTTAAATAGGGGAAGTGCATTATGTGTAAATAGGTATGGACACAACAGGGATATGTGCAATTTGACGGACACTATGTAGGTGCAATAGGGGAAAGTGCAATATTTGATTATGTATGTGCAATAGGGAAAGTGCTGTACCTGTATGTTTCCTGTTTGTTTCTTTGCCATGTGATATGTGATCTCTGTTCTGTATCTATGACTGATTGACCTGAATGTTTTATGTGTATTATCTCGATGCCCAAGACACATTTCTCCTAAGGGAGACAATAAAGCTCAATCTTATCTTATATCTGCTGATTAATACCATAGTAAACATTTTCAAAATGTGCTTATATTTGCTTTGTTTCATCGTTTACTGAGAAATGTTTCAGTATTGAATACACATTATGGAGAAATCTATGATAAAGGGTAGCGTCATTACAGTGAGAAAGGCTGAACATCAGAGTGAGTGAGCAGAACTATTAGTATCCAAATGTAAATGGCATAGAAAAGTTTGACGGTACCATTTATTGCACTAACCAATCAAAGGCCCTTATGACTCGAGACCAGGGGGGTCAAACTCAAATACACAGTGGGCCAAAATGAAAAAATGGGTACTAGTCGAGAGCTGGACTGGTTCAATGTTTATTGCAGAACGTATTGAAATGAACTTATTGCACATATTAAACCTGGAACTAACAAAGCTTAAATGATTGCCTATAAAAACAACATTAAACATTAAATAATCAGTTGCATTCATTTCTTATGGTCACATTTTTCCACAGGCCAACAACAGCTTCAAAAAAACTATTTCCCTCAAAGAACAAACCAAACATGCCCTGTTGTCGTGAGAGAAAGTGCAGAAGGAAACATCCATTAAACTCAGGTTGCTGCTCTGATGCTAGTTCAGATACTTGGCGTCTCATCTCGGGGGCAAGGTCATCAATGTTTGGGCTCAGGCTCTGAGAGGAGGAAACCCTCAGGATGGAGTGAAGGTGTGCGTGCAATATACCGGTGGGCCAGATCTAATAGTAATTAGAAATTATCCTGGGGGCCGAAATTAAATCCACCACGGGCCTTGAGTTTGCTCTAAACCATGAGTTACACTTGTAAATAAGTATAATTTTAGTCGGATTTGTTTTTCCTGATGGGCTGCACATTGTGCCCTGACCCTACTGTGTTTTTAAAAAATAATGTTTTTTTTTTAAGAGGACCACGTCCCAGTAAACCAACACGCAGACAGGGACGAACGCTCATCATGAAATGTTTAACTTCTGGAAGTTTCCCACCGCAGTCCGATCCTCTGGATATTGACAGGTAAAGTATACACTGTGCTTTCACCTCTCACCCCAACTTTAAATAGAAGATAACACAAACTCAATCACCGCCGTCCCCATGGGGATCATTCAGTAATAATCAAGGATGAAGCAACGACCACATCTATCTATAATGTACTTTAGAAATTACCTCATATCCTGAAAGAAGGACACAGAAGATGTTCCTCATATCTAGATAAATGTCCATGCTTGCTTAAAAGTATCTGCTAACGGATCCACCAGATACTTCAATAAAGTTAGGGCTACACAGTAATGATGAGCGTTAAAGCTGCCTTCTGCATAGACAATGTTTTGTCTGAATATAGTATCTTTAAAGCAAACAAACAACATTCATTATGTGAAAACCTTACAAAATGTGTTAAATCGAGACTAATTAAATGTACAGTGTTTGTCAAAATGACAACAAACACCATCTTTAAGCAAAGAATAGTCGAGCGAATGTATAAAGTTTAATATGTCTAGATAAAATACTATTTCGAGCTGTTTTCAGGTCAGAAAAAGAGATCCATCATCTTAAAGAGAATACAAACTCTTAAAGGGGCCCTATTATGCTCATTTTCAGGTTCATATTATAATTCAGCTCCTCTACTGGGACATGTCTCCATGCCTTAATGTTCAAAAAGCTCTTTATTTTTCTCATACTGCCTGTGCTGCAGCACCTCTTTTCACCCTCTGTCTGAAACCAGAGCCTAGTCTGCTCTGTTGTGATTAGCCACTTTCACAGCACTTAGTCCCAGCACTTAGTACCCCCATGGAACTAAGAGCCGATCGCGTTCACACCGGAATAAGTTCCATGAGGGAAGATTACACAAATGAAGCCGCTGACGTCACTTCTTCTTCTTCTGCTTTGGGTTTACTGGCAGGCCGCGAACCACTTCACGGCGTATACTGCCACCCCAAGTCCCCGGCCGGAAGTCCCCGGAGTTGGGGACTGGCTGGGAGTCCCAGCAGCTTATACTGAAGCCTTCCGAGTAAATCGCCAGACACCTCCTCATCTCCACCGCTCCCATGTTTTTTTTTGTGTTGCTATAAGTTATTCTCTCTCCGTTGGTGCGCGGGGCTAATGCTAATGCTAATAATGCTAATGCCAGCAAATAAAATGGCGGCTTCACAAAACTTTTCAGAGTTTTACGGGGCGTGGTTTGCAATTCTCCCAGCCAATCAAAATTGGTATTTTTTTCTCCCCAGGATAGCACCACCTCTCTAGCAGGCACTAAACATGGGGGTAAAAGTTCTCTGAACTAAGTTCTCGCAAAATCCCAGGCACTAACGGAACTAAACGGGAAAAGTACGGGGGAAAGTACTCCGGTGTGAACGCGCCTATTGGTCAACCACTTTGAGATGTCCCGCCCTTAGCCTATCACGTACAATGTGTTGGAGCGCCAGCCAATAGAAGCGTGAGTGTTACATAATGATGTCATTATGTTACAGAAGTAAACCAAGGAGGCCAATAGAGGCGATTCAGTCAGGGGGGAACAAGATATTATGTATGTATGAAATTGTATTTGATGCATGCATATCCAAGACACAACTCCCAAACTAACCCTCTGCTCTGAATGACATCAGATTATTAATGTGAATTTGAGTAAAAGCACTCCTTGTCTCCTTCATGTGACCAAACAAAGCATCTTAAGTCTTACTCTGTTTGTGTTGTTGGGTACATTTTCACATTTTGACGAATTACTAAACACACAGACATGAGTAATAACATCACAGCTCAGTAAAGTTCTGCCTCTCAACACTGGATGTGTACTTATCCTAAATATTAGTTGACCTTCCCCGTGCCGGGCTATTACTCTCCTGTCCCCATCACCTCCTCCTCCTTTCTTTTCTCCACAGATGGATTTTGTGTTGCATTAATCCCACAGATCAGGTGGGTTTTGTCAACGTGTTAAACTTTAATACTTTGGGTCATTTATCTTTACGGCCAAACCCGAGGTCTGTCAGCGGCCAGACGAGCTATTTCCTCATTTGGTTTGGGAGCAAAGTGGCGCAGGAGAGAGCAAAAGGGGGGAGAAAGGGGGTGATGGTGGTGATGGAGTAGGCTGGGTTGGGGGCGGGTTTCTGCTCACCATTTAATGAAATCCTGATGTGAGGAGGGAGCTGGGTAGAGGGGTGATGTTTGAGGTCGAGGCGCCACACCATCTGAAGAACAGGACGCCCCTCCGGAGAGGTGGCTTCACTTATTCATTTATGTTTTTCTTGTTTGGAGGGGCTCGTAAAGAGACGGTCAGACCCTCATTACGTACGTTTGGACGCTGCATCGGGGACCCGCCAGGCGCCCAAGTGGACAAGGATAGGATTGCAAGTGATTAATTTGTTGAAAGCTCCCCTGGAACTTGGTGTGCTCTCACAAGCATTTGTCTTCATTTGCCATGAAATGTACAGGGACACGAAGATGGGCCTGAAAGGAGCCCTGAGTGGAGGCTTCTCTTCCCCTCTTGTTTAAAAGAAAAACAACAGTTCAGGCTTTAGTCAAACATCCTGTTAAGCTTGTTGCTCGTACGTTGTTTTACATTGCCGCTGCTGCTGAAACAAAAACATTTTCTCGGTTCATTTAACAGCTAAAACTGCGGAACGAATAATGAGCGTCATAATACTACAACGTGCACTTTGTTTCTGCACAGAAGCAAGGGAAATGTCAGGGCTATGCTTCACTCGTATAATTGTAACATTGAGAATAAATACAAGTCTGTCAATGACTCAAAGAGTGACAGAGAGAGAGCTTGTGTGTGTGTGTGTGTGTGTGTGTGTGTGTGTGTGTGTGTGTGTGTGTGTGTGCGTGCGTGCGTGCGTGCGTGCGTGCGTGCGTGTGTGTGTGCGTCAGCAGAATTATTAATATGTGTATGGTTGGTTGGTTTGTTGCTTCTTTCACGTAAGTCTATGTGTGTAATTAAATATTAGTTTAACTACAGCAATACACAATCATATAATTAACATGAATTACATTAGTTTGACCTAAAATTGGATATGTACGGAAGCCCGGAAGGGACATGCAAAGGGGAAAAAACCTGAAGAAGAAATATTAGAAATATTATTTGTTTTTTTACTCCATTTCCCATCTGTATCTGTTTTTTAGATATTATTAGCAACATTTGGGAATTTTGGAACCATTTTGTTCCAGAAACTCTGAAGAGGTTATATTTAGAGGTAATGAAGAGTTTTGCTCTGAACTTCAGCCCGAAGTCGCTGCTGATCAAAGAGTGAACTCAGTGACACACTCCCATCATCATTTATATAAATAGAACTGGTCATGTGCACTCTGCATCGGTGTGTGTAAATGTAGCCGGTTAATAATAAATTATACTGACTTTAAAGTCACTCAGTGACGTATAAACACAGATTTACATTGCTTTTTAATTCGTCTTCACTTGGATCTGTATACCCAAAGTCAAACGAAAAGTCCCCTTCAATGTAGAGGTTCACAAATAACCACGTTTAAGATAATTTGAATCATGTTTAGCTAAATTGATAATCCAGTTGCAGACAAAAGGGTCACTCCACCAATTATTTAAGCAGTCCTGTTGTAAATAGTTTGTTTATCTTAATTAAGATTGAAGTAATAGCTGTATTTCATTCATTGAGAAACACAAACAGTACTGATTGTACATGTAAAACTTAACCCCTTTAGTGATGTATGCAGGTGTACCTAAAATAAAGATTGACTCTATCACAATGTCCCATGAGGTAAAAGCAACCCGCAGCACTATGCAAGGAGAATTCATTTTCCAATTGTCATGCAGTTAAAATAATAATAATGATTAGAACAATGTTATCATTTGAGCTCCTTTTCTCGGATAAGATGGCTTTGGGCAACAAACGCCACACAGTTATTCACAATATAGAGCTAATGTGGTATCAGGTTCCACGCTGTGCACCTCAGTCTCTGGGATAATCACAGCGTAATGATGCTAATCAAGAGTCAAACAGGAGAACCATTCAGAACCATTCAGCCTTAATGTGCTGTAATCCTGCTTAAAGCCTCCACATATCCTTCTTTATGGTCTGAAGTGGGCCCCGGTGGGCCATTAGAGAGCAGCGAGGACGACCACGCTCCCGTCCCAGGAGAGGGGGGGGGGGGTGAACTCTGACCATGGAACAAGATGAAGTCACAGAGGTAATGTACTGTAGCTCCGAGGTGTAAGGGCTGGGAAACAGTTTGGTTTTATATATTTGGGATCATTGCAGACTTCCTTGGACTTTAAATTGTTCAGTATGTCAGAGGAGATAAGTGCTTATCGCTGGAAAAACATCATAACCTATCTGTAAAACAAAAAAAGGATTAACTTCGTCCTGATTGAAGCAGGCGTGTGAAGTTTATAGTGAAAGCTCTGATCTCTGTAACCATTAGCATCACCTTCACTTGTGCAACTGACCTTATTATTCACACAAGCGGAATACACACTGATGTTGACAGAAACAGGAATGGTAACTATGGGGAAAGCTCTGCCAAAAAACAATGATTTTTGAAAAATATTTCTTGAGATTCTTGGATTTTAACTGAACAAAAAACACACATAGGCCTACTCTTTTTGATGTGGGGTGCATTGTGGGTCAGCACTATTTACCAAAATGCAGAATACTGTTTTTAGGTGTTCTTTTTGTTGTATTTGACGTGTACCCGTAGAACATTTTAAAATACAGTATACTCAGTTAATATACTTAATGCAGGACTGTCACATTTAGAGCTGTAGTGGTTGTCAGTTGATCCAAAGCCAGCCATGCAACATCATATTTTTTTGCAACAATCTTGACGATTAGTTAGTCAGCCATTGTCCAGGATAAAGACCACGACATGTGAGAGTAATTTGAGCAGGGTTGTGTTTCGGACTGGTTGAAGGAGGATGACACCTTCACCATTTTCTGACATTTTAAAGACAAACAGTTATTGAATAAGAAAATGATCTGCAAATGCACCAATGAGGAAAATAATACAGTGGTATTGTCATTAGTCTCCAGGGTATGGCTTGAAGCTTGTGAGTCCAAATTGATCCTGTTGTTATAACAACGATCAAACCACACCCTCTCTGAGCTGATAGTTTGATGTTCTGATGTCTGATCAAACAATACATCCCTGTCAATCAACAGCGATTGCCTCCACAGTTTCTCTTCAGAAATAAACAGCCATGGAGAACAGAGTATGATACAGAGACAAAGAACAGGGAGGATAACAATTGAACATGATTGCGTCAAGGGGAACGTCATTATCGTCACTAGATGAACACCTGTGTGTCTCTGCTGATGGTGAGACGTCAAAAAATGGTGCGTTCGAGTACAGCTGGAAAATAGTATTCTCCACGAGTGACAACCAGTTGCAACACTCACGCGATTTGATATTCTCTCTCACACACACACACACACACACACACACACACACACACACACACACACACACACACACACACACACACACACACACACACACACACACACACACACACACACAATATCCTTATAATTATTTGTAAGTATTTCTGTTTTTATTAGTCTTATTCACTTAAAATATCACTATTTGGATGTCCTTTACGCCAATATCTCATGTTTAGACGTTCATATTGTGACTGGTAGGCCTATACCTGTGCTTAAAAAAAAGAAAACGCCATGGCTCCTGACCCACACGCACCTTGCTGAGGCCCTCCAGCAGCTCGGTGTGTTCCAGAAACTCCCACAGAGCCCTGCAGCCGCTCCTGGATCAGGTTATACTGAGGCGTTTACAGCTGTTTCCTCTCCTAATACAGGACGACACGCTGAGAGCTGCAGCACAACAGCAGAGACACAACGCTGCCTGCA
The DNA here is from genome assembly GCF_902827115.2 of Pseudochaenichthys georgianus. Taxonomy (NCBI): domain Eukaryota; kingdom Metazoa; phylum Chordata; class Actinopteri; order Perciformes; family Channichthyidae; genus Pseudochaenichthys; species Pseudochaenichthys georgianus. The sequence goes on along the minus strand of NC_047512.1, from coordinate 7,414,341 downwards.
CGGCCTTTACACATAGACTTGATGACAATTAACACTGACATAAATAACGACTTTATTAGAATGAAATTGTATTATTTCCAAAAATCCTAAACGCATCTGAATGGGACTGAAATGAACGACATGAAGCTGATTTTATGACCGTCGTCCCCTCGGGGTTGTTTTTGTTTATTTCTATGGAGATGTATTTATTGTTGTTCTATGTCTATGATGACCTTGAGGGCTATGTTATTTATTCTGTCCCTTGTATAATTTGCTTTCATATATTTGTAATAGCCATTACATTTTTTTTTAATGTTAAAATATTGTATAACCTCTTTTTCGTTAGGATTTTTATATCAGAAAACAATTATCGAATAAAAAAATGCTTCTTAAATAGGAACATCTTTAAAGATGTATTTATTATGTCAAGTATCTGTGCTTTTGTGTTGTACTAAACGTTGTTTTACTAATCGAAAATAAAATAAATACAGTAAAACAATTCTTCCCTGGTTTCAAATCAAATGTTTTTATTTGTATTTGTTGAAAACACACCCAATTCGCATCAACAAAAGCAATTAATTTAAAGCTATTTACATGGAGAGATGATCGGTAACGCCATACAGCACTGTAACAGATTACATGTTGTGGATCATTGCTGCAGTTGTTAGCATCACCTTCTCCGGTTCTACGGAGGCCGAACCGGATACTTTCCCTGATATTCGCCGCATGCGGAGCGCGGTGAAATGATGTGGTGATTAATGACAGAAAGGCTGACCTTTACCGAGGAGGAGTTTCCCTCTGCTTTGATTTTATCGAGCTAAAGAATGACACGAACACTGCACATTCACCCTCCTGGTTATTAATAATGTGATTTAAATATGTAAGAAAGGCCGACATGTTGGTGCAGTTTGATACATTTGCTCATCACAAAAGAGAATATTATTCCGGTAAAGTGGCTCCATGTGCGCAATACCTTTTGGAGCTCGGTGATAGGAGGTAAAAGCGAAGCGAATCATCCAATTAAATCCCTCAAGAGCTGGTGATTGATGATGTCAGCTGCCCTGCTTCTAATTAACGTTTAAATTAAGCAACACAAAAAAAGTTCCTGACCATAGCTGCTTCAATTCAGGCCTGAAAGCTCATTGGATCGTTTGGAGAGGTCTTGGGGTTATTCACATTTAAACTTCATTTGAGGTTAATAATCTACAGCAGCGTGGGTGCAGATGGTCCTCAGTGCCCGGCTCAGTTTTATGTAAAGGACATGACATTTGTAGAATTAAAGGTGAAATATAATCAGTAGGTTTTGCAATTTCTTATAATAAGACATGCCTCAGTGTGGGTGATAGAGGCCTGCAGGGATAATGTACAATTAAAAAAATCCAGGAGAACTATTATTTTAACCTCTATTAGATCAAACACTGCAGTCAAAATAAAGACATTTTTTGTATATTAAATCATCCCTGCCATAGCAGTAAAACAAAAGTCATTTATTTTACATAATGACTGTCTTTTTGCAGTAAATATGCACAAGGTGTATTGTAGGATTTTATTTTTTTATTTAGCCTTTATTTATACAGGTGTAAAATCTCATTGAGACACAAGGTCTGTTCAGTGGTAACACACAACGTTACAGACAGACTAAACACAGAGGCAACACTCAAATACAACATCGTAAAAAAAGTAGTCATAGTAGGATAATTACAGTTTGCAGCGTTATCCCTTTAATATGTAAACTCATGTTGAATTCACGTGTAAAACCCCCATCTTCCGGATATTAATATCTACTCCAACTGTTATCAAAACGGTGCTCGTTTCCGTCCAAAATGCACACATTTAATGTATCCCCCCAAAATCCTGCTCGTTATGGAGAAATATATATTCAAAGCATCCACAAAGGAGGGACCTCCGAGGTAGCTAATAGAATTTCCTGCTGTTTTATAACTCTGTCCCTACACCAATGTCACCATATGCTCCTGTTGGCACAAGCCTCTCCACAGTGGCTTCCTGGGCGGCAAGGCTGCATCCAAATGGATCAGAATAATGTGATTTAAGAAAACATTCCCCAGTGTTACATCAGAAATTGGCACATGCATTATAAATCACCTGCTAAAATATGAGTGGAATTTAGAAGCTTTATTTTCAGATGTTTTTTTATTTTTCATTTCGAGAAGAAATGTGTTTCATTTGCGTTGTTCTAATCACTGCCAATTGGATATTTCGTTCTGCATGCCGGTTCTATGCAATCTCTAAAATGCATTATAACGAATAATGTGGCGACAACACCTAAATGTGTTCAATTTGACGAGCCTGGAATAAAAAAAGGTGTGTTTCCTCTGAGCAGACGTACCTGCTGCTCTCGGCGTCCAGCTCGTCCCCGTTTAGTCTCTTATCCGTTTCTCTCTGTACATCCTACCCCCCCCCCCCCCCCCAACAAAAACTGGATAAACAAATTCAGCTTTGAAATGTTGTGATTATTTTGTTATTTTTATTTTGTGGGTCTTTTAATCTAAAGTATGATGTGAGTAGAAGAGATAAGACCTTTCCAATATCTCCAGGTAAATGACATTGAAAAATAAATACAATAAATTCAAAAAATATATTTGTATTCTCAGGCTACATATCTGCTGCCATAAAGACATAACAAAAATGCTACACAGATATATCCGTAGATGGGCTCATTGCTGCTATTTTAGGACAAATTCCAATGCAATAAAGCTCCCTCGTGCGCAAAGTACGAATTACCACAAAAACGACAAAATGAAAATGGCTTCAGATATTTTTTTGGCTGGGTGTTCCTCCAAACTTTTCCATAATGCAGAGATGCTGGTGGCAGTATTTTAATAGCCGTCAACTCTCCCTTTCTTACAGAACACACCAGCAGAGGGAAACAGATGCATAAACATTCAGGACATCTTCCTCCTCGGCAGCAGCTGACTCCTCCTCTCTCCCACGTCCAATTAGTTATTACGGTCCGGCCCTTTAAGACGCAGCAGCGGGTCAGCAAGTAGTGTAGTGTTTCTCTAATTGAACTTCGCCCAATCAACAATAACTCGTTAGCAGGCGCTTTCTTTTTCTTGCAACCTGAGACAGCTTTTTTACCCTCGCAGGGCTTCATCCCCTCCAGTCTGTTACTTCCTAAAGATCTACATGGAGCTTGGCAGAGGAACTGCGACTCTCTGAGGGGGAATACAGTCCGGCTGCCTTTACAACTACACCCGAAGCATGGTGATTCTGGGGGAAAGCTCTCAGGCGAGCTAAGTTGCGGTTTTAAAGTGTGAACACATACAGGGGGGTCTACATCGAGCAGCAGAGGAAACACTTGTGGACGCGTCAAACTGCCATTTGAATGATATAATAAAGTGTTGTGGAAGTAGCGATTCTTCGGGACTGCGATGACCTCCAGTAAAGACATGAAGGCAGGTTCTGTGTTGCAGTCCAGCGGGGAGGAGAGGAGACGGGCTCCCCTGGATCAGCTGCCGCCGCCGGCGAACTCCAACAAGCCTTTAACGCCGTTCAGCATCGAGGATATTCTGAACAAACCCTCGGTAAAGAAGTCTGTTGCGAGTATCTGTCCGCCCAGAGTGCTGGAGAAAGTGACGGGCTCCAACTCTGCGAGGAACGGGATCACCACTCCCTCCTCGCCGTTGTGCGCGCTGGAGGAGCTCGCGAGCAAAACGTTTAAGGGTCTGGAAGTCAGCGTTATCCAGGCAGCAGAAGGTAAACACTTTTTCTTCATTTAAAAGGTTCATTTTTAAGATTTAAAACTGTTTTTAAAGAGAACATAATCACAGCTGCCATTAGGGCTAGCTGGGTTTGTTTTGGTTTTAAATGTGGACATGGTAAAACAGCTGTAAAGGAATGCGTAAAAGTGTATGCAAATAAATCAAAACAGCCCTATATACATTTAAATGTGCTAAAACTGGCTTATATACACGGAGTGTTGTCAAAAGCTAATTCAGACATTATGGCCTACTCCTTACAATGCTATGTTGGATGAAAGCAAGAATAAACATACATAACACACTATGTAAATGAATATGACACAGTACAACTCTACAAGTTCTAATATGGTTACATCCTTTTTAACTAAATGTGCAATATGGATGATTTAATTCACTTATTTTCAGTATTATTTTAGATTTTTGTTATATTCCTAAATCATGTAATATTCTTCAGTTGTGTTTTTCATTATGCACCCTTCCGATATTGGAAATTACATTACGTTGACGTTTACACAAATTGTTCATTTATAAATGTTATGTTTGTTTTGACTAGTAGCTACTTGTGCTTTAAAATAAGCCACCAGGACAAGCAACGTTCTTAGATGTTGTCTTTTGAAATCAAGTCAAATAAATACAATATGTTGCTTTACGGAAAAAAAACAAAGCCCAGCATGTAATCTAAAGGCAGGCCTGCAGACAGTGCTCTCTGTTTCAGCTGTAGTTTTTGTGGGGAGAGTATTTTACGGCTGTTTCATTCCTCTTATGTTTTCCTTCTCTCCAAGGTCGCGAACACGTGAACGCTTTCGGCCAGAGACAGACGTCGAAAAAGAGGAGAAAGTCGCGGACAGCCTTCACGAACCACCAGATTTACGAGCTGGAGAAGAGGTTTCTGTACCAGAAGTACCTCTCCCCGGCCGACCGAGACCAGATCGCGCAGCAGCTGGGGCTCTCCAACGCGCAGGTCATCACCTGGTTCCAGAACCGCAGGGCCAAGCTCAAGCGGGACCTGGAGGAGATGAAAGCGGACGTGGAGTCGCTAAAGAAGATCAACCCGCAGACCCTGGAGAAGCTGGTCACCATGGACAGCATTGAGGAGGGCGAGGGTCCCGACGCCCGGTCCCCCAGTATCTCCCCCACCTCCACAGGACTCCGGGCCTTCCCACAGTCCCCCTCCTCCTCCAGAGACCAAACTACGGATGAGTTCTCGGAGGACGACGAGGAAATCGAGGTGGACGATTGACAGTAGAGGAGATTTTCATAAGCAGCAACAAAAAAGAATATTAAAAAAAGGGGGCATTTTTTTTCTTCCCAAACTTTTGCACGGATATTAACAAAAAAGGAGAATATATACACAAGACATTTCAGGATTTTTCTCTCCTCTTTTCTTTTTTCTCCATTTTAATTTATTAATCGGACTTGTAAAGCTTTCCAAGTCTGTCGTTTAAGTTTCACAATATGTGAGGAATATTTTTCCTTTCAGACTGTACAGATGGTACAGTAAGAAAATTGTGCAAACATTTTTAATTGTTCATGTTTTTAAAAGTTGTGCAATTGTTTTGTGTCATTTATCTTCTGTTAAAGGAATTGGATGTGCCAAATATTTAAATCACCATTTGTTTGGATTGTTTTACGCACAATAGAGGTCGGGGTGTCAGTCCATCCCTCCTCATGTGTGCAAGTATTATTTCTTCTGAGCGAAATGTGTCTCTGCAGCATGCAGGCCTGCAGCGCATCATAACGACTGCAAACTTTTCCAAGCTCTGAGTTGTGTAAATAGATCAGACATCCTATGCGATAATTTTATTGTAACGTTCTATTTAATCAGCATCTATGTAAATAAAGGTTATATGATATTTGAAGAAGCTCTCGGCGCTATTGGATGTGTGATTGTGCAAACAAATATACGATAACATACCGATACTAAATCCTAAAACTAAAAAGGAAGACACATTGGGATGTCTCACTGCAGGAATATTATAATGATATTTACGATATTAGCTAAAAATGTGGTGAACGATATGTAAAGCTCAATCCCTTAAGGAGTTAATAATAATATGTTAAAATGACTTGTGACGAAAAAGGCAATCTATAGGAATGCAATGAGATGAAGCTAATTTCCTATTTTATAACAAAATAATAGAATAGGGGATTTGTCCTGAGAAATAAAACCAAAACATAGAATAATATTATGAATGTTAAGATGCCCTGTGATGACTACAATCTATAGGAATGCAATGAGATACATCCACGTTGATTTACTATTTTTATAAGAATATAATAACATAGGGGATTTGTCCTGAGACACAAAGCCAATACATAATATAGTAACCCCCCCACCCCCCACAGAAAAGTGCCCTGCTTGGTTAAAAGTTGCCCTTTTGAATAATTGACCCCTGCTTTCAGCCCTGAAGTACCACGACTTCAATTAGCTGCCGTCCATCGCCTTCATTCCCATTCTTTTGACCTGCCTTTGAATGCATCTTGTCACAAGACGGTCCGGGTCTGGCCGCGGTGTTGAGAAAAGCTTCAGCCATATGCTTTCTCTTCGTCTTTAACACAACTATGGACATGATTGATTAGGTTAACCCGCCTTTGCCTTACATAAAACAGCTTCCACAGAGCCAATAATGGCTGCACGCATCTGCCACTCCGGACCCGGGTTTGTTTGGAAAGAGAGGAGGAAAAAAAGTCTCCCATGAATAGCAAATGGTGTAGTGTGAGGATCCTAATGAATAACGCTCAATGGGAGGCAGTGAAACGCGGCGTGCTGCTGCTGCTGGCGCACCATTTGCAACAGTGTTGAGGTGTGTGTGTGTGTGTGTGTGTGTGTGTGTGTGTGTGTGTGTGTGTGTGTGTGTGTGTGTGTGTGTGTGTGTGTGTGTGTGTGTGTGTGTGTGTGTGTGTGTGTGTGTGTGTGTGTGTGTGTGTGTGTGTGTGTGTGTGTGTGTGTGTGTGTGTGTGTGTGTGTGTGTGTGTGTGTGTGTGTGTGTGTGTGTGTGTGTGTGGTATGTGGTGTTATCGTACCTTTTTATTGATAACATTATTTTTATTCCAAAACAAATATTATTTAAGTTGTGTTCAACATTAGATCATTTGTTTTGTTTTAAAAGTGAATTTGGCTCGTATGTTGTTTTTTTAATCGTCATTATACCATCTGAGTTCATTGTTTAACATTATATTAGTTGTATTCCACTCATATAGAACAAAACATGCAGATTGTTTTGTAGCCCAAAGGAGCAAGGAGAAAACAAATGTTATTTTACCTGACCTTTCGTTTTGGATTCTTATAGACTTCTTCATTCTTAATTTATCATTTGGGAGATGATTTGGATATTTTTTTTAATGTTCTAGGACGTTGAAATTATTATTATTATTATTTTTAATAGGATTATTTCATTCCTAAGCTTTTTGAAACAACACAATATTTACAGTTACCTTACAATTCTGTGACAATCCCCCAAAAAACGCATTGTGAAGCGGGTCCAAAACGAGAGGAAGATATCAAGGCAGATTATCAAGGCAGATTTGGGGACTAAAGGAAACTAAAGGGCTTGTTAGGACAGATTGTGTTGGGTGGGCAGAGAAACAGCAGGCTGCCACACAATGGAAGTAATCGTGTGGAATCGTGGAGGTTGAAAAGTCAAGCAGGCCTTTTATCATGGAGCCTCTGCTTTGGCAGCAGGAACAACACAGAGGATGGAGCTTTGAGTAAAAGTCACAAATCAAATGTCCTGATCCAAAAACATTCACCAAAATAACGTCACTATTTGGAATCCATTGATTTTAGCAGAAGGTAATTGTGTTGTCTAAGTAATCATTGTATTACTTATCTCAGAGGCATTCCTATACTGAGGTAATAGTGTATCCTTGTATTATCATGGTATCTTTTTATATTGATTTACTCTATTAATAACACTATTTTTGATAGGTGAATTCATATTTTTGTAACTGAATGATAACCGTAAATTGAAAATAAGACTATTATTATAATTTGTTCTACATTGAATAGCTCTATCAATACCATTGCAATTGAGGCATTCTGAGGTGAATTATTACATTTGAAACTAAAGAATATATAACAACCTTAGTAAATGTGATTTTTTAAAAGCTAATATTATTTTTCCTTTATTTTCTTAATTGAATTTCCTTATCAATAATTCTTTTTGATGGCCTTACATTTTCAATTGAAGGATACATAACAACGGTAGTCTGTGTGCTGATAAAATGCAGTTGTCTGCTATTATTATTTTCCTTTTTCAGATGTAGTGACTATTTGTGATGCATTACATCCGAGCTGCATTAAACACCCAGGTGATCAACGGGTCTCCTGTCTGTTGGGGGCCACATTTAGATGCAGGTGTATTATGATCTTAAAAATTAAAGCCTAAGGGTTCCAAAAAAAGACAAGCCGCAATCTAGCGGAGCGGTCCACCAGGAGCACCTAGGGGTCACAGCTTTAGGGCATTATTGTTTTTTCAGCATACAAATGTGTGTGTGTGTGTGTGTGTGTGTGTGTGTGTGTGTGTGTGTGTGTGTGTGTGTGTGTGTGTGTGTGTGTGTGTGTGTGTGTGTGTGTGTGTGTGTGTGTGTGTATGTGTGTGTGTTTCATGACTGGTGTGCAGGTTTACAGGGAGTTAATTGTATTCGTCATTTGAAAACATGGCCACAGGGACCGGATTTGGAACGGCAAAAGGTTCAAATTAACTTCAAGATGTTATTAAGGTTATTGGAAAAAAGAAATATATGAAATCCTCTTTTAAAGACTCAAACCGCTTCTGGGCAATACGACTTAACATTTCAAATACTGTCCCATGATCCTTTAGGACATTTCACCTTCTGTTTTGACAACATCCCTCGAGTCTTTAATCCACACCTGCTTTATTCCGTGTTATTGACCTCTGCGGTGAAAGCTGTGCTGCCCTTGATGAACACATGGTCTCTTTTCAAATGAAATCTTAACTCCATTTCAGGCCTTTAACCTTTAGGACACAAACACCAAGCACTGTTATTTGCCTGTGATACACACAGACTCACAAGCCAACACAATGCTACCCCATGTCCAAAATTCAGAAAGCCCTTTCATGTCATTTTGTTGTTCCGAGCAACGTCTCAACGTGACACTCAGGATGCTGCTCGTGCTGAAATGCTCTGGCTGCTGCAGCACAGCCTACTTAGAAAGTAGAGACAGAATAAGATACAAGGCTTGTATATATTATCAGCCCGTGTCAGGTTATCAGAGACTTTGCTTTCACTCTGGACAAGATCACACACATCAAAGCCCCCTCCTCATGTCTGCAGAGCACCACGTGTGCCACCTAGTGTTGAACAGGGGATCTTCTGAGCAAACAGAACAGAGCGAGAGGAGGTCGGTGTCGTTATGGGTTTGAATAGAGCTTTTAGTTTTTCAGAAATATTAAACAGTAGGAATCCAAGTATTTTACTGCAGACTTTGAATCACATGTATTTTCTCTGCATGCAAGCTTCTGTGTAATATAACCGCACAGTTAGCGTGTCATAAACATTTCAGATATAAGAAATGCCAGCTGGTTTAGCTGCTTTCACATGTTGTGATGCTGCTGTAAGGACACTCAGTCCACGTACACTGTTCACTGACCATAATAGGCGCATTCACACCGCAGTACTTTTCCCACAAAGGTTCATCAGAATTTAGTTCATGAGAACTCTTTAGTTCTCATGAACTAAATACAGATCGCGTTCACACCGGAATAAATCCCTGGGGGAGGATTAGGCAAATGAAGCCGCTGACGTCACTTCTTCTTCTTCTGCTTTGGGTTTACTGGCAGGCCGCAAACCACTTCACGGTGTATTCTGACGCCCAAAGTCCCCGGCCGGAAGTCCCCGGAGTTGGGGACTTCCGAGTAAATCGCCAGAACGCCGACACCTCCTCATCTCCACCGCTCTCATGTTTTATTTTGTGTTACCATAAGTTAGTCTCTCTGCGCTGGGCTAATGCTAATGCTAACAATGGTAAGATAATAAAATGGCGGCTTCACAAAACTTGTTGGGAGTTTTACGGGGCGTGGTTTGCAATCCGCCCAGCCAATCAGACATAGGAACCTTTTTCTCCCACGAAAGTCCCTGCTCTCTAGCAGGGACGGAAAAGGGGGTGAAAAGGTTCTCATGAACTAATTTTAGTTCCGGCTCTTTTTGGTGTGAACGCAACATTTCGGAACTATATCGGAACTAAAGTGGGAAAAGTACTGCGGTGTGAACGCGCCTAAGGAGTATGGCAGTGCCAGTGGAAACATTTGTATAACATTACATTGCATTTAGCTGACGCTTTTATCCAAAGCGACTAAAGTACATTCGACCAGGAAGACACAACCTTGAAGAAAACAGAATCATATAAGTACATCAGGTTTCATAGAGCCAAGTATTTCAAGTGCTACTCAACTGGTTATAGATAAGCCAGTCCTTTATTCGTATATAAGTGCTCTGTTAGTAGTTCTTTGTTAGTAATTCTATCGCTCGAGGTGGAGTCGAAAGAGATGAGTTTTCAGTCTGCGCCGGAAGGTGTATAAGGATGGAGGGAGATATCTGAAGTCTCCATAATTACCCTGAGCCTTGTCATAAACTGTGGGTTGGAGTTAAACAATCTGGGGATTTACCAGGCGTGCTCAGTCTAAGGAAATATGATATTGAATTATTGGAAGTGCAATTTACAGCATTTTTGAAGCTACGGACAAAAAGTCAGGTTTACTCTAGGAGGTCATTATTTTGTAGATATGTGTAAGGAAACACAATGGCAGTCAAATTATGTTTAAAATCAACAAACAATGTGGGAAATATTACCATTTTGAAAGTTTGTAGTTTGCCCAAATAAAGCATTACAATGGAAAACCACTATGGTTTCATTTGTCGAATGAAAAACCAAGCTCTTAACACCAACTGTCAAGAAAGATCAAAATATAAAAATGCCTGGACATTAGTCTTCTTTTTATGTGGCAGTGTCCTTTTAAATATCTAAATGAAACCAATTATTAAAAAAGGATTAGAAGTAGTTGTCCACCCTGCCTTAACATAAACCTTAAATACCGGTTAAGTTGTTCAGTAAGAAATTGAGTAAGTGTGATCTTAAATACACCTGCATCTTATCACCAACACTCGCAGCATTACAAATACATCTGTGACAGTTACTGAAAACTACAGTTCAGTGGGGGGCTCCAAGGCCATATCCAAGGCACTGAACATCGCTCGCATTACAGTAAGGTCATTAACAAATATGGAGAGAACATGGCACAGCTGTAAATACTGTATGACCTGAGAAGAATGACAGTCCTGATGAGGGTGCTACAAGATACCTGAACACTGAAGAGCGTTTCCAGTTAAACAGTGGCGACAAGAGACGGAAAATACTGCTGCGATTCACCAGTTTCAGTTTCATGGCTCTGTTGTTAGTGTTCTCCAGAGGGCAGGAGGAAGAGTGAAACAAACAAGTCATCTCATAAAAAGTGATATTTTGCATGTGGCGTATTCAAAACAGTGCCCCATCACCAGAAGGCCTGAGATTGTAGATACACTGAGAAGAAAGACCTGCTGTAATGTGAGAAGGAGTGCAAGTTGGGAGAAGATTCATATTTTTCAGAAAGACACTAACCCCAACACACAAAGCTATACAGGAGCGGCTTGACATGGCGCGGTAGGACCGAGTCCAGAATCCGTGGCAGGTCTTCACTCGCAGGGAAACTTGATAAAGGAGATATCTGATGAAGAATTGAGAAAAGGGCCGTTGCCAGTCTCACAGCTATTCACACTAACTCAGGATTTTAACCGTTGCCAGAAATAAAAAAAGCTACTACAGGTCGGCTTTAGTGTGATTTACATTTCGTCATGATTGAGACCGAGTGACAAACACTTTGAGAGCTGCATGACATTGAGTAAAGCTAGTATGCTTCATATGATTTTTTTTAATAAACGCTGCAGGAAAATTGTACTTATACTTTCCATGTTGAAAAGTTTCCAAACACCACAACTGATGTACTCATCATTTGGTAGTAACAATGCAGGCAGTTTGTACTTCTTTCCCCTCGATATTAGCATAGAAAAACTACAAGTGTGTACATTAGATTAGAAACGTACGTTGCCAATAACTTATTATAGGTCAGTTTTGCCAGAAAGTCACTGCACTTATCACACGTTGTGACTTAATGAAAGCAAGATTTTACCACAACTGCTAATTTCATAGCTCTTCGTAACATGTTTGCGAGACACCCTAAATATTGTAAACTACTGAGGTGTCAAAATGGTAAATAACAAGAATGTTCGTCCCAAAAGGCTCCATTACTCCTTTAAACAGTATGTAATATTATCTGTAGGGATTTGACAGCATGCCGTATCGTAACCAAAGTAAAACAAGTGATTAATTTTCCCATTTAAAATTTATTTCAAAAATACAAAACAAGGAAAATAAGTATATGTACACAAACACTATTAAAATAGAATATGTATGGTACAAAATATGTACAGCTGTCCTCAGAGTGAAAGTCCTATCGGCTCCTTTTGTCCTTGATGGTGTAGTGCAGCACTAATGGTTGGGCCTAGGGGAGAGAAGATTTTAGATATTATACCGGGGTGGGAAACATTTCAAATGAGGTGTGTTAGAATTTTCTAAATAGTAACATTAAAATAAATTATTTGTTATCACTTAATTAGGTGTTAAAATAAATCTATTTCGTCACATTATACCTGGATTAAAAACGTGATTTTTTGATTAGGAGACAATATTACAGTGGAATCTTCAGTTGACTTTATCCAGATTTTTTAAACGAGATACATTACAAAGACAATTGGTCAAAGTGTGTAGGAATGCATTGTTGGCCTGGTAACCAGCGGCCGTACCGTACCTTGCCAAACCAGTGAGAGAGCCATAACCGTTTCATGGTCATGTGATCGGGCAGCGACTCGTTATTGAACAACATCTGGACCTATAGGGAGACCACACAAACAGATGTGAAGTGAACACTAAAAGGAACAGCTGTGATAATTTGTATAGAGGAATCTGTTTGCTGCTGGTTAGAGGCGGAGAGGAAGCAGAAAGACTTTTGAAACTGACTGAAAACACACCAGTGTCATAAAGGCAAGCCAATAGATTTGTCGAGCGTGGTTCAATCATAATTCTGAGAACACGTGTTATTTGAGGGAGCGTTTAAGCCAATGGAAGAGCCTCCACACGGAGCATTCATTCCCGACAGAGCTGAGCTACAAGAGCAACACGACAAGAACCAACCAGATTTCTCCACTGTTTCTTTACTGTCGTGAGTCTGTTTAATTAACCACATTGTCAAGATGAATGAAAACAATATTTTAATAAACCATTTTGCTTTGTAGCGAAGTCTTTTAGCCAGTTTTATGCAAGAAATAGCATGGAACAGTTGTGAAGGAGTGTGATTGGCACTAATTACAAAAGAGCCAGCAGTCTTCAAAATGGACGCCCATTTGTAAACATGTTTGGTAGCAATGAGCATAGGTTATAGGGATGCCAGTGATTATTCGTTACAGTCTCCATAACCGAATATTATTTTTAAAAATCGATTTTATTTATATATTTTTTTATTATTATTTATGTATTTTTGTATGCATCGGTCGAATAATCGATTATTATTCGCCAGGGCTGCCGAATAATCGATTTTGATCATGGTCAGTTTCTGGCAACCCTAATAGGTTATGTTACTATGGTTATCCGAAGGTTACCGATGGGTTATACACCTCATCCTGGCGCTGATGAGTGTGTAACAATGTGTGGACCAATCGGAATCATGGATCATCTTCCGTAACTAGTGCTACTTACTGTTTGTGAACAGTGAGAGGAAGGGGGGCAACATTTTGAATCCACACATTAATCCTATGAGTAAAACATTAGCAAATAATGCCAAACCGACCTGGGATTCATCAGTGAGTGTGTGTTTAAGTGCACACTGGCAACGAAGCCTTCTCACAACACAAACGCTGTAGTTTGCATTGGTAGAGTTTCAAATCGAGCCATTTCACACATCTGTGTAGATTGGCACAAGCTAAATACATCTTTATTGTAATGCCTTGTTTTTCTTTCAAATCGGATCAACGGTGAGTATTGACTGACCTGATTTTTTTCCACGTTCAGCCGATGACAAAGCACTTTCCGTAGGTGTCTCACCTCGGCCCGGACCGAACAGCGGACAAACTTCTGCTGCAGAGACAAGAAACAAATACACGAGAAACGTCAGGTAGGCAATACGCCCCGGCAACGCATGCAGAGTGGAGCACGTCTCTTGATTTCTTGTCTATAAAAAGATACAATTTGAAGTTTTTAACTGTATGTGCCACGGAAACATATCACTCAGTGCTCAAAGGAGTTGCTGCTCTGGTTTAGCAGCACCACGTGTTAAAGGAATGGTATGCTCATGACACTCATTTTTAAATAATTATCATCCGATAAAACAGACCAGTCTCTGCCAGTCTCTCTTTTTTTTTTTAAATCCTAATCCTTTAACTGATTATATACCGAAATAACATCAACACTGTGGGCGCCGCCATTTTCCGGACGTGACGTAAACCATGGGTTTGGTTTTTGAAGACACGTTGATCTCCATTTACTGTAGTTTCTCTCTTCAAATATGCCTCACTGTATCGCGAAATATTGCCACAATTCTGATAGGAACAATCCACGGAATGCTCGGTTCCATCTGTTGCCAAAAGGTAAGCGTAAGAAGTACATTCAGAGGCAGTGGCTAGCGAAATGTGGCCGGTCCGAACCGAAAGATTCACAGGCTCATGTATGCAGCGAACATTTCAAATTTCCGGACGACTACTCTGAGAGTATGATAAAACATAACATGGGATTTATGGAACAACCATTACTTAATGGAGATGCAGTACCATCGGTCTTTCTGGTGTCATCACCGACCAGGACACCAGTTCGGCCAGTAGAGAAATCGCCCTCTGCAAGTGTGAAGCGACGGAGGAGCAGAAGTAGTGCTCGGAGTAAGAATAAGGTATGTTATAGCGCATTTCCATTGCAGCGGTTAGCCCCGTTTTACCGTCCTTTAGCGTCCAGACAGTTTTTGGTGGCCTTTCCATATAGCGTAGTACCGGCTAGTGTTTATTTTACCCCAGTTTTTTCCGGCCCCATAAAATCGTGATTCTATGGCCAGGGACAACGAAGCTGAGTATGCTAAACTAGAGAGGGAATCGCTAGCAAGGGTGGTACTACATGCATACATATAGTATCTTATATCATCTTCCTATTATACACACATGCATTTCCAAACATTTGGACTACCTATGTTGCAAATGTATTATCTTTTCAATTTACACACGGCATCTATTGCACGTCTGTCCGTCCTGGGAGAGGGATCCCTCCTCTGTTGCTCTCCCTGAGGTTTCTCCCATGTTCCCTTTAAACTGGGTTTTCTCCGGAAGTTTTTCCTTGTACGATGTGAGGGTCTAAGGACAGAGGGTCTAAGGACAGAGGGTCTGAGGACAGAGGGTCTGAGGACAGAGGGTCTGAGGACAGAGGGTGTCGTATTGTCATACTGATATGTATGGCTGAATTCCCCCATCCAATCTCTTCACATTGGTCAAAACTTGTTCCTCTGCTGACGAGTCCGAACTGAAATACTCCACCATGTTTCCGTGTGTTGACAAAGTGAACGCATGGATGACGTCACGACCATCACGTGACTACTGAAAATGGCAAACATGGCGGCGGCCAGACGGAATATACAGGTCTTGATAAAAAAGAGCTATAAAATCATTATTTACCGGGGAATATCGCTGATTTCTTCAGGGTATGGTTTAAACATAACGTTTCACTAAATACTGAAGTTTTGATTAATTATCTAATGAGTGGACCATTTCTTTAAAAGAACGTATTGCGAAGAGAGGGCAACCATATGTTCAGATATTTCTTGAACTGTGCCCTTTAAAATGTCTCTTTCGGTTTGCTTGAAACACTACAGTAACACGTTTAAGGTTTTTTGAAGGATCATCCACATTTCACTTTAAGAAACTGAAACAAAAAAGGTGGAAAACATGTGTTTACCAAACAAAACACTACCTAGAACAAGGTAGCAGCGCACAGACAGGCTGTGGCAGTCTCCCGTTACATTTCATTTCACAGTGAAGTAAAACCGAGCGTACTGCTGGACGCTCTCCGCTCCCCACTGACTTATTACACACTCTTAAGCCGTAAACATTAACTCGCTTTTCCACCTGAACGCAGAGCAGGACCGTATTTCTTTAAAAGACCGAGCAGACATTTATTTGACTACATTTCCACCTCAGTTGAAACGGTGGATTATGATGGGGCGTGTAGCGGAGAGAGAATAGCATCTAGCAAAGGTTACGAGTCAAAATCGATTACAAAATGTTAAACCAATTATTATAGGTTCCCACAGAGGTTGAAGGGAAACACAACCGCTGCATAAATCAAGACCTGGGAATGGAACCAGTGAGGTGGCATGCTCCAATTACACACGGCAACAGTAGACACAACAATAAACAACATTTTTGTTTGTCACAGTGGTCAAAGAGGACATGAGTGGATGAGGATGCTTTAACGCTTGCAGCAGGCACCAGATATATATCTAATTCACACCCTGGGAGACTTTGTTCAAGTGTATGTATTTGTGGTATACTATAAAAAACCAGATTAAAAGCTCAAAACACTGATCCATTTGAAAATAACTTGACTTTTAGACCATGTCCATAAAAGATCTCATCTGGACACATGTTAAAGTGACTGATAGTGTAGCTTCTTAAAAAGGTGCTTAAAGTGAAATCATATTTAAAACAAACCGATTGGAATCAAACTCCGATGAGAACTAAACATGGAAAAGCAGTGTTTAGTTATTATGCCCCAACAATTTGGAACTGCCTAAATCGTGCACGTCCGCCGAAACACTTCCTATTTTTAAATCCCGAATAAAAACTCACCTATTTGCAGCTGCTTTTAATTGAGCTGCCCATACTCGCACTACAGTATGCCCTTTCAGTCATGTATTCTGTACCTGCGGTGTTTATTTATTTCATTACCTTTGCTTATTATGCCTGTTTTTAAATGCCTTTTTAATAATGTATTTGTTCTTAAATGTCGTTTGCTTTTAATCTGTAAAGCACTTTGAATCGCCACGTGCTGAAAAGTGCTAGATAAATACATTGCCTTGCCATACAGGCATGTGTTAAACAAGGCCGCCCTCTGCTGGTGGACTTTAGTCTCTGCAGCACGTGCAACCACTGCAGTGTGGATAATAAGCACAGGGTGAGTTTTAGATGAACTACTCCACAATGATCTTCGTACACACACGGGAAAAACCCCAGCAATAACTGACGAGGCATTTGTTTCAGTTTAGTGTGTTTGAAAAGGCTTAACAGGCCGTGTTTAGAAAAGCCACATTGAAATGGCCACGATGTAGATTTGTATGAATGGGCACAAGGAAACACTAAGTATGCAAACACTGTAAGACACCCATGTCGCCATTAAACACTTACTGAAAACCAACCGTCGCTAATGGCAGTATTGAGATTACCGAGCATTTCGTTTGTTTGCTATATATGACCGAAGTAGTATTATGTTGTTTATAACCTGTAGATGTAAGGTGCATTGGAGTGCGCTCTAAACAAAACAGTAATATTATTCATTCATATATAACATTCATTTACCTTTGTTGTTTTTTGATGCCACATTTGGTTTGCCACAAATGATAATTGGTGTGAAAACTCAAAGGCATTTTTAATGTTCTTGTGCCAAAGTCTAGATATGAAACATACAAAAGCTGTGATACTTGTTTGGATACGTGTTGTTCTGCTTTAGTCCTACAAGTCAGAACAATCACCAAACACTGAGTCACCATATTGTTCATCTCGCCGCAAGATGTTAATATTACATTACACTTGTTACTCGCATACATGCAGTGCTGTGGGCAATCCCCACAGGAGCAATTTGGGGTGAAGTGTCTCAGGGACACAACGACACGCTGACTGCAGTGGGACTCGAACGTGCTCTCATCTGACTCGAAGATCAGCGCATTAATCCACTGAGCCACAGCCTCCCATAAAAGCCCTTTCTCCAACTACTGAGAAATGAGTGGTCATGGGAAATAAAGAACGATAATATGCCTCGCTGTTGAACTTGTTCCACTTATCCCGTCTGTGTGAGAGTGAGGCTGCTGCTGCTGTCGCTGTGCCATGTATTTGCTTAGCAGTTAAGGGTAGAAAATGACTCGCTCAGTTCCCCTGGAGGCGTGTTTTCAGCAAACCTGTGAGCCGAGTCGCTTTGAAAGCATTCATTCCCAGCGCGACACAGACTCGAAATAGAATACTAAATATACTTAGGATAATTTATTGGTATGCGTCTTACCTGGAGAGTGAGTTTCGTCTTGTCTTTCCCAGCGAGCGATGAACTGTAAAGACAAAACAGAACCAGACGTTTTTAAACATGACTGTTAGACAGGTTGAACATTAAAGTCTCACATGTAATTGACATTATCTCTCAGGGATTGTAAGACATCAAACACACACACACACACACTCCACCAGAGAGCTCACCTTAGTCTTTCTAAACAGAGCGAAACCTGCTCATCATATCTGTAGAAGTGGGCTTTCGAATGGTCGAAGCTTGTGTATGGTAAACCTGTAGCGTCGGGGATGGCATCTGGAGAGAAGGGAAACATGACATTTATCACGGTTTCTTTGATATAAAAACATTTGCAACAAACGACAGATTGAGTCTTGCCGGTTAGCTTCAAATCCCTCCTGCCCCCGCCTGACAAATGGATCATCAATCAGAATTATATCTGCCTGGGAACACGGAGACATTTGATCAACTTTAGAAGCCATTTGCATTTTCTTAGGTCACTGATGCAACACACAGCTACTTCATTTCAGCTTCTCAATGTCTTGATTACAGCTGTTGAACATTTGACAACTCAGAGGAGCTTTGTACATGTCTAATTGCATGTATTGCACACGGCACCAAGACATCTTATTATGAGTCAATACTATGCTCCACATGGATGGTCTTTATGGGCTTAGAGGCCTGATTTACCTTCAACACAAAACTGTAAACTAGAAGTTGAAGTGAACGACACAGATCTGCCACCTATGATTACAGCCACGTGACGCCAGAGAAGTGCAGTAAAGCAACACGACAGCCAGCATCAAACGCATCACGCAGAAACACACCGATGTGGCCGAGTCATAATTAGAAGTACAAACCAATCTAATCACAGACTGAGAAATAATAACTCATTTGTAAACTCACCGTCTCCAGGTGGTTGGATGACTCTCTCTAACCCCCGTGACTGATAAAACTCCTTTATTCTTTTGTCTTCGCCTGTTCAAACAGAAACATGGATGTTAGACAAACATGACAGATATAGAGACAACACTTTTCAAAGGTTAAAAACACGTGTTGTTTACAATACTTACTAACGTCAACAAACACTAAAACATCATTTAAGTCCAGTATAACATTTCCTAAAGTGTTATCTAAGATTTCAGTGCCGAATGTATAATATAGGCCACATGTGTTTGTACATCGGTAAAGGCAGCAGTATTGTTGTACGCACTTTCTTGTAGTCCGGGCACCAGTTTGTAGACGATGTCCTGCATCACTCGGTCCAGCTTGAGGTTGAGTAAAGGCTGCGTTTCATGGATTTTGATGTTGCACATTGGACAGTACTTGCTCGTTTGCAGGTATTTTACAATACAACTTTTGCAAACTGTAGAGCAGAGAGAAAGGAAATACATGTAATCATCATTCTGATACTTTATGTAAATAACATTAATTATTTGGTCCAGTTCTGTTTGAACTCACATGTGTGCAAACATTCTGTAATTGTTGTGGCATCGATGAAGTAACCCGCACACAGGTAGCAGACAATGTGTTCGTTCAGGTCCTTGAGTTTCAACTTAACCTCCTCCTGTCAAGAAAAACAAACAAGCGTTAAAAAATAAACTTAACGTGTAAAAGTTTAAATGGCGCACAACTTCTTTAAAACAAGCAAACGGCTCGCCCTAAAGTGAGATACTGAGCATCAAACCACACCAATGATTCAGCACCACATATTAGTGGTTTTCGTTATCATAACATTGGGTTAAAGTTCGTCATGCATCGGTCAAAAGTTGATCCCGGAAAAGCCAGTTAACAATTACCTTTGTCCTACATATGGAAAGTAGGAAGGTAAACAACGATAAGAAAGTAGAAATGTTTTAACCAGGAAAGATAATGTTTCCACATGTTAAAACAAAAAGTGATTTGACAGAGTGGGTTTACATTGGTTTACTGGACTAACGAGTCCAGTTGAGACGAACGACACGAGTCTAAACAGCAAATTAAACGATAAAGAAAACACAAACTTGGCCTAAAAAAGGCACTTAAAAAAGTTAATGTAGGCCGTGTTACTAATTCACGAGCACCTACAATGACAAGATATGCTTGAAGTAAATACATCTGCATTTTCATGGTTGTTTGTAGTTTGAATTTTTATGATTTTTGCACTTATTGTAAGTCGCTTTGGATAAAAACGACAGCCAACTGAAATGTAATAACAACGCGGTGTGTTTCCGTTAAACACAAACCAACGGCAGTTCAAATCAAACAACCGTTAACGTCCCAGTCCACACACATATCGCTTAAACTACAAGTAAACTCCCAAGTTAAGAAAATAAAAACAGCCCTGTGTATCTTTAAATGTGTGTGATAACATTGACTCCATCATCCTCCTCATGATGATGCTGCTCCACTGTTCAGGCGGAACAACACGGGTGTACAGTCTCCGTCCACGCATGCTCAAACACGGCTCTCTCCATCAGCGCTGCGAAGAGGACAACCATTTCCCGCGAAAACGTGTGTTTTTTCCGGCCCCTTCTGCAGTTTGCCCGCCCGTACGGTTCTGCCCCAGTGCGGAGGAGGTCGAATCACATGCCCACTCACCTCGTTTCTCAGCGGGTCCAGTTTGTAGACGGACTGAAGCTGATTTCGTAGCCGCATCGCTATGGCCATCGGTCCTTGCTCCGCCATCTTTGGGAATTATGCTTACTTCCGGGTAAACCGGATGTGGTCTTTTGAGCAAACTGAAGGAGGCGGGTAACATTTAAACAATTAAATAAATAATTATATACAAGCATTATAAATGGATGAATACAAAGTCACTTTATAAATAAATGGGTAGGTAAAATATAAAAACAAATTATAATTAAAGGGCCACGAAACTATACAATACAAATACACATACACAACACAGATGATTAAAAAGTACCCTTAATAAAAAATTACACAAAAAGAAATGATACATTAATACATTGATACATTAAACTGACTTTACTTAATAAAACACTCGTTTTTTGTATTCAAGCCAACCCTAACTTAACCTATTAAAGGTATTTTAATATATTATCCTGAAGCTTTGCTGCATGGTTTACAGCAAACTATAATTGTTTCTTGTGTCTTTTATTTTGAGCTGAACTCAGTGGTGTTCTTATAAGCTTCCCAATGTGTTTAAGAGAAACAATCCTACCAAAACATTAAAACCACCTCACTTCTTTGCACTTTGAATAACAAATAGATTTAGGTTTTAAGAGGTTAAGAATTCCTTAAATGTAGATTCAATTATCAAGGCAAGTTCTTTAGCTGATCAAACCTTATCCAACAAATCATTCTCCAGATAGATGCAAGGCCACTCTAGGATTAGCTCTGTGAACACACACTTGAGTTGTTAGTCTCTGCTCTTGGCAATAGAGGGCACTGCAGGCACACACTTCAATCAGTTGGTTGCGGCCTTTGACATCTGAGGAAGTGTATGTGTTATTAAGTAAAGCAATGTTATTCAGTGACTCCTGCACTCAGGAGTCTAATTTAGTTGTTTGGAGATGTCATTAAAATGCCTGAATGTCCTTCTTTATCTGGGTGCCAGGCCTTTAAGGTGTCTTTAGACATGTATGCACACACAACCTTCATGTCTAAAACCAATATGGACTTTGCCATTGTATTGTAGTCTTTGTTTTACAACCCATGCAGATCCACTTATATTGGAACCACTTATAATGGGATCAAGTTGTAAATGTGTATACAGTAGGCTGTATTGGCGTTTTAGAAGCCAGATGATCAAATGCACAGATGTCCATGGCACTGGCCCAGTTTGAATTGATGTTGTTGTCCCATTGAAGGTACTTAAACCACATAACATGGGGAAAAGAGTGCTAAGATACCAGACCTGAAGATGTGGGGAAACACCATTTCAACACAATCCTCAGCAACACAGAGAACATGGTGGGTCTTGTTACCTAAACCTCTGACATCCTGAGACCTACAGTACTCTGGCATCATGGAGGGTGGGCTGCTCTCGGCACTGCACGCAATCCCATTAGATCTGATACATTATATGAGATACCTTGATATGGATCTTATCGAGATACTATATCCAATATCTGTTATAAATAGATCACCTCAAAACCACAGAATAACACTCGGAAAATGTTGAGAATGTACAAAAAAATGAAGGTGCAAAGTGGTACAGATTAGATTAGATAAAATGTACTTTATTGACCTCAAAATGTAAAGCTGTTTTGTTCCAGCAGCATGGTATAACTAAAAGGCTTTGCAGATAAAGGTATACACATAGGCCGCATATAAATACATTCCAAAAGTGTGCAAGTAAAAAAAATGCTATGGGGTAGTTTGAGTATAATATCTACAAGCTAGGGTTATTACAACGGGATAAACTTGTTGAGCTTGCCGTTCTTGGTTGAATGTTAAAATGAGTTTGACTTTCTTAAAAAGCACTTATTACAGCCACAATATAAACATTTATATAAGATAAGTGAAGTTGAAAATGGATGTTTCATAAAAAAAACAGAAAAGCTAAACTGAGTTTAATTGGCTTTACATATCTAACCTTTGCAGCGGTAACTCTTTCACTTAAAAGAGAGCCTGTGACTGAAGTGTTTGACCCTCCCCCCCTCACTGTTTGGGGGTTGAATGAGTCCTCCTCTCCCCTCCCCGAACAACAACCATGGAGGGGGCTCTTGAGAAAAGAACTGCACCGTTGGCTCTGTGGCAGCAGCAGAGGCCTGTGGTTGTCCTGGGCAGCTCTCAGACCCGTGTTTAAATATGTGTGATTATGAAGTAGTGTTTTCAAATGAAAGAGTGTGTGGGCTCCACAAACATTTACTTACATAATCACATGGCTTATACAGTTGGGTTAGCATTATTTAAATCAACAGTATGCATTGTGTTGTGCTGGTATTTATTCAGGCTTGTGCAGTGGTGAGAAGTCTTATGGGTTTATTCATATAATTGATCCAAGGTTTTTACACAGACATGGGTTTAAAGAAGTTTATTTTTCCGCATATCACTTACAATTATTTAAACATGGTAAAATGCAAAGTAAAGACTTGTGGAAAACTGTTCAAATGGGGAAGAAAATGTATTATTGGTTGAGGCTGAGTTAGCGCCTACCCTGTTTCAACAGGTCGACATATTGGTATTATATGTGGAGGTCTCCTTGATCCCTCCCAGAGGGCTTCCAACCTGTGGACCACCCAAAAGCTGCCGTCCCAAACAAAGACTCGCCCTTCATTCATCCTTTTGTAATTTTGTAACAGAATGACTGGCAAGTTTGTCTAATTCCAACCACCTCAGTGAGGCTGCGCAAACGGCTATGTGCAACCCATTTATTGTGACAGTTAAATATGGCATGAATGCTTTGTTTATGTCTATGTCAAGACTCAAAATGGATGCAGAGAAGAAGAACTTCATCCACTGCCTTATAACGTGAGCTTTCCAAGTGTGCAGTGTGCAGGTTTAACAAAGCTTCTTTCATTCCTTAAAGTCTTCCCATTCATTATTTAGAGAGAGAGGACATGTTACACCTTGGATTTTTTTTCTTTGTTAAGATGAAAGGACAAGCACTTGCCAATGAAATGAGAATGAGATTCAGTCAATCTAAATTGGAAAAAAATAAAAGGCACAAGCAATATATTTTCCCTCTTGGCAGCCTTTTTCAGTTTGAAGAGCCGTTGTGATCAGTCTCGCTTCACCGAGCCTTCATAGTCAGGCCTTGTGTCCCCTGCTGTCTGCCATTTCCTCTTGCCATGTAACGTCTTATCTGCTGGGCCCGCGAGGTCACTGCTTATCTGATTGACAGGGCTTTGACTCCACGCAATATCCAAATAACCTGAGGGCCTGGAGGCGCAGGAGGATCACAGCGTGGTAACATCCAACAGTCGGGAGAGAGTGAAGGAAGAGGCAAAAAAGCCGACGAGAAAGGAGAGGATCAAGACGGAATTATTATTATTATTTATTGGGAATGACTGATTTATCTGACGGATCAAACACCTGCCAGGACTACAAAGAGGGTGCAATCATGAAGAATGTGAAGATTACTTTTCAATGAGAAATGACAGATATACAAAAGCGAGGACTTATTACAAAGTTCTCCTCTCTGTCTGTACGTGGGATGGATGTACGCTTTTACCCCGCGCAATGAAACCACGCATGAGGGAACTCCTTGAAACCATGAGGGTCTGAATCAACTGAAAACTCACTGAGCTGATAGGGACCCCATTTACCTTTGTCCTGGACATCCTGTGCCAAAACAACTACACAGCCACCCTGCTACTCGAATCCACGGTCCGCCATGCCAAAAGGAGGCCCCCATCACTCTCTCTCTCTCCCTCTCTTGTAGAGCAATCAGAGCATGCAGGGATGGACTGCAGCTTTTGTGTCTTTTGCTCCAGCAATTGGCCGCCAAGTGGCAAGCTAATGACGAGAGCCCTCTTGGAATGACTCCAGCGAAGTACAGCTTGTGCTGCCTGATGGGCGAGGGCATAATGGATGATGTAGGGCAAGCCCTTAGGCCTCCCCTCTGGCACCAAACCCAACCTCCCAGTATCACAATCGAAATCACCTCCAGTGCCGGACAAAATACACGGACAGGAATTTGTATCATTGGGAAAATGAAGCCAGGATTTTTTGGATGAGTCACATATTCGCATAGCATGTGCAAACATACAACGTGCAATGAATGAAGGCGTCGGATACAGTGTGAACTAACCAAATACACATGTTTATACAAATCACTGTTGATAATAACACGACAACTGGACAATATGTTTGTACTGTGAGGTTTCAATTATGTGCATCACATTAAAGCCCTATTATGCTTTTTGAGGTTTTCCCTTTCCTGTAGTGTGTGTTATATTACATTACATCACATTGCATTTTGCCGACACTTTTATCCAAAGCGACTTACAATAAGTACGTTCGACCAGGAAGACACAACCTTGAAGAAAACAGAATCATATATATTATATGTTTTGGATGCATGTAAATGGTCTGGAAAGATTTAAATCCCAAAGTTCTCTCCTTTGTTTTTCTATTACGTAGTGACATGAGATGGGGTCGTTACTCAAAAAAGTAATATATTACATATTACTTTAAAAAAAAAAAAAGTAATATATGTTGTATGCTGTTGACTCAGCCATGTTGATGCACTGCATGTCGCGCAAATGTTACGTAAATATAAACCTGCGGCGGAAACCCCTCTTGTCTGTCAGAGGGAGAATCTAGTAATTCTTCATGTTAGTATAGGGCAGGCTAACTGGAGTGTGATTACTGATTTTATAAAAGTAACGAAGTAACGCGTGTCGGGCAATGTTTAACTGTAGTGTGATTACACTACTCCGTTACAGACAAAAGTAATATTATTACAGTATAATTATTCCAGTATGTTATTATTACAGTAACGCGTTACTTTGTAAACACATTACACCCAACTCTGGACATGACTATGTAACACTAGCGCTTCTATTGGCTAGCGCTTCAAAAGCATTGCACGTCGTAGGCTAGGGGGCGTGACTACTGTAAGCGGTTGAACAATCAGAGCAGACTGGGCTCTGGTTTCAGACAGAGGGTGAAAAGAGGTACTGCAGCACAGGCAGTCTGTGAAAAATAAAGAGCTTTTTGAATATTAAAGCATGGAGACATGTCCCAGGAGAGACACTATAAGCTAATGTCAACTTGAAAAACATTATTTATCTTATTTATCTATTTCCTTAAGCCTATATGAATAACATCATTTATTTGTGGTCGGTATGTGTAGTTTCTTGCTATTCAGCTTGTTAAAGTGAAACTTAATTCGTACATTTGATCATTAAAGCCCTTTTGACGTCTCTCTTGCACCGGGTCACACGCATGCAACTAATGAAAATAGATAATGCACATAGACATCTTTGTAGTCGCTTTGACCAGAACTCTATTTTTCTGTTGTTGTAAAAAACCTTTTGTGAAAGAGAAGTGTATAACTTACTAATAAAGTGCAACTGCAACTTTCACATATCCCCGCCTGTGGGAAGTCGGGATGCCTTTGAAAGCTGTCGTCCTCAGTTAAGATAAGCTAGAGGCCAAATCATGAATGGCACGATTGGAAGATGCTGAGATAAGACGCGTTTGCCAGCAAGAACAAGTTGGCCTGCCAGTGTCAGAGAAAAAGAAAGCTCCGTATTAAATCTTATTAATGTGGCACAAAAGAGCTTTGTCTGTCATCTATTGAATTTTCATTAATCACGTGCGTGTGCGTGTGTGCAGCTTTGTGGGGAGTGTATGTGTGTGAAGAATTTGTGTCAAGGGCACACAAGTGCACACACAAGATGCAGTGATCCGTGATAACTTTCAAGCGTCTCGGTTATCTCGGGATTATCAAAGGACTTTGACTTTGCTCCACGAGGAGGATGAAACATAAAGCTTCTAATTGTAAAATAAGGGAAAAAAACACTTAAGGTTGAAGGTCTGTGGAATAGTTAAGTGGATGCTGAGTTGAAACTGGGAAGACTTCAAAAGCATAAGGCCTCATTAACACAAAACCTATTGCTTCATTACTGTATCCTTAAATTGAGTAATGCTCCCAACCTCCCTAAAACATGTTGGTAGACTCTTTCTCTCTCACACACACACACACACACACACACACACACACACACACACACGGTCAGATAAGGTGATTTGTTGCATGTGCTCATAATCCACCCAATCATAACACGAAGCAAGTCATGTTATTTATGAATCGGGGTATGTTGCATAACAGAGAATTTCAGTAGCTTTTGCAAAGATATAAATTACAACAACCCGTCTTATTCTGATGTTCACGATTGCTCATCTCTCACGTGAGAGGAACAACATGTAACGGGGCTTTCTGAGTCCATTCATGCAGGAGACCCAGCTCAACCTGCCCACACTGATCTCTCTTTTGAAATGCAAGACACACAAAGAGGACTGGCGCACTTGCTCCTCTTGTCATGTGCCGTGTCTGCTCTGCGCCGGGAGGTGCACGCTCGCTTATCTCAAAGCCATGTTGTTGTATCTTCATGGCCATTTAAGAGAATGAGGGTGAAGGGATAACAAAGTCAGCAGAGAGGAAGCGTCGCCTAAATCCCCATGAAGGCTGTCTAGGCCGGGGCTAGACCGATATCATGTTTCTCGGTATGGGATTTGTATTCAATCTGAGTATTTGCCATTTATGAAGTATGATGAATCTCTTTTGACAACGACATACATCGTCTTGGGTTGTCGTGATGGTTTAGTTTTATACACTGTTTCAAAACATAATTGGTGTTTATTCTTTTTGGATACATTCTTCATTTAAAGGTGGGGTAGGTAAGTTTCAGAAACCGGCTCGAGATACACTTTTTGTTATATTCCATGGAATGCTCTTAACATCCCGATAGCAATGAATATCTGAAGTGCTTTGACAAAAAATCCATAAAAAAATGTCATCTGTTAGAAGCCGTAATACTGTAAAAAGTACAACCGATTGGATGGCCTACCTGCCTGTCAGCCTTCCATCGGGGCACAAACTGATCTCGTGGCCTCATTGGTCATGTGCGCGTTCGTGTGTGTTGGAGGAGGGGCTCTGTAAGGAAGTGGCAGATTTTCTCCAGTTGTGTATTTTCAAATTCTAGCGATCTCGAGCCGGTTTCTGAAACTTACCTACCCCACCTTTAAGGTTGGTACATAAAGTTTCCTGGATCAATTAAAGGTACGTTGTTGTGTTTCTGACCACCAGAGATGCCACATGTGTGTATGTAGGTGAGCGATACACTTTCCGCTACCTGCCTGTGATTGAAACTCAGTATTGGACAAGAAAAAGGCTGATCTACAGATTTCATGTTTCAGGATATGAACAAAAATCTACTTTGCAAATGTTTTATAGCAAATGCTTTGTGGAAGAAAAGCAAACAGGGCCCCTTCACAAGGTACATTGTGCAGATCTGTTTACACTCACCTGCTTACCCATGTTGTATCACTTTGGTGGAGAGATGTAGTGCCCTCAAAATTCGAGACACTTCTAAGAAAGAGTTCCTCTGGGGGTCCACACTGAATAATGGGATGATCTTGGTATACAATTGGGTTGAATGGCAACAAAAGACATGCAAAGGTTTGACAAATTGGGACAGTGCAGGAGATGAGGGGAGGGAATATCACTGCTACCAGGATGTAAAGAAATAAGGAGCCTTATTACAAACAGTGCCATCTAGCTGCAATGAAGTGCTCCAGACCAAGGACGATAACTTGTAAAGACACAATTAGTAATGAGTTAAAGCTGTATTCAAGTTTTATGACAAGGTTTTGTTGTATACCGTATCGGTCTTGTAACTCGGTCGACTGCGTAGAACACGGTGGCCTGTAGCACCAGTTTGCAACATCCAGATACATGAACATCAAAGCATGACGGGGAGAATGGCGTGAGCTTCTGTGTGTGAATGGAGTGTGTGCATGCATCTTGAGGGAGATAATGGAAAACCTTTGATGCCGACGAGTGATTTGGTTCAAGCTTTCTGGCACATTATTTCCCTTTTGGAACTTTGATGAGGACCCAGAAGAGAAGACCCTTATTGCCTGCACTTACTGAGTCAATAATGGAATTGTTTTGGAGATTTCAAACCCCGTCTCGTCTTCTTCTCTTCCAGCCTCACATGCAGGCAGTCTTTCATCTATCTCTGCCATCTTCTTTCATAGCATGCAACTGCGGAGATCGCCAACCCGCGCCACCACTTCTCCGAGGAAGCAGAGCTATCAGCACAAGCCGCCCTGATGACGTTCACTCTCACTGACACACACACACACACACACACACACACACACACACACACACACACACACACACACACACACACACACACACACACACACACACACACACACACACACACACACACACACACACACACACACACACACACACACACACAGCTGATGAGTGTTGCGTTTATACAACAATGTCATAATGTATATGATAGTCAAAAGACATACAGTTGCAAGAAAAAGTGAACCCTTTGGAATGACCTGGATTTCTGCATAAGGTGGTCATAACATGTGTTCTGATCTTCATCTAAGTCAAAACACAGTCTACTTAAACTAATACCACACAAACAATGATATGTTTTCGTGTTTTTATTGAACACACCATGTAAACATTCACAGCAGGGTGGAACAAGTATGTGAACCCCTCGGCTAAAGACTTCTTCAAGAGCTAATTGGAGTCAGGAGTCAGCCAACCTGGAGTCCAATCAATGAGACGAGATTGGAGGTGTTGGATAAAGCTGCCCTGCCCTATAGAAAATACACACCAGTTTTGAATTTGCTATTCTTAAGAAGCATTGCCAGATGTGAACCATGCCTCGCACAAAAGAGCTCTCAGAAGACCTACCATTAAGAATTGTTGACTTGCATAAAGCTGGAAAGGGTTCCAGAAGTATCTCTGAAAGCCTTGATGGTCATCAGTCCACGGGAAGACAAGTTGTCTATACATGGATACATTTCAGCACTGTTGCTACTCTCCCTAGGAGCAGAGTTGGGTGTAATACTATTACTTTTGTCGGTAATGGAGTAGTGTAACGCGCTACTTTTACAATTCAGTAATCACACTACAGTTACTAACATTGCCCCGACACGCGTTACTTCGTTACTTTCTAAAATCAGTCATAATCAAACCTCAACAAACACCTGCAAAGAACACATGCTAAGGTGAAGCTAACGCACATAGCTGTTGTTTATTTATATCACACACGTAGTTCTTCTTCTCTGTTTTCCGGTTGTTGCCTGTTTTGAATGACGAATACACACTACCGCCGCCTGCTGGTAAGGAGAGGTATTGCCACTCACGCATGCGCAGTTCGTACGTGCTCGGCTGAAGTCTTTGCGGTGTCTGGTTCCAGTGCAACACATGACCAACACGCAGGAGAACACGCCGACGCAACAGCGTGAGCAGAGATAGACTGCGCAAAATATACAGATAGCAGGAGACAGAGGACAGCCACGGTCAGATAGCAGGAGACAGAGGACAGCCACGGTCAGATAGCAGGAGACAGAGGACAGCCACGGTCAGATAGGAAAACATTCAGGATCTGGATCAGTCTTATGCGACAATGGAAACTGAACTAAAGAGAACATTTGAAACTTTAGCAGTCGGCGTGATCTGCCTGCAGGGAGGGGCGGGCCGGCCCTGCGACTAAAGTAACGAGTAAAGTAACGAATAAAGTAACGAGTTACTTTATGTAGAGCAGGCATGGGCAACTTTGATGGTGGTGGGGGCCACATCATTGATGTACTGGCCACCAGGGGGCTGCAGATTCACTTGGAACACACACACACACAAAAATTCCATGTGTTGTATGTCATTATTAACAAATATACTAAGTCTGACATCTTCATTGACATTTTACAATCAAAGGGAACATCCTCTAATAAGCTCACTAAACAAATATCAGTTCACAGAAATGTTATTTCATTTTTACAAGTGGCATGTTTGTATTGAACAGGTTATTAAACAGTGGAATAAAACTATTTTAAACTATTGGAAAGCACGGAAAATGTGTGTGTATTGAGATTAACCATTAAGATGACGTAAACATGAAGTCATGAACACTAACCCAGACAATAGTTGTCTAACTTGAACCTAAAACACTTGTAGCCAGTCTCTGCAACACAGACACCTGTCAGCCCGCACTCTGCTGTTCCTCAGCGCCACCCTCCCTCCCTCCCGCTGAAATTATGAATGAAAAGCGTAGTAATCATAGATAACACGGCAGGGTCCGGGACAGTTTGTTTTCATCTGATTTCAAATAAACAAAGTCTTGGTTTTAAGAATATTAAACTTGTTTTGCCAAATTCAGATGATAAATACAACTTTTAAGCTTGTAAAGGCATAATTACAAGAGGCAACTTAACGTCACAGCAGGCATAACAACAGCCGGTGTTTCTTGTGAGGGTTTCCCTGGGAAACAAACACAATACTGCGTCACAGATTATTTTGCGGTATTTGAAATCATGTACGGAGCTCGCGACGTAACTAGGAGTCTAGTGGACGGTATCAGAACTACAAGTAAAACAAATAAAAAATATATTTAAAAAACATTTTAAATTTTTTTTTGATTAATTACGTTGTTTATAAATTAATCTGAGGGCCGCAAAAAGAGGA
The DNA here is from genome assembly GCF_902827115.2 of Pseudochaenichthys georgianus. Taxonomy (NCBI): domain Eukaryota; kingdom Metazoa; phylum Chordata; class Actinopteri; order Perciformes; family Channichthyidae; genus Pseudochaenichthys; species Pseudochaenichthys georgianus. The sequence goes on along the minus strand of NC_047512.1, from coordinate 7,383,167 downwards.
GGTGGGGGCCGCATGCGGCCCGCGGGCCGCCATTTGCCCATCCCTGATGTAGAGAGTAACGAAGTAGTGTAATATATAACTTTTTTTTAAAGTAATATGTCATATGTAATATATTACTTTTTTTTAGTAACGACCCCATCTCAGCCTAGGAGTGGCCATCCTGTAAAGATGACTGCAAGAGCACTGCGCAGAATGCTCAATGAGGTGAAGAAGAATCCTAGAGTGTCAGCTAGAGACTTAAAGAACTCTCTGGCACATGCTAACATCTCTGTTGACGAATCTACGATACGTAAAACACTGAACAAGAATGGAGTTCATGGGAGGACACCACGGAGGAAGCCACTGCTGTCCAGAGAAAACATTGCTGCACGTTTGAAGTTTGCAAAAGAGCACCTGGATGTTCCACAGCACTACCGGCAACATGTTCTGTGGACAGATGAAACCAACGTTGAGTTGTTTGGAAGGAACACACAACGCTATGTGTGGAGAATCCAAAGGGTCACATACTTTTTCTTGCAACTGTACATCTAGATGACATAACGCAACATGGCATTGCGTAATGAAACAAAAATGCAATTAGCTGAAAATATACCATACGATGGTCATATGTTTCTTCTTTAGAGACACAAGATTTTCATTAAAAAAACATAAATAAGCAGCTGTACTTTTGCAGTGTTTAAAGAAAACATTATTACTGTAAGGATTCAAGGCTTTTATTGCCATGTGTACTACAGTGTAGTTATGACAATGACAATATTAGGTCAAAGGCTATTTCCAATAATTGCATTAGTTTAGAAAAATATAAAAACAGCCCAAATGGATTGATCTGTTACCTTTGTTCCTGTCCACCACACTGAACTCTAAACCAGAGTCCAGTCACTGATTCATTCTGAAATTAAGAAAAGACCAAGCATCATGCTTTAAGTAATTACAGGGAATCAAAGACTGAGTGGTGTACGATCAAAGGAAGGCATTATTCTGTAATCCGGGGGTGGTGCACATCGTTTGTAATCTGGTCACTGTGTTCCACCGCTGTTTGACATTTATTTACTGTATAAAAACGATACAATTATGGATCTGCTAGTGCTGTTGTTTACTTTTGCCAAGCCCTGAGTGCCCTGACCCGCTTTGTGAAATATAGATTTCCTCTCGCCCCTGTTTGCTCTCTGCAGTCCAAGGTGTGCTCTCTTGCTTGCCCTTGGCTTTGGGTCGGGGGACGTCTGGCTGCTTCCTGGTCTGGGATGTAGGCTGAGAGATTAACGGGGATAGAGTTTTGGCGGCTCTCAGGTTTTGCATGTTTGTTCAGTGTTAAGATGTGGAGAATTGACATCCTGTCTATCAACTCAATCAATCAATGTTTATTTATAGCCAATATCACAAATGTTACATTTGTCTCAGTGGTCTTCACAGTTTGTACAGAATATCAGTTTGACAATACGACACCCTCTGTCCTTAGACCCTCACATCGTACAAGGAAACACTTCCGGAGAAAACCCACAGTTTAAAGGGAAACATGGGAGAAACCTCAACTGGCTGCTAAATCGGTTTTCTCTTTTTCAACTGTGTAGTTTAGGATGCTTTGAATACCAGAATTAAGACTGTCGCAGGGATAAGCAAAAGCATCAGTTGTTATAAAAAAATGTTTATATTCAAGTGTCAAAGACTTCTTGTTAGTAGGGAGCAAAGATAAAAGGGATGTGATCCTGAAGTAAAACGTTGGGGTGGTAGCCCTGTGTTCAAGTCTGACAGGACTCATTTAAACCCAGAACAGGACCTTGTATTATCATAAGTTGTCTTAGACCCCATTTACGTGGGAACGTTTGCGTCTACGCACCGTATGCGTTTTCAAAAAAGTCTTCCGTTCACACGCATTCGGCTCAATTAACGTGTCCGTTCACACGAGACCGCTGGAAACGCTGTAGTACATATACCGGGCCTGTAAGTGGCGCCGCTGCCGCCACAAAATACACCAAAAGCAGCGAAGAAGATCCCGGAGCATGGTTGCCATGGTTGCCCTTCTGTTTATGGACGGCGTGTGCTCCTGCTGTAAATCTCTCCGGTAGTCCACCAGCGGATGAAAAACACCCACCTCTCCGCCTCTTCCAAGGGACGAGGGGACCGTGCGGCAGAGTTTCCGTTAACATTTTATTTTCCCCGGTCAACATGTCCGTTAAAGTTGAAATCTTCCGGACAAAATTAGAGAAGTCAGAGGTCTTCTTTGTTATTTATTGAGCTTTACAACAAATTGATAACAACTCTATACAATAATATAAGAATAATAAACGGAGCCTCTCTCTTCCTCCCCCTCTTCTGAGAGCCCAGCAGCTGATCTCTGAGCAGGAGACGTGGGGAGAGGGAGGCGGGGCTATTTCATCGTTGAAAATGATCGTATAGAGGCGTACACATGGAGCCGTTTGCCTCCCCAAAGTGTTCCGTTTGCAGATCTATCCACCTTGGGACCCGTTATCGTTTGCGGAATCCGTTTCTATCGTTTTGTTATACGGCCTCGTGTAAACGAAAGGGCTATACGCAAGAGAAACTGTGGATACAACCTGTATCGTCCTCGTGTAAACGGGGTCTTAGTGCCTTAACATAACCGAACCTTTACCAAAATGGTGTCGGATGAGAAAACAATTGTATTTTTGAAAATCAAATGTCCAACTTGAGTAAATTCCAATTGAATCCCTTTCGTCTTAGAGTTGTGAGATGTACAATGCATGAGTTTGCAAGCTAATCTGGTCATTATAATGTCCTTTCATAGAAATCCCAATCACCCTTTACCTTTGTGTCTTCTTGAAATGCCTTTGAGCCTCGGGAGATTTGGATCTTTTGTCACATGTCGCTCATTTTATCTGTATCTCCGAGCAGAAATTCCATAACGATGATGTTAAAACGAACACACTGGCTTAAATGCAACTATATAATCACAACCTCCTGCGTTCGGATCTGGCCCTTGATCTTTGTTGCATGTCATCTGTGTCTCTTTAAATGATCAAATAAAGTATTTGCTTTATTTTATATAAAACGGTGTTTGTCAGAGAGAGAGATACCGAGATCAAAAGATAGCAGATTTGAACCAAGCCTCTGACCTGGAGTCAGACTGAGTACCCATTGTCTGGTCGCACTGCTCCGCTGTAAGGCTTGGACACAGCTGGTTATGTTGGATGTTTGGCGAGGACAACCAGTTCAGTGCACACATTTCCCCACTAATGGAGAATCCGTGAGTGAGAGCCTTTAATTGTCTGATAGGTGGGTGGATCAAAGATATGATATGATTAAAGGACAACTTAAGCACGAAGCTTCATGTGAAATAAGTGGACAAAGGATTCTTCAAGCATTTCTGTTGCATGTAGTCACCCTTTTTGAAGACTCGGTCATGAGGAAACAAGTGGTTTTATAACAATGGTTTCAAATTCCTTGTTTTTATTTTTAGATCAATTCAAACGTCTTCTGTTGTTAATACATGTACATTAAATGGATGAACAGGTTCATTATTTAGCATTGTATTACAGCCTTCAGCAACTATTTTAAAGTGGTGCTTTGTGTACTTTTATGTAATACATCTTCACACAAAATAAAGTAGCCTCTCTACCTCCTTGTTTTTCCTGCCAGACCAAGCACATGGTGATCAATTTATCCGTGAATTTTGACACATCCTTCACAAACATCTGGCTCTGCCCCTGAGGAGGAAAGCAGGGCACCACTTGATCCCACAACAAAAGAGTTTCCTGGTGACATTTCGATGACGCCAAAGGTATAAGTCATAGCTATCTGGTTTCATGCCTTGTGATTAAACCCTGTTTATCTCTGATTTCTAGCTTGAGGTAGGAGTTGGTCGTATTCTAAATTGCTGGTCTTCACAGACAACAAGAATGATACATTAACTCATCCTTTATCAAGTCAACCTAAATCATGTTGCATTCCTGTTTAATCAAAGATCTTTAATCAGCGCTCCTGCTGCCAGCGCTTTGATAAGCCAGAGGAGCCAGTCCGCTGAGGATGGAGTAAATCTCCTCGACCGGGCGCTGAATCATCTGTAGGTGGTCTAATCATCTCGGATCCTTACCCAGACTCATCTTCACTGGCATTTTCTCCACTTGGTTACTTCACTTGAGTCTGTGACACACACACACACACACACACACACACACACACACACACACACACACACACACACACACACACACACACACACACACACACACACACACACACACACACACACACACACACACACACACACACACACACACACACACACACACACACACACGCACACGCACACACGGCCCACAAATGTGGTTGAGCTGACCCAAGAAGACAAATCAGAAAAGCCCTGGGGCTCGGCCTGCCCGACCAAAGGGATGAGGTCATCCGACAGGACCTAATTTTCTCTCAAATTGCACCTCTGATCAGCGCGGTGTTTCCTGCAACAATTACACTGACCTCTAGTCCTCATTAGCAAATAGTGTGGCGGAGGGAAACAAACGTACAAGCCCACTTGGTTTGTGAGCAGCAGGATGTTCGGTTCAGGCAGTGTTTTTTCTATCCCTTGCCTTTATCTCCATCATGTCTTGAGGCGTCTTCTCAACATCACCTTCTGATTAGTGCATCGTGTGCTGGGAGTCTGACGATCAGAGAGCCTACAGGAAGTCATGGTGCTACGTCCCTCACAAGAAGCCAGTTTGAGCTTTGGACAAAGGCCCATAGATTGATTAATAAAAAATAAGGGAATAAATGACTTTTCCCATCTTTAAAAATCAATACGCAGACATAAAATATAAGGTTTGGTTAAGTCAAGTAATGCATTTAGAGTGAAATTGTAAAATCATCTTTTGCATATTTTGTCTTTCGTCTCCCTCAAAGTGAGAGGCTTGCTCAAATGTTAACTCATATTGCAATGAATCAAAACATGCTACAAAAGCATCCAATTAGGAGGCTTATATTTCTTCTTAGCCTAGTGCACACACACCAAGACAAACACACACACACACACACACACACACACACACACACACACACACACACACACACACACACACACACACACACACACACACACACACACACACACACACACACAAACACACACACACACACACACACACACACACACACACACACACACACACACACACACACACACACACACCACACACACACACACACACACCACACACACACACACACACACACACACACACACACACACACACACACACACACACACACTGTTTTAACAGACAGTATGCACCTGGCACCTTGGAGGTCAGATACAGGCCAGCTCCAGTATGATGTGTTTATTATCTTTTAGCCACACGAGCAACTTAGCTTTATAAACGGCAGCGTTCCCCACTTTGTGTAGATCCCTTCTTCACTTAAACAGATCGGCTACCAGTACATTATAACAATCACTTACACACAGTAACATCTCCAACGCGGTCAGGGTGATTGGCACATTAATAGTTAAATATGTCATAAAGAAGTTCTTGGTCCCTTTGGGTTTTGAATAACATATCTTGATAACTATTGGACAAGTTGCCATTAAATGTGGTGCACACAAAATAATCTGTAAGAAACCTTTGTGATCCACGGAATTTTATTTTAGCGCTATCAGCTTGAAATATCCATTTGATGCTTCTTTATAGTGACATCTATAACATATATATCAGGATTCACTTAATAACTGAAATGTCTTCAGTCAAAGTCAGCTTTATTGTCAAGAATTCTACATGTTGTCCATCCAGAAATCTCAAAATATCGTTTCTCGAGGTCCTACAGCAGGGGTGTCAAACTCAAGGCCCGGGGGCCATATTCGGCCCGCGACTTCATTTTATGTGGCCCCACAAGAGCTTGCAAAGAATATAATATGATTATTATACGGTTACATGCTAAAGAAGCAGGTTGCCCATAAACTACATGTCCCACAATGCATCTCAAATATGACTTTTTTCTCAGAATTTGCCTTTTTTTCTTCAAAATATGCATTTTTTCATAGAATTCCTTTCTCTCAGAATTAGATTTTTATTTCAAAATGTCACTTCTATTTATTTTTTCTCCAGAATTTGGCTTTTCTTTTTAAATCATTTTGGGACATACGCACTGAAGAGACTTGCCCTAGACTTCTGCTTTCAGACGTAGTTAATTATGAAGTTATTACCCTATCCGATGATAATCCAATGCAGAGGCAATGATGTAATATAATACATTATTTTATATATATGATATATTTATATATGTATTTTTATATAGTCTTAAAGTTAAAACCGGCCCTTTGAGTGCAACCATAATGCTGATGTGGCCCGCGATGAAATTGAGTTTGACACCCCTGTCCTACAGTGTGACATATATACATCAAACAACAACAGCAACAAAACTAACAAAAAGGGCCTAGATAACCGGGGTATACAGCTTCAGTTACTTTTCTTCATCATGGACAGAATATTTCTCAGTAATGTCTTTAAAAAAAGTCATAGCTACTTAAACTAAATGAATGAGTATGTGTCAATGCCCCCACCTGTTGTTGGAAATAAAAAAATATAAGTTTTAAGAGCTGACTACAAGATGATTTTGTTATCATGATGGAGGAGCTTGATTTATCCAGAAACAGGGGGGGCCTCCATACTAGAGTTGGAAACTGTGATAATTTATCCACGCTGCTCCAGGCCAAGCCGCTCCCACTGAGTCAGGATGATCTACGAGTGTCCGTGAGCCCCAGACACATCTAAATGTTCACCAAACTAATTGGTGCCGCTACAGTGAGAGGTTTTAAATCAGAAGTTATATCACCTGCTGTTTCTAAAAGGGAGAGAGGAGAAACACCTACGGAGATTATTTTATGATTTGTTTAAATTTCCCAGAATGATGTGTCTGTTTGATCTTTGATTTGTGTTTTTTCCGGGAATTGCACAATGTATAGCATTCTGAGCTACTTATTTTAAAAGGAGTTTTAAAAATGTTGTGATGAGGAAGAGGGAAAGACAATTATATCCCTAGGTTCAATTCTCACAAAACACAATATCCCCTTCCATTGTTTACGCAGATGTATCTGCCTCTCAATTCAAATGTCAACTCATCACATCAGTCGATGGACTCCTTAACAGAGTTCAAATCCTGGCTGAGACAACATTTCCTCAACCTCAATGAGAGCAAGACCGAGGTCATCTTTTTTGGACCCCAACCTCCAGCCTCCGGTTTGCACTTCTGGCTCTCTCAATGAAAACATCCTCCCCTCTGTCATGAACCTTGGAGTGATCTTCAATAGCGCTTTTAAATTTGATAAGCAGGTCAGCACCGTAGTCAAGACCTGCTTTTTTAAAATACGACTATTGGCCAAGACCAAGTCGTTTTTATCTTTTAAAGACCTAGAAAGGGTTATTAACGCCTTTGTTACCTCGAGACTGGATTACTGCAACGCTCTGGGGTATGGACCAGGCCTCAATTAGACGCCTACAGCTAGTGCAGAACGCAGCTGCACGTCTTCTCACTGGCCATGAACAGCGTGACCGCATCACCCCAATTCTGGCCTCACTACACTGGCTTCCAGTTCGGTTCCGAATTGATTTTAAACTCCTTTTATTTGTTTTCAAAGCCCTAAATGAGCTGGCTCCGGCCTATGTAGCCAAACTCCTCCATCGCTACACAGCCAGAGCTTTAAGGTCCGCTGACCAGCTGCTGCTGATAGTGCCCAAGACCAGGCTCAAAACCAGAGGTCACCGAGCCTTCGCAGCAGCTGGCCCTAGGCTCTGGAACACTCCACGTGAGGTCGCCCAGACCTAGGGCTTTTTAAATCTACACTTAAAACTCACTTATTCTCTCTGGCCTTCTAGTCAGAGCGGAGCACGACTCCTGACATTTCCCTGTGTGTGATTTTTATTTTTGCTGTTGTAATTAGTTGTCTTCTGTTTGCTATTGTAGTAAAGTGTTTTTATTGCTTGTACAGCACTTTGGCTCGACCAAAAATCGTTTTCAAAATGTGCTATATAAATAAAACTTGATTTGATTTGATATCAGCTTACATCGCACATTACAAACAATTAATTTGCAACTATCAAAATGTTGATATTGCTTTTATTTATCCAAACTCTGGAGCAGTGAGGGTGCTTCAAGAGACACCTTGAATAACAATACATTGGTGAAGATGATAAATAAATGTATGGAAATGTTAGGTTGTTTTGAAAGAAATACATTTCCTTTAACAAATGCCTAACCTATATGAAGGCAGGCAGAAAACTGTAATGTAAGCAAAAGGTTTTTTTATAGAAGACAACAGAACCACGCCGTTCACTGTTGGATGACGACATAATGTCCTTGCAGTATGAAGCCAATCTAGACGATTTTTGTTTTTCTCCAATCCAACAAAAACAATAATGTTACAACCAAGCGCCAACCTGAGCCAATGTGGAAGTGCAAACAACTGCAGTTCACTGAATGACCACTTGAGGCTATCTCCAAAAGGGAGTTCATCTCCATGGAACCCCAAGACTTTACACAGAAATAAAACATTTTTACAGCCTGTAATAAAAAAATATTTTTGGCTCAAGAACGATTTTTCCTATATTCCTATATCTCCAGGCCGTTACGACCAAGATGGCAAGGACTGGAGCTGCTTACTTTCAGCTTCACGACTGCTCTTTAAAAACCTACGGTTGACATCATGGAGACTGCGTACATATTTTATACAGTTCATGGTAAAAACAGGAAAAGCCGGTTTTCATTAGTGCTATCTGTAAACTCTTAGTTTCATCTGATAATAAACTATTATTAATATATACAATTTCTGCTCATGGATCTCATAAACTGTACAATATGGACCTTAAATACATCGATGATTCAACTAGTATTGACAGTTTTTTCCAATGGGAAGCAGGTGAGGGATCACTAACGTGTCCTTGAAGTAGCAACTCAAACTAATTCAATTGGATGTCTACTACAGTAAACAAACTCCGTTGCTAAATGGTTCTACTTTTCTTTTTCCCTTCTTCAGCTGGTTTCTTTTCTTCTTCACTCCAACAAATCTTCTTCATGATTCAGCATCATTCTTTGCAGCAACCCACCACCAAGCGCTGTATCGAGACTGTCCTCAGCCAGAATTTGACCCAGCAAAGTAAAAGGCCGTCCAACATAGTATGCTTTCATTTATCTTAACTCGACACCATACCTCAACTGTCATATCAAACAAATGGGTGGGGATAGATTCAATATTTGACCTTTGCTAAAGAAAATATTAACATATTTCTGTAGTGATCTTGCGCTGGCTGCCATGCTCCTCGTGGAAAATAGAAACTCTCAGTGTTTGTTTGGATGACGTTGAATCTTATGTTCTCGCGCTGCCCTTTGAAGTGTAAAGTTTGTGTTAGCGTGTAGAGACAGCTAATGCAGCCCATACCTGAACTGTACCCGAATTACAAAACATGTTGGAGGAGCTGTCCACACAGAAATGATCAATAGAGCATTATAAAAGGCAGACATTCGACATCCCCTTCGTTGTCTGTTGAGCTGTTACTTCGAGGGACTTGTGAGCAGATAACATGTTCTCGATCAACTCTGCAATAGCATTTGGATTCTGATCATCTTTGAATGCCTAAATGGTATCTTATGCATTTAGGAGACACTGGTTTGGCTTTATATGTATGCATTATACTGGCATTTGATGGCATTCCTAACAATGAATCGTGTTAACCTAACCCTAATGCTTTGTTCGGAGGTAAAAACGTTGCAAACATTATCGCCTTTTGCAAATCTTTCAAGTCTAAACATGCCTTAAACCAATTATAAAACATGTCTTCATTCATCATTGTCTTCCATCTTACTTGATGGACTCTCATTTGCAGTTTTGGTCCAGCCTAAAACAGACCTTTCAAATCAGGTCACACCCCAAAATGCCGCCAGAATTTCATGCAGAAACAAAACTGTGATTGAGAATTATGACCTCATGGCAATTTCATGCCACTTACAACGGATTAAAAGATAGAAAAAGTAATTATAGTTTATTATGTCTGAGGTTTTGTTTCTTGCTCTGTTTTTGTAAGCGCTTCTCCTTAGTGAAACATACCTGGCTGCTACCAAACACATGCTGGCAAGGTCTGAAAACCCTCAGCGAGTTTTCTGTTCCTGCATCACCTTTTGACAGAACAAATGCTCTCTGAAGGCAACGATACAAAAGTCCAAACGAGCTGTCGCACTCAACAGCATCTGCCATGTTTCCATCAGTCATCTTGTCCAACGTGTTACCTTACTCCTACGTGGCAAGCTGACACCACTTTGTGTTCTTTCAAATTGTTTTGATCCTTTTCTGTACAGCTGACACATCAGTGGAGCGGTGCGCTGATCGGGTGCCGAAGCACATGCTCGTGCTTGCTTTCCCTTTGAGGCCGAGTGCCATCCAAGATGGTGGTGCCGTCACTGCAGACACCTGATTCAAACATTTTGCAAATAGTTTGTAAGCAGACACAGTACATGCTAGCTTGTTGGCAGAGTTGCGGCCCTTCCTCGGTTCAACAAGAAGGCAACTGAATCCAGTGAGTGTAAGACAGAGAGAAGCATACACAAGACAATCAAGGACTCTCAACAACAGATTTTGTGAACAAATACAAAATCATCTTTAATATAGAAAGAAACTATTTTCTTTATGACTTTCAAGCATTGCACTAAAGGGTAGAACAGAACAGCACATACACATAAAAGGGACCCGAGCCAACAAAGGTGTGATTGTTACGTAGTGATGTCACTATGTTCAGGAAAAAATCAAAATAGTCCAATGGAGGTATTTCAGGCGGGGGGGGGGGGGGGGGGGGGAGAGAAATTCCCTCTGGAAGGAGATTTGGGATTGTAGCCTTTGCAGACCATTTACATCAGGGGTGTCAAACTCAAGGCCCGGGGGCCAAATCCGCAAGAGCTTTCAAAGAATATAATACGTTTATTATACTGTTACAACTTACATGCCACTTTACTACATGTAAGTATGTTGCCCATAAACTACATGTCCCACAATGCATCTCGTTTTGTGACATGCGCACTGAAGAGACTGGCAATTATTTGCCCTGGACTTCTGCTTTCAAACGTAGTTAGTTATTACCCTATCTGATAATAATCCAATTCAGAGGCAATAATATAATATAATACATTATTTTATATATATATTTATATATATGTATATTTATATAGTAACAACCGGCCCTTTGAGTGCAACCATAATGCTAATGTGGCCCGTGATGAAATTGAGTTTGACACCCCTGATTTACATGCAACATTAACTTTACATTAATGCAAATGTGCTTTTCTTACATGTTTGATTCAGGTTTTGAATTATTCATTTATTATTCCACACATGGCAGTTAATTTAAAACAAAACATGTACACTTTACAAAACATGTACACTTTACAAAACATGTACACTTTACAAAACATGTACACTTATACTGGTTGTTTTATTTCTTTTATTGATAGTGCCTGGTGGAAAGGAGCAGCAATTGAATTGATTCATTTAGGGGAGTTAACCATTGCTTTATTTCCTAGCTATGTTCAGCTCTGTTTTTATACAAATATAACAACTGCACTAAAAATATAATTCAAGCATAATTTCTGTCTTGTAATTAAACACCACGAGACAGTGAAGAACTGTTTCCCAGCTCTGTTGTGACTACGGCCGCCCTGTTGTTCCCCGCTCCAATGGGAGAGGAATCAGTTGTCTGTTTCGGGGGAATCACACTCCTGCAACCTGGCAGAGCCAAACCGAGGGTAACGGTCCAGCGGTCTCCATCCTCGATCCAGAGATCAAACGTTCGCAGGGCGCTTGGGAAGATGATATCGAATGCCACCCAGGGGCTGTAACAAATGACTCAATATTTCTGAGCTTCAAAGCCGCAGTGTACAATGTGGCGTCTGACCTGCGAGGTTGCTGGACTCCATGACATCAGAGCCAGTATCACGTCATGGTCAACATCAGCCCGAGTGCTAATTAATACCAGACAGGGGGATCGTGGACAAAGCTCAGGGCATTACCATTCATCACTGAGCGGCTTACTTTGTTTATTTGCAGATGTAGGACAGAGAATAATAACAGATTGTGCAAATTAGAGGAAAGAAAACCCAAGAGAAGTTAACAAATAAAAAGGTGGGTGAACTTAGTGTGGGGTGTTTCACCGCCTGCCACATCCCTGCCACAGTCTCCTCCGCTCTCCCGGCTCCTCTCTCATGTGGCCCAGCGGTCCGTGAAGTGTCATCAACCTTTATGAGGCTCGGCAACTAAAAGCTTGTACATGAAAGACACTGTTTGCTTTGCTGCCTTTAAATGGACAGAGCAGTGGAGGGAAGACGAAATGAAAGAAGAGAAATGGAGAAAAACAGATGCAACTGATTTGTGGAAGATGTTTTTCCAAACAGTGAGCAACAAGTCCTCCCTGTGCTTTTAAACATGAATTAATGTAGATTCCAGGCGTATTTTAAGTCTGTCTGTGACGCCTCGACTCACCGGCGCGCTGGAATTTCGTAGGGGTGCGAGAATCTTTCAGTAATGGGCATTCCAGCGCAGCAACATTACCACTATTTCCCAACGATCAATCATGGTCAGGGTGCTTCAGGGGGAGACGGAAAGGCTGCAAAGAGTCTGTTTTGTGTGTGAGCGTGTTCCTGTTGGTGGTATTTACAAAGACAGTTTATCTAATAAAAAGACAGTTGTTAATCATATGAATCCTTAGACTTTTAAGTAAAGTTTAGTTCCCATGTTGCCTAAAATAAATGCTATTTAAAGCAGGCCTGAGAGGTTGCTATGGACAATGAATACATATTTGTACACCAGATATCCTTCCTACAGAACATCCTTATACCCTGAGAAGTTATCGTAACCTGTATAACACATATAAATCAACGAGGGGGGAGCGAAACACTGCCAAGGTTATTAGTTTAACTCCTTATGGGGCCACCCATAATAAAAAAGGTATGGTGCTTCAGTGTGTTTCGGATGAAAGCATCTATTGGTACCAAAGCCACCAGTTTATTTTTACAATTCATTACAATTTGTTAATGCTACTGCCTCTTTCAATACTTTCATATTTCTAGGGCGACTGTGGCTGCGAGGGAGTGCGGTCGTCTTTCAACCAGAAGGTTGTGGTTCGATCCCAGCCCGTGCAGTCAACATGTCGATGTATCCTTGGGCGAGATACTGAACCCTGAGTTGCTCCCGGTGGCCAACGGTGTGTGAATGTTAGGTCCTAGAGTGAGGTACACTGCTCTGAATGAATGGGTGTGAATGGGTGAATGACATGTAGTATGTAAAGCGCTTTGAGGGGTCTGGATAAAGCGCTATATAAGCACAGTCCATGTAACATATGTTCACTTTTTTTCAAGAGCTTATTGAACATTAAAGCAAGGAAACATGTCACAGTAGAAGCATAAAATAGGATTATGAACCTGAAAAGGTTAGGTTATTTATTTATTTGTACCCGTAGGTAGATTCTGTTTGCAGAGAAAAATACAAAGGTTCCATCCTGACACTAAAAACAAACACAAACAACAGACACATCTCTAATAAAGGACTAGTAAAAGTACAAGTATACCCTGCTCAACCAAATCTCAAAAATATTTAAAAAACATTTTAAGAAGGAAAACACTAGTACAAACATGGACATTCAAAATTCACAATTCAAAATTAAATAAATAAATAAAAATAGGCATCAGTGTGACGCTCCTATGATGTGTTAATGTGTGCAACAGCTGCTGGGATAAAATGTGCCTAACATGTCCCCTTTAATGCGCACAGATCAACACGAGACACCCCACACTAATTACAGCACATTTCATTTGGCTATCTTTCTATAACAGAATGTATCTTCAGTCGGGATGTGGGATTTATGGCCTCTTTAAGATCAATGGTGACTAAATGATTGTGCAAAGACTTGTGTCACCGCCTGCCCCCATACACAAACAAGTGAGTTTCCCAGTAGGCTGTAGTAGCACACTGTGACAAATATAAAGCCTAACTTTAAAGCCATAAAAGGAAACCCCATAGAAGTTAAATTGTTTCAGCATGTTACATTGTAATGCATGACCTTTCCGCTCTCACTGGATCATCTCATTATTATAACAGTGACTTTACTGTGTGTGTCATGCGGGACGATCCTAAGCTATGACACCTATTGTTACAGTTTCTACTGGATACTGATAAAAGCCCAACTTTCACTTAATGCATAACTCACTTGCATCCCTTTCAGTGGCCAACACCCATTTGATCAGCCACATAATATGCACACACCCTCCTGTTGTATATCAGAGAAGTGGTCTTGTAACACTATGAATTGTTCCCATGCTTAGGTAAGTATGAAGCAATGCACTGTTTATATTATTTCTCCTGCTCATCATCATAACAGATTTAAAAGCCAGGGAAGAAGCCCAGCAATTAATAATGTGCAATTTCATGCTTTTGCTGTAAATTACTTGCACATTGCCGACACAATGTGCTTTATATTGTGCATTTAAACCAGTTATGTGCACGTCTTTCAACGGTTTTATGGCCAGATTTTGTTCGTTTCTGTCCATTTTATTTGCTTCAGTATGCATAATCTCATGTTACTGTATCAAGCTTTATTTTCCATTAAATTATTATCTAGTTTACTGGTGTCCTAATCCAGATCAGCTACATGTGAATCTATTTATCAAGTTTGAAATACAGTGGCTGCTAAGATGTTAAGGTTTTATTGTTTTCTCCAGGAGAACATTTTATTCATCAAAAAGGACTCCGTTGAAAGAGATAATTTCATGACAAACCTTCGTGGACACTTCGCTGTTTGAAAAAGGCCTAATCTTCTGTGAGTGTGTGTTTCAAGGCGGTTGCAGCGTTGATACATCGAGGTGCAGGGCTGCTCCTGACTGTTTGACAGTGACACTGCACATACGCACATTGAGACTTTGGTGGCGGCCGGCACATGTGCTCCGTTTACCGTCAGATCACGTTCAACCCAAACACAGGAGGGAGGCGGACGATGTTGCAAAGCAGAACAAAAGGGCGTTCACCGCCGTACTCCACACATTCTCAGCTAATCAGGAACTGCCCTGCTCGGAGACACAGTGTCCGCCGAAAAGCAGCATGCAGTGATAAGGTCACCAAATTAACTAAAGCTGGAATCAAGAATCTGAAGCCTTTTCTAATCCGTGACCAACACGATTAGAGGGCTTCCACTCAACATACAGTGCTGGTCGCTGGAGGAATCACTCAATGGTCTGAGCTGTTGGACACAGAGAGGAGCACACATTTGGAAAGATTTGCTCCAAATTAAAAAAATAAACTTGTAATTGAAGTTATATAGGCTACTGGTGACGTCCTGAAGAACTGCTCATCCAGTCTTTGTGAGAACTGCCATTTGCTTGATAATTCCAAAACCACAATAGTTTGAGAAATGTAAAGTTTGACAGAGAGCCCAAAGTCCTAGAGCCTTTCATCTAAAATAACAAATGCTTAATGCTCCATTGCTCTAAGACGACACGCTCTTAGAGGCTACCAGCATTACACAATCCAGATCCACTAACACAGGGCGCGCTCTAAAAGATAACATTTAAATCCTATTGTAAATCATAACATATGGCTCTGTATTGCTCCCAAAGCATCCTCAGCTGATTTAACAGCTCTTTTGGGAAAAAGTTAAATAAACTAAAGTGGGTTTTTATTTTGGGGGAAATTGCTTTTCCGTCTATGGGTATTGGGGTTCTTGAATCATGGGCTAGGGGATAGAGGACCTATGCACAATGCACTTTTTGATGTCTTTTATGCATAAATATGTGCCCCCGGTGTGTCGGGGAACTCACGCAGCGTCAGAAAATAAAACCCTTTCTCTTTTCCTCCGTACCCACAACTTTTAAAAACGGGGGTACAACGAGCGGATACAGATTTGCTGCCGATATTACGTAATTTCGGATGGTGGACCCACCGAGAGTTGCTATCAGAAACAATGCCTGACGTGTTTTGGACGTAATATGGTGTTTGTAACATTAGCAAGCCTCGCTAACACTCAGAGCTAACCTGTACTGGAGAGCACATGTGTTTAAAAAGCAGGACATAAAAAAAGGAACTCACTTTGTGATAAACCCGCAAGAGAAAAAGCATTTGAGCTCAATACTGTTTCATAAATAATCCTTGATGTGGTTTAGAACAGGATGGCGTTTTATCACAGCAGAATTTAACTTTATCTCCGGTAGAATTCTGATCAGGCATTAGCTCCGCCTCCTCTTTTTTATTTTTCAAGCTAAGGACCCAAAATCCGCGTTTCTCTATCAGGGCTGGAAAAGAGGGGTATGAGGGATTTCTAAAATGAAAAACACATCATAGACATGTTTTTATATTTTTTAATCTGAGACCCATAATATATGCCTACAAATAGCATGACAGGTGCACTAATAATGATATTGCACTGTTATCGTAGAGTTTGTGTACTTTAGCCTCTTAAAGTAAAGCCTGTTTGACCTAGACACTCAACCCAAACCTGATCCTGATCCAACAAGAGCATTTAAATAAGGTGTGGCTTTGTATTGCAATCTATTGGTAAATTCATTGTTTTACAAGAACACAAAGTCATTCAACTATCCACAAATGTTTACATTGTACGAGAGCATAGTTGTTTTACTCTTCATGGACTGTTTCAGGATAACTACTTGTTGAAGATTTAAAAATAGGATGGACAACAACGTTTTAATGGTAATCTCCTAGAAATCCGAGTATTCTTCCTACAGAGAAAAACACAAAGAAACAGTGAGAACATTTTGTGTCTGGTAATAGCTGTGCAATATGCAAAACAAGTCTGTGTCTTTTCCCAAAGCCTCGTTTCTGAAAAGGTTCCATACATGAGGTAGCGAGGAGAATGCAACACAGGCTAAAAAGACGAACTGGGGAGAGGAGAGAATACACTTTCTCCCTCCCTCTCCTTGCTCAGTGATCCAGCACGGTGAACACAAAAGCTACTGTTTGCCAGTGTGCCGAGGAATCCAACCAGTCAATGACAGAAAAGCCTGAAAAGTGCTTCCCATAGAAAACACGGGCCTGTAAAGGACGCAATGGATCAAAACTCAGAAACACGCCACTCAATGGGAAGTGAGATATGTCATTTGGGGAACACATTTAGTTAAGATTGTGAACAAATAGGGTTCACTTATAATTATAGATCTGACCATGTATGATTTAAGAAAAACAAGTTTCAGTCAGAAGCCTTATACGGTGGCCGAGTGGGTCAAACGCGTTAAAACGGCCCAAAAAACGGCCATTAGGAGAATCGCAATACAGTTAAAAAAAACATGCAAATAAAAAAACACAAATAAGCCAAAACACATGCAAATGAAGAAACATCTTCATCAACTTCACAACTTGAAGAAGGCGCAGCGTTTTCTAAAAGTACAGCAAAAATATGCTGCCAGAAGAAAAACGGAAACAGAGTCACTAAAAAGTGATGAACACAGCTGGATCAGAGCTCTTGTTGAGGTGTTGTAAGTGTGTCGTCAGTATGAAATGACTAGGTTAGCTACGTTAGCTAGCTAGCATACAGCAGATCGGTAATAATTATGAAAGGAATCATCCAATCACTTTGTTAAAATAAGCAGATGAAACTTGTGAAGTGTCCAGTCACAGTGACAGTTGGCCAAATCCCTGAACATCAACACTTTTACTTAAACAGAATGTAATACCTTCTATTTCATGTCTTCTTGGAAAAGTCAGTATCATACATTTCAATTTTACTCTCAAAAGTTGTCCCCTTTGCCAAAACAATGTATATTACTCCACTGTGAAAAAATAAAGAATGTTCATAGTTTTCCCCATTAGACATCATTTCATTGGATCGTAGTCAATCCAGCCCAGATGTCTTCCCTCAGGTCTTCAGACCCTCTGTTGAAAACCACCCATGATAAATCCTCAATGCTTTATGCTGCTTTTAAAGGAGCATCATTCTTGCAGGCAGTTTGCTTTATCACCTATGTTTATCCTGGGAGCACATAGGATACATTGCACACAGAATTAGAGGGTGAAATGCATCTCCATCGAAGTGAAATCTCTTGAGCTATTGCATTTGACCAGTACTTACAACTTGAACTGAATATCTGTCTGAGGAAAAAGAAATGCTCACAAATGAGAATCCTATTTTCAGCCAGAAAATAACTGATGATGTGGTTTACAAGTACCACATTCATGAAGTCATTTTCTATCAACACGGTTTTGTTTCGCAGCATTCATCTTATCAACTATTTACGAGTGAGATTGCAGTGTTTTAGTTTTCTGATTTGGAAAGCTATTTTGCAATGCACCTGATTCTCAAACTGGTATCAATGTTGAAGTCATCTATTTTATTCGGATAGCTGACTTGAGGTCTTATTTTACAAGACATCTTCACAGATTTGATCTTACATAGTTTAGGGAAGATGAATGATGGAATTTAAGAAATAAGTTTCTACCGTCTTCCAAAAATAGATATATGGCATTTCAGAAATGCGCTTCAGTTTATTTTATTTTCACCTGTAGCAACTGTCTCTTCTGTGTGTTTTATTTAGACTTGCATTCCAACTGGCCCACATTTAGAGAAAGGTTTATCATACCTGTCATACTTTCAGAGCCATTTCCCTCCCTTATGAAGCATAAAATGCTCAGTCATCGTCTCAGGATGAGACCACACAGCTTTTTATTCAACAGATAGTTGCAGCCAAGCCACCTGATTGGTTCTTGACGCGTTCCAGCTGTGCCGGTAATCCCACAATGCACTGGCTGGATGCTATGAAAAATGGAAACGGTTTTTATAGTAACTCATGGTAATGAGGGTGTTTCAAGACAATCCTTCTCCCTTCTTCTCATATTTGTTTTACACAACATCATGTTGGAGGATCTCTGGGATTTTATTGCTTTCATAAAGAATGTGCACTCAGACTTCACTGGGACTTTCGACACTCTGCTCAAATATCCTTTTTTCCACTCAATTATTTTGTTATCCTGTAAACATGTTATCTCTCGGGGTCAATGGTGGAAGAAGCATGTTAGTGTTAGCTTAGCTACGCATTGTATTCTTGTACTCTGTGTTCTGTATTCTTAAAACCTTTCCCCTAACCTTGACAAGTCGTTTTTTATGGCCAAACCTATCTCTGAAACCATTATGTGTAAAGGTTTTGGAAGGCAATGTAAAATGGTGTCATCCTACCAATAGGTGGCGAATCAGAATCAGTTAACGTCTTTTTTAAAGACATGTTGGTGAAATGATACCTTTCTATTTTCTCAAACAAGTCACACTGAAGCCAACCGATTTGCCAATCACCATTTCATCTTTTAATACCTAACAAGTGTAAACAAATCTGATAAAAGTGAAGGGGTTGCCGAAAAAGACACCGAGCCAAATATCAGAAATCAACAACAAAACTGTCCACACAAATAGGCAAGAAAGAAAAAAGGTCCTTAAATAATTGTATTCTTTAAAAAAAGGTGTGACCAGAATACTGACCATGACCCCCACCTAACCCTAACCCTTAATTGGGTTGACGAATGCTTTCAAGGTACAATGTTTGCAAAAGCATGCAGACTCAGCACAGGTGCAGTTGGGAGCTTATCAGGCATTTTATAATGTAAGACCAAAACAGTCTAATCTCTAAATATTAATGATGTGGCCTTGGATGTAATGATTATGTCATGTCTAATGGCTCAGAGTTAAAGTGTGTCTTTATCACAACAAACCAATCCGGCAACCGACAGCTGCAGACCAGCTCAACAGTATGCCATTCATTTTGGATCACAGCATCCTTCTTATCAAAATATTTTTGCTCCGCCCTCAACAACATACCTCAGTAACCTTGGTATCAGTCTGGGTTCATTGAGTTTACCTGACGGCGTCCGAGTCCATCAGAACAGATGAATATTACGACGCCACAGATTAGTGGCTGTTTTGTTAAACAAAGGTGGTTTTATTCTGAGCGCAGTTCGGCACTCCGCCTCTGAAGCATTACATAAAGCGAGAGTCTCGACTTGGCAACGACCGCTGGTAACGGCAAGGAGAACATGACTGAGCAAAGCTAAAACATGACCCCACTTACACGTTGTACCCAAGCGGCAAACTCTGGGGTAGAGCCGGGAAGCCAATACGGAAGTGCCACACACTGCAGTTCATATATTGGCCGATAGGCGATGGCTGCAGAAAGGAGCAATTTCCATAGACCCCCATGTTAAAATGCCCAATTTTACAGCAGAAAAAAATATGTTTCATACTCCATAAATTTTTATTATCGATATAGTAGTTAGATTCCACCTGCATAATTATGGATCTGTGAGTGAATTGTTTTCTAACGCGACCCTTTTATTTATATTAGGTCTTAAAGTTTGTGCATACATTAGGGCGTGGTCACTTTGAGTGACGGCTCTGTCAAGTGCCTGCCGCTGTTAGCTTCTTGTCTCTCCGCTAGCTGCTCCGTGAAGCTAGCTACAGGGACTCTGCCTGCTCAGCTCATCCAGGAAACACAACTTGTAGCCGGCCGTGGTTGTTTGTTCTTCATAGAGATGTCCCGATCCGATCACGTGATCGGGGATTGGAGCCGATCACGTGATTTTCCAAAAATCGGGGATCGGGAGAAAAAAATCGGGGATCAGGATTTTTTTTTTTTATACATTTTTTATTTTTTTTATTTAATGTTACAAACAAAAATGACCATGTTCACGTCTTAAAGTCATCCTGAGGAATTAGTTTGGTTAAAATTACACAACATCGTGTATGTGTTGCTTTCTTTGGGCTTGTTTTCAGACCTGGTTGCTTATTTCTCTCAAATCTGACAACAGAGTGGGCGCAGTGTCTAATAGTAGCAGTAAGCTAACGAGAGGCTACGTTCAGCTGGTGACTCGGGAGTCGGGACAGAGAAAATGTCAGGAGTTTGGAAGTATTATAAAATCTGTCAAGCGACTTTGTTAACCACTTTGAAAAAAAGGTTTACGACATTCGCTCTTCTTTTTCTGACTCACCCCTACTCACCGCCGGATCACCTGAGCCACCTTCAACCGGCACACTAACCTCCTTTTCCCCTCTCTCTCCAAGTGAGGTTCTTACCCTCATTACCTCTGCCCGCCCTACCACCTGTCCTCTGGACCCTATCCCTTCAAACCTCCTTCAGACTATCGCTCCTGATATTCTACCGTTTCTCACCCATTTCATCAACACTTCTCTAACTTCTGGTCACTTTCCAAACAGTCTCAAGGAGGCGAGAGTAAACCCTCTCCTGAAGAAACCCACTCTCAACCCGTCTGATGTTATAAACTACAGGCCTGTCTCTCTCCTCCCGTTCCTGTCTAAAACACTTGAACGCGCTGTCTTTAAACAACTCTCCTGTTATCTACATCAGAACAACCTTCTGGATCCGCACCAGTCTGGTTTCAAGGCAGGTCATTCCACAGAAACTGCTCTCATTGCCGTCACTGAGGAACTGCACACTGCTAAAGCAGCCTCCCTCTCCTCTGTCCTCATCCTGTTGGACCTGTCTGCTGCATTCGACACGGTGAATCATCAGATCCTCCTTCGCACTCTCCAAGAACTTGGAGTTTCAGGCTCTGCACTTTCCCTCCTCACCTCATACCTCAAAGACCGCACCTACAGGGTTACTTGGAGAGGGTCTGAGTCCGACCCTTGTCAATTAACTACAGGGGTCCCTCAGGGCTCTGTTCTTGGTCCTCTCCTCTTCTCCCTGTACACAAACTCGCTCGGATCTGTCATTAGCCCGCATGGTTTTTCATACCACTGCTACGCTGACGACACCCAATTAATTCTGTCCTTTCCCCGCTCAGAGACCCAGGTCGTCGCACGCATCTCTGCTTGTTTAGCTGATATCTCTCAGTGGATGTCCGCTCATCATCTCAAGCTCAACCTTGACAAAACTGAAGTGCTTTTCCTTCCGGGAAAAGGTTGTCCCACTCTTGACCTAACTATCAACATCGGCCCCTCTGTTGTTTCCCCGACTCAGACTGCAAGGAATCTGGGTGTTATCCTAGATAACAACCTGTCGTTTACTGCAAACATCGCTGCTACAACCCGTTGCTGCAGATACACGCTTTACAACATCAGGAAGATACGCCCACAGCTGACCCCGAATCGACGCAGGTTCTGGTCCAGGCTCTCGTCACCTCACGCCTAGACTACTGCAAACTCCCTCCTGGCTGGGTCTACCTGCATGTGCCATCCGACCCTCTGCAGCTCATCAGAATGCAGCGGCTCGTCTGGTCTTCAACCTTCCAAAATTTTCCCCACCACCACGCCGCTCCTCCGCTCCTCCACTGGCTTCCAGTAACTGCTAGAATCCACTTCAAGACACTGGTACTTGCGTACCATGCTGCGAATGGATCTGGCCCTTCCTACATCCAGGACATGGTTAAACCGTACACCCCAGCACGTGCACTACGCTCTGCATCAACCAACGACTCGCTGCACCCTCGCTGCGAGGGGGACCCCAATTTCCCATCAGCAAAAACACGTGGGTTTGCTATCCTGGCTCCAAAATGGTGGAATGAGCTCCCCATTGAAATCAGGACCGCAGAAAGCTTACACACCTTCCGGCGCAGACTGAAAACTCATCTCTTTCGACTCCACTTCGAGCGAAGAATGACTAACAAGAAACTGCTAACAGAGCACTTATATACTAATAAAGGACTGGCTTAGCCAGTTGAGCAGCACTTGAAAACGATTGGGCTCTTTTGAATCCTGATGTTCTTATATGATTCTGTTTTCCTCAGGTTGTGTCTTCCTGGTCGAATGTACTTATTGTAAGTCGCTTTGGATAAAAGCGTCAGCTAAATGCAATGTAAATGTACTGTAATGTAATGAAAGCGAAGGCAGTGTACAGCCAGATGCAATGTTTGGCAAGGCAGAGGTTCCACGTGGTGGAAAGAACAGAGCTACGTTCAACACGACCAATCTAATACGCTACCTGAGAAACAACAACAACCAACAAAACACGACGAGTACACAGCGGCCACTCAGGTAACAGCACTGAAACAACCGACACTTTCGAGACTTTTAAAAGGAAAGAGAAACTGCCCCAGAACAGTGAAAGGCCAACACAATAACAGCCAAGATAGCTGAATTCATCGCGTGGATGACCAGCCGTTATCTGTTACCTTTTTTTTCTCTTAATGCATTGCATAAAGATCGCGGATCGGGAAAAATCGGTATCGGCAGATTGTCAAAATCAAATGATCGGACTCGGATCGGGAGCAAAAAAAGGTGATCGGGACATCCCTAGTTCTTCATGCTTATATTCGGACTATTGTGACTCGCTCTGCGGTTAAAACAGACGGTGCATGAATGCGGTAAGTGAAAATTCGAGGGCTTTATTTATGTGTTATGATTTGAATCAGCTACGTAATGAATAGTAAGGCTTGAGTTAGCATGTAAGCTAGTGGTAGCTACATCGGTGCTAACGATGCTAATCGTAGCCTCCAAGTTAAAATCATAGACGGTATATATAAAGGTTAAAAACGAAATAGACAAGTGTTAAGTGGGATAATACTGTTGAACAAACGGCTTCTGTTTGAGGTTGATAAAATAAGGTTCCATCCTTGTAACTTAGAGATATTTTATTATGTAGGTAGACTGTATGCATCTAAGGTTAATTTAAATTGGCTATGCTCAAGTATGTAGACAAGCTAATGTCGAACGTAGTGTATGTGAAATCAACCTCACAATAAGATGTGTGTATATTACAATTATTAATGTCATATTTCAAGATGATTACTTAGATATTACAATATGGTTGATTGAGCTGGAGTTCATTATCGAGCTTACACGTTAACGTCACAGTCATCTGAGGAACGAACCCAAACCTTGTTGTTTTTTATTAATTGCATTACCAAATGGGTATCAAATAAACAGTAAGCATTGGTAACACAACTTCCAAAGTTACAGTAAAATAAAAAGGACCCTGACTCGGACAATACACAATCCAACATGTTCAACAGAAGAGAATCAGTTATATTGTTTGTACACATGGTACTTTACTATATATCTGTTTGTTTAAGGTGTCCAGGTGATGCAGACCGGCTGGACCAGAGAGTGAGAGACAGAACTGGACTCCTCACAGCAGTGAACTTCAGCTCAGGTACAAAGACTCTTTTTTCTACTGTACAAAGAATCAAGAAGATATTGGTTTAAATTAGGGATGCACGCTATTGGTTTTTTGAAACCGATACCGATACCGATAACTTCCTGCTTCTCAAGACCGATACCGATAACCGATAATAAACAAATGTACGCCACTAATTATTTTAACACATTTTTTTTCCTCGGCCGCCCCGTAGTTTCAGAGCGCATCGAGTTTAAAATACCATCTACACGCTGATGCTGACAGCGCTGATGCTGACAGCGCTAACGGATATAAGGAGCTGTTTAAATTAAAACAGAGGAGCGACATTTCGCCACAACTGCACCGAGCACTTGACTTGATGCAGGAAGCCAGACAGAGGGACATTGTAGGAGAAGTCAGCACACTCAGCTCGGATACATGAACATGATTGCAGCAGCTTCCAGGCAGCTTCCGGTTCGAGCATATGCCTTCAGTTGCACGCCGCGCGCGCACACACACACACACACACACACACACACACACACACACACACACTTTGTATTGTATTATTGTCTTCGTACGCTTCGATGGCGATGTTTCAGGTGACTGATCAGGTTCGAAGTATTAGGGAGCGCTGGATTTGTGAAGAACCTCACCCTCTTCCTAAACCACTAATACCACAGTACTGGCACAAACGGAGGAGCCGAGTGAAAAACAAGCGCCCCCTCATCCCAATCCACCCACACCGCAGTATTTTTTTCCTTTTTTTTACCCAAAAAATATATTGTATATTATCGGGGCTATTAATACTGGTATCGGGTTTATCGGGATGACGTCATAATTCCTAATATCGGACCGATAATTATCGGGCCGATAATTATCGTGCATCCCTACTTTAAATGAATGAAGTATTGACTTGAATACACTGATATACATTCCAATACACATACTAAATACTAGATCATCTACACGTCAGTTAAGTTGAGGGTTTATTCCATGCAAAAAGTTACATTTAGATATTTAGCAATATGACTTTGTCAGCTTTCTAATGTAATGTATTGAAGGCAAAGATATTTAACACATAGTGAGAATGCTACTATTTATCTCTCAATATTGTCTGTAAAAACGTGGTAAAAAGTTATTCTTTCAGTGAGACAACAGAGCAAGCTCTACAGTTGCACTACGTTTTGTAACAGTTAAATATTATTTTGATAATAACATATATTTCAATGTTGATGAACCTTCATACGTTCATTCATAATCTGATTGCTCACTGTTAAAATAAAATAAAAAACATTATAATTACAAAATAATTATATCTACAGCCCCTAAACACACACAAAACACACCGCTTTCATAAATAAGACACTTGTTCTGCAATAATATGTTTTATGTTTCCTGTCATTTTTGTTAGGAAAGGACATGCCTGAAGACACGACATGTTCTCCTTCTCTGAGGGTCAAGAAGAACATCCAAGAGGAACATTACAAGCTGATGTTATGAGATGTTAAGACTAGTACAGGACATTCACTAAGAAACTACTTTTATTGTAACAGTCAGCTGATCGAATGCAGCTATTTCCACATCTACACTCCATCAGCTGATTATTTCTATTCGCCTCACTTTATGAGCTTCACATCACTTGTGCCCTTGTACACGCAGAGTTTGCAACGTCACAAATAAATGGGGGCCAATCTTCAGTCAGATGTGAATGTGTAATCTAACATTTTCAGTAAGAATAATGGACGAAAGGATACAAATACAAATACAATTTATTGAAATGTGAACCAAAAGTCAATCAAATGTTTTAAATAAAAAGCACATATGGACAGAAGGTGTAAACCTATTAAATGTATAAGTAAACACATTTAGTCAAATAACGTGACAGACTAGGCTGTGCAGTTGGTATCAGCTTTGCCAGCATGGGTCCTTCATCAGGCCTGGTCCTCCTCGCTGAGGAAAGACCCTCAGTCCTCTCCAAACCAACAGACAGGACGTCCA
The DNA here is from genome assembly GCF_902827115.2 of Pseudochaenichthys georgianus. Lineage (NCBI taxonomy): Eukaryota > Metazoa > Chordata > Actinopteri > Perciformes > Channichthyidae > Pseudochaenichthys > Pseudochaenichthys georgianus. Next base: position 7,357,121 of record NC_047512.1, on the reverse strand, counting down.
TCACACGGAGGGTTTCTCCCTGAAGTCTCTGCAGCTCTCTGGACACCAGGCTGTCTCATCCGTCCACACTGAATATGAGAGGGGGAAATGAAAATAATAAATGCTTTAGACAAGAAACATAAAGTTGACTGTTGAGTTGCTCAGTTTTTTTAGATTGTCAATACTATTACTGTATAACTAATATCTCAGGTTAAGAGGCACATTCAAATAAAGATTGGTCTTTAAATATATGTTGTCTTTTGAATTGTTTGTCTAAAGTCAAGGATCTAGAACTGGTACTTAGTTTGAATAATACAGTCTGGTTATTATGCTGTTTGGAGGAGGCCTCACAGGTAAGAGCACTAACTAGCTACCATCACATGTACCTTAGCTTGACTTAAATGTATAGTTAAGTGATATCAAAATATAAATAACTAATGTCATGCAAACATTAATATTTGCTTGATTTCCGTGTTGAATTTAGCACAATTGCATACAAACGTTAAAGGTGGGGTAGGTAAGTTTCAGAAACCGGCTCGAGATACACTTTTTGTTATATTCCATGGAATGCTCTTAACATCCCGACAGCAATGAATATCTGAAGTGCTTTGACAAAAAATCCATAAAAAAATTTCATCTGTAGAAGCCGTAATACTGTAAAAAGTACAACCAATCGGATGGATGACCTACCTGCCTGTCAGCCTTCCATCGGGGCACAAACTTATCTCGTGCCCTCATTGGTCATGTGCGCGTTCGTGTGTGTTCGAGGAGGCGGGCTCTATAAGGAAGTGGCTGATTTTCTCTGGTTGTGTATTTTCAAATTCTAGCGATCTCGAGCCGGTTTCTCAAACTTACCTACCCCACCTTTAAGGGGTTTTAAGATTCTGAAGTATTATGCTAAAAGCTCAATAACTTAGATTATTATTTATAGTTTTGCTGAATAGTTTCAAGGCCGCTTACCTTAGAGACGTAAAATGCGACGGCTGCGTGCAGATGGGGAGCATGTTAGCTTAGCTTGGTAGCTTCAGCTAGCACTGGAACTTCCAGCTCGGTGGCAGCAGGTCCCGCCTCGGCTCCGCCTCTTTGCCCTTATTTGGAGAAGGCGGGAGTTGAACTCTGACGTCACGGTTGAGCCATTAGTGGCCGACTCCGCCTACTAAGGGCTTCACGGCAACTCTGCAGAATCCTATGGGTGACATCACGGACCCTACGTCCATACAGTCTATGGTTGTACCCCATATTACCCTTCCATCCCATCATATGCCTCATTCTCTCCATTTCAGAGTTTCTCTTCCCTCCTTGCTCATCTTTTCTTCCATTGGCTTACAAACAAATGTTTTATATTATTATTTTTGGAGAGATTTGATTCAAAGCTTTAATCTTAAAAAAGCTCTGAAACAATTTGGAATGTGTCTAAGATTCACTTCATTATGCCAATAATCCTGCATACTCAGAAGTGTCACCTGGTGAGTTCATGTCTCCATGCTTTAATGTTCAAAAAGCTCTTTATTTTTCTCATACTGCACCTCTTTCCACCCTCTGTCTGAAACCAGAGCCCAGTCTGCTCTGATTGGTTAGCTGGCCGGCTATGTTGCATGTAAACATGTCACAGTAGAGGCAGAAAATACAGACTACATTAACCTGAAATTAGCATAATAGGGCCCCTTTAAGTGGTAGAAGGACAAGGAGCATTCAGTAGCATTAGTAGCCTAGTAGTAGCAGTAGAAGTAACAGTTATGCAGCAGTAGACTAGAGTAGTGATACTGCTGTAGAAGTACTGTAGTAGTAGGGTAGCAGTGTAGAAGTACTAGTTGTTGGCGTGATGGTAGTATTTGTACTGTTGTCTCTGGGTGTCTTCCTGTCTCCGTCTGCTTGCTTAGACTTGCGTACTGCAGGTATGACTGTACACTTTGTACCATAACATAATCTGTAATAGTTTATCCTCAAATCTCTCTCATCTTATTTGTTTTGCATCTCACTCTTCCCCTTACACACTCTGAGAACTCTCCTGTCACTTGTTTAATCACACATCAAAAGGTTGCTCTGCTTTATCATAGCAAATCAAATCATACCAAAATATCATCGCTGTCACCGGCTCTGTTGTTGTTAAGAGTGATGGCGCTCTTCTCCACACTCTTTGCATGTTTTTGGTGGAGTGTGGCCAAGTGAAAGATATCACTTCATGAAGTGTTCACTTCACACGCGTGTACACTTGTAAGTCCCGCTCTGTGCATGTAGAATTGGGGGGGGCTGGACACGCACAGAGATTAAGTAGACGTTGAGGTAATGAGTGATCCTCTTGTTTTTAGTAATGTAGACGGTATGTATTTTATGATCAATTGCATCGTGTCCCTCTCGACGCCGGCAGTGAACTGAAGAAGATAATTACTTAGGGCATGTAGATGATTGCGTGCATGGCGTGTTCAATAGTTTGTAATAGTTTGTGTTGGGCACCTTGCAGTAAAAGACAATTGTACTTTTTTCTTATGGTATTTTTGTCTCTATTTACAAATATTGAACTAGAAGGTCACGAGGGGGAAGTGAAGACTTCCACTAAGGCCGTTTCCATTAGGGAAAAACAATTGAACACATATTTGGATATCCAGAATCTAATACGCTCATTGTTGACCCATACCACACCCTTCTACAACGTTTTATGGAAATCAGGCCAGTAGATTTTCCATAATCCTGCAGACAAACATACAGCAAGCCACAAACCAACAGCATATCCTCCTTGGTGAGGATATTAAGCTAAGTGCAAAAAGTTATTGCATGGTCTGTGTGTATATGGCATCTAACAATACAAGACCAATGCTTAAGGCCATATGTTGAGAATAGAAACTAAATTATTATTCGAGTTTATATTGAGTACAATTAATCTGGTGGAGAGTTAAAACAAGACCACCAGACCACCTCAACAGAGGAGCATTAATCAGATGCTACACTTTGTTGACACCCTCATGTGGTGTGTCTACCTGTATCAAAGACAATGTGGGGACATGAACCTGTTTACGCAACCAAGTTATGAGGACTGAAGTTTAATGAAACCAAGAAAACCTCATATTGAAAGCAGCTCTCTTGATTAATCATTAATTAAGAAGACTTTCTAAACACATAACTTCTGTGTGAGATCTGTGATGTGTGCACCTGGTCTTCCACCAATAAAAACATTTCAGAGAGTCACTTGTAGGTGATCCAATTGTGATGCGATTTCTAAGAGTCTTGTGTGATTGACGGTTGGCAAAAAGGTTTCTGTGTAGATTGGCTCAGGGTAAAATTTTAAATAAATAAAGTAAATGAATTGTAATTCTAATGGAACAAAAAAAAAAGTGTTGTGTTGTGTGTGTATGTGTGTGTGTGTGGTGGTGTGTGGTGTGTGGTGTGTGTGTGTGGGTGCTGTGTGGTGTGTGTGTGTGTGTGTGTGTGTGTGTGTGGTGTGTGTGTGTGTGTGTGTGGTGAGGTGTGTGTGTGTGTTGGTGTGTGTGTGTGTGTGTGTGTGTGTGTGTGGTGTGTGTGTGTGTGTGTGTGTGGTGTGTGTGTGTGTGTGTGTGTGTACCTCACCTGAGTTCAGTCCAGCTTAGTTTTTTTTGTTAGCTGTTGTGTGTGTTCAGATCAACCACTTCAAGTTAAATTGTTGACATTATCATTATCAGAGACTGTCCCAAAAACGGCCTTAGCTGGGAGGACCCCCCCCCCTCCCCCCACTCCCCCCCCCTCCCCCGCCCACTATCTCGTTCGGTGACAGACCGATCTTTGTCTCTGCACCTCCGCAGCAGCAGCAGATTCTTTAGAGATTGAATAAACGCAGGTGAAGTTACTGCTTTGACAGGGAAGTGAAAATTCCTATATTGTATAAACATTACCATCACCCTCCCCTAAAGCTGGAACTGGCAATTGTCCCACGAGTTATTAGATGGGGGAATCCAACGCTTTGTCTCCGGGTCTCCATAATCCCCTTTGTGGCTCTTTTTAACTGACGGACAAAGTCCAATGGAAATTAAATTATATACAGATATTGTCCTTTAGAATTATGGTGATGCAAAATAACAATTTGTAATTAATTTGTGTTAACCTGAACACACTGGCTCACTAAACAAAATGGTTCTGGGAATGACATCTTCTGAAGTTTAAGTAACTTTTCAAAAGGGCTTAGCTTGTCCTGGATGATGCACAGCTGACTGACAACACCACCTCCAATGTTGACCTTACCGTACATGCAAGCAGACCGCTTTTAGAGAACAGTATTCATGTATCTATAACCATCCAAACACTTCCACCACCTCTGTGCTGCCCCCTTCTGATTGTCAGTGAATCTAATGAAACCTCATTGCCAGTAGACCAACATCACACTCTTTTGTGGCTGATGACAGACAAATATATTATCATGTACAGGACAAGCTCTGTTTAACAGCGAGACATTTTCCTTTTATTACCTCTTGGCACTTCAAAAACATTCCACTTATTTTGTCCCCTTCCACTCATCCATAAACATCTGATAAAATAACCAGACTTAAACACTTTGGAAGCGACTAAATATCCTTCTTTTGATGCAAGTCACGCAGTCTGTGCCCCCTTTTGGACTTGTTAGTGAACGTCTTTAATGAAAACCAGACGTTTATTAGTTTAAGCAGATCTGTGGGGAAAAAGAAGACCACATTCAAAACAAAAGGTCACACATCTTTGAAGGCATTTATATAAAATGTTCCCACCGAGGACACAAGGAGTTGACACAGACACACATCTGCAATGCTTTTCTGACACTCTCAAGGATACTTTTTAAACATTGTTATGGTTATGTTTGAATTTATGCTTAAGAATCTCTGAGAAAGTATTTCAACAAGCATTCTTAAGATAAGAAGAAGGATGTTGCCATGTTTTTATTTGATTTTGGATGAGATGTAAAACAATGTATGGGTGACTTCAGATAGATCTATCCATTTCTCTTTTCTGTTAACATGTTGTAACAATAGAAAAGCAAAACAAACCTACCTGCTAGCTACTATTGTATTGTTCAAGGAGCCATACTACTCAGTGTTAATCTTACAAAATACACTTCAGTCCCTGAGGAAGATGCTGTTTGTGTACCATGCAGGGTTTTGTGTAGTAGGGTAAGTCACTGGGAACAATGGCCACTATTTCAGCAACACACTTGCGGTATTACAGCAATGCTAGTTCTAATAATTGTGTGGTTTTCCTGCAGAGCTAACTCTGACCATTCCACTTCTGCTGAGGGTGTAGAAAGCTTTTTAAAAAATGTTTACACTGCAGAAATCAGTGTGTTCATGTGTGAATGCATAAAAGAAGAGAATGATTGTAACATAAAATGTTATTGCCATAGTAGTAAAAAACAATATGTGGCTGTCTCATTTTTATTCAAACAAATTGACTTCAAAATAATTGAAATGATTCTCTTTTCATATTAAATTGATCAGTTTACTGGGATGTCTGGGCGTGACACCCCTTGTAAATGTGCTTCTGTTACTGCCAGTTTTCTAAGATGCTAATAATCTTACTATCACTGCATGTGGCTATTTGCGCTAATCTTCGTGGGTGCTTTGCAATGAGGCTCATTTGCATTGAAAGGGACCAATTTTGCATCAAATGTTTGCGTGTAATCGAATTGCATTAAAATTGCAAAAATAGTTCAGGGAGGATTTAGCTTGGCAGAGCTGTTTGGTTTGCACTTCACCCTTTGTGGTTGCTTTAAGAATTACAGGGTTTAAACTATTAGGGCAGACTTAGCTACCACTGTCTGTGGATACACTGAGGTATGATTCAAGCTAAGTAACTACTGTTGAAAGGAGACTTATTCATTGCTTTTCTTTTTTTACTGCGGCCATTTATCATTTTCCTCACAGCTTGGTCAAATCAAGCTGGACTGAGGCAGTCTGGTTTTCCATCTATAACAGCTGACGGGTCAGCAGGAGCTGCTGTAATCTGATCACAGATAATCTGTCGGATCATACATCACAGCTGTATGAAAACAGTCTCACTTCTGAACTCCTCTAACTTCTTGTACGACTCTGTGCAAACAAAGAACTCTATGGCGGGCAATCCGTCACTATCAGTGCAACCTTTACATGACAAAGCAACAAATTGCATTTGAATCGCTTGCTGCGGGTGAAATCCCGGCTTCAGGGGAGAGTTTTTTCTCCTCCTCTCTCAAAGCAATGAATCATAAAAATGTGACAAATTTGGTTTGACATTGCTTTTTGGGACTGATTAATGAGTGTAGCTACAGTCACGGTGGAAAGTCCCACACAGACAGGTTGGAAGATTTCTGTTTAGCACTGGAGCAGCAAAGAAAAGCCTCTTCATGTGTGTCCTGGCATTGAGCGCAGGTTGGCTGCTTGACATGCAATCAAGCTGTTCCCCTCATGTGAACCTTGAAATTCATTTTAAAGCTTGCTGCTGTTTTTTTTTTTACCGTTCCTATGGTAACAACAAAATGCTACTCATTTATATTCGCACAGCAGTAGTCTTAGAAATTGTAATAGTGATAGAAATATTAGCAGCTTTGTTACAGCGATGGAGCTGGTAATAGCATTGATAACTACTTGGACTATCGTTACCATACACAAGACAACACCTAACCCTAACCCAACAATCGTCATTGGGTGCATAGTTGCCTAAGATATATACTTAGCACATGTATTTGTATTACTTTAGGTATTTTTACATAAGGAAGATTGTGAACCCTAATACTGAAATGTCTGACATCGATGATACTAAGTTTCTCATTAGAGAGGGGTTTTCAAATTACATATATCAACAGGAAAACATTCTTCAACAATAATTAAACCCCTTTTCCAGAACCATATTGTCAACACAGAGAGAGATTGCATGAGCGTAGTGTACGTTTAATAAGTGTGCAGTTTCTAAAGTAAACCAGACCTTAGAACTTCCTTTATACCAAAAAGTTCCAAAATAACCAGCGATAATTGCAGAAAAGTAGCTGTAGCACAAGCATTATTCTAAGTCTAGCAGCATAAGATATTATAGTAGTGGTAGCAGCAGCAGTATCTAATGTAGTATTTACTGTAATGAAATAAGAGTGCTTACTGGGAGATACAGCTATGAAGTCTTCTGAGAAACAGGAAGCTGAAGGTCCCTGCATTGTGTTAGAGTTTCACCACACAGAGAGGACATGGTTTAATGCACACTGGATATTTGAAGAGTTAAAGCAGTTAAACATGAAAATATGTTAAATATGAAATCGTCATCTTCAGCTATAAAAAGCTGCTGGTATTTCTGGTGTCGGCGCCCGTGATAGTAACCATGACTTCCTTCAGAGCTGTTTGGAAACAATCTCTTCATATTGGCTAAACTCTCACTGGTTTATTTTATTTGTCACCTGTAGCAACATGCTCGTCTGTGTTTTATTTAGACGTGCATTCCAACTGGACTACATTTAGAGAAAGGTTTATCATACCTGCCAAACTTTCAGAGCCATTTTCCTCCCTTATGAAGCCTAATATGCTCAGTCAGACCACACAGACCCGATTATGCAACATCCAACAGAAGTGATCAGTCAGTGATGCACTCCAAGAATGCTCTGAATAGCTGTGCTCTACAAAAATCTAACTGGTTGCTGTAATATCTTAAAGCAGCAAGGTAAAAGTCAGAAGACAACGTGTGGCTCTTCTTTAAAAATACAGCTACATTATTGTTGCACCCATAATTATAGTAAAGAAAACATTCTTTGGGATGTTGTCTTCTAATGTTCAGGTATGCATTATTGTACTGAGAGTATTGTAAAAGCGGACAAAGTCGTAGGTAACATTTGAAAGAAAGAAGCATATCAAGTCATTTTGAACACTTGAATGTCCTCTGAAACAACTTGAGAATGCAATGTGTAATAATCCAGCAACACACACATGGTGATACATGTAAGTCATAGACATCTGCCTTTAAATAAAGAATTACTACAATACAAAGATATATCAGAAATGCCCATTTTAAAAGATTCCTGCAAATACCGATGTATTGCTTAAATCCTTGCCTTGAGGCCACCCTGCATGATGAAATAATACTTTTAATACTTCTATAGTTTCCAACATCTAAAATAAAAAGTCACATCAGATAGATGGACATAAATAAGATAGCCCTAACTATTCTATCCACAACTGATATAGCGTGAGAACCTCTGTGTTAAAGGTGGGGTAGGTAAGTTTGAGAAACCGGCTCGAGGTGGCTAGAATTTGAAAATACACAACCGGAGAAAATCTGCCACTTCCTTATAGAGCCCCTCCTCCAACACACACGAACGCGCACATGACCAATGAGGGCACGAGATAAGTTTGTGCCCCGATGGAAGGCCAACAGGCAGGTAGGCCATCCGATTGGTTGTACTTGTTACAGTATTACGGCTTCTACAGCTGACATTTTGTTATGGATTTTTTGTCAAAGCACTTAAGATATTCATTGCTATCGGGATGTTAAGAGCATTCAATGGAATATAACAAAAAGCGTATCTCGAGCCGGTTTCTGAAACTTACCTACCCCACCTTTAACTATTGCATCCTTGATTTCACGTCACAGAGAAACATAGGTAGGTAACAAGCTGCAATGCAAAACCTTTGTTCTGCCAACAGCAATTGTTATTCTGCTTTTTTCCTCATATTTCCTGTGAGTGAAAATTCCCAAGGTGTCTTTTATAATCGGGGAATTGTGTGATACTCAGGGTCTTGAAACGTGTTAGATTGCTGCTGTATATATTTCAGAATGTCCTTCTTGTCTATCAGTAAATAAGCATTCTTGTCATTCTTTGCTTTGTGGTTTTTGTTCCACAGCTGCAACATGCCTGTAATAACTATTGTCAGACTGTGTGATTTCACCATTGTTTGGGAATTTCCCTGACGAATCTTGCAGAATATTATTAAGCCGCAAGACTATATGAAGACTTTGGCTTTGGAAAAGGTAGAGACGCTTTTTCGGATGATTTAGCTGCTACAATAATAAACATTGACATTCCTTTCTTTATCTCGCTATCTAGAATTTCACCTACCCTGCCAAAATGAGCGTAGTGTTTTTTCTTTTCTTACATTGTGTTATATAAATGATTATAAACACGAATATCTGTTACATATCTTTTGAGGACATTTTGCCCTTGACACTTGTTCTCCCTTTAAGTAGTTGCATGTAATGTTCTACTAATGAAGCAGCTAAACACATTCTAAAATATTCTGATTCTGTGTTCATGCGTGGTTGCTGATATTATTAAAGGGCCCATGTCATGCTTTTCTGGTTCTTACCCATCCCCTTGTGTTATGTAGCCTTTTCTGCATGTAAACGGTCTGCAGAGTCACAAACCCTCAAGGTACACCCTGTAGCGAGTAAAACTCTAACACAGAAAATACCTGTCTGTGCTGCCCCAGAACGCCTCGTTGGACATTTCTCTTTTCCCATTGTTTACTCCTTGGGTATGGTGACGTATTTGGGTATAGTGACGGAGCCATTACGTTTGAACCAATCCGCGGACTTCCTGACACACACACACACACACACACACACACACACACACACACACACACACACACACACACACACACACACACACACACACACACACACACACACACACACACACACACACACACACACACACACACACACACACACACACACACACACACACACACACACACACACACACACATACCATGTATACATAACTTCAGGGGACATTACATTGACTTACATGCATTTCCTAGAGACTTATCCTAACCTTAACCATAACCAACACATGCCTAACCCTAACCCTTACCCTAACCCTAAACCTAACCAAGTCTTCACCCTAAAATTAATGATCCCCCTTAAGGCCCTGACACACCAAGCAGTCACCAGAGGACTAGCCGACGCTGAAGTCGGCTGTTGCCTGGTCGTGTTCTCCTGCGTTTTGGCCATGTGTCGCACGGGAACACACCGCACCGACTTCAGTGCGTGAGTGGCAATAACTCTCCTTACCAGCAGGCGGCGGTAGTGTGTATTCGTCATTCAAAAGAGGCAACAACCGGAAGACAGAGAAGAAGAAGAGTATCTTTTCTCCGTAATATCATACAGAGCTGGCCTCTCCTGGATCAAGGTGATGAGCAGGTCTTCGTTTGCATCATTCCAGATCGCCATGATGAGATGAAAATGAATAGCAGTCTGTGTGTGCCTTCTTAAATCGTTTGTTTACGTCCCTCACTTCCGCTTCGCTTCTCATGCACTGATTTGCTAGCTGAACAGCCAATCAGAGTGATTATTTGGTCCGACTGCCAGACCCGATGCATGGCCGATTCAACATGTTGAATCGGCCATGCATCGGGTCTGGCAGTCCAAATAAGGCGTGTCACGGTCGACGGTGCGGGACACACCAACCTGACTACGGCGCCGCGAATGCCCGACAGCCTCTGACGGCCTCTGACTCCCAAAATCGGGTTGGTGTGTCAGGGCCTTTATGGAGACCTCCAATTTGTCCCCATAAGGGAGGCGAGTCCCCACACGTGACTATGTAAACAGATTTAGGTCCCCACAAGTATAGTAATGCTAGTCCAAACACACACACACACACACACACACACACACACACACACACACACACACACACACGGCGGGACGTTGCGAGGCTCGCTGCTGCGAGGAGCGGGACACTGTGAGCTGGCTCACTGGTGTGGGGTCGGCGAGACACCGCGGAACTCAGCCTGAGCACTCACACAAACTCCCAGCCAGACTGCGGGTGTGTGTGTTTCGGGCTGGGTTTCGCTGTGTCTCGCAGATGGCCACTGGGCTCACAGGGAGGGGGGGGGCAGGAGCTCCAACAAGCCGTTTAGGACAGAGTGAATGCACATACAGAGATGCTGTGTGAGAAACCAATGTGAGTTTGGAAAATTGCACAATATAAATGTATTCTAGTCGACCTCAACAATGGAAATATGATCAGTAGAAATGGCCGTGACATGGGACCTTTAAGACTTTATCAACAAACAAAATGTTCAACATGCTCATATTTTACATTTCTGCAAAACCTTAAGGAATAAGGATTTTTTTAACTCATGGCAACTTAAATAAATGCATAGTCTGTTGGAGGTAAAGCAATTTGAACCCTTTGGTTGAGCAGGTTCATCTCATTATGGGATGTCAGTGATCTGTTGCAGCTTTGATGAGCAGCCTCCAGCTGTGAGACACTAACGAGGGCTAACACAGGTGATTGAAATAAACCTCGTTAAACGTAGAGCAGCGTTCCATAGTGAAAACATCACTGATCCAAATTCAACATGAGTCTGAGGAAGGATTAACTGTTGTAGATAAAAGCCTGCACTTGCTTTAATGTATATTCGTTCCAGGAAGCTGACTCAACTGGTAAGTAGACTGCATGCGCTGGGGGCCGCACACACGGATATTTCGACATAGAGAAGCACACATCGTCATCGTTAGTGTAATGCGTAACACCTGGGCTCTACGGTATGCTGTCTTTAAAAAAAATATCCTGGACATGTTATACTTCACTGATGATACGAAGGTTAAAGCTGCGTTATCAAATTGTTGTGGCCACCTGAGGGCGGCAGAGCCAGCAACGTCAACATATTATCTTCATAAAGTTGTTTTGGCAAACTTAATAAGTTATACGCTTTTTACCAAATGTTCTGGTCACCACCTAATATTTAAGGGTAACCGGCTCCAAATGTGCGATTGTCAACCATTATCGATGTGTCTCATTTAAAGATAAGTTGCGATATGACCAAACTGCATTTTAATTAAGTTCTGTGGGGGAACAAATGATATTGAAAAGTGAAGCCGATGCAGAAGTGCTCAAAACTGCAGTTCATCGAATGGCCTCTTGAGGCTGGCTCCAAAAGCGAGTCAATCTCATTAGCCTCCGATGTTTAAATCCACAATTTAACAGCTGAAACTAATTTGTTAACAGCCTGGTTGAAATAGACCCTCTCAGGTTTAAGCTAATTTCCCTACTTTTCTAAAAATGCATCTGTTTTTGATTCTATTAGTAAGCAGGTGCCGTTTCATGTTGCTAGCCGCTTGCTTTCTGCTTTCCTGATATCCTCCCACTTCTAGCTCTTCAGAAACCTCTGGGTGACATCAAGGTGACTCGGTCCATATCTTAAGTCTGTGGATAGATTAAGTATAGTTTCATGGGAATGTCAAGGCTGCCATTATTATCACCAGCTAGCTGCTTAATGTATTTGCTGTTTGGTACAAGTCAGCTAGCATACCAGTTTGTTTATAAGAGATTCTTTGCTGAAAACTACTGCCGTTTCAGGGTTACATAACATTTAAAAAAGCTTGACACACAATGTGGGGTTGCAATAAAGCAGACTTCCATTTTCACAAACTGTGAGTTAAGCGAGTCAGTTTGGAGCCTTATTCTCCATGTTGACGCACTAGCTGTAATTCAAACATAGTGATGTGCATATTTGGACAACACAGCATAAATATACATTTTATTCTTATACACCTTTTACCTTATCTGATGAAGTAGATGAATGCCTCCTTAGTCGAGCTCTCCCAGAGTTCGTCCATTCGTGGCGAAGAGCTATCGGCATTCTGTGTCGCTGTGATTGGCGGCGTTGATACATTTCATTAAGAGGTAACTTTAGAAGCTCATACCTCCGTTTCATCCTCGCAAGGCTCCTGGGAGTGTGCTGGGAAACAAAGGCTGCAGGGTCCTTTGTGGGGTACACTTAGGACTGGTTCAGTTTACTGTAAACACACTGGCAGGGGCATCGCAGAGGTCACATATGAGTGTTTGTGTGTGGGTGTGGAGGCTTTTGTCACGGTGCTTTCATCGAGTTAAGTTGCAGATGGAGGATGAAAAGATGGGGGAAAGATCAACTGTCTTTAGAGAACTGGAGAGGAAGTAGAGAAGACTCTTTTTGATGCGAGTGAGGTTGACCTGAATGGGTTTTACATTCTTGTGTTTTTGATCCTACGATGATAATACCTCAGGTTCTTGTGATGATACATTATGAGGTTTATTTCCAACCTTTTCAAGGACTAGATCTATAAAAACAAAATACTATTCTGGCATTTTTTAAATCTTTATTTGACTCTGTAAAGTAAAGTAAGAGGGGTATGCCAATACAACAAAGGTCCTACGGCTGGAATCAAACAAGTGACATTGCAGTAATGTAACGGTTGTAAAACCACTTTGAACTTTGTCTAATTGTGGCTTCGAGATGTATGTACAGATAGCATGAGATAACTGGTTTCAACTTTATCAGCGACCTATCAGAGGACTCAGGTTAATTGTTGGCTGACTAGTTAGCCGGTGATCACATCAGAAGATTTATTTGGTGTTTGCCATTTGTCACCTTGACCCTCAGCCGCTCTACAAACAGTTGGAGGAACAGACGTGTGTGTGTGTGTGTGTGTCAGTCAGAGGTCAACTAGGTGCTGAGGGAACAATTTTTCACAGGCTTTGATTTGCCTGTGAGTAAGTTGGCAAGTATGCTTTCAAAGTCCAGTAGTCTGCGGTCCCAGCAGACCACCACAAAGGAGCTAATCCCCTCTATCACAGCCAGCGCAAACACATTAGCCACACAACATCAACACTGCACTCAAGAGCCCCATTGACAAATCCTCCCTGCTTTCTCAATGAAATGCAGGCGAGGAGCCACGATGTTCCTTTCCCAGCGAATCAAGGAGCTCAAATGTTGAAATTCAAGATGCTGTGAAGAGCGATTAAAGCCACAGTGTGTGTACTTTCATTAAATAAACATTAACCAAATAAGTTTCTTATGTCATTGATCAGTCTGTGTTTTTGACATGTGAGAGTCTTGCTTGTATTAAGGGATAAGGCCTGTTTGAAAGGTAAAACCGAACTTTCTGTAAAGTATTTAGTTACGTCTGTCTGCAACCTCTGCTGGCTTCACAGTCGCAGGTTCCCTCAGCTGAAGGTTGTTGAAAAGCAGACATGTCTTCAAGATGACTGACAGGTGCTCTGGCTTGAACTTGACCAATAAACGTCCTGCGTCAATGCCAAAGGCCATTAATTGCAGTTTAATTTGTGCGGTTACAGTTCAGCCGTGGATAGCTCAATATTTTAGACCACTTGGTAAAGATTTGACCCTACTGGAGAAGTTTCGCCTCGAGAATTGCCTTTCTGTGGTGGTACAGGGAAATGAGACGCACCTGTACGACATGTCTTCCTATAACAATCAAGAAGAATTGCATCCCGTTCCAGTTGGAGCCACCACACTTGCTCACTACATTCATCCTTTTCTTTGTTTCTGACAGTAAACTTTTGGTCTACATTCCCCCTAGCAGCCAATCACATACCAGCACAGCATTACATCCCACCGCTCTCTGTGACTTGGCACCACACCTTGCAATCAGGCCACTGAAACTTGTCTGAAAAGAATTAGTGTCGAGCTCCTGAGAGGACGTCATCAGTGGCACAATGAGGAGGAGGCAGCGAGCCCTTGGGCCCCCTTGGGGGTTGCCGGCTCCCGAGTGAGAGCCCTGTGGACTCCCAGCTGTTCTATGCAACATGCTGAACAGTAGGGGGTCGCCCTGTGTTTGTTTAAAACCAACAGGAGTCCCATTAAAGCCCTGACTCCCCTCATTTAGGACTGCCATGGGGACACAAAGGACAGCCCTGGGAAGCGGCACGTTGCAAGGGACACCAATTATTGAGGCGAGGACACAGGCCAGCTTGTTCGTGCTCAGGGACATGTCAACTCGTTGGACGACCCCCTCCGTCAAACCCATTGACCAGAGCGTACAGAGAGGCATCTTAATTGGTGTTGGGCAAACAGATTTTGTCACAAAGTTGCAAAGGAAGCTAAGTAGCTGAATGTTCACATTGTCCAACCCCTGACCTGAGCTTTAGGGGCCGTTCCGAGACATCATTATGCTCCATTACTTTGAGTAATCGTCTCAGACTCGTCCTATACCGCAGCGGGGAAACCAGGACAGCAATTAAAAGCAATATTCTGGCAATAACAATGGCGTAAATATAAAGTGAGCCCTTTTCTCTTTGTACAATGATATGATAGGCGAGGGGTAACATTTGGCACGGGAAGTAGCCGGTAGGGTCTTTGAGCGACCCCATGTTGGGTTTAGTCACAATGTGTGAGTTAGTCCTCTTCTTTGCTGCAACCTGTCCCCCCCCCCTCCTCTCTAACTTCATACCCTCGCTGGACCCCCAGAGTCCCCGCAGTTCCCTCCCTCTCTGCCTCTTTCATTCGGTTTTTAAAAGGGATTCTGTGAGAGGGAATCACTTGACATCATTAGTTTTGGAGAGCGGCCACCATGGCAGGGTTGCTTGTCTTGGCTCATGAAAACATATGTCAGATTAGCAGCAGAGGACCTGTGCTCCGACCTCAGGTGAAAGGTCTGCATGAGTGTTCCTTTTGTTTACTACTGTTCTTCCACATATCTCTCTGGTCTCCTATACCATTAAACCCGATTTAATTGATCTTATCCCTAAATGTTTTCTTTGCATTAGTTTTAAACTGACCTGACGAAGTAATCAGCTTTTCTTTTCTTTGCCATCATCCTATTCGTAGCCCATTTCATATCCCTTGGATTTCTGAGTAAAGGAACAAATCAGCCGTTGGTCCCTTTCCAAGTCTCGTACAAATGTTACCCTAATCAAATGTAACAACAGTAAAAAAGGGAACATCAGGCACATCTTTCCTGCAACTGTGATCTTAAAAAATGTATCTTAATTTTCTATATAGACACTTTGTCGTCAAACTAGTCCAATCGGTAACCATCCCAAAGACATCAAGTGATTGGTGTATCGATGGATTGGATTCAAAATGATGTACTGTCTAACCATTTTTAATAAAAAAGTCAGGACACCAAACATCTGAGCTTTCCACAGGTCACTAACACTTCTTCTAAGCCTTGTTTTACCGTGTGGAGCTCCAGACAGGTGAGCTTTGCAAACAGGTGCTCGGATGCCAGGTAAATTACTGCTTGCTGAGCTAACTCCAAATCTCCTGGCACCCAGCGCTTGGTTTTACGAAACAATCCCTCCTGGCTAATCTTTCCCTTGCGGACCTAAACGAAGCCGAACACAGACTTAAAACTGTTATTTGTTTTACAGCGAAAAGTGATGTAATTCACCCACTAATTTGTTGTTGTTCAAATGTGGCATCTATTCTGAAACCTCATTGTTGTGTCCTGTGTACAACTTTTATTACTGGAAAAAGGCGTCACAACATAAAAATGTGGCCTTGATAGAATCAAGCGGATTCCGCCCATTGGTGGGAAAGTGCTGAGTAATTGTGTCGTAGCCCTGTGAGAAAGTACGCCCAGCGCAAAGCACTAATTATGGGCCCTGCCTGGCCGAGAGAAAAGGGGGCAAAACTCTCAACAAAGGCCCATCTCATATCTCAAGACAATGAGGAGCCAAGAGAATAGGAGAAAGGAGAAGTTAATGAGCTGTGTCACCTGGCATCTGTTGATGCTGGGACGAGGCTGACTGGTGTGTCTGTGTGAGGGGAAGTGTTTATGTGTGTTTACATGTTGGATTCTGTGGGTCATTACGGAGTGTCCCTTTTGCTACTTTACAGAAAGGACAATGCTGCAGGTACAAGTCATATCTCAAAGGTGTGAATGGAAAGGATAAGAACACGCAACGCCTTGGTGGTTAGATGGTTACTGCGTGTGCCACTGGTCTGATTCCCACAGTGGGGCCGTTGTGAAATGTGAAACCCCTTTCTCTCCGTCCATTTTGAGTCGGCGACTAAACTCTTCATCTGTTTTTATAAAGACGGAAATGCCACAAAAAGGCATTAAAGAATATGATGAGAGAATTGTGGATTTTTACCCGTCTTTGTTGTCATGTAATCGCTTAATATTTCAGATGAGCCTGTCAATAATAAAGAAACATTATAAACGTCTTTCTTTATGCATGTCAGTAGTTTGTCGAGGTTTGTTCTCCTTCAGCTGTTTGTACTTTAATGACTACTTCTGCCACTAACTTTCTAACTTCCATATACTAGGCTTGGTTGATCAGAAGCATCAAAGGACATATCGGTGCAAAGTAAAAGTCAAACCTTTTCGTCGTCGTCGGTGATTATACTTTGTATTCGTGTGATCGGACGCATTGTAGATTGGGGCATTAACCACTGCTTCCAAATGACAATAAAACATATCGCAGCTTCACACTGAAACGTATATAAATAGGGCTGACACACTCAAACGGCTTTGACCCTTATTCATAACACGCTGGCCACATGTTGTTATGGGGAGAACACAGAAGAGGTCTGGCTTTCTAGAAACTGTATATACAGTAAGCACATTTGTGATCCTATAAAAACAAAACTCAGCCATGGGTTCAGAAATACTGTGTGAAATCCAGAGGGAAACACTGTGCGATCCGCAGTTTAAAAGGCGACCAGTCGACTGTGGTTTGGAGTTGAAGGGCGGCAGCAGCAATCCTGTTATGACAGTAAGTGACGTGACGTGAGACTGCATTTAATGACGGAAGGTGTATTATAGCTCGAACTGTGTTTTCTGTTTCGTTTGGCGCTCGACTTTTGTTTTTCACTGACCCTGAGGAACAGTTTCAGTAATATTCAGGGAGTCGAAAACGAGTTTCATGTCTCAAACGGAACAGATATCTGTTGACAGGGCTAATTGTTAAGTGCGCGGTTGCTGATCTCGAGGCCAAATAACCACTTTTGGTTGTTCCACTGAAATGTGTATAACTTACGCAGAACCACAGAGTTGTTCTGTGCATTGACACCGCTGTCTGTTCATACTGTATCCATTGTGCACTGTTTCCGTGTGCTTTAGATGTTCTAATAATAGAATATAAACTACTTGGTAATTAAAGATTCCTCCTCCTTTGAGAAGGGGCCGGGCTTTGCAAAAAGGGAATTCCATGTTTCATTTTGAAGTTATTGGTCCAGTTCCAAGACCATCTAGCCTCCAATGATCAAAGGTCGAGTCAGAGAAAAGCCTAGCGGGAGGCTTATGCAAAATGTCGTCTCCTTATTGCGAATCGCCCGACACGTTGGAAACCATCGGCGCTCGTTTAAATGTCAATATACTCCGATGCAGTTTGGCTGTGCTTGGTCAAGTTTGAAGTATGTGGTTGAAAAAAGACCTTAGAAATAGAATTTGCAGGGTTTGGAAAGTTGCTTTGATTAAATTCCTCGACCACGGCTGATCTATCTCCGAGTCCGCAAGAACATTTCATATCTGAATATAGTCATGCACAATATAAAACCTTGGCACTTGGGAAACAGTGTCATAAAAGTATTTATTTGTTGCAATTTTCACACATTCAATACATACAGACCTGTACTTTTGAAAGAACATCCATAATATTCATCTGTTTGCAACTTATATCAATATTCCAATTACTTGTATACAGAGTATTCTGCAAAATGTCTATTTTATTTACTGGCACTATTATCTGTGTTATTATGTTGCACTGTTGGAGGAGCCTGTGCCCTAAGATTTGAATAGTCATAACTAAACTGTAGCTATGTACACATGACAATAAAAGCCTTGAACTGCATGATAACAGATTGTTGCATTTTTTTCTCAGTAAAAATCATTCTTGTTCAGAGAAGATAATAAGCAGTCGAAAGAGATCATGACGAGATGAAGGCACATACAACTTGAACTTCTGCAGTCATCCCTCGCTGCCCCCCCCCTCCCCCCCTTCCACCCTCAGTGCTGATCCATTATGTTAATGGTGATTACTGGGTCACACATCAACACTATGTTTCCACCTTTTTAAAAGCAGGCCAGACGTCCAAAGCCCCATGACGGAGCGCAGGGGGGACGTCTGGGTCTGTTGGAGGTAACTACCGGGGTGGAGGGGGGCTGATAGCATCGCCAGGAATTTAAACAAAAGTATTTTTTTCTCGCTCAAAGCCACCATCTTTCAGTCTGACGGTTACTGTAAACATCATTCCAGCACACAGCATTATAAGACATGCTACTCCACATTCCTTCAGCGCTTTTAAAAAGATGGAAAAATGTCTCAAATATTGTATGTTTACTGGTTGGGAGAACATTTAAAGTAGATTGTTTTTTTTAAGTGCTGAAACGTTGACAAAGCTACGTCTCAGGTTATCTCCAATCTTGACAAATGATGAGAATTTTATTTTTGGGGGATTTCACAGCTTTGATGCGGTGTATGGGGATATATATATATATAATCCCATTTTATTAAAGAGGCCCTATTCTGCTTTTTGGGGTTTCCCCTTTTCGCTAGTGTGTTATATAGGTTTTAGTGCATGTAAATGGTCTGCAAAGGCTAAAATCTTGAAGTTCAATTGGACTCCTTTGTTTATTTCCCATAACATAGTGACATCACCACGTAATAATCATACTTTTATTGGGTAGTGCTCCAACAGATTGTACGTAAGGGGCGAAACATCTTTAAGCTGTTGACCAATCACAACAGAACCGGCCAGCTAACCAATCAGAGCAGACTGGGCTCTGGTTTCAGACAGAGGGTGAAAAGAGAGGCTGCAGCACAGGCAGTATGAGAAAAATAAAGAGCTTTTTGAACATTAAAGCATAGACATGTCACAGGAGAGGCAAAAAACACAAATATGAACTCGAAACTGAGCAGAATAGGGCCCCTTTAATACATGTGTATCTTAGTTATTGACACTTAAAAGAAGGAGCACATACAAAGATACATTTTACTTTCTTGGCCCAATTATCTTGTATAATGTTATGATATTGAGGTTTTAAGAAAGCACAAACCGTGAACTCTTGTTGCCCTTCATGGTGATATACAAAGCCTTCAGAGATGTTGCAATAGAGCTTTCTCAATTTAAAAACATCTGACCTTAAAAGCAGTCCTCACACTTTGGGTTTGTATACAAAAATGCATACCTTGGCAGGATGGGGAGAAGGGAATGTACTCTATGTCCAACCAATGGATACCTGCAGCATTTCTCTTTAAGGAAGTCTGATAATCAACGTTCACATGGTTGAATTCCACCCTGAACCAGGCTTTCTCCATCGCAATAAAAACACATAAAATAGTTTTTAAAATATAGTCCTCATTTTATTAACAGAGGCCAAATAAAACTCATCACATTTTATTTACAAAGGGAGGCAATAAATATCTTAATAATAGTCATAAAATTATTTTTCGCTTACATTTGTTTAAAAAAAAAAAAAAAGATCATAAATGTGTCATGTTGTTAGTAGCAACTCGTACAAACACCTGCCCGGGAACAGGTGAATACACACTACAGGTGACTGGAGTTTGTCGTCAGTGAGAGGGAATGATTGAAGCACAGACTATTCCCCTTAATATTCCCACAATCTCGAGAAATCTGGGTTTCTGAGGAGAAGTCTTAATTGTCAAATGTGGAGTTAAAGGTGGGGTAGGTAATTTTGGAGACTCGAGTGCGCTAGAATTTGAAAATACAAAGCCGGAAAAAATCTGCCACTTCCTCACAGAGCCCCTCCTCCAACACACACGTGACCAATGAGGGCACGAGATAAGTTTGTGCCCCGATGGAAGGCTGACAGGCAGGTAGGCCATCCAGTTACTTTAGCCGGGCCGGCTCAGATGATTGGTCGTGCTTTTTACAGCGCCACGGCTTCCACAAAGCACTTAAGATATTCATTGCCATCGGGATGTTAAGAGCATTCCATGGAATATAACAAAGTGTATCTCGAGCCGGTTTCTCAAACTTACCCACCCCACCTTCAAGGAAGTAAAGGGCTACAGTCTTCCTGTCTGCAGATCACAAAACAAGCACGGGGATAAGCTTTCCTAAAAGTGTGTCGAGTGTGAAATGGAGCAAAGATGAGCTCACGGTCGAAAGATGACTTTGGAAGAGAAAAAACAGAAGAGCGTCTGAAAGGTTCTGGAGATTAACTGCGCACAGACAGTCAGACTAGGTGAAGATAAACAGAAGAACGAGGAGGTAGTGGACGTCTTCATCACCAGCCCCGACAAATATTAGCTCGCTCACACTCAAAGAATCATCCTTTTCTTTGAGGAAGAGCTGTTATGAAAGTGGGCGACAAGAGGGATTAGCATACCTAGTGATGAAGCTGGAAGACTTAGTGGAGTTATGAATCACATCAGCTGTAATATTTTTGTTTGTATTGTTTTCTTTTTAGCTGTTTAAACAAGACTAAAGCCACGGCTGGTGCCCGACTAGTCAAAGCATGTCGTGTATTAGCTGAATCACAGGAAACGTCAAGGGAATCTCACACACAGCATTCCTGGAGCCGCCAGTGGAGCTGAGGTTGAGAGACATATGGAAAAACAAAGCAGAGAAGGAGAGACCTGTGAAACATTGCACTCCGAGCTACACAGTTATCCCGGAGTCACCTGCGACCGCCACCTCTCTCCGGTTCGTCTCCATGGTGTCCGATTCCAGTGGAAAGTATGGGATCCGCTTTGTCAGGGGCAACACAAACAAAAAAAGGGGACAGGTATTCCAATAAATCTCTAGTTGGCTGATTTTTATAACATCGCGTAACAAAAAAAAAAAAAAGAAGAGAGAATGCACTGCCTTCAGTTCAAACGTGGCCGAGGAGGACGGCGACAGTTTCTCTCAGAGGTCCTTTAGTGTATCCAGTATAAATAACATGACAGACACGTTAGCACAATGACATCAACCCAGAAGAATCCAAGAGTTAGGAAATATTCAGTCATCCTGAAATACAAAAATAAAACATCTTTTTTTTTTTGTTCTTTTTGTCTGTCTTTCTTTTACAGAAGTGAAGTCTTTAAGGTGAAGACAAGAAGAAGCTTGAGATTTTTTCAGTTAAGTTCGTTTTTTTTTTTCTATTTCCCCCCCTTTGAGGAAAAGTAGTGCCGTCCTGTCCCATTGATTGGTCCCATCAGTTCCTCTTGGAGTTGGCTTTTAACCGCCGAGCCCTTCTTGTCCGCTTAGTAACTGGAGTGAAGCGAAACTCCTCCAGCGGGTCCAGCCTGCCCTTCGGCTGGCGCTTCATGAAGTGGACTTCCTGTTGCCTCTGCGTGGTCCGCGACCCTTTTTTGGGCCGCCCCTTCCTGTTGAAGCCGAGGTACCATCCTTTGTACTTGGCCGACACGAGGGCCGTGTAGTTGTTCTCCAGGAATTCCTCGACAAACACACACTCCTGCTTCCGTCCATCGGGCTACACAAAGAAGAAATAGGACATTAATTAAAGATCAACATCATGTGTGTGTTTGGGCTGTTTTTGATCGTGTTTTTTTCTTTCTTCGAAATGTTGGTGTAAGTTTAAAATGTTGGTTTTGTGTTGAAAACCTACATTTCATTGAATTTTAACACTTATTTTACATTAAAACGGTTCGCAAACTAAGAAATTAAAGGACAGCATTACATTTGAAATCTTACTTTCAGAAGTAGAAAACGACTTCCAATGAGTGAGGGGTAAAACTTAAGATGACTAGTGGCGTTTCCCGCACGCTTAACTCTCTGCTGCACTATTGTAGTTTTCACAGTCTTTTTAATAACTAATCTTTATGTCTCTTTCAGGTAACAGGCCTCATTGCAGTAGCTGTATCTTAGAGGAACAGTTTGGTTGTAATACAATCATGTACTTGCTTGCCGTGTGAGAAACAATTCTGCATGCTAAATATGCAGCAAGAGCCAGTTAGCTTAGCATAGCATTGATTGAAGATATGCAGCTTTATATTCATCAAAACTCTCTCTTTCAAAAACATGCTGGTGTGGAGTTTAAGTGTTTCAATTATACAAATGCTAAGTAGTGAGGAAAAGCTGGAGGGTTCTAATACTTTGCAAGGAGACATCTCAGAAGTCTTGTAAGTCTGCACAGACTTCTCTTTGGAAGAGAGCATTTCCACTGAAACCTGTTCTCTGAGACGTCTGTGGATTATCTGCCGATACAGAACAGCCCTCCAAGAAAACAGAGCGGCTGAAGCTTTTAAAGCAGGGTGGAAGTAAATATCTCATATCTGCTATCTGCGTGCCTTCATAGATATACGGGTACGTCAGAAAATATCTAACATTCGGGTGGAGAGACACTTTCAAAATCCTGATGCCCGTTTAAAATGTACAGTTTACACACATATCATTAAACAAGCTGAATAATGTACATGTCATGTTAACTGATTGTTAAAATGACCCTTTGCTGGTTTAAAGGAGGAAGTAAAGGAACATTCTTTAAACCAATGACGCCCAAGCAACAAAACAAAAAGCGCATGTTTCTAACAGATGACCGCGATGAGAGAGTGAAAGCGTGTGTGAATTATTGCAGACGCGGTGATGATGACAACTTGAGTTATTAATGCAGATAAATCACACGTGGGTCTTTTCCATATCGCAGCGTTGGTCAGAGTCACATGCAGTCATCCCGCGCCTGTGGCCACCTGGTGTGACTAAGTGATATAATTGCAATGGCATTCCTCCTAAGTGACCATTAGTCTCTCAATGCATTGTGGTGATTGCAGTCCATAATTGACTGATCGAGTGTCAAAGGAGCAGGCCGATTACGTAATGGAAGAAGGGCTGGGAGTTATCAAAGGGGTTTTGTTAGGGTGTACAGAAAGCGGATCTGAGGCTGCGTTCAATTCAGCGCGGATTAAGAGCTTCATTTAAGATATCCATTTAGACGTTAGGAAGTGGCGATTAAGTGAACATATCGATCATGTACTGGAGGGTCAGTGGGTCGAACACCAAGAGGTTCTTACCCTTCCGACTATTTTGCCCTTCTCGTTCATGCAGATGTAGTGTTCGCTCTCCTTTCCTTTAATTCGGATGTGGCTCCCGAAGGTTTCCGTCTCGACAACGAGGAGAGCTGCACAACAAAAGAAAAAGAACATTCTGTTAACAGCAAGTCTTTCCAGTCACATGCTTTAAGGATCCTGATTCCATATCTCATTTGTTTTTCACACTTATGGTGATTATTTGTAACACTCAATTTCTTGACAATAAGACCAGCAATGTATTTTATTTTAGTACCAGTCCTGCAAAGGAAGCGTGCAAACTGGACGCACCAAGTACCTCACTCAGAAAACTCACATATTTAGCATAAAACTGTTGTTTGGGTGTTAATATCACGGTAATATGCCGTGATTAAAGTGCCATAATATGTACCACAACAAAAGTTATAAACCAGTAATGTATTTGTACCGAGATCAATAGGACAACACAATTCTGCATTATCCAGGAACACGATGTTGGTCTGTTAAAAACACATATTGCGTGAGATTCTTTCCGTCAGTGAATGTGGGAAAATGTTCAATGGTTTAGACATTTTTTAAACAACAATGGACCAAAAAATGATGACTCTGCAGAGAAAACAGTTATCTTTAGGTGTGTCTTAACAATATACCACATATGCACCAAAACAAGAATGCCACTCCACCCTGACGCAGCAGTAATCCACTCTCGAGACGCATCCCGGCGGCTCTTTTATAACCCCCCCCCCCCCCACCCCACCCTGAATGTTAACCCCTGCGAGGTCACCTTTGTCTGCGCTCGCCCCTCGACCAGCAAAGAGATCGGCCAAACATTTGTGGAGCGGTTATGTGCCCCTCAGGATTAGGTTTCAAGTTCCCTTTAGTCTGTGCTCACTCAATCAAAAAGTTAAGATGATCCATTTGTTTAACACACAGGGCCATTCAGTAGCGCTCAAGGGAGCAGAGGAAGAATAGGCGAAAGGGGATGGGTCGGGCTCCAGGGCAGAAGTAACTCCCCCGCCTCCTCCTCCTCCTCCTCCCCCTCCTCACCCTTAAATACAACCTTGGGAGGAAAGTGGGAAACCTGTCTCAAAGGTGGAAGAAGTGATTCCCTCCTTTTGTTCGGAGAGATTCCCGTTAGTACGTCTTATTCGGGAGGTAGCGAGCAGCATGTGTTATCGCTGGAGGGAGCTTGGAGGAGCTGGACGAAGAAAGTCTTAAGTGAATGTTGCTTATAAAGATATTTCAGCTCTCTAAAAGTCCTTTGACAAGCGTTTGGCACTTAGTTGGTTTTGCACGGAGACCCAAAATTCAACCTCAGCAGAAACATCGACCGAGAACATCAGATAAAACAATATTTCCCTCCGTACTTTAAGATACGCTTTGTCTGTAAATTGAATCACTTCATTTTATCTCAGTTGGCTCAACAAGAAAAATATCTTTGAGAAAGAGCGGTCACTGTGAAGTTTTGTAAATGAACTCTTGACATTTCTTAAAAACAATTCTCAGGCCCAAGACTCCATTGGCAGCCATCGCCGGCACATTAAAGGGGAACAACATTTCAAGATCTGACAGAAATGTTCGAATAACTGCTCAATGTTTACCGTTAAATCCCACTCCCAGTGACTTCTTTCTCACCAGGGTTTCTTTCATGGGGCAACATAAACACGGAGGGTCCACGGGCGTGAATTACCCTCAGCATGGGGTCACCTGTCAGGAGAGTTGAAAGCTCCTGCTGTAATGCCACGTTGCAGCATCTATCAGTTTAACAGCCTTTAGGGAGAGCCACCCTGTGCTCAGAGTGGACACCAGGCATCATTTATGACACAAAAGGATTGTCCTAGTCTCTTAAAAATAATGAATATGCTACCAAGAAGAAGGATGGCTGCACTAATAAGGACTTAGAGGTTGTAATGCTCGGTAACGAAGCGATATATTCCTGGTTGTGGCCCTCAGATGTGAAGCTGCAGTGACTGAGAGAGGATCCTCTTGAGCGTTATTAGTGAGTGCAAAGGAGTTCACAGGTGCCAGGTACTGCAGCTGGATGGGGAGGAGGAAGAGGGGGAGGGGCGGAGGGCAGAATTGGCAAGGCCTCATGGGAAAAATTTGATCTGCTTCCACTCAAGCTCTAACAAGCAGTGAGGAAACTTCGCCTCGGCGCATCTGTGACTGAACACACTCACTCAGAGGCATTCAAGACCGGCAATTTCAGAGCAGTGAGTCAGCTGTTATGAGCTAAATATCTGCAGGAACGCACAACACAAGGCCTGACCTTCAATCTACTCATCTGCTGCTCTTGTTTTGATATGAAATAGTGAACAAGTGTGTTCAAAAGGCAGGCAAGGTATATTTGAGATTGGATGAACATGTTATATTCAGTCAAACTAAATCCTTCAAATGCCGTTTCTCAGTTTCGCTATATGCTTAATGTTCAAGTATTGTCATGTTTGCACTGATAGCTAATATCCAACATCAAATGTGACGATGACTATTGTGAACCATCTTGTAGTAAAGAAGATTAAAGATTTATATTTTTGCTTTCTCTTCATGTTTTAGGACTTCACTGATCTGGATCTGCTTCCTCATGAGAAACAATAAAATGTTCTGATGAATTAAGAGAACATTAAGTTCAATAATGCCATGACTGCATCCAAACCTCAATAGTTAAAACCTACAGTATGTTGCAGTTTTGGTCCACATTAGGGGTTCTGGCCAAAATAATTATCTTGTTGAACTATAAATCAATCAAGGTAAGAACAGACTTGCTCTGAATACCCAAACGCTGCGTTAAAAATCCATTGCAAAGTCAGCAATTTCATGTTTCCAGCGACCCCATACAGAAGTTGGCGTTTTCTTAGTGAGTTCTCCATCCACTTTCCCGAAGCTAAACACTGATCTCCATATGATGGCTGGATCAGCATCTGGCTGGTAGGTGTTGGAGGGTTCTCATCCTGCTGTAAAGAAACTAGCTAGCATGTCAGGTGAGATGCACAGGAGTTCTCCCATACCATACTTGCCCCCATCATCTCCGTTGGCGTTGACTTTCTTCCCGAGGATCTGCACGTGTTTCCCCGTGGTCCTGCTGTACAGCTGATAGATCCGGACCTGCTTCCGGCTCAGGTCGTCCGGGTTCCTCGTGTGGTTCTCGATGTAAATCCTGAAATCAGCAGTGGTCTGCTGGGATTCCTGAGAGAAAGACGGAAGAGGAAGAAGCATAGGAATAGGTGAAGACCGGCGGTTAGAGATCGTCACGGCACAGGTGTTGATAGTAATGTGTGCTTTTATAGGCCGTGTGGCAAAAATAATTGTGCTCCAGGCGCGAAAAACTCCAACCGGGAAATTGTGGCTGCGGCATTTGAGTGTTTCACTTCCTGCTTTCAGCTCGCACATTTTACATGCATTGCATTTACGAGCAGATAACTATGTACGAGATGTGTTAATGAAGTCACCGTTTGAGTACAAATCCCACAGAACAAGTGCAGAGCCTATAGTGCAGCCTTCTGCTTCAGATTGAGACAGCGGTATACTATGTGCCCCGGGCGATATTGAGAAACCTGTATTCCATTTCCACAAGCAAGCAAGCCACTAGCAATTATACACCTGAAGCATCCAGACCTGTTGCACTATCATCAAACAAATATCTGCCTGCAGGCCAAGTACGGTCCATAAATTAGGAAACGCAGCGGGCGGAAGACAAGACGGAGGGATGGCATGAGGCACCTCCAAAACAGGAGGACTTTCTGATTCTGCAAATTCACCTTTCAGAATTTAGTAGAAGGCTTTTTATGAGTCACCTAAGACCTGACATAAAAACCGAGGAAACCGCAGACTTCGACAGCTCGTCAGAAAAGCAAATGTGTCACCCAACATGTGGAAGAGGAAACGTATACTTTCAGAAGCCCAGGAATCTGTGTTCACGCCAAGATCCCATTTCCCCAGCTGTATGGTGTGGTAATTGCACAGTAATGGCTTTTTATGTGGCTG
Organism: Pseudochaenichthys georgianus; assembly: GCF_902827115.2. Classification (NCBI taxonomy): domain Eukaryota; kingdom Metazoa; phylum Chordata; class Actinopteri; order Perciformes; family Channichthyidae; genus Pseudochaenichthys; species Pseudochaenichthys georgianus. Next base: position 7,329,556 of record NC_047512.1, on the reverse strand, counting down.
TTCTCAGGTGGCTAATTATATACACATTACATACCCCGAGTTCTTGTTATTCTAACTTTAGTAAATTAATGACATGTAGAAAACACGAGGGGAAATCGCGGGCTCGGAAGAAGATATCTTTAAGCTCGGACAGGAAAAATAAACGTTTGCAAATCAAATGGAGGCTACTAACATTAGCTCTTAAATCAGGTGACATATAACAATACTTTAAAGAACGATGTACAGAAAGGTGAGTTTTACACCGCACACGAAAAAGCAATGGTTTAACCTCCCAGAAAAGATAATTGGATGTTGAGTTTGGACACCAACTTTAAATGTCTTCTTAAGGACTTTGCCCTCCCATTTCTGAGCCACATTTGGACTTGGGGCTTTTTAAATAGTAAGGACTCGTTGCCTCATTATGACGTATTTGGTCTAGAAATGTGGACCTCAGAGGATTCAGCCCCAGAACTGGGACACAGCTCCTGTATCTTGACATTTCGGAAACACGCCCGTAATGTTACTTTTGGCAATGTAGAAAATGAGAGGCATGATATTAAAATGTATCGGCGACTAGTTTGTGATGTTAATAGTGACATCACACCTTAAATTGGGCCGACTTTACTTCATGCAATGGGATTTTTATTTGGGAAGCAATTTGTTTAGCCATGTATCTCTTATGGAAAATGATGTAAATAGACTTTTTTTTAAACTAACCCTAACTGGACTTTTTCTCTAGATCAGGTATATCTATCTGCATGAAACAACTGCTCAGCCATATGATATAATGTTCTCTTTAACATGTTTCTTACAAACTACTGCAGTCAACACCAAATTGCAGAGAGAAAATAATCAAGAAGCAGCACTTCCTAAAGATAACCCTGATAACATTTAGATTAGATCTGGGAACTGATAACCCAATGCAACCCATTCAATTCAAGACAAGGATTTGCCATGCTCAACTCAAAAGCAAAAGCTATTTGACTCATTCTGTCAAATGTATAGACAGAACTGCATTTACTGTACATTGGAACTTAATGGATGTTCAGTAAGTTCTGGAGACCAAGGAGCGGCGATGTCAATGGAGTTTTTCGTATAAATGTTGCACCCAACAGATAGTACTACTTTTATATTTGATGCTCTTAACATTCGGTGAGACTCCAGACAATGACTCATTTGAGAGCCGAGCAGTTAGCAGCAGTAGCCTCAACATCTGAACTAACAAAGAAAAAAGTAGCACCTCGAGGACTTTTCATTCAACCAAAAAAAAGATTCAAAGTAATCTTCACAAACCACTTGGATCCCTCGCTGTTACTAAAAAAAGATACAAAATCTCCCTCAGATTAGTGCAACCGCCTGGTGTCCATCCAGAACTGCACACACAAAAATGTGTTAAAAGGATTTCGAAAGACAAACATCGGCATCGTCTGTTGTCAACTTTCTCTCTGAATGAACCTCAAAGCTGACGAGCAAGAAAAAAAACCCTAACACAAAACAAACCGTGGCCTCTCTGGGCCGCTAAGGGATTTATCCCAAATCTCCCCGTCTCTAAACAAACATAAAGGTGTGTTTGGTAGACAGTTGCATTTCCATCAAGGGAAAGGCAAGCCTAAGCACATGGCTGAGGTGAACACTAGCGACAACAGCTTTTTTTTTTTTTTTTATCACGCTGTCTCCTTTCTTCAAAGACACAGCATGAAAACGGATATGGTTGAAACTTCAAAAGTCTGGCACTCATCTTCACCCAGGAAGCTTAGTTGTCGCATCCATCTAAGATACACCTTGCTATCTCTCAGGGTCACACACACACAGGAAAACACACAGTCTCACATGTTGGCAGTGCATTCAAAGTTTACTTCCAACTGTGGTTGCGTCTGTTGTCTTTCCTCGTGAAATCACAACCACGGCATGACACGTAGGAGCCATTAGCCGCAGAATGGGTCAACAACACGGAGAGGGAATGTGGAAGGGGGGCATTAAAGAACTGTTCCTGCATTTCTTCAGTTTGATCATTATCCTGAAAGCACTCAGGGAACCACAATGCATTTCCTTTGTTTGATAAATGCCTTTATCTAATCTGATTTCTTTCATAATCACATCAAACATGCAACATCCCATAACAAACATGGACTATTAATTATCAGTGCACCTCATTTGTCTGTAAGGTCATATTCTGAATGGGGTTCGTCCTCGCTTACATTTGAGGAGTGGTCAGTCGACACGCTTTGTTTGTGCCAGCTCTGTTGGAATAATCAGAGCCCTTAGACTTATATAACTTTTCTAGTTTTTAGGGTTCCAGGAATTCATATGTTGTTGATTCATTAAAACAAATCTGGATCAGACAATTGACTTTCAGGTTGGACCTGTTATTTTGTCAGAGAGCTACAGGCCCCCGACCGTGATGCCCTAAATGAAAAAAACCCTGTTGTCGGCGAGTAAAACACTAACATTGTGCAACCATGACATTTATTTATATAATTTACAAACAAACTTTCCCTCTAACAGGGTTGTATTGAATCAAAAGGTCAAAATGGCAGCTCTTAATATTGGTATTCTTTAGTTTCAGTGACTGAAATATAGCTAAGATAAAATGACTTTTAAAAATATATCAATAAGTTGCCAACTGTTGGATGCTTATTTAGAATAAAATATACCCCCGGAGTGAATAATGGTTAGAACCTTAACAACACTTTTAAAAAAAAACAAAAAAAAAAACGATCCTGTTTTAATATTTTAGATCAGAGGGAACTATTTGAAACATCAGCACGTGGAAAAATGATGATTCAACACGTCATAGCTATAAAGTGATCGGATAACTTTATGAGAGAAGGAGCGTGCTCTCTGCCTCTTATGAATCACTCCGCGCAATTAGGTGAGTGGATGCCTGCAAATCATTACTGTTCAAAGGGAGACGCGACTAATAAAAAACTAAAGCGCACAAGCAACCCATCTGTTCAAAGGACGAGTTAAACCCCAGGCATCAACAATATGTATTAAACATTTCTGTTGGAAAATACGAAAGCTACTAGTTTATTTCCAGGTTATAAAACTATCTTAAAATATTTTGTACAGGTATTTATAGCCTTTAGGAGATCAATCTTCAGACCAGTTTCCCTAATATCAAATGCGTTTTTCTTTTTCACTACGGGTTATATTATTTTAGCATTGGTTATTTTATGGGGATTATAATGGTAAAGTAGCTGTTATGATAATACTATTGCAGGGAACTGTTTTGTCCTTTTCCTTAAATGTATGCATGTTTTTTATATTATATCCCACCGGAAAAAAAGCTTAAGTGTCCTAGTTCTCTCGTTTTTTTAAATATCCTTGTTGATTTTATCCATTTATTTTTCGCATATCAAATGCTTTCCTTTTACAATTAGAAGCCGATTTTCTTCTCAAGATAATGTAATATGCAATTTGAAATCTGCCTTTTGTGCGACCACTTTAAAAATAACCTATCATCAGCATTTTTACTTTAAAAAGCAGCACAGTGACATGCAAACGCACACACACACACACAACAAAGGGAGTTGAACGAGGGAGTAAACATACCTGTAGCTGGAAATAGAGTACCAGAAAATGTAAACACCTATGTGGAGAGAGGGAGAGAAAAGGGAGGAGGGGAGTGAATCACACAGGCAATTACATGAAGAATACACGCAGCCTATCTGGATTAAAGCAATGCGCAAATATGAAGCTTTTAGCGACTTCTATTGGTAAGAATGCATGGTTTTATGTGAGAAAGGCACGCGGAGAAGTGGAACACTTACAGGTATATGAACCTCGAAGGCAGCACAGACATCTTGACTCGCAGAAATACACCTGAAATACACCTGCTTCCACAGATTTGGAAAGGTTGGCGAAATCGCCCCCCTCTCTCTTGCTTTCGCTCCCTGGCGCGTCCTTTACGCACACATCTCCGGGGGTAAGTAGGAGATTGAATCCCAGTGCAAGGATATATCACTGGAGAGCAGCAGCAACAGAGGCACGGAGTGCAACATTAGGTGTTTCCTTGTTGGGGTGAATTATCCAGTTTTTTTCTCAGCCCCGAAATCCCGGAACGTCTCCGTAAATCGGTGCCAAGCGTGGAAATGATTCACAAGTCAACCTCTCCAAAAATCCCCTTCGCTCATGAAAAAATATCCTTCGAGTTTTGCGCACCTATAGCCAAGTTTCCCCACAATCCAAATCCTACTCCAGAAATCACAGGCTCCTCAACTCCGTCCGTACCTGCGGGGGCTTTCTACACCTTGCATGTTTCATTTTATTCTACCAAGTGCTACGCTGGGAAAAAAAGTTAAAGTGGTGATAATAAAACGCCCTTCCACCACTCGCTAAAAGTGGGCAAACAAACTTATCCAGGCATAACAAAGTTATGTTTTTCAAAAAGAAAAGCAGAGTGGAAATCGCAGTCCCTGGAGAGGTTTGGGGGCTGGTGATGGCGCAGCAGTGCCTGTCAGTGGTGTTTGTGCGTCTGCGGCTTGAGATTTGGGCACAGAGAGGCTTTTTTGTTGTTGGTGGGAGGAAACATGTCAGCGGTTTGCACCTGATAGGGTAATCCTGGAGAGACCATCAGCCTGGAGAGGGTTTGTTCCTCTCGGTGGGCAAAGCGATGCGCAGTGCTCTTTGGTTTGGTTGCGTTTAGATTTTTTAAATTAATAAAATGTGTTTTCCTTTAGTCAGGTTGGATTTTGTTGTTGTTGTTGTGTTCGGCTATGGACAAAGACCACCTGATAAGAGATGGCGTTTGACGATATCCACTTTCTTTTCTAAATTATATAAGTTTCATTTTCATTTTTGCGTCAAACCATATGTTCAGGTTATATTATTTAACCCCTTTATGACTTAAATAATAATAAATATCAACAGGTATCGTAATTTTCTTCATTACATTGTCATGGTGGGTGTAGAATAAACAGCGGCTGCGTGACAACCACAGAAACTGCTCCTCTCAGTCGGGGTTTTAAAGCTCTACTGCTGGTTTGTGGATTGGCCTCGGCTCCTCCAGACAGCATTCAAATGCAGGTTGTTGTCGACCTCGATTTTTTCAATAATGTGCTATAACTTATCCCGCATTTAAATGAAAGAGAGGTGTGAATCTGTTTACGAGCTGGCAGCAGTAAAGCGAGCCCACATCCCCGCTGCCATCAAAAAAACAGAAAACCTTTGTGGTTCGCCTTTATTGTCCCATTAAAACTGGATCCTCGGCATTCCGGCCCCATTGATATTCAAAATGAATCTAAATGATTACATACAAACTTCCCATGTTGGGGATTTCAAAGGGCCTCCTGCCGTGAGTTTAGTGGGGACTGAAAGGAGTGTTTAACTAAGAGCTCCAGCTGCTGATCAGCATAAGGCAAACACACAAACACAATCAATTATTTATCTGGAAAAATATAAATGCATGGATTCTATTTATCTAAGTGTTTATGATTTATAACGACAAGTTGAGTCATGTGTGCTTTGTGCATGTTGTAAAGAGGATAAAGTGGGTTCATGTGGTGTTTACCCTGTGATTCATGGCTGTCTGCCTAACAAGAAGGCTTGATCCTGACAACCACAGTGCACTTTAATAATCCCTGGAACACAACTGGGGTAGAATGTCAATTTAAAGCATGACTAATTTAGCCTTGTCCGCCTCAAGGGAGGGGAAATCACAGCAAATATTGGGCGAATAGTAATTATCGAGGAAGATAATTTAATGATTTCTTCACAAATTTGAGGCATTGGTTCTGTTTGATCAAGTAAGGCTTACAGTTCAAAACAAAAGCACCTGACAACTGGTTTAAAGAAGGCAGGATGATAAACAGCAATTACCACGCCGACTGTGATAGAGCCAGCATTGCGGGGTCACTCACCGCCTCTTAAGCACATGTTTGTGACAAAGTTCTCAGAGCATGACTGTAAATCCACAACTGAGGGGAGAGCGCTGCAGCGAGCTTGATGTGGCCACCTGTGACTCACAAGGAGGTGGGGATGTATCTCTGCTCATGGCAAAGGGAAGATACACTTTTGTTTTAAAGAGGACTTTTATCATGAGTCACAAGAATAGGGAAATAAATAAGTTATGGCTGCAGGCCAAATGTTGGATGTGTCAGCTATGCACTTGTCTGGACAACCAGTGACATTGGCAGCTGGCCAGGAGTCAGAGGGAAATATTTATTTTAGAAATGTAAACTTATTTAATGGCACAAAAGAAAGCCCACTAGACCAAAAACAATTCTTTTCATACATGGAATCTGACTGACAAAAGGGATTTAAAAGGACCTACATGGAAGGACTCCATTGGCTTTGTCTCGCACTGAGAACCTGATTGTTTACATTGTTTATCCATATCACTGTTTAGTTGTTAAGCTGTTGGAAGGTTTGGCACCAAATTCACATCCAGTACAACCATCGTTTGGAGAAGAGAAGTCTCAGACAAGGTGCCAACAAAACACTTCCTCTGTAGGACGCTTTGCAGAGTTAGGGTTGGTTCACACCATTTCAACATATCGGTTTTATTTGTCTTTTTTTAAACCAAACAATAAAAGTATTGTAAGTAGTTTGATTTTGGATTATTCAAAGTAAGTGGGAATAGGAATTTGCGGAGGATTCAAAAGATATCTAGAATCAGTCAATGCTTTGAACACAAAAAAGTCAACTCCAAATATCACAAAACCGAACTGAAATGTAACCGCATGGCAAGAAACTTGGAAAACACGGACCCTTTAAAAAGGAAGAGAGTTCAGATGTGGATTGAAAACTACATTTTCACACCATCACTCAAAAAAGTTGGTGCTCCCGACAAATTGCAAATTGCCCGCTGACACTATATGAAGAAGAAAAAAAGATAAAACAGCGAGAATCAATCAAAAGCAGTATGCTGCTGGTCGAGCATGACAAGAGTGAGCTTTATGAATGGGGAGAGCTGTTTCTCAGTCCAGTTTCTGAGGCACGGAGGAGGGGAGGGGGGTGAGGCGAGGGGGGTGGGGGCAGCCACTCAAGAGTTGGGATAAGGTTACCCACAGAGATTAGCTGACAAGAGTGAGGGAGTGAGAAAAACAAGCAAGCAAGTTAAAGGTCTTAGTTTACCTGGCTTGCTGTGCTTGGCAGCCAATGAGAGTGCTTTGAAACCCAGATTCGCCTGAGATGTTCCTCGGCGGCCACATTGGCCAATTCTGTTCAGATTTCATGAATACAAATTCAGAGCTACAAAGTGGCGAATGATGTTATTTCGACGACTCCCAGACTCCTTTCAAGTCTTTGAATTTGAACCTCGCCGCGTCCCCGAGCAGCAATGCGTGTCTGTCCGCAGCGACGGGACTGTGGGAATGTCACCGAGGATATCTCATTGAAGCTAGAGGAGGAGGCATCTGAAGGCGGGCGAGCGCTCAGCGGTTCAAAGGGCCCGAGCAGGCATTTAGGGCTCCACAAAAGAACTTGGCAGATCAGTAAGTGAAGCCCAATGTACTACATTAGTGTCAGGACCCCCTCCGCGTCCCTCCCACTTTGCACTTTCATCTCTGACACGGACATATTGACTTAAAGGAAAGGAGGGGTGCCAGGGCCCGCCGAGGAAGGGTGGGTAGTGGCGGTGGGTGTCAGGGGGGGGGGGTATATGTGTCCCATTCAAATATCAAGGTGAGGCGATTGATGCCCAGGGGTGACCACTGACTCATATAAGCCACCCAGAAGCCTTTTTCTTTAACTAGAAGTCACAGGCCGACAAGCGTGTGAGACCCAAACGGGACGGCCCTCTTCCTCTCATCTCACGGAAATCAGCCTCACCCCATTAGTGTATGCTGACCCCACCCCAACCCCCCTCTCCAAACACACACCCACTTCCCTTTTCACACTGTGGGTGATGCCCTTCCGCGGGGCTACTGAAGTCCAACGGTTAACGTGGGTTTGGGTCGTGACGGGGTCGCGACACCTTGACATTGCGGAGGGTGACAGAGAGAGGAGCCAGAGGAGGGGGGGGGGGGCTATTGCCTGCTACCTCGGAGACCTTTCAAGTCTTACCTAAAGGAGAGGGAGGAGGAAATAAAAAAAAGCGGGAAGTGTTTTAGTAATTTGTCCCCCGTCACACGTTGTTTGCATGGAGTCATTAAGGGCCATTTAGGTTCTGCCTTGAAGGGAAGAGGCCAGAGCATTTGGGTGCGGGTGCTCGTTGGGAGAGAGGCCGTGGGAGTGAAGGGTGAAAATTAAAGCGTTGCTCTTCAACAAATCATCCCTGTAAGCGCCGCGTACATGCAGAACATATTACCGTCTCCATTGACTCGGGTCGCCTGTTTGACATTAATGGTGATTTGCTCCATGTCGTCCAGCGGGGAGTTGAAAGTTGTTGCTCTCTTGTTGCTAGTTGCTAACACGTGAAACAACTTTATGTGACTACACGAGTTTTGAAGACATCACTAAACTATTCTCGCTTGGATGAGATCTTTGGCCATTGTTCAGCGCAGAGTAACTGCCAACATGTGTCACCGTGCTCCAAGTGAATAACAATCGGCCGACAGACCCCATGTGTTTTCGGGTTTTGGCCGGTGGTCGACAGATACATGTCGAATCTCCTGGATGAGCAGAGGTAATCGAAAAGTCTCGTTTCGCTTCTCGGACTTGTGCCTTAATGACATAATAAGCCTTCGGAGCGGGGTGGACTGGTGGTGAGCGTTTGGGAAGTCAAATGATGTAAGTGTTCTTTGTCAGCTTCTTTTCCTCCCTGAATTGAACGACCCCATAATTGTTTTTCTAGGACTGCCATAATTACCACATTAAGTGGCTGGTTGTTTTGTAACGTGGCGTAAAAGTGCTTTGAGACTCACAAACTGGCCAGAGGCTTTGACTCATTCACACGAAGTGAGGAGGAAAGTAACTAAGTAAATGTACTCAATTACTTTACTGGAGTAATTCCCTGTTATGCTACTTTATACTTCTACTCCACATTCATAGGCAGTTATAGTACTTTTTACTTCAGTGTAAACATGTAACACTCATAGGTACTTTAAACATGATGTGCTTATATGATTTGATGCAGTGATGTATTATATCGCCCTGAGATTGATAAAAACAGGATCATATATTAAAAGAGTCCTTTTACTTTTGATACTGTAAGTAGTTTTAGCTAAGTATGCACTTCTACGAAAGTAACATTTTGCATTCAGGACTTTTCCTAAAGTGAAGGATCTACTTCTTCCACCTCTGGTTATCATTAAAACAGTAATTAAAACCCGTAGCTGCCCTGCTGTGTTTTAAATGCATCTTCCTGCCCTGATGAATGGCACTTTATAGATCTCATTAAGGACACAAAGGCCCCGCGCCGTAAATCAGAAATCAGCTTTGAAACACATTAGAATCAAAAGGATGTCGAAGCCCACCAAGAGTGCGACCCGGACTCACCCGCATGATTTGATGAGGACTTTGATTTGAAGTCATTACCTTCATGTTAGGGGTGAGAAGTACTAAGTGAGTGTTCAAAGGCGAAACCTGTCAGGCTAATGTTGATCTGATTACTGCTGTGTGTCTGAAAGCACTTCCTCAGGTGCAACTGGGCTGTTGTGCGGCTTGTTGTGGCAACACACTGGTCTCATCGTGTGTAACTCGTCCAATTCAATTATAACAATGTCGTTTTGAAAATGATGGAAGACTATTGAATTATTAAAAAATTAACCGTTCTATTTATGATGTTTTTTCCGAATAAATCCAACAATGTTCTCTTTTTTGATTAAGGAAAACATCGTTTTGCAACTATATTATCGACTGTGTGTGTTTTTAAATATGTATTTGAATGAAAAAAGAGGAAATGTAAGAGAATGTTGATTTTGCTCCAAATGAATGACTTCCTTTTTGCCAAAGAAAGTGTCCAAACCTGAGGACACCGCCTCATTAAAGGGGTAGGTAATTCACTCAGAAACACTTTGTTATATTCCATGGAATGCTCTTAACACCCCGATAGCAATGAATACATTAAATGCGGTTGTGTATTTTCAAATTCTAGCGCACTCGAGCTGGTTTCTCCATTCATGCCTTTAACTGGATGAATGCAAGGCCTCTCATTTAACCACAAACGGTTTACATTTATTTTTAACATACTTTTTGGCTTTAAGAAGACGTGCTTCGTGACGGTTGCTGTAGGGCAGGGGTGTCAAACTCAAGGCCCGGGGGCCAAATCCGGCCCGCGACTTCATTTCATGCGGCCCCACAAGAGCTTGCAAGAAATATGATATGTTTATTATGCACGTTGCCAGTAAACTACATGTCCCACAATGCATCTCAGAATTTGACTTTAATTTTTTTAAATGTAACTTTTCTTTCAAAATGTCACTTAATTTTTTTTATTTTGACTTTTCTTTTTAAATCATTTTGTGACATTCTCACTGAAGAGACTTGCAATAACTTTCCCTCGACTTCTGCTTTCAGGCGTAGTTAATTATGAAGTTATTACCCTATCCGATAATAATCCAAAGCAGAGGCAATAATGTAATATATAATACATTATTTTATATATATTAAATATTCATATATGCATTTTTATATAGTCTTACAACCGGCCCTTTGAGTGCAACCATAATGCTGATGTGGCCCGCGATGAAATTGAGTTTGACCCCCCTGCTGTAGGGTAATAATACACATTCTACGTGAACCTAAGGACCCAGGTTTCTGTTTTGCCGAGAGACAACCCCAATTGGGAGAAATACAAGGGGTCAGTAAGTCCACGATAAAACGCCCGATGCGCCCCCTTACAATTTAAGTTCAACAATAAGTCGCACTGGAGTGCAGCTGCTGCACACAAGTCCTTTTCCCAGTCAGGAAAGGTCCCACCGCAGTTTGGAGTCCCTCCTTGAGCTGCCTCTGCTCTGCTAAGCTAGCCTGAACCTGCAGTTCCACTCATCCTAATCGCTGAGCCCAATCCATTCCCCTGTCTAGCACCTCTTCAGAGGCCGCTCGCCCCTTTGTTCTGACAATACACAAACGACCATTCAAATGGAGGGACTCTGTAATCAGTGAAATACTAGCCTCTGGGCTTTGTAGAATAGAAGGAAAAGGGAGGGAGCGAGAGAGAGAGAGCAACATAGAAAAAGAAAATCCAACCATGACCAATCAACTCTAACTACCTGTCTGGCTTTTTAGCTGCAGATGTTATTTGGCATACAGGGGGGAAAATGTGCCCGTTCCAGATGTAAGATGTACAAAGGGAAGGCAGGCTGGTACCTCCACCCACCGGACCCTTCCACACCCATCCAGCTTTTGATATGGCTGTTTCTGCTCTTGCATACGGCATTTCTTTCTAATAAATACCGCACGCTGCATTTAGACAGTAGAGAGATAACACAAAATATGATTGATTGCAGTCTCACTGTCAAAGCATGCGCTGGATCCTGTGGTGCTGGATTTCACCTGGAAATGTTTCTGGGGCATGTATTCCTGTACACAGATATTCATATGGATGGTTTGTGTGATCCATTCCTGGAAAATACTAAATACTTGAGAGAAGGCTTTGGTATTAGAAATGCAGTCAGTCTAAACATTCATACACCCTGAAACGTCAAAAGTACAATATAAGAATATCTGATATGTGCACTTTCATTCAGCACCATGCAATAATAAAAAGTTAGCTGGGTATTTCAGCGTCTTAAACCATCTTGGATGAGGTGACTTTTGCACTGAACCCAGGTGGAATAGTTTGCTTTGTTGTATTTGTGTATTAGGTTCACTTAGTTTCACCCTGATCCACAATAAACAAGGCAGGGCCTGTCAACAAAACTCTCATGGGTCAGCGGGTTGTTTATTGAGCAGAGGATCGGTTACCTGTAGGGTGTTGTCGTCCGCAAAGAAACGTGTTTTTCTTTAAATTATTTGCCTGTGATTTCAAATCAATACTAATGAAACCAATGTACCTTGAAAGTGACCATATCGTGGTATTTCAAGACTTTCCCGGTGGTCAATTTAAAAAAAGAACATTATGTTGTTGCTGTTATTTAAAGTCAATCGACTACTTTGTCGGAACATTTGTATTGTATTGGAAATGTGTGTCTCCGTGTCATAACTGGTAGCATAAATAAATACATTAGGAACATGAGAAAAGGAGCAGCTAAGCTTAAATAAAAGCAGTCAAACCAGTGCATCAGGTTAGAGCCAATTGCAGTGTTGGTAGAACATGTGTTGTGGGTCAAGAAATGCACGAGCTCAAGCAAAATGAAGTGAGGGAAGCGTTGCCAATTGTAAGTCATCCCTCCTCCATACTCCGCTTGTGAAATCCATGTTTAAATCATAACTTCTCCAGCCCTGAAGCTTTGCCTACCAGGGAGGGGAGGAACACATGGTCGATCTTGTGTCCGTGTCTTCAAGAGGCACTTCCAACTTCTATAGGTTGAAACACTTAGCATAAAGTAGTATCCTATTCCTGCATTTCCTCCTACCTAGTGGTTAGGACATAGAGTGACAATCGAATACTTGAAGTATCATTTTAATGTTTAAATGTTTTTATTTTTTCATGTTTCAAATAAAGAAACAAAGTTGCATTTTTTGGTTTGCTTTTATCTCTTATTGCAAGTCATGCTCGTACCCAGACACTCAAGACAGATCAAACCAACACGGAGGCGTGTGGTGCAGTGGGTTGTGCGTTGGTGTTTGGATCAGGTTCAAACCCCACTGCAGTCAGCGTGTCGTTGTGTCCCTGAGACGCTTCACCCCAAACTGCTCCTGTGGGGATTGCCCACAGCACTGAGCATGTGAGTCGCTTTGGATAGAAGCGTCTAACAAGTGACATGTCATGTAATGTCATGTGTGTGAGGGTTAGTTCAAATGAAAGCATTGTCCCTTGTTAAAACGTTGCAGAGAATAAAAGGGAAGCGGGAAGAGATGTTGAGAGAGAGAAGCTGCAGGTGCACTCAGAGCTCGGGGGCTCAAGTCATTACATGATATCAGCTTTTTGAAGTTAGGGAAGTGACAAATTACCTTGTTGAACCGCACGGGTTTGAGTGAGGCTTGTCCGTCACATCATGATAGAATTGCTGCCGAGGGCTGCAGCTGATCTCGGACAGACAAGTGCGACAAAGACACATGTGCTTCCAGTTGAAATAAACTGGTAAACTACAAAGGAAGTAGACTTCTACCTGTGGTCACGTTAATGTAACCGTTTGTAGGATACATTTTTTGTGAAATAATAATTGGTTAGAACTGTTTTCATAAATGAATAATCCCCACATGTGCCTTGTCTTCCATCGGCCCTGTCCTGACTTAAACACCATAAAGGCACGTCAAACAAGCGAGACTTGTGATATTCAGAGTCACATCAGACCATGCTGCGACCTAAGCCTAACCCTATAGGGAGCATTTGAACTGTGACCTCTGACAGAAAGCTCGACAAGATCCCCTGAGTCTACTGGCTCTGCTCCTCCACCGAGGCCTTCTGCTCAACAAGATCATTACTTCTCTGTAGAGAACCATTTTAGCAATGTCCCTTCTTCCTGAATGTAGTCAGACTCCAGTTTGTTAGAACTCCAGCGGGGCCAAACAAAAGCACTTTTTCTAGTCTTCCTCAAACACTTATGACCCACTTAGTTCTTAGTACAGTATTGATCAGGGACCTTCTGGAACCGTGGCTGGCGCATCCGCACTGGACACATTTGCCCCACACTTACAGTCCTGTGGCGTGCCCACCACCATGAAAGCAACACACTACGACCCGACTCCAGTGGTCTCAGTGGCACACCAAGGCCTCCAGGTGCGCCTGCTACCAGACTTTAAACCCGTCCGACACCCAAACTTGACCCAAGGTCAGGAAAGCTTTCACAGGGCAGCAGCCACTTCTTGTTTCGTTGGGCTTAACCCGCCCAGGCCCCCCCCCCTAAGCCTGACTGCAGAAGGGAGGCCAGGTTTCACTTTTCTGAGCGAGTTTCACACCTAGCTTAAGAGCTGCTTTTAGGCAGCCTCTTCGGACAATAGGATCAGAGTTAGGGGCTTCGTGATGGCATTCTTTAAAGAGTTAGGTACCCTACTGATAATAAGGGATGTATTAATGACCAAGAGCAATAACAAGTATTACTTCCTTCAGAATGTAGACGAAATACAGTTTGAGTGATTTTAAGAAGGTTTCATAAGTGTAAATGTTGAAGCAGCCTAAGATGTTTCAACATGTATTCATAATATTAAACCATCAATATCTAGTTTGAGGCAAGGCAAGTTTATTTATATAGCACCTTTCAACACAAGACAATTCAAGGTGCTTTACAAAATGGAAAGGCATTCAGACAAAGGCATTTAGAAACAGTCATTTAAAAAGAAAAGATAATAAAAAAACATTAAAAGAAAAAGTACATGAATAAAAAGTTACAGTGCAGTTTAAGATATGAATAGTTCACACAGAAGTTCCACTTTACTGATGCCTTTCTTTAAGGCTTCTCCGAACATGAGCTGTGTGCGCTTGTATGGCACATACGTCCCGAGCAGCACACACGGAGAAAGCAGCCAGGACAAAGTCCCCAGACACTGGTTCCCTGGGGTTACTAGCCCCAAATGTTCATCAACCAAAAACGAAACACAACGGCTCAGTTTCAATTAAAAGCAGCGACAAAAAGAAAAGTCTTCAGCCTGGATTTGAAAGTAGTCCGAGTTGCAGCGGACCTGCAGGTTTCTGGGAGTTGGTTCCAGATGTTTGGAGCATAATAACTGAACGCTGCTTCTCCATGTTTAGTTCTGACTCTGGGGACAGAAAGCTGACCAGTCCCTGGAGACCTGAGAGATCTGGATGGTTCATAGTTTAGCAGGAGGTCAGAGATGTATTTTGGGCCTAAACCATTCAGCGCTTTATAAACCAGCAGCAGTATTTAGAAATCTCTTCTTTGACACACAGGAAGCCAGTGTGAAGGTTTGAGGACTACAATCAAAATGTTTCACACGATAAGTCTTTACAACAAGGTAGGCCCTTATCAAGGGAAAAGGGGATTTACAAGAACATTAATCGGCCGTACAGCAGGATCCAAAAATGCTCTTCTGGCTTTAACATTTTGGATGAATAACACGAGGTATTTTGGCTTAAAGTAATCCAACGGGGCCTTGACATATTGCTAGTTAGGATTTAACCTTTTAATTTCCTGTTTGAAGGCTCAAATGTTCTACTATGTTTTAAGTCAAGTGCTTCAGAGCGTGGTACACTCAAACAAGTCCAGGTCATAGTGATGGTTACCAAACATGACAGAGTCTAATTCAATTAAGCAACTAGACTTTTCTAAGAAATCTGAGCTGCCACTGTGCTCTCAGTCATACGCCTTCTGATTCTACGTTTGCTGAACAGAAATAACAACATATTTTCCGACTATATATCCACACAGATGTTTTATAGGTCGCTCTACAGTACATGGCAACAAAAAAAATCAAAGCTACTTTTCCAAAAATCGTCATAATCATAGGGAGATCATAGGGAGATAAAAATGTGGGAGATGAGGCCACAGAAAAAAGGTGAGTTCTCTTTAGCAACGACTAAGCCCTCAAACTCCCCCTGATCCGAGTCTGACTCCGAGAAGCCTCTCCTCTATGTCAGAGGGAAAAAGTTTGTGGGCAGAGGAATGCAGCTCACATCTTTGCCATAGCAGCAGGAGAGGTAATGCGCTCGCATGTTGGCGCTTGTCGAGGCGAGCGCACCTCCCTCTTCTGTATTAATAACCGCATGTCCTATCGCTGTACCAACTGGGCTGTGTTTTACTGGGCCAGGATCCTAGCTTACGGGAAGGTGGATGATGAACTCCCCCACCCCTTCCTCTAATTTACACAATTACTTCCCCTGATGTCTGTTTCGCTAAAGTGCTCTCAGTCCCTGAATGAACAACCCTCGCACATCCACACCCTGTCATCCCCTACATGTTGCCCATAGCAGCTAAACAAATATGAATACAGCACTTGAGATAATTGGACAATAGTGTACAAAGTCTTCATTCACATATAAATAGACTATAAATAAGTAAAAATAGCTCACAAATCCTGACGGGCGAAGAGTTGTCTGCTTTTTTGTGAAGGAAAATGTTTACATAAGCGCATCAACCCGTGACAATTGACTTCTACATAGAAGGAATTGTTATTAAGATACAGTCAACTGTCAAAATGTTGCCGTGAAAGAGAAAATCACTGGTGATGACAATGATGGCTTCCTTTTCGTCTAATATAAACATACCAGCATGATCGCTTTTTCCCCCTCAGGGCAAAGTCATTGTTCCATTTTGAAAGCTCTCTGAAATGTTCCCTTGATATTTGTTCCCCTGTGTTCGTTTATTTGCTTGTATCCAGGTGATGTGCCAACCTGTCACATCAAGCACAGACGGCCTTATTTCCTCAGAGCAAAGGTCAAAACAATTGTCATGGGAGGGATGGGCGTCTACGTGTTGGGGGGTGGAGGACTAGTTTTAGTTTGATGTGTTACAAACTACCCGAGGGAACAGACACTTTAAGAAAACATGCTCACTCCAACATGCCAGGGATAGGCGGTTTGACATCTTTTCAGATATTTTCTGAGAGATCTATTTTCTAATGAAAAAAAATCATGGATCTCTCGAGACATATGAATATATTTCCTATAAAAAGACTGTTCGTGTGTCAATTGAAATGTTCCTGGCTAGGGCGGTGGTGGCGAAGTCGATAGGGACTTGGCTTGGTAACTGGAATGTCACCAGTTCAAGTCCCGGCAAGACCAAGTGCTACCGAGGTGTCCCTGAGCAAGGCACCGTTCCCCACACTGCTCCCCGGGCGCCGTTCAAAATGGCAGCACACTGCTCCTAACACTAGGATGGGTCAAATGCAGAGAAACAATTTCCCCACGAGGGATTAATAAAAGTCCATCTATCGAATGCTTCAGGACACAAAAGACACAATCTTAAAAAATACAACATTTGGCCATCCGTCCAAATCATGTTAAGTCAAAGTACATGGCTGATAAAGGGTTTGGCGCAGTGGTTAGAGCGTTGGTCATCAGATCAAGGGGCGTTGGTGAACTCCAGTTCGAATCCCGCCATCGTGTCCTTGGGCAAGACACTTTACCCGCATTTGCTCCTTTGGGTAATGTCCGCAGTAATGACTCTTACATGTCTAATATGTGTAATGTGTACTTGTAAAGCACTTTGAGCACCTGTAAAAGCGCTCTAATTAAAAATGTAATGCATTATTATTATTATTACTATTATTATTATTACTTAAAGGTGGGGTAGGTAAGTTTGAGAAACCGGCTCGAGATCGCTAGAATTTGAAAATACACAACCGGAGAAAATCTGCCACTTCCTCACAGAGCCCCTCCTCCAACACACACGAACGCGCACATGACCAATGAGGGCACGAGATAAGTTTGTGCCCCGATGGAAGGCTGACAGGCAGGTAGGCCATCCAGTTGGATGGTTGTACTTTTTACAGTATTACGGCTTCTACAGATGAAATGTTTTTATGGATTTTTTGTCAAAGCACTTCAGATATTCATTGCTATCGGGATGTTAAGAGCATTCCATGGAATATAACAAAAAGTGTATCTCGAGCCGGTTTCTAAAACTTACCTACCCCACCTTTAAGTCCAACAAAATCCAAGTTATCTTTCACTGCCACTTGGAGCCGCCAAAGTGCAGATTCGACAACATGAAGAAATATTTTTCTACACATCTGCATGTCCCATTTTGGCGGACAAACACGGATCTGCTTTCCAACTTCACCCTTTCTTATAATAACACTTTTCACCCTTACTGTACTGTACTCAACCGCAGAATTATTATATAGTATTAACACATGTTAACAACACCTGTTGTCGTGAAGTGAGGTTTTTACAGACTTTTGGGTCGTGAGAAAAAAGAGGGCGGAAATGTACATGCCTGCAGAGACATGACCTTACATTTCTTTCCACCAGAGATGAAAATATTGTCCTCAATTATATTTCCTGCAGGTAAAACAACTACTAATGCATTAAAACAACACCTGAACAATAATAGTTCACACTTAAATAAATATATAACAACACAAAGATTTATAAGGTGACATTACTTACACCATGATAAGTACAGTGGGTTTAGTCTGACATCCACCAGTGCTTTTAGCTATCAAAACTGGAGTAGTAAAAATGCAGGCTGAGGCGTTGTGAGTGGAGTGTCAGTCTGACAGTAGTGTTAGCATTCCCCGAAGGCAGTTTAAAGAACAGTGTAGGATGCGGTTGCATAATCTGTGCCTCGGCTTCATGGAAAAGAGGGCCTGGTCTTTAGGAGAGATATACTGACACTTCCAAGACGTCTGGGAGAAGCATGTGGAGTAATCCTCCTGGCAGCAACACAGGTGATTGTATCAAATAGTAATGTGTGGCTTAATTGATACTAGTTGCTACACGCCATATTAACAAAAGGAGGTGAAGAAGAAGTGGTGATAAAATACATCTGAATGTTATCATTAATTTTGAGTGATTGTTCCTTCAAGCACATGTGAATAGTGAGAACAGATTGTCAAGATCGTTTTGCTTCATTTATAAATAGCTAAGCCGCAATGACCTTTGACCTGGATGCAAGTTTCTTTTTGATCAAAAGTTCCCTGGGAGTATGTTGTGTTCTCATCTTGCATTTTAGTCAATTTATTTCACATTAACATATATTATCAGTCTGGAGGAAACTTTACATGCACACACAACACGATGTAACACAGGAAAGAGAAAGCCCTAATAAGCGTTAAAGAGCCCCTTTATAATCAATTAAAAGGTTTTTCTGTGTTTTGCTTACAAAACTTTATAATTCACTTATTTTCCACTTCTTCTCCTCGACAAATATTGTTGTTTGTGTCTCTAAACCTTTGATAAAAACTCACATGCCAAGGATGTTTTATTCGTGCTAAATTGCCCCTGAAGATTACAAATGATTCACTGTGGATGAAAGACTATTTAATTCACCCCCTCTACCAACATACACATTATCTGGCTTTAATAAGGCAGATGGCTGATTGAGGCTATTTCATACAAAACTGCGCTTCAATCAGACATTCTTCATAGGGGGCATACACTCAGTCACAAACAAAACACACCTGTTCTAAGAGCGAGTGAGCGAGCACACACACACACACACACACACACACACACACACACACACACACACACACACACACACACACACACACACACACACACACACACACACACACACACACACACACACACACACACACACACACACACACACACACACACACGCACACACACACACACACACACACACACACACACACACACACACACACACACACACACACACACACACACACACACACACACACACACACACACACACACACACACACACACACACACACACACACACACACACACACACACACACACACACACACACACACACACACACACACACACTGGGGAAGCGATGGTCCTCAGAGGGAGGCGTCTCTGACTGACCTTCCTGTCCCATATCGTGTGACTGCAGGATTAGAGAAAAGGTCGATATTTCCCTAATGTTGTGTTTGGCTGCCACATGTACTGCCGTGCTACCAGCAGCCTCACATGCACACACACACACCTGCACACACACCTGCCCGGTCCCTGAGAGCTGTTACTGGTACACCGAGGCACTAACAATAACAGAATAAGAAGCACCATTAAGGGGTCGGTTCACAAGAATTACTAAAGTAACACATATTCTCACGTATAGCTGTTAGGGCATCGAGCCATCCAGACACTTTTATTATCTCAAGTGGAATTAAACTCGGCAAATGTCAATAGTACTTTGCATCCCTGAAATACACAGGTCAGAGAAGCTGTGGCTCAGGAGGGAGACAGTGGTCCTCTATCTAGAATGTCAATGTGTCGTTGGGCAAGATACTGAACCCCACATGGCGACATTGATGGCAAAGATGGCATCTGTGTGAATATGGCCCTATTGCAATGTTTCTTTTGTCAGAGAAATGCTCATTCTTAACCACGGTTATGAAAGGTTACGACAGTTCCTGCTTTGTCGAACGAGTGAAGAGTTCGTACCAAAGTTTGCCGCTGTATCCAACACCTTAGGAAAGGGAGCTTATTTACTGGAGACGGTGGTTTAATCTATTCTCAGTGGAAGTGTAGGGGTCAGTTTGGAATTGGCCTAGTATTCTCCCTGAACAGGTGGTACCTTGTGTGGCAGCCTCTGTCTGGATGTGTGTGAATGCTGACTTGCAAATGTCAAATGCTTAACAAATACAGTCCATTCACCAAAGCAAAATCATATTCTCACCTCCCTTCTCTTGCGTGAGACATGCACACAATTATAATTTCTCAAGTGGAGTCGAACTCTGCAAGTCTCAAAACTGATTTTTTTTATGTATGCATCACTGAGGTACACAGGTCAACTTGTAGGCCTATTATTATTTATATATACCCGTTTGCGCTTTGGGATTCTGCAGTGTGTGTGTGTGTGTGTGTGTGTGTGTGTGTGTGTGTGACATTACCTCCAGGCTGGTTCAGTCTAACCCTGGACTGGAATTCGAGTCGACCACAAAGGGGGGATTTCCACGTGCCGTCTTGTTTGGAACATAAAACGGTGCGTCATCCCGTGGCTGTATCCGCCTCACTTCCTCGCGGCAACAGGCGTTCAGCTGGCTGTGAAGTAATGCTTGACTCACACTTCAGGTAAGCGCTTAATTAATTGATATCATTAGGAAGTCTTTGAAGTTAACGTCTGGGCTTCAGTGCCATCCAGTGGTGATATCAAACATGGGCGGTGATTGAAATTAAAGGGAAGGTTCGCAATTTTTTCAAGAATGTCTTAAAATGATCCTTGCATGCATTACTGTCAGGTGCTTCAATGGTTTATCCACTTCATGGAGGCCAGGAAAATATAATGTATTACAGATATTTTAATGTTTTGTCCTCCATTGCCAACATAGAATATGCGTAAGAGAGTAATATCTTGACATTGGATTTAATCCGGTGGAAGAATAACGCTGTATAATAATGTTTTTAACTGAAATGAGTTTCCCCTGAATTATTTTATTCTAAACATATCCTCAGAAGGAAATGTTAAATTGTGTTATTTTGCTAATGAGGAAAAAATATCCAGCTTGATCTTTTTTGTCTTCTTTCTATAACCAATGAGAACATAATGGGAACAGATTCTGTGTTGCAAACATGTTAAATGTATGTGAAAATACAATGCTGCCAAGGATGCTTTTTAACAGTTGCCATGTGCTGCAATTACACGTCTCGTCTACTTGTAACTCTGAAGTTTAGGCAGCAGAATAATGCAGTCAAAAATCTAATAAACTGCAAAACACCAGCTTAAAACCTACGAACATGCAATTTCACAAAATGGGTCAATGGTATATGAACGTTAACAGTCTATGAAGTGATGAGGCTTAGTGTGCTTATCGCTTCTTCTTTGGTCATGGTGGCGTTTCATCTGTATAATATTAAATATGACATTAAAAAGTGGTCAATAACCTCCTGTCGAATCATACGGAGGCACTGAGGAGCCTCCGAGTTGTAGATTTTAAGCAGCCTGTCCACTCACATGTATCCTGTCTGTCCCTCAGAAACACAGCTAGCTGCTGTGATGATCCACCTCTCTTTAAAAAGGAGGAAAGTAAAAGTAAAAGTTACCCTGACCACAGAGGTCACAAATGAAATGTGAAAATACTCACTCAATGTCATTTAAAGGTGTGTTTTGCTCAAAATACCAAACGGATCACCCGTTCTATGCCTCGTATCCCTCTATTTCACTTCCTGTTTCAAAACTGCTGATTTTGGGATAAAGCTTTAAAAAAAAGATTAAAAAGGAGGGGTCTGAGCTCATGCGGGACCCGGCAGCTACTGTCTAAACTAAATGCTGCCGTGATGAAACGCCATATCATGGATTATCAAGGATTCTCTCTGAAACAGTTTGGAGCTCAAAGGCTTTCTCTCTTGCCGGTTATACCACAAAGGTGAGTTCCTTTTTACTTCCTGCTTCTTCACACACATGCTCTCCAGTACAGGTTAGCTCTGAGTGTTAGCATGCTAATGTGAACACCGACCATATTACGTCCAAAACAGTCGGGCATTGTTTCTGATAGCAACGTTTCTGATTGGGCCGTGGGTCCACATTTCAGATATTACGTCATATCGGACGCAAATCTGGATCAGCTCCGTTGTTCCCCGTTTTTAGAGATTTGGGTACGGAGGAAAAGAGAGAGGGTTTTATTTTCTGACGCTGCGTGAGTTCCCCGACACACCGGGGACACATGTTGATGTATACAAGACATCAAAAAGTGCATTTTGCATGATAGGTCCCCTTTAAAATAATCTCTTTGATCAGGAAATATACTTAACGTGGAAAACACAGAACACAGTATGTTGAGTACCTGTCTACCAAAAGTTTGCAATAGTAAAATAATTCAGAGGACTCATATTTGTCATACCAGTTTCAAAATGTTGGACTCAAAAGCAACTGGAATTCACTTTATTCAGGTAAATACAAAGAAAGAAATGGATGGATATGTCTCACAAGCTATATATGAATATCCACCAGGAGCATTCATGCATGAACTAATCAAAACAATTTGACTAAAGGGGCAAAATGCATAATCTACTCATACCAATATTACAGTGTATGACAATTTAATTTGCATTGACATATCTCTCGCGACGCAGATGTTCAGCAGAGGGCAACACAGAGGGATCACAGACATTATAAATAATATACCAGAATGACTTTATTCTGATACTACGGTAGATACTATCTGCTAGTCATAATCCAGAACATGTCAATTGTATTTTTGTAAAACAACCAAATGTCATTACTAAAACAAAACCCTTCACACATCAGGTTATCAAGACAGACGACAATCTCTTTGTCCTACAACACATTTAGGCGATGGCTTTCAAATTACATAATCAAAAGAAACATTAGGATTAAAATGAAAGCAAAACAACCAACATGTTTACCCACAAAGACGGTTTTAAAATGCAACACTTTCACACCTAACTAAAACACATGAAGACCATGAAAACAGATCCCAGCTACAAAACAAGCTATTAGCAAAGGGCGGATTACTCATACACATACAAATATATCTGTTCAGCTGCCGTACTAGTACATAACAGAACTAATAATGTATTTACAGGAAGAAGTCGGTTTCGTTTGAGAGAAGGGAAGAAGTTAATCAAATCAATCCTGGGGATGGCATCGTGCTCCTATTCAAAGATATTATCGATATTCTGATATTAAGAACATTATACGGGCGACTTTAAAGAAGAATGAACGTTTACAGCTAAGGAATTTGAAACATCCTTTACAGAGAACCAGAGGGTTTAACCGAGCGATTTCATTGGTTGGCGATGGTCTCCTGCTGCCAACATTTGTCTCATAAACCCCATTATACAGGACCATAAACACGGCGCGACGTCTGCTCATCAGGGCACTGATATAGAAGAGTGTGAACAATTATGCGGTTGAGTTTTCTTTACGGCGTTTTCTGTAAATGTGACGTGATGTTACCGTTATCGTCTGATCTATATGATTATGTTGTCATAAATAAGACAATCTGCCTTCATAGGCTTGTAACCAGTTCATTCAAATGCACTGAAGACGTATGATTAGCACATCGTAAATATACTCCTGGAGCTCGTTAACAAATCTATTTGCCTTTTTGTGTTGAATGTATATTACTTTAAAGAAAAGGGGTTTAAGTCGGGGCAGCTGTGTTGCTTTCATAGAGCTCATAATATTCAAGAATGCTTTATGTCCTTGTTTGCTACAGATGATTTTATAATATCATGGTCATTAAAACCCTCTCAGGTTATCACAGAAGGTGAGGAGATTGATATGTCTACTTAAACAAGGCCATTTGAAACACGGTGTGCAAGTGCAGACTCATTTAACCAGAATTACATTTAAATTGAAAGTAAAAAACAAACGACAGAAATGTCAGGTGTTCTCCGTAAAAACACAAATCACCTATTTCTTGTTTACTAAACAGATTAACGTGATGATATATGTAACACTAGTAAAGTACACATTCATTATTGTCTATGAATCTTAACGTTTGATATTGAGATTCAGTGAAAGGATTTTAAACATATCTTCGCTGCAGGAAACAAAAAGGTTACCCCTTGGTGGTGTAAAAAACGTTAATGCATGTTTGGCTGCGGTAAAGACCAAACTATAAGACAATTTAAAAATAAAATGGACTCACCTTACTCCAATACATGTTTTAAAACAATATGTATAAAGCAATTATACCGCACAAATTAAAAGTACAATCTTCAAGCACGCTTTGCAAGCCATTATGTTTCTCTAAGCCCGACGGAAGCTAAGATAACTAAACAAAACGTTAAAAAGTAAAACATCGTCAGTCCCTCTGCATCAGCTGCCATCCTTGTGCATACTGCTGCTTTAATTCCCATTTAATCTGACTCCGATGTATCTCGGTTAACAGTAGACAGATTTAAAGGCACATTCTGCAATATCTCCTATTGCATTGTTGACTTAACAACAAGGACACACTTAACAAGTGTCATGGACGCAAAGCACCTGAAAGCAGCAGCAGCAGCAGCAGTCTGCGTCACCTATACGTGGAGAAATATGACGTCATCTCACTTTCTACGGGAAAGGAAAGGAACGGCCTGTGTTGACAATTTCACTTTGTGCAATCGCTTTCGTTTCCATAGCTGCACATCGACAGTCGTTGCTGCATCTCGGTGCAAAAGCATCAGATTCGATGTCTTTGGCCGCTCCTTTTGGTTAAAGATGTTCCCTTTGTGCCTGAACAAATTACCTAGTTGACCAGATTTGATCTTTGGCTCTGAATATGTAACGACGTTGTTATTTATTGCATCAATAAAATCATGCATGTGCAACATTTATTACATGCAGGCGTACATATGAATAATTGCAGCATGTTGAGCAACATTCACATCTTAAAAGGCGTGTGCAGTTCCTTTCCTTGCCTATAGGTGGTGCAGATTGCGATGAAGTGGACGGCTTGTCTGATAAACATGAATGAGCGAGTTTGTGAGTTATGAACTAGCTCCAAAAAGGTGCTTCACATCTAAACTACTGAAAATGACCCCTGAATCACTAACGGCGTATTAACACTTAATAAGGCCGAAGAGGAAAGCTCGCAGACTGTGCCTTTAAATGTCTCGCAGGAGGCAAAACATACAAACGCTTCAAAAGAACAACGTGTGTTACTTCTTTTCAATCTTCAGTGTTTTTACAAAACTCCAAAGGTCCTTGACCACCTGAGGAAGATATAGAGAAAAGGGGAGGGGGAGGGGAGGGGTGAAAGCAGAATAGAAAATAAATGATAAATCGTCCAAATGAAGTGCTACAGCGCATTAGAGTTATGACTCACTTTGACTACAGCATGATTTCTGTGCGTCTCGCCTGTGGGAACGCGGAGTTTAGCCGGGGAACGACGAGGGGTTGGGTGGGGGCAACAGTACATACCAGAGTATATGACTAGGTGCTCCAGGTCTGACAGATCTCAGGCTTGGCTGATGAAACCAAAGCACTTCCACAGATGTTTCTACACACTGGGATCAACAAGCCCCCCCCACACCCCCACTCTTTCCCCTGTCCACCCAGCCCTTGTGCCGCACTAAAGAGCTTTCACCTGCTCTCATAGCTGTACATTGTATACACACACACACACACACACACACACATTCATGTTTTCCAGTGGTTGACTCCCTGCAGATGTTCTGATACAGAAAACACAGCGTTGTTATCCGACACACGGCCTTTAATTACAGACTGTGTGGAGATCATCTAAAGGGTGATTCATCCATGCTCTGCAAAACAAAGTGCAGGGGGCTCTTGTTTTTGTTCTGAAATGACAAGCAGCATTAGAAAAGATTTAAGTCCTGCGTTAAGGTCGGGTTGGTCAAAAGGCCTTGAATGTGAAAGAGACTGGTACCATCCACATACCGCCAGTCCCTTCATTAAGGCTACACAAGACACACACACACGCCAGTAAATCACGGAGAAAGAGTTCGCCCTGGCAGGTGTACTCCCATTCCATCTCAAGAGAGCCCGCTGACACAAAATGAATATAATTCAAAGAGAACACACTGTGCTGCGGAGACATTTGGGGCAAAGTGGACAGTACGAGGACAGTGTGAGGAACCATGATGCATTCCTGGGCATCCATCAAGGCAAAAAGCTCTTTGGGACGAAGGCTGATATAAATGTGAGCGTGGCTTCAAACCAAACTTCTGACGGTTATGAGATTTGATGCTAAGATCGCATCGGCAAAAAAGCAGGATATTGGTATAAATTGCACATATGATGCAAGAGGTATACAAGTTAAAACATGGGTCTTAGAATTAAACAAAGTCCTGTGTCAGATGCCTCGTAATCAGGGCTCTCAAAACCACGTGCCATCAATAACTATATCGTATACAAAAGACATCAAATGACTCGTGATTACTTACCTTTTGGTCTGCGATTTTAAAACAGCTCTTCAAGTAATTTTCAAACTTCTGCTCGGTCTTCGGAAGTGGTTTCCCCTGATGGACAAAGGGCCATTAAATCATCAGCTTATCCTCGCGTCACACATTCTCAATTAAGAGAGGTCATTTGCAAAAAGGAGGATGACAGCCTTACCTCCTTGGCGGCCGTTGACAACTTGCTCTTAATCTCTGTCAGAGAGGGAGATTTAGACGGGCCAGCCTGGGGTTTGTCTTTTCCTGGGGCAGGTGTCTTTGAAAATAAAACAACTAGATAAGAAGAACTGATTCATGTGCCTAATAGAGAGAGATTTAAAGAGTTGTAGATAAAGAGATAACTTCGATAAGGCCGCAATATGTCTTGTTTTACTCAGGGTCAGATCTTGCTTTTAACCTGAACAGGGTATCTGCAGGAATCCTGAAGTCAAATGTAAGACCTTTTTAAGACCTTCTTAAGACCCTTTCCACACATTTTAAGGCCTCATCGCCACTTTGAGTTTTAACCGGTTACCTTGGCGACACACTTCACCTCACATTGACTATATACAGTATTGATTGTCCTTCCTCCTTATCTTCCAACCATTTGGACGCAGACTTGCATTTCCCCATAACGATGTTGTTTAACAACCGGCGTAAACGGACTTCCGCGCTATCGAGCAGTGAGCGTGCGATGTCCTGTTCAGATGACGTCAAATCCAACGGGATGCCATCAATAAACTCCACAGAATCACACTACACACCTACGCCATGATTACATTCAGACAGACTGTAGAACACAACCTCTTTGGACCATTTAGATACTTATTGAAAACAAGCTACAAAATGTAACACCTTGGAAAATGCTGTTTAATATTTTTTAATACAGTGATTCTCAAATGGGGGTACGCAGCCCCCTAGGGGTACGTCGGGGTACTGCAGGGGGTACGTGAGATTCAAAAGAAAAAGGTTAATTAAAAAACACCATGCATGATTACAAAAATAATCTTAGTACAATAAGTTAAATAGAAAACACAATTGTACATAAAATATTCCTAGAACCACCAAGGGGGTCCTCATATAAACATGTCAAATGTGTGTATTGTATTTTATAGTTTTTGCATAATCAATTTGTTCATTGGTTTGTTAAACATATATTACTTCAATTGAAAAATCTGTTTTAATTTGTTTTCGTTCTCATGCATAATTACATTACATTACATTTAGTTATTTTACATTTATCCAAAGCGACTTACAATGACCGATTACAGGGACATTCTCCCTGGAGTAACTAAGGACGAAGTGCCTTACTCAAGGGCACACTAGTGGTGGTGTTCCTGGTGGGATTTGAACTCACAACCTTCCGATCTTCAGCCTAACCACTATCCGTGCATAAAGATGAAAATATGCTTAGTTTGTTGTAATTCATGCATGAAGGAGTTAATAAATCACACACTGATGGAACATCACTATATTATAATTATTTATAGGCTTTTTCTATCAAAAATGTTCGGGGTCGGTCAGGGGGTACATTACTGAAAAAAGTTTGAGAAGCACTGTTTTAATAGCCTTCATTTTCGCTAAATTGATTTATCAACTTTCAATACTTTTTAAGACCCCGCGGACAGCCTGCTGCATCTTTCTGTGCTCTTGTTTGAACTCAACACACTACTTGTTAGTGATAGATCTACTTGCTGACCGACAGGCAGCCGTATCATGACCCGCTCTGTCTGAGTCTGTGTTTCCAGGCTTGGCGTGAGGCACCAGCTGGACGGAGATAAAAGCACCAGAAAGGACAAATTGCTAGCCCAATTACACCATCTTTTCTTTACAAATACATCAGGTACAAATTATGTGTTTTATTGTTTGCAAGCAGGAGAGGGCAAGCCCTTACACTCCAATGAGTAATACAGATTGTTTGTCAAATGTGTTTTTTGCCCTCGATGTCAAATCCTAACGACCGAACCAAAGGAAATGAAGTGAAACTCATGTGTTTTTTTCTGACATAAAATTAATGACTTCCACAAGAAAAGATAACACCTTTTTTCCTCTTGTAAACATTTCTGAATGGTCAAGACAAAAAATACTGTGACAAGCAACCGCCATTTAAAGGGGTCCTCTTAGCTTTTGGGGGTTTTCCCTTTCCTGTGTTATATGTATGTGCATGTCAAAGGTCTGTGAATGCTCCAGAGGGAGTTTCTCTCCGAAAAACTCCATCCTTGCCCGAGTCATTGATTTATATAAAAGTCGTTGATTTATAGCTTGGACATAATGACATCACTACGCAACACTCACGCTTCTATTGGCTAGCGCTCCAACACCTTGCATGTGATTGGATAAGGGGCGGAACATCTCTCATGGCGCGTTTCCACTGCAGGCCTCGCTCGGGCCTCGCTCGGTTTGGTTAGGCCTTATTAGGCCCGGCTCACTTTAATGCTGCGCTTCCATTACAGTTTAGGAACTGGGGCAGTTACTATAGTAACGCAGTGTAGGCGGAGCCGTGACGTCATCTTCAATGAGCGCCCCAAAAAACAACACAGCCGTTAGCTGTTAGCACTCAGAGCTCACAGCTCCTCATATCTGTTCAGAAACTAGACAGAAGTTAAACAAGTACAAACCACAGACTGCCTGTGTCATGGAGAATACAGTCGCTGCTTTATTTATGTCTGTAGGCCGTTGTTGTGAGTGTGGACAGTCGGAGAATATATAACGTTAGCTTAGCCAAGCTCCATTTAGAAAACACGCATTTTAAAAGGGTTTTCCGCCTGCCGTCTGTCTGCAGACTTGTCAAAGCATTCATTCATGGTTGTTACTAACCGGTATCAGTATGTTGTTACTTCGGCATCATTTTGAAACGTGTATTACAATTAAATCACGGTCAAATATGTTCATCTTGTTGTAGTTGTAGCTCCCTTGCCAGCGATTCTCTTTAGTTTAGCATACTCAGCCCGACTCAGCCTGGTTGTTCCTGGCCCTAGAACCACGATTTAGTCGGGCCAGAAAAAAGGTGAAAAAGTAGCCCCGAGCCAAAACTAGGCCAAGTGGAAACGCAACCAAAAACGGGCCCCGCACGGTCGGCTCGGCACGCTTAAAGCGAGCTACCCGCTGCAGTGGAAACGCGCCATAAGCGGTTGACAACAGAGCCGGCCAGCTAACCAATCAAAGCAGACTGGGCTCTGGTTTCAGACAGAGGGTGAAAAGAGGTGCTGCAGCAGAGCTTTTTGAACATTAAAGCATGGAGACATGTCATAATAGAGACACTAAATACTAATATGAACCTGGAAATGAACAGAGTATGGCCCCTTTAAGTACATGGAAAGCCCATAAATACACATGTGTTGTAAGTGTAGCAAAGGCCTAAGTTTAAACAGACAAGTGGTCACTTAAAACACATTATGATACTGCTATGACTTGCATGTTGATCTGATTGATCAAATTAAAGGATATAATGTAAAAAAGGGCCACAATTTAGAGAGCTACATGAAGGATCGGGCCACAGGTGTGTTCAGAGCCGAGGCCCCAGAGGTCCTCAATTAGGAAGTGACACACACACACACACACACGCCATACATCGTGACTGCATGTTACACAAGACACAGAGCCTGTCCCTACATGTAAAGCCAGAGTGGAATCCAGTGAAATTGCAGGGTTTCATTGATAGCCAGACACACATTTCAGAGAGAAGAGGTGCCGTGTATAAAGAGACCTTTGAGCCTGCGAGGCAGAGAAGTACAGTAAAAGCTCACCAGCGAATGGACTCCACTTTAATCATTCGCTTCAGAACAATTGCCAACATTGTGGAACAGCATCCTCTTAGACCTTAGAACAGAAAACTATCTTCGCATTTTTTTAAATAAATTAAAGATCTTAAAGATGTTTTAACTGGGTCTAATTTGACTGATATCATTTTTGTGTTTGTATTGTAATCAACCTCTTTCTGTTTTGTTTAGCTTTTTTATTATATTGTTATGGCTTTTAATTCAGGAACATTTAACAGGTATCATTGTTCATGATGTATTGCATTTTAGCAAGTTCTTTTATTCATCATTTTAATATTGTTGTCGTGTTTATCCGCGTGTTCGTCCTTGCATGAAAAGGTGCTATACTAATACAAATGTTATTTATTATTCTACACTAGCATAGACCAGCGTCCACACGGCAGCGTGCGTTGAAGCTTGCAGGTGGGCGTGTCTGAAACTCGACCAACAACCAATCAAATGAATCTCCCGCCCCACACGCGGTTTGATTGGCTAGAGCTTGTACTGGCATATGATTAGATTGGCCATCGAAGCTGCAAAAGTTGAACATTGCTCAACTTTTGAAGCGAGCAACGCGACGCTCCCACAATGCAGTTCGGCAAAGTCTGACGTCACCCCATTCAAAGTGAATGGGCAGAAGCGTTGAAGCCGTGTGGACGTGTCGTAAAGGTAAAGATCTCCATTCCTACTGGAAAAAAGCATGCATTGGATTTGAATCCAGGTTTCTTCAACTTGTTTCAATAACTGTCATGTTATTATACATCAAAATAAGTTGCAAGCAAACACTTTTAGGTTGCCATAGAGACTTAAAGTTGGATACAGCTATAAGTGCTATAGGTCAAATCAATAAGTGTAAGAAAGCTGGTTTCTTAACAATCTCCTCCTTGAGCTTGTTTTGATAAAAGCAAGCAACAAATGTCATGTGTAACTACTTCAAACCCCTGTAGCAACGTCAGGCTGTAAAAACCTGCAGTAAGACTTGAAACAGTTAAAAGCAGGTGGAATCATCTGGAGAAAATAAAAATTCTCTCTCTCTCGTTTGAAAAATGCAATCATCTGTCCCTGTCCCCAAGAGATCTGCGTTTTATAGCGCAGATCAAAAGGTATAAAGTGAAGAAAACCTGACGCACACATACCACACTCCGAAAGAGCACATATGCTGCTGGCTCGGGGCCAAACAAATGTACTACGTATTTATTATTTATGGGAAGCTCTCTACTTCCAAGGGACAGCTGTGGACCTGAAACAGCTGATACACACACAACACAGCTTTTTCATCTGGACCCAGACAATGATTACAGATGCCACGAGACATGGAACTTAATCACAAGCACACTATCATTTGATGTCTTGTCTTCAATCCAGTGCAAACACATGGTGGGACACCTTTGCTCATCAGGTCTGTCCACGGATGTCATTTTGTTGGAATGAGAGCGTTCAGAGGCCCTCGCCTGGGAACATGTCAGCTCAATGGAAACTGTGACTTTAGTCCTATAAATTGCACATGTGAGCTTTTGGGATGTTTCCCAGTTCAATTCAGGAGATTAATTGTTAGAAGCCAACACGCTTGCACTCACGGGAAAGCAACTAACACTAACAAGGCAGGCACCTGCTGTAACACATGTCAATCAGTCGCTAAAACAATGACTCACACCCTTTTGGGATAAGCCCGAGTGAAGTGGTATATAGTTTTACGACTGTGACGTGTGCTCGAAGGCATCAGCGTCTCGAAAAACCCATCAATCACAACACACCAGCTGCGAGATAAAGTGACTTCGGATCGGCACATCTCTAGTTATCTGGTTCTCACGTCGAGCCTGTTACACAAGAAGGTGCAGCCCCACGCTGGGCTGCGAGAGGTGAGAACTGCGGTAACTGGCAACAGATCTGACAAGCCAATCTAATGACCAGTCACCTGCGTTTAAACAGACGCACACGCCCGCTTCCTCGCTGCTCAGGGGCATCTGGAAGCGCAAGCTGCACCAGACATCAAACGCTGGTAATGGGAGCAATTGGGAGAAGGTGTGTCCAGGAAGTAAGGGGTGTGAATGGGTTGTCGAGAGGGAACAGTTGTTGTGTGGGAGCGGAGAGGAGAGGGGACGGGGGCTTTTCAGAGCTGCGGAGAGTTAAACTGGCGGGGATGGTTTCAGCAGTTTAGCTGCCGATCGACTAATCCCCAAGAGCATTTCAAGAGCCACCGTGTTATGTCTGGACAACGGCCACGACAGAATTAGCCCCCACTCAGCGAGGACTCTGGCCCGAGGGGGGAACACTCTCCTGCCTCAGGAATTCAGAAATCCAGTGGCTCAGAGCGTTTCAAGAAAGATGTCCGAAAAGAAACTAATCATTCAGAATCAGAATGAGGTTTATTGTAGCTTTACATACGGAAGGAATATCATAAGTGTACATTGTACAACGATAGTAGAAATATAACAGTATACTAGAATTTAAAGGTGTCCTATTATGCTATTTTTAGGCTTATATTATGGGTCTCAGATATATAAAAAAACATATCTATGATGTGTTTTGCTCAAAATACCAAACATTTTAGACATGGACTGGATCAGCTCCGTTGTTCCCCCGTTTTTAAAGATTTGGATACGGAGGAAAAGAGAGAGGGTTGTGTGTTCTGACACTTGGTGAGTTCCCTGACACACCGGACACGCATATTTCTGTATACAAGACATCAAAAAGTGCATTTTGCATGATAGGAGACCTTTAAAGTGGAGAGCTGAGCAGAGGCGGAGTTGAACAGAAATGTGCAAAATGTTCAGAGGACTGTGCAGGATTCAGTTTTAAAATAAGATGTGCTCACAATGACCGCGAGTGTGTGAGACGTTGTGCCTTTAGCGCATGTAGCGGGCTCTTAACTCCATTTACAGGCGCAGTGCGTTACATTAGCGCATTATCATGAGAGCCATTCCTTGGACAAAACACGGTGAACCTTGCCAATTCTACTGTATTTTCTCCATTACCGTTTATTGCTACCTATAAAAATGGCACAGCTGTCTTGAAAGGCTGGTATACCAGTATATATTTTATCGTTAAATGTGTGATTTTCTTTCTTTTAGTACTTTAAATCTTCTTTATTTGCTCCTTTTTATAACCACATTCCTTTCATTATGTGTATATCTATGCATAGTTATACACCAAAGCAGATTCCTTGTAAGTGTAATCCTACTTGGCAATAAACCTTACCAACACATAATGCCTTATCCAAACAGAGTCTCTATCAAAGTCGTTTTTATCACAGTTTCACGCCTTGTGAAATGTGTAAACTTGCAGAGGATCTTTCCAATTTGTATTCCCTTGTGTGTGCGGGAGCTTTGGGGAGTCGGGGGGGGGGGGGGGGGGCATCAAAGCTGGCCGCAACTCTATCTGGCGGGGTCAGGTCGAGGGGTCGCGGGTTTAAACCTCGCCCCCAGGAAACCCGTTAGAGGTCAGGTGTGTTTGCTTAAAGAGAGCCAGAGTTCAAGCTGTGGGTTTTGAGAGGCGGCTGTCCGACACATTCCATCGGAGAAATTAACTATCAGGTTGAGCTAATTGCGATGAGCATTTATCACATTCCTCGGCTCTCCAAGGTTTCTTTGGTATATTTAAATTGTGAAAGCCAAAAAATGCAAACTATTATCCTAGGTCGTAGACACCTTTTCTCTTTTAGAATTATTTGTATTTAAAGAAACACACAAAAACGTTTTTTTAAAGTTTCATTTTATTAACTAGGTGCACTAAATTGTGCAATGCATTTTTCGTGCAGGCCGTACAAGCAAACAAGAGACAGAAGCATTGTAAATAATTACTTTGAAAATCATGTATGTGAATTTTTTTGCTCCAAATGTACCCATGTGAAATAAAAATGTAACAATTCAAGTACATTTTTTTTAAATGGTCAAATTTAGATCCCAAAAATTCAAGTAAAAAAAATTCTAATGGACAATTTCGGGGTTTAAAATTCAACGTCAAAAATGTCGATGCAGCATCATCCGGGCTACCCAGACAGGAAAAGCAATCGAATTTGTTTAACTTGAATTGTTACATTTTTATTTCACAAAAATTCAGATACATGATTTTCAAAGTAATTATTTTCAATGCTATTAATTCGGTGTCTGATCAAATTCAAATACTTCTGTCTCTTGTTTGCTTCCATACCTTACCGTTTAAATCAGGAGTGTCCAAACTTTTTTCACCGAGGGCCACATACAGAAAAACAGACGAAGGGCTGGGCTGCTCACTGGAGGTGAGGTTTATTGCCTCATAAGTTAAGTTATAAGAAAAATCTATCAAGTGTAGGTAAATGATGCTTGATACGTGGATATGCTTTAAGAAAACAAACAACCTGCATCACAGCTCTCCAGAGGGTTTACTTTATCTTGCATGCAGCTCATTCCTGGTTCCGTGTTATGGAAATAAGTTATTGGGCTAAGATTAGTTTGAAAATGTTTTCACCTTTAATTGACTGCATTTATTAGAAAGTTGGGCTTAGGGTTAACACGTGAATTAACACACGAATACAGCTGTGTAGTATATTTGTATATACTTATAATTAAGAAGTACAATATAAGACAAGCAAAAGTGTC
This sequence comes from Pseudochaenichthys georgianus, assembly GCF_902827115.2. Taxonomy (NCBI): domain Eukaryota; kingdom Metazoa; phylum Chordata; class Actinopteri; order Perciformes; family Channichthyidae; genus Pseudochaenichthys; species Pseudochaenichthys georgianus. Next base: position 7,294,865 of record NC_047512.1, on the reverse strand, counting down.
TGGTGTGGGCCGTATTACATTATACTTTTAGAATTAGCTGCGGGCCAATTAAAAGTGGGCCACGGGCCGCATTTGGCCCCCGGGCCATAGTTTGGACATCCCCGGTTTAAATCCCGTTAAAAGTGGGAGTTTCACATCTGTTCACAAAGAAGTACAAGGTTTTCCATGTCATGCTCTTTACTGCTTTTCTTTCTGGGGAGTTGTGATCACAAATATGTGTAACAACAACATATATGTCTCTAAAACCTATTTCTCAAATTACCAAAATCGATGGTTCAACGATTGCCAAATATGCTGTTCATCTAAAAACAGTTAAAGTTAGTTTAAATGCTAAAATGAGTTCCTGTTGTCTCTGATTTATATCATATATTGAACTGAATATATTTGGGTTTTGGAATGACACAACACATTTAAAGACTTCACCTTGGAGTGGGATGGACATGTTCCACATTTCATAGACTAAATGATTTATTAATTAATCTAGAAGTTAATCGGCAGATCCAGAATCAAATGAATTGGTAGTTGCAGCCCTAGATATCTCTAATTGGTTTTATGTCACATTATTTTTGTTTTAATCTGAAGACCAACTTCACTGCACCTGTAAACCGGTGTTGCTGAGAAACCTGGCTCTTATGGCGCATTTCCACTGCAGGGCCTCGCACGGCTTAGTACGGTATAGTTCGGCCTTGGTAGGCCAGGCTCACTTTATGCTGCGTTTCCATTACAGTTTAGTAGCTGGGGCAGTAACTATAGTAACGCAGTGTAGGCGGAGCCGTGACGTCATCTTCAATGAGAAACACGAAACCAACATCAGCCGTTAGCTGTTAGCACTCAGAGCTCACAGCTCCTCATATCTGTTCAGAAACTAGACAGAAGTGAAACAAGTACAAACCACAGACTGCCTGTGTCATGGCGAATACAGTCGCTGCTTTATTTATGTCTGTAGGCCGTTGTTGTGAGTGTGGACGGTCGGAGCATATATAACGTTAGCTTAGCCGATCTCCATTCAGAAAACACACATTTTAAAAGGTTTTTCGCCTGCCGTTTGTCTGCAGACTTGTCAAAGCATTAATTCATGGTTTTTACTAACCGGTATCAGTATGTTGTTACTTCGGTATCATTTTGAAACGTGTATTAAATCACGGTCAAATATGTTCGTAGTTGCCAGCGATTCTCTCACTAGTTTAGCATACTCAGCCCGGTTGTTGGCCCGGAAAGAACCTCGATTTTGGAGAGCCAGAAAACTTTTAAAAAGTACCCGCTAGCCGGAACTACGCCTAGTGGAAAGTTTCACCAACCAAAACCGGGCCGGGCACGGCACGGCAGGCTCAAACCGCGCTGTAGTGGAAATGCGCCATTAGCTGACCACAGTAGCTGACCCTTTCTCTACAGTTTAATGACTGTCCACTAAATAAACGAAATAACCACGAGGAAACAAAGCTGAGAAGTTAAAACAGCTTATACCTTAACTTGAGGTTTGACCGCTGATCCTGATGGTTTTCCTGCGGGGCCGTTTTGTTTCACCGGAGTCTTGTTGGACTTCTTTGCTGAAAACTCTGGGCTCTGAAAAAAGTAAAAGAAACACAACAAATATATAAATAAAATATCACCAGTATGACATTATTATATTTTGAGGAAACAGCTGAATTCACCATTTTGTTTGAATGAAAAGCTCATACAAATAAATGTAATTAAATATATAAAAATGTATGCTTAGTTATTCACAGAAAATTGAACGTGAGATAACAGAAGGAGGAAATCATACAGACGTCAAAGCAGCTATAAATGTAACTAACCCTCTATAAAAAAGTATGCTGACTAACTTTGAACTAACTTTGAGGTACTTCAGGTCAGATTGCTGGCTAATTACAGTATTTAATAATATTGATATCCATCATATCCCTGTTGTTTTGTTTCAAGCTGTGACAGTGGTTTCTTCCCACAGGTTTCTCCTAATATATTCTTTTATTTGATGTATTAAAATACAGTTGGTGCTCTGGTAGTCGTGTCATGTTGTTTTGAAAACTCCCATATCACAGGTCTAATTGTCAAGCCTGTTTTACAGCTGACAAATTATAATTAGCTTGTTACATAACGGGAACCACATGTGTAGAAGTGTTTGCAATTGTGGTTACTTTTCTTGACTGGATTGCCATGAGCTGTTCATCATTTTCACTCAACCATTTTATGATTGTAATCATTTCAAGGATGCACCTGCTGGCTAATGTTAAAAGCCGTTTTACCCATGTACACAAAAGCGTATATTCTACAACAACAAAAACAACATAATGTCACACTAAAAGCTAAAGGAGTAGTGGCAGTTCCAATGTTAAGAAGTTATTGTGAAAAGAAAGTGTGTCCATTTAAACTGAATTGATATAGAATGAAATCATCTCCCAGCCGTTTTGATGAAATGGCTTACGATACGAAGCACGAGAAACACTCAGTAATTTGTCGCTGATAGGACACTTGTCCCCCGATAACTTATCATAGTTGCTCTCCACACTGGAGGCCTTCCTGTCAGGTTTCCATTGCTCTCAGTCACCTGTGTAATTACCTTGTAATAGCCGAGGCAAGTACCTGCATTTACCGAGCACCAACCCTCTCCTTGGAATGGGCTAGCTGTGTAATTGCCTGTGTTGACATAACTGCTACAAGGCAATTACACGTTATTTCCTCGAGCAATGCCTGGTAATACAAGATGCTGTGAGGCAGTTTCAGGGTGGTTGCAACGCTTTTTTTTCTCCATATTTAAACATAAAGGACCGACAACAATCATGTCAAAGGGAAACAAATTATTAATATAATTTGACTCCCTGCATCTAATGTTTTTAAAGACTTTTGAATGATTGATTTAAGACATGTTAATACCAATGGAGGCCTTTTGTTTGGATTCATCTTTGTAAGACTTGTAGGCTGGAGCCCTGAAGTTACATCCTCTTTTTCTGCTGTGTTCTCAGTGCCAACACTCGCACAGATTATGATAATTGTCTCAAATAATAATGTCAGATTTACTTGTCATGGCAAAGCTGTCAACTCAGACATCTAAATACAAGGCCCCATACACCTCAGGCTATTCCATTTTAACACAATGTGGTCCAACCAGAACAACAAAGTATTCAACTTTATAAAACGTGTTTGCGCTGCACAGAACAAAACATAAAAACCATGCGAGGAAAAACACCGAGTCCTGTTTGGATCAAATATATCTGATCAAAGAACAAATAAATCAGATTTAAACTTGGACGACTGTGATGCCAACTGTCTATAAACAACTCTGTGGACATATTTTAAAAAGGACACTGTGAAATATCAATGTTTACAGTAAATTTAATTACTGGCTGCTTTTTTCATTAAAGTCAGAATTCAGGGAAAAAATATTTAATTATCTTTTCAGAAAATGTCAGAATTCTGACTTTAAAGTAAGAACTTGTAAATAATCACTTGTCAATCAGAAATGTCACATGATGAGGCCACAATCCTCTTTCGTAAAAAACAGAAATGAAGTTTGTTAAAACAAGAAAAGGTACAGTCTAAAAAAGATTAAATAAAATATGTAACATATTACTGAAATAGCTGTAAAAAGATCTTCCCAGCCCAACTTTCTATAGTTTAGTGCTTCCATTAGTAAAGACTGAGACAGGTTAACTATGGAGATAACGAGAAGGAGGGTAAAGGAAAGGATTAAGGTCATGGAGGTGGATGTATCGGAGGAGAAGACAACAGAATAAATCAACAGGTGACAGAAATGCTCAGCTGTCATCTGACCCTGAGGCGAGGATCGCGCTCACGTCGCAGGTATGCGCATCTGCCCCGCTTTGATCTTTTTTGGCTGGCACAGTTTGCACAAAAAAAAAAAAATCACAAACAGACACCGAGGTAAAAAAAACGAGGCCGATACACACATGCACCCACACACTTGCAAACAGTTGTGGTAACACGCAAAACAAGTGTTCAAAGGCAAAGGCCAGGTGCAAAGCTGAAATGGCATGAGAGACGATAAAAAGAACCGATCATATTAACAGTGGGATGACAGAGGGACAAAGATATGCAGAGGGACTGAAAAAAATGGGGGAAGGTGTTTCCCATAACTGGTGTGTGTGTGTGTGTGTGTGTGTGTGTGTGTGTGTGTGTGTGTGTGTGTGTGTGTGTGTGTGTGTGTGTGTGTGTGTGTGTGTGTGTGTGTGTGTGTGTGTGTGTGTGTGTGTGTGTGTGTGTGTGTGTGTGTGTGTGTGTGTGTGTGTGTGTGTGTGTGTGTGTGTGTGTGTAAATACTGTAGATATGTTTTAATAATGTTTGCATTTGTATTTAGATTTACAGTAAGTGTGCATGCCTACAGTATATCTACTTTTGAGTGTGTTTGCATGCATGTGTGTGCGTGTGTGTGAATAGGATAACATAGTGCCGTCTTGTTGGTGAGACGGTGAGAATTTAAGCAGATTACAGAGAAGAAATCCGATCATTACGCCACACAGACCCTGTGTTTTACTCGTGGAAAACAGGTGGGTACATGAGGGAACAGGATGAAAAAGTTCCATGTTGTGTCTCGAACGGAGAGGTGGACGGTCAGCGAGTGCACGGATGGGAAGGGCCTAAAGCGAAATGCCACTATAGGATTCAGTCTGTGGGAGTTTAAGTGATGTTGGTAGAAACAAAAAAGGGGAGCGGGCCGGGTGGAGGAATTCCTTTACCACAAAAACAAAACTGAAGGAGCGCCCTGACACCTGGTGGACGGCAGGGGACTGGAAACACTAAGTAGGATTATTCTAGTGTAATATTAAAAGTTTGGTGACCTGAAAAATACATTTAGTTTGGTTTTAACAGTGATGCAAGAAAAGAAGTCCCCAAACATTTCAAAATATTATAAAAAGGAGAGATTTATTTCTTCATAATCTTAAAATGGAGAAAAAAAATGACAAAAAAAGAATTTCATTCAAGTCTATTTGACTTTATTCAAACAATTCTCTTTGAAGTATTTGGTGTCGTCTATACCCTGTTACGTGCCTTTTGTATTTTATTTGAATTTCATTGCTACTCCCACTCATAGTCTGGACTCTTTGAAGTAACACAACATCCGGCAGTGGCTCCGTCAGTCAGGCTTGGACTGGGAGCTGTAGGGTCGTCGGTTCAAGTCCCCGACCAGACCTAAATATGGAGTGTGGACTGCTACTTGGAGAGGTCCCAGTTCGCCTCCTGCCCTGCCGTGGTGCCCTTGAGCAAGGCACCAGACACCCCCCTTCCCCGCCGGGCGCTGTGCAATAGCTGCCCACTGCTCCTAGTGCTAGACTCCTGGTACTATGATGGGTTAAAAGCAGAGAACACATGTCACTGTGTGCTCTGCATGTGAGACCATTAACGAGGGTTTCATCCCTCCCAATTATATTCTAAACTGTATCCCAGTGGCGGTTCTAGAACATTTGGCATGGGGGGGGCAAGAGGGCATGGGAGGGCGGACAGTACGTGGTATTTTATACTGTATATAACCTATGTATTGTTAAATCATGCCCTAACACAAGTGTTCTTAATGCACAAGAGAAACAAGGTGTTCAGACACACAAACTAAAATATAGTATGAAACAGCTCAATACTCATGAGACCCTAGAATTCTGCTTCCTGTAAGTACAGTAAGAGTACTTATAAATGACATCACCCATCTCTTCAGAGAGCTACAGGTGACCTGTGCAGCAACACATTTCAACACATATGTGTCAATACTAAGAGTCGCTACATTGAGCTGCTGTAATGGAACATGTAAGGAGAATAAAAACATACCATGTGGTCCAGCTGGAGCCTCCTCCGCCTCCTGATGCCTGCCTCCTGACACTTCATCTCCTCCTGGCTTCCTCCTGCTCTGACCCTCCTGGTCTCATCTCCTCCTGGCTTCCTCCTGCTCTGACCCTCCTGGTCTCTTCATCTCCTCCTCTTCCTCCTGCTCTGACCCTCCTGGTCTCTTCACCTCCTCCTGGCTTCCTCCTGCTCTGACCCTCCTGGTCTCTTCACCTCCTCCTGGCTTCCTCCTGCTCTGACCCTCCTGGTCTCTTCATCTCCTCCTGGCTTCCTCCTGCTCTGACTCTCCTGGTCTCTTCACCTCCTCCTGGCTTCCTCCTGCTCTGACCCTCCTGGTCTCTTCACCTCCTCCTGGCTTCCTCCTGCTCTGACCCTCCTGGTCTCTTCATCTCCTCCTGGCTTCCTCCTGGTCTCTTCATCTCCTGGCTTCCTCCTGCTCTGACCCTCCTGGTCTCTTCATCTCCTCCTGGCTTCCTCCTGCTCTGACCCTCCTGGTCTCTTCATCTCCTCCTGGCTTCCTCCTGCTCTGACCCTCGTGGTCTCTTCATCTCCTCCTGGCTTCCTCCTGCTCTGGTCTCTTCAGTGAACTCTCTTTTCCTCTTTCTGTTCTTCCTGATCACTTCTAAGATATGTCTTTTTGTTGTTGTTGACTCACTTCAGCTACGTGTGAAAAGCACTGGTACAAATGCTTGTATAACTTCACACGTTAGGACCACGTAGCTGATAAGCAGCATATCATAAATATAACATCAGAAAGTATTTATCAAGCGCACACAGGCAGCTGTGTTTAGATCCAGTTTGACGGTAAAGGATGTATGGTTTAATGTATCTGCCTCATTGCTGTGATTTGTAGTTTACGTGGATTTAATAGTACCGCATAGTTTAGCAAATAAAGTGATCGATCTCCCAGCTAGCGCTGTCTGCGTAGTATTTTGTAACGTAACAGCGACTGTCTGTTAAACGCTATCGCTTCAAACGGCAGCGTTTCATTAATTTTTGTTTCAAGCCCTCGTCCTTAGTAAAAACAAAACTAGTGGAAAGGGAAATGCTCTCAGGGGAAGCTGATCCACCTTCAGGTGCTGGGACAGCTCGCTCCCTCTCTGCAGCGGTGTGAGCCGGTCTGTGAACGCCGCTCCGCAGTTTAATGCAGGGCCGTAGCTGCATTTTTAACGGGCCTAAGATGATATTTAAAATGATTCACTTTTAATTAATGAACTGCTTGTTTTGTTGCTTGAGAAGCTTGTGGACATAGTGTAGGTTTGTTTCTACAAGTACAGTTTTAGGGACACAAAAGTTAGGGGGGCAGCTGGGGGGCAAGGCTCTAGGACAGCTGCCCTCCCTTGCCCCCCCGTAGATCCGCCCCTGCTGTATCCCAAAAGAAAAATGTCCTATTGTGTACAAACATGATGATCGTGATAAAGACGTAACTCAAAAGGAGCTTTAATTCTCATTTTATTCAGAGAGGCTTTTCTTGACATGGTACCAAATGTTGCGTCCCACATCTTTTTTTATTAAACACAAAAAATAAATTAGCTTACTTTTTTGAGCTCTTTTCCAACATTCTTTTGAGGCGTCACATCATTTTCATCGCTGTCATCGTCTTCACTAAAGATAATAAAAATATAAGAGGTGAAAAACAATCCAAGTTGTCTCTGCACATACAAAGAAAAATAGGCATACACAGTGAAATTAAGCATAAAACGTACTCGTCATCGTCGCTGTCGTCATCGTCGTCCGAATCCATCTTCAGTTTTTTCTACAAGCAGAAATAATAATTCCATCATCTTGAAAATAATAACAGCTTTGCACAAAACAACCTCTAAGTAACTATAACCCTCTTCTCAATATTAGGCACTTTCACACCGCAGCACTTTTTCCACAAAGGTTCATCAGAACTTAGTTCCTGAGAACTCTTTAGTTCTCATGAACTAAGTACAGATCGCGTTCACACCGGAATAAGTCCCTGGGGGAGGATTAGGCAAAATGAAGCCTCTGACGTCACTTCTTCTTCTTCTGCTTTGGGTTTACTGGCAGGCCGCAAACCACTTCACGGCGTATACTGCCGCCCGAACTCCCCGGCCGGAAGTCCCCGGAGTTGGGGACTGTGGCGATTTACTCAGAAGGCTTCAGTAGAAGCCTTCTGAGTAAATCGCCAGAACGCCGACACCTCCTCATCTCCACCGCTCCCATGTTTTATTTTGTGTTGCCATAAATTAGTCTCTCTGTGTTTCTGCGCTGGGCTAATGCTAATGCTAATAATGCTAATGCAGGATAATAAAATGGCGGCTTCACAAAACTCTTTGGGAGTTTTACGGGGCGTGGTTTCCAATCCGCCCAGCCAATCAGAAATAGGAACCTTTTTCTCCCACGAAAAAGGGGGTAAAAAGGTTCTCGTGGGCCCCGTCTCAGGTCGGTTAAATTAAATCCTTGCTTCCCTCACTTGCGTCGTTTCCCTGCGTCTAGTCCCTCCCACCAGGGAAGCATGGAGTGACGCAAGGAAACCACGAGAAGCAGGGAAATTAGTTTTAAGAGCAATGGGACGTCCTTTCCTCCGGAGCGTCACGTGAAGCGACGTCCATTTGTGATGACGCCGCACAGCTGTTCGTCTGGCAGCAGCTCTGTCCCCGTTGTTTTCACAAACACCCCCGCCTCTGTTAGTGCACATTTACTGACACAAACATTTGTATCATCTGTTGTAGACCCCAATAAATTAAATAAGAACTCATTCTCAAAATAGATAAACGCCATTCTTAAAATGTATAAACGAACAATAGTTTGACTAATATTGATTAGAGAGGACAAAATAAATAAAATAATTGAGAGAAGAAAAAGAGATATGTTATCTATCAAAACCCAGTTAGATTAATATTCATTGGATTGCACACTTTGTTTGTTTGGATATGCAGCACATTAACATTTTAATAGCACTTAATGACTGACTGAATGGAAATGACAATAAATGAAAATGTAAAACGAAAAAAGCGATCATGAAAATGCTTCCAATAAATGAATAAAATGATTTTTGACCACTTTGTTGTTCAGATATATCAAATATTTGATACATTAATTTAAACAAAACACGGTATAAACCGAGGAGTGAGTCCCGTGAGTTTCATGTGTTTTCTTCACTGCTCTCATGTCAAGAAGCATCAGATCAGTGCATGCGCTGCATCGTCCAATCAGTGAGCGATACACAGTAAGGGGGCGGGGCGAGTGTCTGAGGAGGATGGTTTGGGGGTTCTTCGGTTATCGCTCCTCCGGCAGAAATAAGAGCCATGGGACGGTACTCAAGATGGCGCAGACAAATCAACTTCCGGTGAGACCGAGGACCGAGGAGCGAGGAAATGAAAATAGTCGACCTGAGACGGGGCCATGAACTCATTTTTGTTCCGGATTATTTTGGTGTGAACGCAACATTTCGGAACTATATCGAAAATAAAGTGTGAAAAGTACTGCGGTGTGAACGCGCCTATTGACTTATTGTAACAGCTTTTTATCTCGTCAAATTCTAGCGCACTCGAGCTGGTTTCTCCAAAATGACATACCCCACCTTTAAAATAAAGTTTTTTAAATGATTGACTAAACTTAAAGCGGTAACTTTCCCTGAGTGTTGAAGCAGTAAGTAAACACACTGAGGTAGCTACCAAAGGAGGCTTCTTCCCCGACATCAGGCTTGCAGGCCGCTTCACAGGTGACGAGTTGTTCTCCTCTTCTTCATCGTCTGAATCCTTCACACCTACGAGGCAAACACTGGTTACAGCACGGCATAGAGATACTTTCTGATTTACCTCGGCCAGGGAATCCACATAGTGCACTAGGGCTCTCCCAGAATATCCAAATATTCGTTCGTTGGAGTACTATTCGGGTTTCAATTTCGTTATTCGGATATTCTTTTTTTTCAAATTGAATTAATTGAAATCTCCAATATCAACGTAAGAGCTTGCGCCTCTTCGGGGGGTGCTAACACTTAACCATAAACGTTATCGTTTACTTTCTCCGTCTTTATATGTAGATATTACTTCCTGTCAACTGCGCTAACTCTCCTTCAAAATAAAAGCATGTCCATAAAGAGGAAGCCAAGCCAAATTACAGTTAAGACACATACAACTGCAACGAAAGTAACAAACACAACGCGATATCCTTTTCAATTTCAAAGAACACAAATTGGGTTACATTAACAAATAACTATAAAACAACAATACTGTAGAATGACAAAATGAATGCCGTGAATACCCCGAAATACACGTGTTGAAGCGGTTCGCTGCTGATTACTAAGCTGGTTTCTCCATTCTTACCTACCCTACCTTTAACTTCCGTGTGAATGTATGTGGAGCTAACCTGCTACATTAGACGGACACTGTGTGAAGAGGTACATTTTAACGATGTGAGGAAATGCTGTGCGTGTTATATTTTGTTCCGATATGTCTGTTATTCTAGAAGAGGCAAAGGAAATAGCATATTACTGTAGACATGATACTCACTAACGAAATGCTGCCCGCTGATGTGAACTGGTCCAGAGCCAGACTGGAGACGGAAGGTGACTGGAGGCGTGATTTCAAATCCCCCTAAAGTCATCTGGACAAATAAAACAAATTAACAAAAATATCACAGGTCAATTAAATCAACGCCCTTTTAGTTCTTGTCATGTCATTAAGCATGACAGAGGCTTAAAGCTACTGTGATGTACTCAAAATGCTACTCAAAATGTCCATATACTGCTCATATTAGGGCTGCAACAAACGACTAATTTGATAATCGATTAATCTATCGATTAATGAAACGATTAATCGACTATTCGGACTATTACTGTATGCCTTGCACAATTTCTCAAACGCTCTTATTTAGCCATCAACTTTTAGATTTAGCTTGAGGTTGTTGTAGGCATGTGGAAACTAACAATGAAGACAATAAAGATGAATACTTGATTCCAAAATACATATATTATTGAAATAACTTAAATTGTGAACAAAACTAACATTGCTTTTTATTCAAATTTAAATAAATAATATTTCACATCAAAAGAAACAACAGTGGTTTAACAAATCGTATTAAATAATCTGATGACAGAACTGTAAACAGAATAGCTGAAACTTTAACAAACTAAATAATAATAATAATAATAATAATATATAATATTTTTATAGCGCCTTTCAGTAAACCCAAGGTCGCTTTACAAGTCGGGTAGGGGGGGGGGGGGAGTAGGGGAAAAAAGGCAGACAGGTTAAGGGGGTGGGGGGGGGAAGTAGCGGAAAAATAAACCTATTGAACTAACTATACAGTGGGGAAAGCCTTGGTAAAAAGGTGCGTTTTGAGGGCTTTTTTGAAAATGTCCAGGGTTGGGGCGCTGCGGATTTCGGGGGGGGGGAGAGAGTTCCAGAGGGGGGGATGCCGCACTGAAGGCTCTGTCACCAAAAGTCCGCAAATAACTCTGTTACCTCTAATCATTATGTTTGTATAATGTAGTTAACTCCGTGTGTTTCTGCTAGCATACATAACACCTGACGTGGAAACGTTACTCGTGGACGGGGCTACAGAGCTGCTAGAAAGACAGTCGAACCCGGTGCATTCCTCCGTCTGGATGTGGAGCACTTTTGCTAAATGTTTAGACAAATTGCTCGTGTTACCGCCCTTACATGCTAAACTCTTATTCCACTTTTGGCAACGAGCAGTCTCCACATCGAGACGGGTAAAGTTTAACCACCTCGGAGCGCGTTCTCTCCGCCATCTCCCACGTGTGTGTGTTGCTGCATGTTGCAGCTGCCCGTGTGTAAACTGCCCCGCCCCCTCGCAAGCAGGCGGGGGAGAGAAAGATCGAAAATACATCATAGACGCATTTGTTTGTCTTTTTGCATATTAGAAACGAGTTGGCGACAGTAAGACTGCGATATAATGTCTTTGTAGCAATAAAACATGACATATATTTTTTAAATGTCTCCAGTACCGATACAAAGACCAATAAAGTTAGAGTTTAACGGGGCGTAAAACACACGTGATGACGTCACCAACAAATCGACGACTGAATTAGTTGGCAACTAATTTGGTAATCGATTTTAATCGATTAAGTCGATTAGTTGTTGCACCCCTAGCTCATATATGTGCCTTTTCTTTACTTATATAATATTGTGTGGTCCCTTAAATACGTCACTAAATGCTGTCACTCACAGAGGGCATGACGGACGGTTTCAGGGCAACCAGTGGGACTTTGGTTGATTTCCCATCATAGGTGAGACCCTCCACTTCCACCATGTGGAACTTATCCTCAGCCTCAGCCCCCAGACACACCTGGAAAAGAAACACACCAAGTTGGATTCATCCGGATAATATTGCTCCTGATATCCCTTCACATTATTTTCTCACTTATAAGATGTTCTAGATGATTAGTTCCTCCCTTAAGGGTCTACAATTCTGAAATACCTGTTGGTAGCTTCGAAGTACTAAGGATTGTACTTTGAGTTTGCTTCAATTGTGAACCCTTCACTACATACTTTACTGGTAATAAGTCTAGAATGCCATCCTTGTGTTCCCAAGGTAAAATTTATATATATATATATATATATATATATATATATATATATATATATATATATATATATATATGCAATATAAGTCCTTAATATTCATGTCACCCTTTAGATCCGTCTTCCTACTCATTTAAATATTTACGTGTAAGAAGTTGTTCTGTTGCTCTCGTTCTGTTTTGAGTTGGTCTATCTGTATTTAGAGCTAATGTGTCTCTTGATATGAACTAACAATGTAATAGACTTGTAATTTATATCTTTGGAGTCTAAAATGCAAAAGAAAAAGGGGAAATGGATGTTTCAAAAACAAATCAAACATTGAAAATCAATTCAGCTACTGCAGATATATCAATGTTTATAATCAGGAAAACTATCTTACGAGGCCATTTTGGTGGGTGTAAGGGGTATACAATCATCGGGATGTAAGCTGTAGATGGGTATCTGATTGACCCAAGTGTATTGAAGTGAAGCAATTTGATGGGTATCCTCGTATTAAAAGGACATTAAGCTGGGAAACATGAAACCCTGTGAATAGCCAATTCCAATAAAGTGGCTCAAGTTTTCAAAACAATCTGCTAAATAATACATATCTAACCCTTGTGATGTTTCCTCTTTAACATGCATATTGTTCAGAACATCTACGTGCATAGGAAAGTCAATAAAAGAGCCATCCTTACTGCTTTGAGTGACAGCTGCTGCTCCGTATCATCGTCGTCTACGTCAACTCTGAACTCCCGTTTGTCGGATTTGAGGGTACAACCTGCAGAAAACGATACGTGCAATGTGTAAATAACATTATATTTGTATTTATATGGAACACAACACACACCTGCATACACTACACTGACATGCAGATGTTTACTCTTTGCTAAAGCTGTTGTTTCTCTATGCTTTGTTTGACTAGCTAACAAAAGAGCTGAATTGGCGCGAGTTGGGGAAGGCAGGATTTAAGATATGTTCTCTTGCAAAAAATAGATACATGTCTACTTGTGCATGATAATATGACAGTTATATTTCTTGTGTGACCAAAAATAATTGAAGTTTTCCTGAATAAGCAAGCTTACCAAACAAATACATCTGAGGTCTGCTCAAATTTGAGATATCGTCCTCCATCTTTGTAGTGGGTGGGCTACACTTCCGTAATCTGGTTTGACTGACACATGGCTGAGCCAATGGGGAAGAGAACGTGCCCGACGTTAAATCTCACTTTAGCCAATAGGAATAAAGAATGGGCGGGACTAATGTTCTTACGTTTCAACACTAGATGGAGGTGTCGTAATATAGATTGAGGACATCCTAGAAGTAAAAAGCCTACTCAAATCCAACTTTAGTGATCACAAATTAATACACATTGTATCTTATGCATCTTCCTGCAACACAGTGTATTATTAGTATTATTATTATCATTGTGGCTATCTATTATCTATAATTCAATTTTAAAAAAGTGCAAGGAAATAGCCAGACCCATCATAAGAGGCATCAAGATGGCAAAGGTAAATCATGTTCTTGTTTTATTATCAAGCATACAATTGAATATAAGTATTATAATGTTTTTGTATATCTGCAAGTTATTAATACAGTACTTTTCCTAATGACTTCTTCAAAAAAGCTTTACAGCTCCCCCTTATGTCTATCACTTAATGTGCTGTTTGGACTAAATAAAAGAGGCCTTTGGTCAGTTATATTAAAAGTGCAGCCCAGGGGGCAGTTGCAGCCTTAAAGCGTCTTCTGTGGTTGTTAAAACATATTGATAATAAAACAGAGAGCCATTGCCATCTCAGATATTACAAGAGAAATTATCAAAATGTAAGCTGCACACACATTTATTTATTTATTTGTATCAATTGTTGGTTTCAAGGGAAAAGCTAAAAACAATATCAACACAACTCCTTTTTTCGGTTGGTTCATTTCAATTACAACCACTTATTCTCTTTAGGGGAGTACACTATAAATCAGATGATTAATTATACATGTAGCTCAAAGAGCAGGGAACAACCCATAGCCCATCTGTTATACCATTCCTTTATTGTAAGCATTGTGTTTTTATATTTTAATACAGTGGAATACTTTTCTTTTTGCCCTAATTATCATAGCGGTTGTCATAGAACTGGTGTGGATTTATTGTTTTGCTCAAAGGAAATCAGATGTTTTAACTGAGTCTTTTATCCAAATTGACTGAAATACATTTCCTTATCGTAGAGATGCACACAGGAGCATGTTGGGGCTCAAAGACACTTTGACATGTTGAATGCAGGGGCTGGGATTGAACCACTGACCCCCTGATTGTCAGATTAGCGCGCAACCCCTCAGCCACAACCGAAGTACACAAAGGCTGGTTCTTAGTTGCAGGGGAATGAATCAAGGCCGTTAAGTAGTAGGCATTGTTGGAAAGTAACTGAGTAGATTTACTCAACTACTATACTTCAGGACTATCTTGAGCTTCCTGTTCTTTACTTGAGTATTTCAATGTCATACATGTATTTCTACTTAACTACATTTTGGATGCAAATATTGTACTTTTTACTCCATTTATCTGACAGCTTAAGATACTAGTTACTTTGCTGGTTCATATAATTAATACAAAATATATAAATACTAAATGATGTATTCAAAAAAGATACATAGCACTAGCAGTAAAAAAGTCATTTAAGGTAGCTCCACCTTTACAAGCTGGACAATTCAAATGGAAAATCTGCATATTGAATACATTTACTTATGGTACTTTAAGTATATTTGGATGCTAATACTTTCATACTTTTGCTTAGTTACGATTGTTAATACATGACTTTACTTGTGGCAGAGTATTTCTTACACTGTAGTATTGCAATGTGTACTGAAGTAAAGGATCTGAGTACTTCTTCTACCTCTGGTAGTAGGACCATGCACTTACCAAGTGTTGGCTTTATTTAATTTCTGTTGCAAAAGAAAACATCACACACACAGAACAAAACGGCTGAAATTGTGAAACAGCATCCGAGTAGTTTAAATGTGAAATATCTCTGTAACTGTAATGATTGCCTCACAGTGTGTAAGTTGCCGGCCCGTATTCAGCAGGTGTTGAGTCACTGATCCGCAGCACAGTGTCACCCAGAAGGAATGAGAAGCCTTCATGCATGCCTGAGAGCTTGAGAAGCATTAATGTGTCACAGGCGGCCAGGACACGTCTGCAGAGCCGCTCTCATGAAAGACACCATGGACTTACTCAACACATTTACTTTGCAATCATCGAGGTGTAGAGATATATGACTTTCTAAAAATACTTTTTATAACTTCTGTTAATTTTACTTGCTTAGTAATTACCTGACAACAGAGCATGTTTCCAAGAAAGTATACATTTGTATGAATAGCTTTTACTACTACTGTAATCATTTTTATATTGATATAGAACAATGTGCACATTATTACGTCTTATCTTTATTTAAATATTATTATTCTATTTGTATTTTTATTTGATTGGACATTTTGTTACAACACAACTGCTTATGCTTATATAAATATGTGTATTTGATTATATATTTTTTATAAATGTATCTTTTAATTGCACATTCTTACATGGACTTCTTGTGTTTATATGAACAAATATGTTTTACTTATTTTCATTTTAAAACAGAGCAACTTTCAGGGATGAATAAAGTATTGGGATTTTGACCAATTATTTACTACTATTAACTATAGACTAGTTTATATTCTTGATCAAAATGTTCCGTACTTGTTTCTTAACTTGCTCTCACCATCAGAGAAAAAATACCTTCTGCAATGGTCATAGCAAGATGTTCATATTTATGTGTGCATGTGCGCTTTTTGTCCCTGCATTAACATGTGTGACCATGCATAAGTGCAACTGTTTGCACATGTTTACGAGAGTGAAAACATGCGTGTGTGAGCGTGTGCACGTGTGAATAAAAGAGAGAGGCTCATGAAAGCGTGTCATGTCAGCAGGTTGAGATACTCTGAAGTCTCGGTCACGCTGTCAGACTGCGGAGAGAGTTTTTCTTTCTTCACTCGCCTTGATGGAAGTGACTCGATGCTGCAGCATTTTCCTGCTAGGCTACAACAAGAAATATATATTTAGTAATCTCCATATCAAAGAAGAATATGGTGATTCATAGTCTAAGGAATGAATTGGTCCTCTGGTTAAAAACATGCATCTGTCTATCCATCAACATTTGAAACAGTCTCCACTCAGGATGTTACCTTATTTAAATAAAGGAAGCCACAGGACATCATAAAGAATTATATTGTATCCTGAGCAGTAAAACATTCATAGACAACATAAAAAAACTAAATATTATAGGGCCATTACATTTATCACCGGGGCCTTGTGGTTCTGAGTCATTGCTAATGCTCGGTGATCAATATGTTCAAACATAAATGGCTCTGGGAAAAGCAGAAATACCCTGGTTTTGAAATGTTTACGATTGAATACCACTGTTCCATCGGAGTTGAAATGTGTTGACCTGTATAGTCTTTTACATGTTTCTATGAGTTAAGGTGTAAGAAACTAAATGTATGAATGTATGAGTGAAAGTCGAAATCACCCTTGGCCGAGAATTTAATTCAAACATTTATTTTAAAATCATTATTCTATTTTAATACCATATTCCTTGAAATGTAATATTTCTGAAAGCGCAGGATAAATAAATAAACAATGTAAGGGTATTTTCAGACAAGGACTATTGTCTTCCATGAATATATTTGTAGTAGAAGTGTGTTATAAATGTGTCTGTTGATTGTATATATATATTGGATATACATATTTTATACATATTTGTATTTTTGTATTCGGGGTTGTTGGAAACGTTATTCCGATTTCTCTGTCTGTACACACAAACTGAAAGATTGACATTAAAGTTGACTTTGACTTTTGACTTTGACTAAATGTATAGAAATTGGTTGATTGTTCATTTTGTTTTCCACTAAATAATGGGTGAAAAGATGATAGTTGTTGTTTCTCTTCTGTAGTTATTGACTGAATGATTGATTTCATGATATGAGGTGTTTTGATTATTTGTGTGTGTTATGTTTATGTGGCTATAGTGTGTTTGACTGCATGTGCTAATCTCCTCCCTATTTATGAGACATCCTCATGAAGACATAGAGACTTCACTAAGCATCTGATGGAAACTGTCAGACATCAAAATCCCTCTGCAATCTGCAAATGCTATTTTCCGCGACACAAAAACTAAGAACTTAAGTCAACGGAGCTTTCGTCAACAAAGTCAAACATGTCATCACATAAGCAGCGATCTATTAGACCTTGGCAGCCATTGGTCTCTCCCAAAATGTAGTGGCTACAGCAGCTGTCATGGCCGTCAGGACTGTGGACTGATATTATTACATGTGCTATCACGTCGAAGAAAAACAATATCACGCCAAGGCTTGCATCAGTCAGGTGTTGTACCACTGAAATGAGTGGCAGATAATCCCACTTGAACATGTTGGCAATCAAGCCATAGTTAAGTAGACATGGTAAATAAAACAGACTCCTCAGTAAACCGCAGCTAATCTTTATTTTAACAGTCCTATTCAGGCTCTTAGCTCTGAAAGGTAACAACTAAAACATAAAACAAACGAGAATCTCTTTACTTCAATGATGTTTCTTTTCTATTGGATGCTTAGGGCTAGGGTTAGGGTTAGGGTTAGGGTTAGGGTTAGGGTTAGGGTTAGGGTTAGGGTTAGGGTGTCTCCAATAAAAGCCTAAGTAATGGTTGTGGTTTCTGTTAAAAGTGTGTGTTAGGTAGTCTGTAGACATTCAGCACCTTGGTTGTTAATAACCTTAGTGTTGGACTATCTAAACAAACATAATTCTACAAAGTGCGCATTTCATATAAAATAGGACATTTGCTGGAGGCCTGCCAGAATGTTTATCAGCCCTTCTTCAGGCATTGACCTGACTTTGCTCCGCTCATCGAAGCCACAACAGCTGCCTGATAATGACTTAAATGTTGACTGCGTTTCTCAAGAATGGAAACAACTTGTGGGAGCAGACGGAGCGTGACACAGAGCACAACACAACGTATGTGGTGAATAGTTTTTCTTTCCTGGTGCTTGATAGGAAGTCTGATATACCCTGAGCCTCTCTTGTTCATCTTGTGTGGTGACATTGTATTGGATGAGGACAGGGCTCTTTGGCGGCTAGAGAGGGGGTGAGAAAAACGAATACACAGCCATGACAAAAAATCTTAAGCACCTGTAGTAAAACACAATGCATCGCCTTGGAAACAGTAAAGGGAGGAATTTCTAGAAAATGGGCCAAGTCACGTCTTCAAGGCATCGGAGACAGAGATTAAAGCAGCAGGGAGCGGAGGAAATGGGGGTGGAGGATGCGTCACCTGGAGAACTGCCTGCTATTGACAGGATCCCAACCAGGCAAGACGCCCTGAACACTGACTAAACGTAGGCGCTGTTTTTAAGGAGAGAATGCCCAAGGTTGTTGGGGGTGGCTGCAGTTGCAGACAGCTGTTTCGAACCAGAACATCAACCTACTCTGAGCAACAACTAAGAGCTGCCAGATGCTAGGTACACAATGTTTACCCTGGAGTTGGCATATTTGAGTATATATATTGAAAAAATGAGGTATTTGACAGCAGCATGCATGGTCATGTAACATCGGGACATCTCTAAGAGGTTGACCAATCACAAAAGAGCCGGCCAGCTAACCAATCAGAGCAGACTGGGCTGTGGTTTCAGACAGAGGGTGAAAAGAGGTGCTGCGGCACAGGCAGTATGAGAAGAATAAAGAGCTTTTTGAACATTAAAGCGTGGAGACATGAACTCACCAGGTGACATGTCTGAGTATGCAGGATTATTGGCATAAAGAAGTGAATCTTAGACACGTTCCAAATTGTTTCAGAGTAGATGAAAAGTATCTTCTCCTAAGCTCAAGATCCTTTCATATTCAAATCCATTTCCCTGACAGATGTTTGCACAGGACCTCTTTAGTGTACTTATGTAAGCCAAGTCATGTTATGGATGTTGCTCATCAGCAATGCAGATTGAGGCCTAATGAGCAATGTACGGAACTCTTTTGAAATGACAGTAATAATACAAACCAAATTGAACAAATACGGTCGTCCCATTTCCCGTGACTTTCATGGTGGTGAAGCTCATTTACGGGCAGGGAACCTGAATGATGTGTTTACTGCATTCTAGATAGCTCGTTTTTGTTATGACTTGAGCGATAAGCATTCTCCTGATAGGGTGGATGTGGCGATAACAAATGTTTATGACTGTCTGGTGTGTATGTGGCCGAGATTCACCTAGACAACAATGGAAGCCGTTTCCAAAAATAGTGTGGGAGCTTACGTTCAGAAAGGGTGGGGTTTGAAGAGATAAGGCTGGTGTCATCGAGGATTCAATTATACAGTATGCGTAGACTTAGTTTACATTTTACCTCAGCTTTTAACTTGCTTGACCTAGCTAAAAAATAACATCAACCTGAACATAAAACATATGACAAGGTTTTGTGGTATTGTTCTGGGGTGTGATTTAGGCTGCGGCCCCACGAGGACGAAAACGGCTAAACGCATAGGATTAACGCAAACGCAATCGCAAACGGCTTCCGTCCACATGCAATAATTATCCGGATAGTGTCTGTCCACACGAGACCGCTCCGTTTAGCTCCAACCGCTGGAGAAGCTGCAGTACATATGCAGGAGCCTCTACGTGGCGCTGTAACTTCCTCCACAAAAGCAGCGAAGAAGCATGGTTGTCATGGTTGCCCTTCTGTTTATTCTCCGCGGTGGGGGCCGAGGGAACCGGGCAGAGTTTTTCGCCAGTCAGCGTTTATTAAAGTTGAAATCTTCCGGACAAAATTATAAAAGTGCCGGTCAACGGTCTTCTTTGTTATTTATTGAGCTTTAAAACAAATGAATAACGACTCTATATAATATAATGATAAAATACACGGAGCCTCTCTTTTTCCTCCTTCTCTTCGGACAGCGCCAGTGTCTGTCTCATGCAGCAGCTGATCCAGTAATGAGTGACCCGGCCGACAGTAAAAAATAAACATATTTATAACTAGTTTAGGTAGTTTGAGAGGTAATTAAAATAGCTAAGGGTGATGATCTGACTTGACGTGTGTGTTTTGCTGCAGCGGGAGGAGCTGCAGGTGAGCAGAGCTGCGTGTCTCCGTCCTGTCAGATTAGACTTCACTCGCGTTTAGGTCCATATCGAGAGAAAGATAAATAATCTGAATTCAGGATGCAGTTTACTTTGACGTGGGGGTGAGCAGCAGAGGTGGGGAGAGGCGGGGCTATTGCCTCATCATTATTGCTGTAGATGTTGCACAAACAACTGTAGCATGGTCAATAGCGTCCGGAGCACGATAGCAACTCTGCGATCCGCCATTGTTGTTGTTGTTGGTGGCGAAACACTTCAGCACTGGCGCGGGGTAAGCGGAGGTGAGCAGAAGAGGTGGGGAGAGGCGGGGCTATTGCGCAATCACTATCAGTGATCTGAAAATGTCCGTATAGGGCGCACACACGGAGCTGTTTGACCCCCCAGAGAGTGGCGTATGCATTTCTATCCACCTTGGGACCCGTTGTCGTTTCCTCAGTCGTTTAGTGCCGTATTCGGTCGTCCTCGTGTGGCCGAACGGTCTATATGACACTAAACAGTAACGCAAACGACCGAATTCGTCCTCGTGGGGCCGCAGCCTTAGGTTCCTCCTGTATGTGTCAGCAGAATGACTGGATAGTGTAACGATATGCATTTCATTAGAAACAACAACAACAACAACAAAGGAGCTTCTTGCTTACTGATCATCTGAGTCTTGCAACAGCTGATTTCAAACTATGCCAGAAATGCTGTAAGAGATTCAGCTCTCGTGTAGCATGAACCAGGGGCGGACTGGGACTAAAAATCAGCCCGGGAAACTCGACCGGCCGACCGGCCCAACTCGGTACCGCTAGTGAATTGTCCGACCGGCCCACTTCGGTACCGGGAAAACTCCCGGTATTCCCAATAGCCAGTCCGACCCTGGCATGAACCCTTACTCAGTAAAAAGTTGATGGGGACACACACTTAAAAAACACGTCCTTTACAGATAGCACTAGAATAAAACAAAAACCATAAATAAAAACCAGGCCGCTGCATTTAAAATATTCCCTCGGCAGCTGCACAATCTGTACTTCCTCGTGTACTCTCGGTCTAATTTGAGCTGGCATCAGTTTTCAAACCTTTATTTATCCAGGGAGGGTTTTGCTGAGCATGCTCGCTGTTTTTTCGGCAACGCCCTCCTTCACACTCACACCTGGGAGCTGTAGTCATCAGTTTTTATGGATAAAGAAAAAGGTATTGCGCTGTCCTTCTGATACAATTCAATGGTATCTTACCTTTGGGTGGTTTGAAACTTTAATGTGTAATCATAGCTAGATCCCATGAGGCTAACTAGCTCGCTGAAATCATAAAGTATTATTGCACGGTTATCGTAATGGTGACAAACAACAAACAGGCAGTGGACGAAAGAACGATCCAGAGGAAAGCAAAGAAAAACAGAGAGGTGTGTCATCTTTTTCAAAAAGTCACAATATCATTTAATATAAAACACCTTTAAATTGAACATAATGAGGAATTCGTCATCAGGAGTTCCACCAATCCACAACCACCTGAACACCGCAATCCACCTCCACGGTAGCGTGGTACCTCCGAGTGCACACAGAAAAGGGTTGAAACATGCATTTTACTACATTGTACAAAGTCAAAAGCGAAAAACAGGAGGTATTTTTTTGCCATCGCTGGCAGAGAGTCTCTGCTGCCTCGTGAGGGATCCAGAGGCAAAGGGGGGACAGTCTTGATAGGTGGGCATGTACAGAGGTGTCCTTTTGTTTCCTGGCACTTATGGATAAAGTGCCCTCCTCTCTTTTAGATCAGCTGAAGGGAAAGCGGAAACGTGGTGTAAGGCAGGAGAATGACTCAACATACTTTAGATAACAGTTGTATAATGTGGCTCCTCTGCAAACAGTGTGTTGTAGGTCTTGGCAGTAACAGATACTAACACTCCCCCACCATGTTGCTGGTAACGATCAAAAAGTGACGAAACACAATGTCCATTCAACTTCCTGTATCTAAGACAATCCCATAATGACGCTGCGTTTTTGAACGTCAGTCATGTCAGAAATAGGGAGGACATTCTTCCCTGTTGTCCATTCACACTGACGACATGTTTCAATCTCAGCTTGTTCCCTCCCTCATTCACTCCCGCCCTTCCTTCTTCACACACGCACACCAACACACACACACGCACACACTATCTCACACTACAGATGCCACGGAGGTGACGGAGGTCACCTTATTGTCGTCTGCCCAGGGCTGCAGGTTCTGCAGGGCGTACAGCGAGGAGTTGTGCAGGCAGAGCGGGTCCGGCTGCAGAGGCTGGCTCAACGTCTTCTGGAAAGCTTCCTGCTGGAGCTGCAGCATCAGCCGGTTGGCCTGCTGCCTCTCGGCCTCTCGCTCCTCTGCAGTCTGTCTCCTGGGTGGAGGGGGGGGGGAGACAACAAGGGGAGAGAAGAAGATATAAGACCTATATAGCAGTCGTTTGTCATGGGGCATGTACACAACATTTATTAATGCCGCATGCACCAGCAGTGTGTTTCCCTTATGCTCATAAAGAAGCAGAAGCACTTTCTTCAAGGGTATAAATCACGATCAAGCAGTAGTGCTTTACCCGGGGGTCCGGACCCTACAGGTGGCCACAAGTTACATCTGAAGGAATTTGAGATAATAAATGTTTTGTCATTTGTTCACCCTGAATAATTGTACCTTCTGAAGCCAACAACTATTTTGATATGACAAGGTTCAAAGAAAAACGTCTTTGGTTGAACTGGTAACTATCAAACACGTTATACAGCTAGACACTGCTTCGTTATTTATTTCACATTAGCTAAATAAGGTTTAGCTCATTTGACTTATTTAAAGCCAATGCACCATGCAGGTTTCTTGCTATATTAAGTTTGTGTCTTCATGGTTTGTTGCTGTCACTTTGGATACAAGTATCAGCTAAATTAAATGGTATGAAGTTAACCAAAAAGGAAGAGAACCACTTGAAAAATGTTTGAAAAATTTCTTAATAAGAGATTGCCACATAAATAATAAGGCTATTCTAATAGTTGTAACTGATGGATGAATAAAAAGAAATAGAAACAACACGAGCTTGAAACAGGATGTTCAGTATTATTTATGATACGTTCTTTGGCAGTTATACGTTTCTTAGAGAACTTGCAAGTGAAACATGTTCACTTGCACATGTTGCTGCTTTTACCGTTCATTCAACACCTGTGCCAGTTTCCCTGTGTCAGCTCCAGGCCAAAAGACAGCTGATCGGGCTGAGTGACAGATGCTGGTAATGGGAAGTGACTATCGAAGGGGAGGAGGAACCAACACTTCCTGCCTCAAGGTGAAACGTTACATCTGCTTGTCTTTGTTTCTTCTCAGAACAGCATATGTTAACATACATAGTGTCGTTCGGTGCTGATTTCAACGTTTGAGAAGTGGCACCGACGGGTGTTTTCCTTCAACACACAGAAACCGTTCATGACACATGGTTTTAACGGGATATTAGGGTTTGTGTTGGAAGGTATCCAGATATAGTTAAATGAGGAGATAAAGGTGGGAAAAGGGTGCAAGTATTTGTAAATCTTTTTCAGGTCCTCCTGAGTTGAAGTTTCTATACTTTTAAAAGCATCTCCTGGCAGATGTTTGAGTGGTTAATCAGCATGTTCTACTTATTTTACCCCGCTCTGAATAATGATCTGTTTGTTATAATCTGCAGTGTGAATAAAGCCCGATTAAGAAATGACTATACGCTTTTGAAACTATAGTAATGTAACTAATAATACCATCCATAACAAACAAATAACTGCCTTCAAATTCAACTAGGAAATCCAAAGGGCAGGTAGGAATCACGGGCGGAAACACACCTCTCAAACACTCTTTCATGCACACCGACCTCCATCCATTAGCCACACATTATTGTTAACAGCATTATCATAATCTGATTCCCTGGCTGTTGATTCGATCATCCTCTTGTTACTAGCGTAGTCGTCACGCAAAGACATCCCTCATGCTCAACCTATCAGGTGCACACGACAGGGGAAATGCATACATCTCAGCAAAACTAGGAAATCAGAAAAACCAGTTAAGCCAATTCCCCCGTTTCTCCTGACATGCCGTTTAGTCGTGGATTTAGTTACGTGGGTTTTTTCAAGCAGATTCCTTTTTATTACATTTTTTAGTAACACATATATATTTTCATTGCCACAGGACGTAGTGGAATTGTTTAACTTAATGTATAAAAGGGATCATCAAACCAAATTATATATTGTCATGTTTTTGTACATATTAATATGTTGTTATGTTTGTTTAAGACAAAGAAGCCAAAGCACGTGTAGATCTTAACCGTCCAAAACCTAAGAACAGAAGTTCTTTAGTGTTTCTAACGGTTATTCAATTGAATACTCATTGGAAAAAGCTTTAGCATCATTTAAACATTAAAACTCTAAAAGGCAATTTAGCTGTTTATAATATGTTTATGAAAAATGAGTCCTGTCCCTTTAACTAAGGGCAGGGCTTCTTAATTTGATTTCCTGCTCATTTACTTCCAAATGGCTATAAACAACCGTTAGAATGAAGTGTGTGTGTGTGTGTGTGTGTGTGTGTGTGTGTGTGTGTGTGTGTGTGTGTGTGTGTGTGTGTGTGTGTGTGTGTGTGTGTGTGTGTGTGTGTGTGTGTGTGTGTGCGTGCGTGCGTGCGTGCGTGCGTGCGTGTGTGTGTGTGTGTGCGTGTGGATGTATGTGTGTGTGTGTATATGTGTGTGTATGTGTGTGCGTGTGTGTGTGTGTGTGTGTGTGTGTGTGTGTGTGTGTGTGTGTGTGTGTGTGTGTGTGTGTGTGTGTGTGTGTGTGTGCGTGCGTGCGTGCGCGTGCGTGCGTGTGTGCGTGCGTGTGTGTGTGTCTTTGGACCTGGCAGTCAATTCCTCCTGTGAGTGTTTCGATATTGCTTTGGACAGCATGTTTCTAAAAGGCCTTTCAGGAGGCTCAGGAGTAATTGTGCTTGGTCAAGTAAACTGGCCTCGACTGACAGCTAAGCTAAGCAAAATAGGTGTTGTGTTGTACGACGCCTCGGATGCTTCAGCTGCGGGCCATTTTACCCGTGTTTAAAGTAAAACATCGGTAAGCATTTTGGACCTGAGAGCAAGACACAGACGCATTCAGTGTCGATTTATGGCACAGCGGAAGGAAGGAGTGGCTCTCATACAGACAAAGAGCTTCTGGAACATCCACCACTTTGTTTTAAATACATCACGAGGGAGAAGATATGACATTTAAAAGATTGAACAAATTATGCTTTTGGTTCCCTTTTCTCCACTTTCAAGAAATGCTTCCACGAAGGGCCCTTCAACTTGTG
This sequence comes from Pseudochaenichthys georgianus, assembly GCF_902827115.2. Lineage (NCBI taxonomy): Eukaryota > Metazoa > Chordata > Actinopteri > Perciformes > Channichthyidae > Pseudochaenichthys > Pseudochaenichthys georgianus. Next base: position 7,269,156 of record NC_047512.1, on the reverse strand, counting down.
TTTAGAGTCAAATATTGATAAGAATTTAGACCAACAAGCAACACACACACACACACACACACACACACACACACACACACACACACACACACACACACACACACACACACACAGTGTTGATTTGTGGCAAAAGAAAAAACAGTAGCTCTCAAGCAACTACTAAAACTTCTACCACATCGTCTTTGTTTTGGTTAAGTAGATCATGAGGGGAAGATAATGAGCCAAGCATGGTACGTAGAAGACAGAAGGATGCTTCTCTTAACTTTTCCCCCAGATAACACCTAAAGTCTGCCAGGAATCTTACCGCCATTTTGTCAGTCTGAGGAAATGGGTGTTGTGTTCACCGAGACCTCAAGCATTTTGATCCAAGAGCAAAACACATTTATGGCACAAGAAAAAACGGGAGGAAGGAGATCTACCACATCGTCTGTGTTTTGGTGAAGGGAGAAGATAGGAGCACATGGCACGTAGAAGAGAGAAGTATGTTTTCTGTTTCCAGATAACACCAACATTTTGACTGGAATCTTATCACCATTATTTACGTCTGAGCCAAATAGCTGTTTTTGTTGTGTGACGTCTCGAATGCTTCAACTGCATTTCATTGTACTTGAGTTTAAAGTAAAACATTGGTAGGGATTTTGGATTCAAGAGTGAAAAAATACAAACACATTCAGCGTTGAGTTATGGCACAAGAACAATCGTAAGAAAGAGTGGCTGCTATGAACAAACATGCCGTCTTAATGATTTAAAAAACACTACAGCTTCTTTGTTTTGCTTGAGTACAAAGTGAGGGAGATGATATGAGCGTAATATGGCACGTAGAAGGTGTAAATGACTTTTGCTTCCCTTTCTATACTTCCACACCAGATAACAATTCAAGTATGGCTGGAAACTCACCGCCATTTTGTCCGTCTGTTCTGAAACCAGGTCTTGACTTGTGCGTCCGTCATCTTCAGGGCCTTTGCCAAGGTTGCACGCTCTGCCGACGCCAAGTACTTCTGGCGATGAAAGCGTTTCTCCAGTTCGCAGATCTGCACCCGGCTGAAGGAGGTGCGAGGCTTTTTCCTCTTGGGCGGCGTCCTGTTCTGGTAAGGGTGGCCGATACGACGGGTCACCGAGAAGGGTGAGAGGGCTGCTGAAAGGAACACAACACGGATGTAGTTGATGATTTTAAGGAATTTGAGGACTGTGTTCAAACTTACATCAAGTTACTCCTTTAAAAAGTAAGCATTAGCAATGAGTGTATTCTTAAGTGAGGTGTTTGGACTAACCTAACCCTAAGTCTTAAGGATGGATATCTATTAGTGTAATTTCCATTTCTAAACTTCAATGATCTGTGCTTGTGAAATATAATCGTATTTCCCTTGAGGTTGTTTGTCTACACTGATGTTATCAATGCCATTTTGTTTCCCAGTCTTTAGTTAGATTAAAGAATGTCCATTTGGTCTTAACTCTGGGAAAGCCAGTGTGTTGGGAGAGTCTAAGAGAAGGCCCAGAAGCTGCCATTTGAAGAAGATACATTTCATTACTGCTAATATTCCCCTGCCAGATTTTGAAAACTGTTTTGTACAGAAAAGAAAAGTCATAGGGAGACATTTAGAAGGAATCAGTTTTAAATAAAATTCAAGAAAGTCATCTCTTGCCACAGGCAACACTTCCAGATCAATTCTGCTTTTGCAATATTCTTTCACATTTTCATATTTCATATTTTGATGAGATTTATTTCGAATGTGTAAAACAATGATACAAAAAAATAACAATTATAGTGAAATTTAACATGAGAATTATTATAGTATACAACATTAAGCAGTGTCAAATTGATATACCAACATATTACTGATTCTAAATTATATATAAACAAATGATTACACACTTAATTACACATCCGAAAAGGGGAGTTTACACTTATTTAATCCCACCCCTTCTCCCAAAAAGGGGTGTTTTTTTGTACTTTTAATATCTAACAATCACATGGGTGAGGTAGGGAAGGTTGATGGTGGGGGGAAGGGGAGACTCACCTGGGCAAGCCCCCTTCGGAAAAGGATAGTCTGCTAGAAAGCCATTGGCGTCTCGCAGGTGAGCGAGCTCGGGGTAATAGCATTTAGCTAACGTCTCCACCGTGCTCCAGACAGGGACCCTGCCGATGTCTCCTTTGGGGAGAGGACAGAGGGACCCGGCGGACCCCGGCCCCCCTGTGGCCTCTCCGGCTCGGATATCCTCCGCCTGCTCCCCTAAAGGATAGGGAGACACATTCAGGTTCCACATCTGGAGCACAGCAGCAGTGCGGGCGCCAAAGCATACTCAGCTAATCACATGAAGGAAGCCTGAATGATGAACAGAGGCTGCTCTGATCTAATTTGCTGCTCCTCTCTTAAGTTAGCATTGAGAAGGGTTTTGCTACAAAATTACATATCTACCATTTAGAAACATAAGTGACAATTAGCAAAGATGAATGAAGCAAAGACGTTAAGCCAATCAGAATCAAGGAAACCAAGTTGACAAGTTGACAATGTTGACAATGTGACAAAGGTATACTTCACTATAAGCTATTTCAAACCATTGCATAAGCAACCTATCCAGAGTCCTTCAATGTAGCAGAGAACAATGTTAGCGATTAAACTATTTGTAATTTTATAAGAATAGTTGCTATCACACGAATCACATTTGAAGATATTCAATTTTTTCACAAAACATCTTACAGAGATGAATCAAGCACACACTTGTTAGCCAATGAGAATCATTCATTGACACTGTGGTGAAAGCATTCTGACTATAATCATTGTACCTAATTGAAACAATGCCAGGACAAATATCAAACCTATCCCTCAAGCTAGCACAGCACAATTTCAGAAAAATACAATTATTTGCCATCAGACAAATAAGATTTAAAGATTACATTTCTGAACAAAATATCAAACAGTAAGTCATTAAAACTCCTAGCAATAAAATATCACGGGATTGATCAAGCAAAATGACATCTTTCGCAGAATAGACCAACTACAAGGTGTTGATGTTGAATTTGAGGTAGTGATGTATCCTTCTAAATAAAGATATACATGTATGGACCGGACTGTTTGGGGACTTCCTTTGTCATTTTATTCCTTTAAAAAAATATGAATTGCACGCTGCCTTGAGCCTGCATAGTATTCTATCCATGCCCTGTGGTTCACGTTCACATATTACCGTATGGGTATTAATAACAAGAAATCTCCTGCATCATAAAATATCTATGAACCCTGTCTATTTTGTCAGCCATGGGTAAACAGAAGATCGATAAATGTAACGGGATCGTTCTTGGCCATAGATCCACTCCCCAGCCAGATTCTCATTTTGAGGCAGAATGTAAATCAAACGACCGGGAAAAACCCCGTTCTGTCTCTCGGTGTCATCCCTCCCCAGCAAGTTGTTTGCCTCCTGTCTTACAGGGTGTTTATTTGTTTTTGTTTTGTCAGAAAAGCTCACCAGAAGCCAAAATGAATATGAAAACATCTGCATAGGTGTCCCTGGAGGGGGCCACGTGCCGCTCTCAGAGTTACAGCGACCTGGAAATTCATTTGCCACACAGACGATGACAATTTGAATGGAACACGAAGCTATTATGCACTCTGCAGTCATTTCCAGGGAGCTGCCGACGTCCCCTGATGGTGCTGAACACGAGTGGCAAATTGAAGCGTACGAGAGCAAATGATTTGTCAAATAAAGATGAATAGCTGCTACAGTAGGTCACATAAAGTTATCATTACCTGGGTGTAAATTAGCAATGCAAATTTAGTGCCTGAAATTAAAAAAACTCAATACATTTGATTGTGTTGTGAGCTGGATTTACACGTCTTGTTTTCATTCCTCTCATTATTATTTTTAATCTGCTGTGGTAATATTCCTATCAGGTTTCACATTATGGCTTTCTCTGGTGCTCAATAATAGTAAAAATGGTAATGTTATCCCTCTAATATTCCTTTTGGGGCTTGGACAGGCTTTAATCATGACTTTATGGTGACAACATCCCCGTGATGTTTCTGATGCTCCTATAAGGTGCTCACAGCCAACTGTAGCACCTCTGTGGCCCTTTATAGGGACTTTATTGCACTTAATGGTATGTTTTGTAAACCTCATGATTATCTGTCTTATGGAGAGTTTATACGATGGTTGTATTTAATTGGTCCTTTTTGATGCCTAAAACTATGTGTAGCCTTACGGGTCACATGCTGAGAGCGAGGCCTGTTGTTGCTCCCAGCGGCAGGTCTGGCTAAATAATACTGCATTAGACGGCTATTTCAGGCCATCTGTGAGCTAACTAATGGACCAGGCACATACAAGCACGTTCAGAGGAAACCCAACATGCAGCAGGAGGCTCCAGACCTGCCAACTGCACAACAGCTTCGCCTCAGAGGGCACAACGCTGAGAAATATATGATACAGTGACACTTTAGCAGACAGTCTAAGGCTCAAGAGGGTAAAGAGAAAGATATGCATTCAGGTTTATTCATTGGTTTTATCATTTGGACTGTAAGCCATAAAGGGCAAGCAATTCTGTAATATTGTGCTTCTGTGGTCTTAAAAGCACAACATAATCTGGATTTTAAATCAACATTAATCAGAGACTGTACTGCTTTAGGTATATTGAAATTAAATAAATGGAGTAATCCATGATATTCCTGTATTCATATATATAGTATATGGCACACAAATGTATTCATTGTGTCTTTATATTAAGCCAATTGTGTATTTTGTGTTAAATCATGAGTTAAAACTGCTATTTCACTGCAGTAATTTATCAGTAAAAGAATAAGGCAATATGATTGTAAACAGTATATTTTACTAAGGGTAAAACATTTAACGAATTGAGCTAGTCAAACTAAAACAAGATGACAGAATTAAAACAGATGCAAAGCTGTGTGTAGCTCATGGAGCTTTACTCACAACATTGCTGCCAAGATTTGAAATCCCAAGAGATAAAACGCGACTGTAGTGAAAGATGCAAATAGGTACATTAACGTATTTGTGTTGCTCTAAATCCCGATGTTAGGATTTAAAAACACAGTGAAAAAAAACGGTTTAAGTGATTAAGCAGCGTTTGTGGTGGAACATATTTAAATTCCCGGGTTTGAATATGTACATAAACGCATCGAATGTATTTGTGTAGAACAAATCTTGTTCCCAAAAAAATGTAAACAAAATGATCTGGCTTTTTCTTCTCCTCCTTAAAAATTTAAAATAAAATGTGAGAATACTGAATCAGCTGCCTGGGTAACACAATTTAGCATAACACAAAATAAAACGCTACCATGGAGGATGTGTTTCCCGTAATAAAAGCAGCTATACTTAATAACACTTCTCTGTGACAGCGCCTCCCTTCCCCACTGCGGATATTACCTTTGGAGCAATCTAATAAATATATCCGCGATGGATTCTAAAGGGGATATTGAAATATAACATGAACATATATTGCTATTTATTACACTATATGCGGGACAAAAGGCAGGGACACTGTCTTCTGTCACACAGAGAGTCAGCAGCACGGAAACGCGAAGAGGAAATAAAGTCACATGTTTCTGTGTGCGGCCATTAGCAGCCAGAAGGAGAAACATTGTTTAATTATGTTTTTTATTGAAGCTACGTGGCCTGTAGAGCTCCATATTATTGTGTATTTCTACCATGTTATTATGATGATGATATGTTATTATGGTTATCATTATGGTTATTGTTATTAATATTACATTATATGTTTTGTTTGCCCGTTATGCATGACTTTGGTTTTACATATAATGTGAATCAACGAACTTTTTGAACATCATCTTCAATTGTCATTTATTAAATAACTATTATAGCCTTTATTTTGTATAATAATAGGCTTAAATACAAATAAAATGTTTAGTAAAGTCACATTTTGAATGAGTAGAATGAGACAGTACGAGAGATCAGATATAGAGAAGTTACTGTCACCAACATAGGCCTATTGCTGCTATTACTGATAATTAATGACGATAATTATGGGTTAATAAAAACGTCACATTTGCGGTGAAACAAGATCAAATAATGTATATAATAACTGCCATCATGAGTAGCCTAATTACAGAGAGGAGTTAGTGATCAATAAACCAAGTAATGGAAATACAAGTCTTGTTTTTTTCTTCTGAGATGGATGAAATGATTCATATTGCCCCAAAGCGTAATCCTCAAACAACTTCTCGTGATTTACAACCTGAATTTAGGCCACAAGGACGCGCGCGCCAGGGTGAGAAACGAGTCTGTTTTGCAATTTAACTGGTTTCTTTTACATCTTGCGCAAACACACACACACACACACAGAGACACACACACAACACACGCACGCACAACTACCATGGCTGCCAGAGCTGGAAGCCTTTGGCTAAATGTTTAGCTGTTTAAATCTGCAAGGGGCCGATTTTCTCCTCCGGTTTCAGCTGGAAACAGAGAGACATTTAAAATGGTTCTCTGCCCATCAGGGTAGATGATAGTCCATTTGATTTACGGCCTTGTGTGTGTGTGTGTGTGTGTGTGTGTGTGTGTGTGTGTGTGTGTGTGTGTGTGTGTGTGTGTGGTGTGTGTGTGTGTGTGTGTGTGTGTGTGTGTGTGTGTGTGTGTGTGTGTGGTGTGTGTGTGTGTGTGTGTGTGTGTGTGTGTGTGTGTGTGTGTGTGTGTGTGTGTGTGTGTGTGTGTGTGGTGTGTGTGTGTGTGTGTGTGTGTGTGTGTGTGTGTGTGTGTGTGTGTGTGTGTGTGTGTGTGTGTGTGTGTGTGTGTGTGTGTGTGTGTGTGTGTGTGTGTGTGTGTGTGTGTGTTGCTGAGGATCAATACAGTGGAAAGATATAAGCTGTGAAATAATTACAGCGACACAAAGCTGAGAGAAATTAAACGAGAGGCCCTCGGTGACTATGAGCAGAATTGATAAGCCTATTTACACTGTATCTTTTTGCAGTTGACATATCGTCCCCCAGTATTTAATAATTAATCAGCTAGAAAGAATAGTGAATATTTAATGCCTGGAGAGGTGGTGGTGGTGGTGGGTGAAGGGGTGAGGGGGTGTGTGCGTAAATCCATGATGTTCTTCATTTTCATCTTCATAAGGATGAGGTCATGAGAAAACCCCCTCCTCCCTAAACTAAATTAATAAAGATAGAACAGATAACAATATAAATTGTCATTGCCACAGGAGACATGGTCTTTCACTCACGAATAATTATTCTAAGTTACATTATGTTATGCTATTTCTACCGTCTTTATTTATTTTAATTCAAATACAAAAAATATGGCTTTTTCCAACATCTGGCAAAAGGAAACATATTAGTCTTAGAGTATTTTGGAAGCCACATTATTATTTATTTCGATAATGTTGTGCTGTACTTGTCAAAATAATTAAATGAATTCAATATGGAAGCTTTAAATGCCTAGCAAAAATAAAAAGCACTGCATAACAGATGCTGTAAGTGTATGACAGTGTGTGAACCTAAAAGAAAATGCAACCATATGAGCTAGAACCCATTAAATGAAATGTACTATAACACGGACTATTTTCACTTTAGAATACCACAGCATTACATTGAATTGTGAAAAGAAAATGCACCCTTAATTTCTGTTTATTTAAAAAATATTCTTTTTTTTTCAGAAATGAAACGAGTCTGGTTATTCCACTAAACGGTTTGAATGGATAATCCCCAATATTAAAGTCTTCAAATCAGCTGTATTAATGCTTTGTCATTACATTTATTAACTGTATTTTGAAATTGCAGCAAATTAAAATCAAGTATCAGAAACAAAAAGGATTTTACTTTTTGTGAATTATTAGTTTTTAGAGAGCTATACATCATTATTTAGTATGTATCTCGAAATTGAAGCAAAAAAGTATTATTATTAATGGAAAACGTGAATGTATAATAATAATAATAATAATAATACAAATACAACCTGTTATCTTCCACTTTTGTATACATGTTAACCTGCCATATCTTATTACTATTATGACTCATCTTCCTGTTTTCTCAATTGGCTCACAGAAGAGAAAAATAAAATCATTCATCCTCATGAAAAGCCGGGCAACGTCGTTATCCGTCATCCGCTGTAAATGGAGAGTGATGGTCCAATACTGATTCATCAGCATGTCCATGTCAATCCCTCCTCTCGTCCATCACACTGCCCTTCCAGCTAATAAAACTGACTCTGTGTATGCATGAGATGCGTTATAGATTACAAGCTAAAGATAAAATCAGCTCCTCTCTGTCGAGCTATTAGGGAGCCAAGTTTAATCCTGTATCATCTTTTAAGGGACTGTTTTACGCGTAAATGGCAGAAATTCACACCTGTAAGGTCGTATGGGAAATACACAATAATGCTACTCTGCTTTGGGTTGATTGATTATGAAGTTGATGCAAATGAAACACAATAGGAACATCATGGATGCGTAAATCCATTATGTTCTTGATTTTCATCTTCATGGGGTCATTAGAAAAAGACCAGAGGAACCACCCCCCCTCCCACCCAAACTAAATTAATTAAGAGAATAAAATATATAATAATATAACATTCTCATTGCCACAGGAGACTAGCTCTTCACTCACGAATTTAATGAATACTTTTTAAAACGATATTGTTGTATGAAATTTCAAAGCCATATGCAACGAGAAAAGTATAGCTAATTTAAAATAGGGAAACAGAAAATAGGCATTTTGGCTGCCACATGACGTTATTTTGATTAATGTGAACCGTACCAGTCAAAATAATAAAAAAAATTGAAACTGTAAATGTCTCTCTTTGGGACGATTTATGAATTAGATGCATAGGAAACACCAATCAGACTACAGTTGTTGCAGGATAACGAAGGAAACTATTCTTACATGTTAGTCTGTCCTTGGCTAACAGGAAACACTTCACTATAGGGGCTGTTTTACACTTAAATGTCAGACATTCAAAACTGTACCGGAAATATATAATAATGCTACTCTGCTTTGGGTTGATTTATTAGGAAGGAATTTGAAAGTGCTTGAGAACACACTGGATAATACTTGGAAACACAAATCAGACTACAGGTGTTGCAGGAGCACAAAGGAAACCATTTTTTCTACATGTTAGATACAAAGTATGGAAATAAAAGCAATGCAAAACAGATGCTACGGTGTTTGAACTTAAAACAAAAACTGAATAACTGTGGGGTTTCCTTCCCTGAGGCAAATGTAAAATGTGTGATATTGGGATATATAAATAACCTTTGATCGAGTTGTTACCTGTTAGTCTTTCCTTGGCAAACCTCCTACTGCTCTCCATCCACGGGAAGGTGAAGTTCCCCGCGTTCCCCATCCCCATCCCGGCCATAGAGGCGATGCCGGGTCCGATGCATCCCGGTTGTGTGGAAGGGGGCGGATGCGGCGCTGCTGCTGCGGGCGGCGGCGGAGGGGGCATGGGTCTGTGCGCCGGGACCCGGATCACCCCTCCGGCGCCGCCCGAGTTCACGTTAACGTTCATGTTCATGTTCATACTAACGTTCATGTTCATGTTGACATTGTAGGAGCCGGCCAGCCCCGCCGCCATGGAGCAGGCCGGGTTGTACACGCTGTTGTACCCGTTGCTGTAGACATTTGGAGCCAGCGCGTAATCCGGGTCTCCGGTCCGGTTTGGCAGCATGCAGCCGCTGGACTGATCCGAGCTGTTGAGGATCTGGTCGATGCCGAAGCTGATGGGCTCATGCTGCTGGTGCGTCTGGTTCACCTCCTCGATCCCGGTGTGCTCCATAGTTTTTTTTTAATCGGGGATGTGTTTCAATATCAGTGTAATTTTGTCATATGATAATGCACGCCTCGGGAAATGTGTGTGTGCTGCAGTATTTGGTTTTCAAGCATCGACACAGGTATGTTCTACTCCCGGGAAACCAATAACGTGTCCGGTGCTATCCAAAATCTTGCCATTATTTTTGTCCAGCATTGGGATCGGGTGTTCCCTAAATGAAATGCCTATCCATCGCGCTAAGAAAAAAGCGTATCCATCTTTAACATTGTGCTTCTCCCAGTGAACTACACACAAGGCAGCCTATCAGCAGGAAAACAAAAAGCCAAAATCCTGAGTACTTACAGACACAAATCCGTGCTTTTTTGGAGGGGAAGCAGTTCTCTGGAGAGGCTTGATGCGCTTTGTTCGCCTATTCTGGCAGACACGATCCATACGCAGAGGGCATGGTAGGATACCCAAGCTCGTCGCATGAAAATCAAACCACAGACAAAACAAAACAAACCCAAAGAGGCGAAGAGGAAGCGCTGACCTCGCTGCCGTGGATATTAATTGGAGGTGAGAGCGAAAGATGGCTCTGTTGTGCTGAATGGTGAAGTGCGTTTCAGCAGGTGAGACAACCCTCTGCGTAAAAGCTGCCATTCGGTCATCCCCTCGCATCCCTCCCTTCTTCCCTCCCTCCCTCCCTTCCCTCCTCCTTCTCCTCTGTAGGGCAGTTGTTTTGCTCGGATGTCTTAAAGAAGCCGCAGCTTTCTTTATTTTATGAAGCTTTCCTGGTGTTAAACGGGAGGTTGTGTGCCTTTTAGCGCTGCTGAAGCTCCGGGTCAAGCTGTTTTCAAACTGGTTCGCGCATGTAAATACGGAATACAATCAAAAGAAAAAATACTTATGTCTAATATTTAATATATTATTTTCAGTTTTATATTCAACGAGAAATGCATGTATCTACAATGTCATAAAAATATATAAATATATAAGAATCAAATGAATTGTTTATGTTATTAATTAATTAGTTGTTGTATGTCCTTTGTGAGTTTGGAAATGGGAATTCGTATTAATTAAAATAAATGTTTGGGTTCCTTTTCTGAAAGGTTTTCCAGGTCAGGTTTGCTATTGTTGGGACATTTAAAAGTTTAAAAAAATAAAATAATAATAATAATTAGAGAAAACAACAAAACGAAAAAATAATACAAGTGCTCGTTTTGTATCTTCATTGTTATGCATTGGGTCATAGCCATTACATTTAGGCCCCTGGACACATGTTCTATAATAAGATTTAGTTTGGTGACTTTCCACCTGAGAAGGCTCCTGCATTTTGGACATGATTTGTTAATTTGAAATCCGTTTAGAAAGCATCCATTGAACCCGGGTGTATTTATGTGTGTTCTCACTGCCTGTGCAATTAAACCAGCCACATATTCACCATCAAGAGTTTCCCAGCACACCAGTTTCCAGAGCACCAATATCCTGATCAATGCTCACTGAGCGAGGATAAAACAAAATGGTAAGCATGCATATCATGCTGCAGAATGGGCCTGAATGTTCCCCTTCATTTTTAATGCCAGGTTACATAAGTACACTGTGTCCTACAAGATAGTGGAGCAGGTGTGTGTGTGTGTGTGTGTGTGTGTGTGTGTGTGTGTGTGTGTGTGTGTGGTGTGTGTGTGTGTGTGTGTGTGTGTGTGTGTGTGTGTGTGTGTGTGTGTGTGTGTGTGTGTGTGTGTGGTGTGTGTGTGTGTGTGTGTGTGTGTGTGTGCTGTGTGTGGGTGTGTGTGTGGGTGTGTGTGGTGGTGTGTGAGAGAGAGAGAGAGAGAGAGAGATGAGAGAGAGAGAGAGAGAGAGAGAGGAGAGAGAGAGAGAGAGAGGAGAGAGAGAGAGAGAGAGAGAGAGAGAGAGAGAGAGCTGCTGAAGCAATAATCTGTTGCACACAATGAAGCCATAAATCCAGTGATATTGACGGGAAGTGTGCACTGCAGGCCCGAGTTAAAGGCACTATAAGGTACATTATCACAAAGTAATGAAATGTAAAGCAACCATTAGCATATGTATAGAAAAAACATATAGACTCATGAGCAAAATGAAGATAGATAGATGGACAGATAGATAGATGGAAAGATGGAGAGATAGATGGAGAGAGAGAGAGATAGATAGATAGATAGATAGATAGATAGATAGATAGATAGATAGATAGATAGATAGATAGATAGATAGATAGATAGATAGATAGATAGATAGATAGATAGATAGATAGATAGATAGATAATTAAACAAATAAATAGCAGCTCCAGTGACATCATGAAGCCAAATGTGTTGCTGATTTGCACAAATTATTTAACCTCTCCCCGCCCGGAGCGACGACTCGGATCGCCGGGGTCTCAATTCAATAAAAATGAAAAATGTCTCACAATAAAAGCGCGACACGGGGAAAAGCGAATTTAATATATCACCGTTTTATTACGCACTTATTTCACTTTCCCTGCGAATAAAGATATCTCTCAACTGCACAAGGTGGCTAGAGGGAAGCATAAAAATCAATTGTGTGAATTCGAGGCCATATCAATAACGTGCGGGGACGAGAGGAGCTGCTATTAGGCCTGTTTATATTTGCGCGTTACAATAAAATGAAAAGGGAAGAGAGGATGCACCGAGCCGCAGATCAGCTTACTGACAAGGTAATTGGCCGTTTATGCAAAACCAGAGAGATCTATGGGCCGGAAGGAGAGGAATAATGTTGGAGAGCATCTCTGAGACAACACATCTCTGCCTGGGATCACTGTGCGCCACCTTCAGCGAGACAAACCGACACATGGGTTTCCAAACTTAACCATCGAAACAATACAATCTCTTTGTAAGTGTGGATCAATCAGCAGGCAGCAACGCAGCATTAGCTCCAATTCAGTGGAGAATGACCTCAAGTAAAGGTTAGTTCACGTGGAGGAATGGCTGTTATTGTGGCACAGTATTGGCCTATATTCTGTGACACTGTATATTTGAGTTAATTGTATAATCCACATTTTCCTTATCATGTTTGGCTGTTTAAACTTGTATTGCCTTCTACTGTTTGTGCAGGTTGATGCCATGTGCATTCAACTGTTTGGATCTCGGTCTCCATTGCATTTGAGCCGTGTAGCACTATGGCCTACCAACCCGGTCTCAGTCTGCGTACACGTGACACGACTTTGCAAAGGCATGCAAAAGATACGCAGAAGTCCGATTTTGCGTGCATATGATACGCTGATATTGCACCTCAAACATTCAAACAAAGAGCTCTGTGGCTTCAGGCTTGATCGCCGTTCCAATGTTTTAATGTTTGCGGTGCAATAAACGACACAGCAGCTTATTGGGTTAGGGTTAAATAAATGGCAAAGATATGTAGAAAATAAACGCATTTAAGATACGTTCATAATAAACGTAACGTGGGAGTATCATATGCACGCAAAATCGGACTTCTGCGTATCTATTGCACGTCTTTGCAAAGTCGTGTCATGTGTACGCAGACTGAAGAGAGTGGGCTGGGCCTATATCAGGGTTGGATATCGTAGCATGTTTTGAACAGAAACTATTGGCGCATGTGCAGTATATGAATGAGACAAGCAAGTGTTGCGTAAAACACAACTTTTAGATGTTTTTTTTGTGTGCACCCAATTCTTCATTCTGGATGTCAGATGATTGGCTATGACACACCACGTGTCATAATTATTATGGCTTTATTCGCGCTCAGTACAATCGTTCCTTGGCTAAGAATAGGAAAATGCAATAAGGGTCTTAAATAAATGGAGTTGTTATTGCTACTTTAGGATAGAGATATGTTTTCCAGAACTAAACACTTACCTGTGCTCTCCTGTGTACAATCCCTATTCCACTATCAAAACAGTCCCTAGGGAAACAAACACCGGTTTATGGTTCCGGGAAGGGTTCACCAAGTAGCGAGGGGGGTGGATTAAAGTTGGAAATATTTCTGTATGTTTTTTCATGGTTTTTTTGTTCATGTATTGGTTATACATAGGTTAATAATGTGTGTTGATTATGTTGAGCTCATGTTATTATTGTTTGACTTGTGTATTACTATACTGTAAACACAGGTGTGACTATAGCACCCCTGTAGTTGGTAGCCCCTTTGCCATCAGGGGAACTTTGTGCATTGGCAGCACTCACGTATCATTGTGAGTAAATGCTCAAATGTGGGGTTATATTGTCTCCCTCCTTACTTGTGGATCCCACAAGTATTTATTTTACATGTCTATTTATTTTACCATTGTAGGTGTTACTTGAGTATCCTTTTCATTACAAGACCTTTGTTTATTTCATAGCTGCCTTATCAATGAAAGGTAAGCTGTGAGATGTTTCTTACCAACAAGACACCACATTTAACATACATTCTGAGCCATATTTAGTCTGTCACAACAATTATATGATCTGCACATTTTCTGGGCGGCCTCTTTCCTTACAACCACTTGAAAAGCTATTGGGTTAATACTAATTATTTGAAACTGTTACAGCAGTAAAAGTGATATATCTGCCCTGTGCGAACTACTGTAATATCAGAGACCTATGACATACTTTAATGATTACAAATGAACAAAATATGGCACTTTTTTCGGTTTGTAGACCAAGAGAAAAAAGACAGAAATGAACAATATAAAGCTTATTTAGTGATACTTAATATTGGAAACCTTTATTGGACTAATATTCCATTTTTAAACAGAAAGTGTAACTACCATGTCAGGACATTTTACTGAGAGACTGTTCCTAAAGCTAAAACCTTTCCATTACGTCACGACACATTACGGCCTGCACGAGGCAGCTCTCTGCATGTGTGTGAATGAGGCTCTTTGCCAACATGTTGAACATAATGCTAAAACTGTAAACCTTTAATCATCACGAGCAATATCACACTTCTCTTCATTGAGCCTGACATCCAAAGCTAGGTGTCTTGTTTCATTATTCTCTACAATCGAGGCCGTTCACTGTGATTAGTTTGCACAAGCTAAAGAAGCAATAAGGGAATTAAAATGATTTTTTTTTAAATGTCAGATATATGTGCAGTTTGGGACTCTTCAGTCTGATATGTCCTCTTCAACACTATGAAATGTCTTATTTTATGATCTGTTTTCATTTTATTCTTATATGTACATACATCTGCGGAGAACAAAGTAATTACTAAATTATTTTCTGTTATAATTGAAAGTTTGCACATTTTTTCTTCAGCAGAAAAAGGCAAAAACAGCACCCGGATACACCCTATTCAGCTTAAATGTATTCAAACATATTTCACTGCACACAACTGACCATATATTTATTCATTTGTGTGTAGGGAAGCACTGTTTCTGGATTTAAAGAGGCTTTTAAATCCGTCAATTGCTTCTTCATAGGCTTTTGCTCCATTCTTATACATCCTTCTGCTGCCATGACCCACTTTTCCCATCAGGATCATTACAAGTCTATCTAATAAGCTATAGCGGCAAAGCAAGAGGGAATTTAAATTATTATTATTATAATTTAAATAAAGATCCCTGACTTATTATGGGCTGCTGTATGAAATAAGCCAATAGGAGGTCTACCTATAGCTTTCAAATGTCAACGTGACATGATGCTGTGCAGGATAATCAGCAGTTTTACTAATGCAATAAAACCCAATTGCCAATTAAGGTATACCCCCCTCACACACGCACGCACGCACACACACACACACACACACACACACACACACACACACACACACACACACACACACACACACACACACACACACACACACACACACACACACACACACACACACCCTCTCCCTCCCTCAATATGAAAGCTGCTCGCTGATTTTGCCCAAAGGCGTTGTCTATGGTTGCCGGCTGTGCGTGATGAATCGTTATCTCCAGGCCATGCTGCTCGTCTGGGTAATAAAGTACCAGCAAAGCGGAGACAAAAGGAATTTGTCACAGTTGCCCTCCCCGATATATCACAGACCTGGAGTCGGTTTGGCTTTTTTTAAGGGGGACCAGGGGCCTAAACATTGAATAAACGAACAGGAAAATACGACCAAAAAAGGGGAAATCTCCAGAAATATTACGCATGAAAATAAAATGGCATAAAATAGAGATACTGGTGAAACCTGAGTAAATGGACAGCGCACGTGTCTTTAGTATTATTATTATAATTATTATTATTCTGAAGGCTGTTAAATATTGCTTTGATTTTGTTAGGCGCCGTTTTGTGTCATTAGTCTGTTTGTTGTTGGAGTTTTTCCACAGTCCATCATGGAAAACGCTTCCTTGGACTTGGTGTTGTCTAATTGTTTCTGTAAAGAGAACTGATGAGGGGAAACACATTTGCTAGTGTGTTTCAAACAGATGCAAGCATTCAACGAATTTTAGATTGAGAAATGTTAATGTATAATTTTTTCCGTTTTAATCTAATAATTACTTTTTAGAGATTTGGCGTGAATTCGTTCACTACGAGAATGAGAACAAAATAAATTGTGTCAACAAAAATGCAAATGCATGGTTAACCTCCTTGACAAGCTGTCAGCTGGTTGTTTTTAGCAGTCGTCTTCCAAATTGTGTGTAAAAAATTAAAAAACTGTAAAAGGCACTCTAGACAGTCCGATAATGGATGTCTAGCCGCTAAGTTGTCCGATAACGGTCGCATTAAAATTGACAGCTGAAATGATCCCAGACCTGCAGGAGGAAAAAAATGCTTCTGCAATCAAGGATGTCAGAGATTATTGTGACGAGCCTGTCATCCTCCTCCCTCACGGAGCTGCTCTCTGCTGCTGTTAGGGGGGATTTCAGAAGATACACTAAAAACAAAACAGGGTTCAATGGTCAGGGAAGGAGCCACGTCGACCATATAGTCAAGAAAAAATAAATGTGAAAGCTATTTTTTCCTCAAATGCTAATTCTTAATCCCTATTATTCATTTAAGTATTCTTCAACATTGTACTATAGCCTTGGCAGGGCCGTAGACTGGATTTTAATAACACTGAGGCCAAGAACCCACATTGCCCCCCCCCCCACACAATTTACCCAATTTATTTTTTATATTTTATTTAATTGCTTTACTGCTAAATTGTTTGGTTCAGTTTTACCTTCTTTGAGGTTTATTGCCCAACTTTTATAAAGGTTTCTGTACGCTTAATAAAATACATGGTGTCGAAATGTGGTCTTTTTGATAATTCTTACCCTTTTACATGTACACGTGTTGAACCTTGCCCTTTAGGTTGCTGAATTATGCATTATTCCCAGATAAAATACAAGGACATGACCTCAGCCTTCTCAATGTCGCTTGGATGAGAAATAGCTATTAGTGCACTCAAACCCATGATATAAAACAATCTTATTTAAACAATGTTTCTTACTATGATAAATAAAGTGTGTGCTCCGATGAAAACTATACATTTTTGCCAGTAAAATTCGATATACAACTCAAACTTAGAAAAATAGATATTGCAGAGCTTCTTAAACTTGACCTAGTTTACTTAGTTGCTGCACCATGGTTTTTAAAGGTGCATTTACTTTAAAATGTACACCTTGTAAGCTTAATAGTTTATATACAACCTTATATTCTTATAATATGCACATTCTTGTTGCCCTATTATACTAAAAAAAACAAGAGCTACCAATAGTATACACAAAAATAACTTACAGTAAACTTCAAATTTGCATTAAAACTGCTAACAGCACATGTTGCGATAAATCACCAGTGAGCTTCTGCATGCTGCAACCCTGCAAATATTCATTTTCGATGCAGCCTGGGAAACCTCTTTTTATTAAGAGTGCACAGACTTCTGTGATGGAGGAAGCATCATCTCTACCCTCAGGATCTTTTTTTATTCAGAGCTTGTGCAACACTCTACAACCCACTGAAGAGCCATTCTGCATGGAGGAACCCTTTGTATTGAGAGTGTGGAATTACATTATTCTGTATTTGGAGGGTTCAGTCCTTGACTCTTTGCGTCCCTCAGGGGAAAACCTGGCGCCTCCTGCCCGGATCAGACGACTCGAAACTGGACGGAGTGGAAGGGAGGAGATGGGGAGGAAGGGGGGAGGTGGGGGGAGGCAGAACAGTGGGAAAAAAGGGAGGAGAAATCGCTGAAATGCAGGCTTTGGACTGGGAGGATGGAGGGCTGTCATGCTGCTTCACTGAGCGATACAGGCCTCAACATCTGCAAGAAAAACAGGTAATTATTTTTGCATAAATATTGATTTAATGTCTTAAAACCTGTTGTTAATAATGTTATGCTATAATTCCGATTTATGTTATATTTTGCATAAGAAATATTGTGTTTTAACCTCTAACTTTCTCCCTTGTGAGTCTATTTAGAGACGAAAAATCGACACAAAAAGGTAAAATAAAACCCTTCATTTCATTACTCCACGCCAGATTTCTTGAAGTTATTTTTCCCACTTTTCCTTTTAAATGCAAACCGATTCATTTGGCTCTTCCCTGCTGTTTGCCTCGGATACACCTATCGATTAGACATCAGTTAGATTCCTAGCCAGTGCTTTATTGAGTAAGTTGGTGAACCTTAAAGTGAATTACAGGAACTGCTCTTCCCCTCCGGTGAACTATTTAGTTCAATCTAATTTACTTTTGATAAAGACCATCTATTTTATTTACTCTGATCGCCATTTTCATCGGGTTTATTGTGAGACTGTGAGGGCAGAGTTTGTGGAGCATTTCTGGAGAGGAGAGGTTTGTTAAAAGGATGTCAATGAATTCGGTATTTTTGTAAAGAAAATACAAAACATTATTATTTATATTGTTATCACTGTTGTATTTTTTTATTTGTATTATGACTCTAAATTTTTGAGAATATTATTATTACTACTATTATACTTTGTAGTTATTATTATTATTATTATTATTATTATTATTATAATTATTATTATTATCATTATTATTATTATTATGTTTTGTCCCTAAAATTAGTAGATATGCCTTTGGGTTTTAATTTTGCAACAGATGCTAAGTCCATTATGTCTGCATGAAAGTCAGTCATATCTCTCAATCAATGCTCTGTAACCAATCGATACATTCTACAAACTAGCCTTCAAGGATTTATAGATTGTAATATGTATTTCTATTTTTTCTGCAGGTGTCACAACTATCAACATGTTTTCCCCCAGAGTTGCACAACTGCAAGATGCACCAAAGCAAACGACATGTTCATTTTGTAGTATTTATTTGTAGGTTTATAGACTACTTCCTGCTTTGTTTTTAACAGAAAAATAGGTCGAAAAATTAAAATTAAGGTTGTCTTTTCATTTCATCATTAAGATATTTTCTGTCTCCCAAAAATATTTTAGATATTATAGCCTCAAATCTAAATAATCGGTTTAGTCTAAAGTCAAAATATTTGGTGAGCATATTATTATATTTACGTTTTTTGTAACCATTTCTCACGTAAAGAAAATCTATTAAGCTCACAATGCATCACTAATTGTGTGCAAAATACACGATAGCCTACATAAACCTATACCTAAATAAATCCAAATATACAAATAAATATGTGCATATAGCAAATCTCTCCAGGACAGAATAAAAACAAAGTGTCTGCACACTGCTGTGTTGCTCCATGGTCTCTGAGCCTGTCCAACACATGCATCGTTTTTAAGTGTAATTGGCCGTATCATTGGCTTTGTCTTGTTTACAAAGCGGGCAACAGGAGCGGTAATTTAATTTCCTCTCTGCCGCATTGAAGAGCCACCAGCCGCCTGTCAGGCCGGGATCAGGCTGCACAGCCCCGGGCAGCGAGCAGCGAGACCCCGGGCGAGAGGGAGGAGGAGGGGGGGGAGGGGGACATCTGCCTGCAAAACAAAAGTGCACGTGTATGAATGATATCATGGGATGTAATGCAGGGTAAGCTCCACTCCTGCCTCTATGGCTCAGCTGAAATCTATAATTCAATAGTATTTAGTATTAATCTTTAAAGAAAAGCTTATTTTAGTTTATTTTGTTCTCAATTAATGTCAGTTTGCTTGGTGAATCCCTCATCAGCATCATATTCTGTTAATTAATGTTATCATTGGTTTGATAATTTTTCAGTTTAATTTGTGTATGTGTTTTAATTCGGAATAATAACCCAGATGCATATTTTATTTACCTATATTTGTTAGCAAATCTTATTTTCTTTGCTTAGTTTCATAGACTTTGTTTTCTAATTTGTTTTATTGTACTTTTATTTATATTTTCTCTAAATTCCATTCACGATTAGGATCAATTAAGCCTCCCATTATCCATTTGGAGGCAGGAAAAATACAATACACTTGTTTTGAAAGTAGCATGGGTGATTTTCGTTATTGTTATAATTTAGGTTATTATGATTAGCATTTTAATCTCCTTTAAGGGCCAAGAGATTTGCAAAACTGGATTCCTAGCTCACGTTCATGAAGCCAAATGAAATGAATGAGGACATCATAACAGGCATATGGGTTTGTGAAGATCAAAACAAAAATGTAATTTTTTTTAAAGACAGGACATTAGGAGTAAAGACTTTTGTTTTTAATGATGATCTCCAACTAGAGTTTATCTCCCTTTTCATTAACACCTCATATGGTAATAGGAATGCACTTTTAGAATAGAGTGGAACAGAGTTACCCAATATGAGATTGAACGCAACAACAGTGAAGAGACAAAAGACAGCAACCTTTAAACTGAAGCTGTGTTAAAATGACATATTGTTAACTGTTATTATTTAGGGAGTTAAACTCACTGGATTCAGTCACCATCAGTTTGTGGCTTGTCACTTGATGCAATGGACACTGACATTGTGCAGCAGGACTGCAATGGTGTGACCTGATAGTGATGGTGATTATGAAACAAAGGGACAGTGATATAAAAAGATTAATAATATTTTTAAACAAGTAAGCATTTGCATCTCGTTATACAGCCCTGGTAATGTCTCAAATCAGTTAGCCACAAGAAGAAAGAAAAGGCTATAATGGACATTTAAATCTCTGGTTTTTAGGTCATTTAATTCCTTTATTGAAAAAAGGAAAGAAACATTTTTGATAGACTGGATTCAAGAAATCAAATAATTGCTTTATGGTAAATGAAATTTGCAGCATGAAAGAGAGCAGGCCTTTGTAAATGAACTCTTTGTTGGCATCGTTCACATCTGAGCCTGTGCGTGTGTGTGCGTGCGTGTGTGTGTGTGTGTGTGTGTGTGTGTGTGTGTACTACACCAGAATATGGAGAGAGAGGGAGAAAAGAGAGAGAGAGAGATGGCACATTAGGCCTGAGGGCGCATCATTATTAGAGAGCCTGGCTCCCCTCCCTCTTCCTCTCTTTCACTCCCCCTTTTTCCCTCCACTCACAGGGGCGGTCCACGGTCAAGCAGAGACCTGACCGTCGAGCACCACCTTCAGTCTGCTCTCTAATTACGCCATATTCCTCTGCAAATATTCCCACATAAATTCATTTCACAACCCATTAAAGGTGCAGAGGGTGAGATCATTTACACCGCCGCGTCCCAGCACAATGCAACACGACGCCATGCTCTTACGACGCCGTCAAATGTGCCAAGTCCCCCCGGTTGAACGGCAACCTGGTAGGCATTAACTCAACATAATGTCTCACAAATTAAAGTATTGCTGGGGCTACCACCGCGGCGTCAGATAAATGTGCTCGATTAGGAGGCTTCAAGCTGTGCGCAAAACAATTGATTGCTTGTTTGTGTTTTCATATGGCGTCCGCGAACACGCAGAGTGATGGATGAGGGCCTGCCATCTCGAGTTGCTGTTAGTCGATTGCTGTTGGTGTTTTTCTTCCCTTCCTCTAATAGGAGAATTGGTCAGTCCACACACACACACACACACCCTCTTTATATTTTCTTTATTGAGGCAGTAGGAAGGCTGAGGCCGTGCAGAGGGGGCTGATGGGAGTTGAATCCAGGCCAATAAGGGCAGATGTGATTGCAGAGCCAGCAAGGTGTTAAGTGCACCAATGTTCACGCTGCAGGACTTCATGTTCCGTTCATAAGTGCTGTCAGTGTCAGATTTTATTTATATCTTGTCCGTGTCTTTTTTTGGATGTGACCTGTTAATGATTCTTCACAATGACAAAGAGACACCCAGTAGCAACTAAATGTATCACATCTGTTTTTGTATTTAACAACATCTCAGTGTACACCAGCTATAAATAAAGCTTTTTGGCTTATTTTGTGTTGCCGTGTCTCATTCTCCAACATGCTAGCATTGGCTGTCAGTGCCAACATGATGACAAAGATCTCTGGTGAAGAGCTTGATACATTCAAATAGTTTGAGATTCAATTGTTGCATATCGAACATAGAAACTATGAAATGAAGCGTTCCAAACATCCATGTGTTACAGTTTTCCCAAAGACACTTAAAGGGGCCCTTTTATGCTCATATTCAGTTTCATATCAGTATTTTGTGCCTCTACTGGGACATGTCTCCATGCTTTAATGTCCTCTGTCTGAAACCAGAGCCCAGTCTGCTCTGATTGGTTAGCTGGCCGGCTCTGTTGTGATTGGACATAGTATTACATAGTGATGTCCCTATATTAGGGAAGTAAACCAAGTAGTCTAATTAAGGCGATTCAGGCAGGAACGAGAACGTAGGCATTTTATTCAAAGCAACTTCCAAGGAGAATAAAGGCACGAGTTCAGTGTCACTTTGAGTGGCCACATTTATTTATTTATTTTTTATTTATTATTTATTTATAGAAGGACCATGCATACACAAACATTAATCTCAGAAAAGAGAAGAGATGCAATATGCCAGATTATAGCTAATAGCTAATTTCCATCGGTGGTCCTCAAATGACACCATTGCTTCATGGCAGTACATTTAGTTAACCAGAACAACGTGTTTCACCTGACAATTGGCCCTTTACCAACTCTGCCAATGTTGTCAGGAGGTTCAGACTGTCGGAAACATTACAACACCTCGGGGTGTGTCTCAATTTCTGGCATGTTGGATTGAGACTGCACTGTGCGTACTTAGACTACATATCGTAGCTAAGAAGAGCCACGCACGTCTCAGTGCATGTCTCTCCTGGTGACCTTGCCTTCTAAGGTGTTACTAGATTGTACAACATATAGTTTGTCAAGCAAATTTCTATGCTACGAAGGTTTTGTGAAGTCTGTTTCCTGGTAGTTACAGAGTTCTTTTTAATCCATCAAAACAGACACTAACTTGAAAGTACAATATAATGAACCTGTTAAGCCCCGAGCCTGTTTTTCAGGCCTCAGGCTCGAAAAAAGACATTCCCAGAACAAATGACCATAACTTCACTTCTAAAAGGGGTAAATGAATAATCTTTTTTCTCAATGTAATGATAAACCGTTGAGTTAGGTGTAGAGGAGTCCGAATCAATACAGATTTTTTTTATGTTAAAGTAAATTCAGATTGAACATAGTAAAAAAAAGATTCCGTCCAAAAAAAAAAGACTTATAGTGAAAACCACCCTTGAATGATGGGATAGTAGACAAAAAGCTTTAGGAATCCAAACTATAACATACCATGTATCAAGATTGATGCACAACAAGTGACATTTTACCTTTTTTAGAGAGATTTAGAAGAAAAAAAAACAGCCAACTGCTTTTTTATAGAAAAGGTCAAAGCAATGGTTGACAAAGGAGGTGTTGTTGGTGCAGTATTTCTGGATTTACGCAAAGCCTTTGATACAGTCAACCATAAGGTGCTTCTGTCCAAACTGTTGGCTTTTAACTGCTCTCCATTAACACTCAGTTGGATTGAATCATACCTTACTGGTAGGCGTCAGCATGTTACCGTCAATAATCGACTCTCTCCAGCTCTAGACTTAAGCACCGGAGTACCACAAGGTTCAATACTTGGTCCACTTCTTTTTTCCCTATATATTAATGACCTGCCATCTGTCTGTCCTGATGTGGAAACACAGCTATATGCCGATGACACTGTGATATATGTGCATGCCAACACAAAGCAAAAGGCTGCTGAAAAACTGATCTCAGCTTTAGTGCTGATCACTAGCTGGCTACACCGCTCCTGTCTTCAGCTTAATGTCAACAAAACAGTTGGAATGTTTTTCACAAAAAGAAAATGCAACATTGTGTCAAATATAAGCATCTCAGGTGAACATATTAACATTGTGCCTCAGGTTAAGTACCTTGAAATCATTATTGACTCTAATTTAACATTCAAAACACAAGTAAAAAAAGTGACCCAAAGAGTCAAGTTTAGCCTAGCAAATTTTAAATACATAAGAAACACAATGACATTGAATTCTGCCAAATTATACATGCATGCCATGATCATGTCACATCTTACATACTGTCTCACAAGCTGGGGGCAAACTAACAGCTCCACACTGAAGCCACTAGCACCCCTGTACAAACAAACCCTCAAAGTACTGGACGAGAAACCTAACCGCTGCCATCACTGTACCATCCTCAACAAGCATAACATCCTGAGTCGGGAAGATTTAATAAAGTATAGGAACATCGTTCTGGTTTACAAAATCCTGCACAATACAGCCCCTCCACCTCTTAACTCTTACTTAACGTAACAACACCAGACGGACCACTAGAAGCTCCACACGTGGCGACCTATCAGTCCCATTCAGGAAGAGTACTTTTGGTCAGTCATCATTCTCGGGCACAGCGATACACAACTGGAACTCTCTACCCACTTAAATCAAAGACATACAGACACATACCACCTTCACAGCTCACTTAAAACCATGGTTCACTGAGAACTACACCTGCACACACTAGTCTGTGTTGTTGAGTATGGCATGAGTGTTACATGTTGTGTTACATGTTGTGTTACATGGTGTGTTACATGTTGTGTTACATGTTGTGTTATATGTGGTGTTACATGTTGTGATCATGGATGTTGCCCCTCGTTTCTGTGATGTGATTGTGATGTGCTATATGTGACATGCACTGTATGTAGTAACGTGTGTTGTTTATAGTTCTCTTTTATCCTCACACCGGTATCTACTTGTCTTTCCTCCTTTTTATTTTATTTTATATATTTTCTTATAACTAATGCTGTTGATATATTGTAATTTTAAGGGTGTCTGTTACCATCTGGCCGGGGACAACAGCTGGAAATTAGCCATGTCGGCTAAAGCTGCACCATTTACTGTTTTTGTGACAGTTCATCGATGTGGACTGTCCACGACACTATACATAAATAAACTAAACTAAAACTTCTGGGGTCATTTGGGTGCATTTTCCACATCTTTGGAACCCATCGGTCGATTTTGATGATTGACACCAGTTGTTAGAGCCAATAGAATCGAGGGGAAGTCCCTAAAATCCATCTAAACATTACCCATTGGTGAATGAGTGATCCGCAGCCAGAATGCCCCGGAACCGGAAGCTCTCATACACTCTCGTAGCAGCTAATATGAAAAGTCATAGTTTTTGTCATAAATATGATGATGGATTATCAGGAATAGTTTCAAAGTGACACATTGGATTCACCTATGGATTAACCTTCAGCGTTTTTATCTTTTTAATGCCATTGAAGACAACATTTGATCAGAACAACAGAATAGGTACGAATATCTACGTTTTGGCTCCGTAAAGCAACATTTGTTGTTGTTGTTTGTTGTTGTTTCGCCGCGAATTCTGATCGCTCAGTGATTATACTTATACCTCTGGAATCTGTGGAATCTCAGTTTGCTAATCGATATCTTGTTTCTGCATAAGTGATAAGTAATAAGGGTATTTTACTGTGAGTTCTGTGCTAAGTGCGTCAGCATTTTTTCGCTCAGGGCTAATTCAGAGCCTTTGTTATTACCCTTGTGTTTCGTTTAGCTAACAATTGTTTAAATTGTCTGATAGCTGAGTTTCTTCCCGTTAAGTGAATATGACACATTCATAGTTTATTAAATGTTAAGAAGCCCTCAGACGCTGTTTCTTGCAAGATACCGGGGGCTCTCGGGCTAAACAGGTTAATGACCTTTCAAAAAGTCTATTTTATTTTTATGTAGCCTTTATTTATACAGCTGTAGATCTCATTGAGACACAAGGTCTCATTTTCAAGAGTATCTCTAACCTCAAACAGTTGTTTTAGTTGACTAACACTAACCAAATGGTTTGCCATTACCAAACATGTCCATGCAAGCATACAGCAGCAAGTGAGAGCTTTGAAACATTTGCTTTAAATAAAATCCAATATATGGCGAGACATCCAGTATTGACATGCTTCCAGAAAAGCCCAAATGAGTGCTTTCTGATTGGATGCACCTGTCGTCAGCCCATCATGCACAGCTTGATGGGCTGACGACCAAAAGTTAGAAAATACTTTTGTCAAGGTTAAAATGCACCATTGTTGACACCGTTAGTATAGGGTCTTATGAAAACAGCCATCTTTAGTGTCAAGTCAGATGTTTTGTTAGACCAAACATCTGACCTGCACCTTCTCAAAAAGGGGGAAGGGTGATACGTTTTTTTTGCAATAAAAAGTTATTTTTGCAATAAGTCAAAGTTCATTAACAAATCCAATTGGCTTTTTTATTTTTGGATGATAAATTGCAACAAGGATGTTTGTTCTTCAGTTCTTCAAATGTGTTTAGCATGTGTCCTTTAACATGTAACCAATAAAAACGAAATCAAACAAACCAAGTATGCCTTTTTTACTTCCTGTACAAACATACAATAACACTAGAAAAGAGATTTATTTCCCCTCCGACATGTTTGCAGATTTGCATTAAGCCACGTTATAAATAAAAACAGTTTGTACTCCGCTCTTGATACAAGAAAAACAAAATGCCCCAGTAGCAAAGCACTACACTAAACCACCATTTCCCTCAGTGTGTGTTGTTTGAACATCGCTGTAATCAGACCAGGTTAGCCGGCTCTCCGTGAGGATATCACGACATTAATTGATGTTTAGCTCGATCAGTCTCATAGGTGCTGATAGCAGGTGCAGCTGCAGAAATGATGAGGATGCCATCCAAACCCTCCGCCCACCTCTCACACACCTCCGCCCAGAGGAAAACACAAATATGGACAAGCTTTTAACTCAAGTATGTGGTCATCACTAGGCATACAACCACAGATATAGACAAAACTCTATCATATATTTAAAAGTAGTAATGTCACTTCTCTTAAAAAATCTGCAATTTTCTACCTTTGAATACCTCTTGGAAAGGAACAATAGAAATACTTTACACATGAATGTTCTTATCATCTTGAACTCATGTTTAAATGTAATTTTGCAACAGTTACAGCGTATTTATCAGAAAAGAGTGCATTCATGTAAACTGCTGTATAGGTTTTTAATGCACTGGATGCTGAGTCTCCCGCTGTACGCTGGCTGTTTTATCTTGGGGATGAGCAGCCAAGAGCAGGCCTGGCAACGCCAGCCAAGGCAGCTAATTACATTTTCCATCTCGACAAGAATGGAGGATTCCTTCCTATGTTATTAATCATAATGAGTGGAATATAATAAGCTACCATACATCATTCCGTTGACAGTCGTAGTTTGCCATTTGCAAGCCCCAGCATTCTTCTTCTTTTAATGGCCGTGAACTAGATTAATGTACACTGAGTTCAATGCCCTTAATCAATTGTGAATGAGATTTAAGGCCTTTTAGCCTCACCCTCCCAGATTTTGGATATATTTCAAACACATTACTGTGCAAAAAGCAACTATAGCTGTTTACATGTTGTGCATGCACCAGTTCGTGTATGTAATACCATTTTCAAATATAACTATTTTGCATGAACTAAACAACATTTTAGGTGGACAAAATGTTACCAGATGTTTTTAAAGACAACATCATATTGGAGCAAAATGCAAGATATGTCCATGTGGAAATGGCTCATAATGAAGATATGTGCTAAATGTTCACTTTGAATGACTTTAGTTTCCCGCTATAATATTGACTAAAGCATGATCTGATTAAGCTATGGACAAAACAGCATTAATTTAAAAGGTAAAATTACCATTTAATCAAATAACACGTCCTATGTGAGAGGAGTGACTCGCAGTAAAAACCCACAGATAATTATCACCCAGCTCTACAGCTCCGTGGAGATATTTTGGCAACTTTTTGGTCGTCTCTTCGTTTTTCATTCTCTGCATGGTTCAGTCTCCAGGCTCTCATCAACGCTGACTAAAGCAAAGCAAATGCAGCTGGAAAAAAAACCTTGGATGAACCATTGGAGGCGACCCACCAATGGTAAGAATTATGACTTTATATAATATAGAACAGCTAAGTTCATACGTAGTGGTGTTGTCTGCTTATACAGCCAGGTGTAGGTGTTGAAACACAATTTCACCAAATATAGTTGTTTGTATTCCTTTAATCTAAAGTAGTTTGCATTATCTGACATTTAGGGACATTAGGGTGCGTATTCACTTTCTCTTAGCGTGATAGATGACAAGATCTAATAAACAAGACAAGACTTTACTGTAAATGTCTAGCGGAAATAAGTTAATCGGTTTATCAGAAACATTGAAATTGAGAGAAATGGACGCTTTAGGGAGTGTTTCCCATATCACACTACTTCCTATCTAATCATGCATAGCTGGAAGCCTTCATGCACTGACTGACTACTTTCTGCATTGACTATACAAGTTATCAGTTAACATAAGCCACTCTTACAAATCAGTTTCTAATGAACTGCGTATGTAGAAGATGTCTGTGTGTGTGCATGTGGAGGTGTTTCCCTTTTTTCTGCGGAAGTGTTTTGTCTTCGGTGTGATGTTGAAGGTGACGCTGAACAGCAAACAGAAGGCCATATTTATTATTCTGTTGTCAACCCTGACATTTCTGAATCGACTAGGGGGAGCCGATTATATCACTGTGTTTAATAACGGCAGGAAAAATGAAAAGATCCTGAAGGTAGCTATACCTCCTGAACGGCTATCTGGAGAGAGAAACAGCACTGCAATGTAATTTATCGTGACTGAGCTCACAGCCCCCGGGTTTCTCCTTCCAACGGAAAAAAAATCAGAAATACTAACAAATAGGAAATAAAGGCATTTCTCCTCTTAATCCTCCTCACCTCAAGGGTGAAAGACACAGGTTAAAGACTTCACAGCCCAACACGAGCGAGATAAGGTCCGAGTCAGTCTGGTCAGTATTTCGATAACTTCATCAATCCTGGAAAATGCAATCAGATACAGTCCAACTCTAAGCTGCTGTTGCCCTCTGGGAGGCGGAGAGAGACATTCATTTTGGCGAGGAGGGCACACGATCTCCCTTTTGTAATTAAGAGTACCCAAATAAACTGTGTGTGTTACCCCTGAAGTGGAACAGTTAGAAACAAATAAAAGGCTAATGAAGAAATGATTGCTCTTTTACAGGAAGAGGGAAGAGAAGGAGTCTTAAAGGCAGTGAGATGCTCGGATGCAGCGCTGCCAACTAGCTTTGGTCGTGGTGGAAATCAGTTAGAACAAATGAGGACGGTGTGCATGTGGTTGTGTGTAACTGGAATCAGATAATGAGCATCCACGTGTCTGTGGAAATGGAGCAGTCGGTAGACTAATAAAGGAGGTTCCTATTGACTGTTCCTGAAGTATCTAGTGATTGTTACAGATTGGACTTCGCTATGGAAAAACCCTGAAGTCTGGACAACTGAAGCCACACGGTTTGGGAAGGATGGTATTTAGGGTAAGAGAAATGGATGATTGATTGAAAGTACAAAGAACACAGGCAGTGGTATTCGATGTGGAAGTTGAGCTCATAGTTGTGGTTTGTGCGCACTCCACTGCTCAGACCTCTTCCAACGAGGTTTTGAGGTGTTAAGGACTACAAACAGTCCATTTGGGTATCAATAACTTACCCTTGTGTTACCTTAAATGTGTGTAGATAACTGTGTCGTTCTTCAATTCCTCAAGTTAGAATGAGAAATCAAAAAACTGAAAAAGGTCTTTGATGTAAATGGAGGACAAAACATCAACAACAAAAAACTCATGCAGTCGTGTTTGACCCAAGCGTGTATTACGTAGTCGTCTCACTTCTGGCCAAACTAAGTAGTCTTTCACAAAAGTCTTACTATTTAATAACCGTTGGATCCACCAGACTCGCACGGACAACTGCAATTGGAGATTGTTTAAACAGAAGTGGTTAAAATAGTATGTTTTTTGTGAAAATCCAAGTTGTTTTTGTAATTAGTTTTATCAAAGGTAGAATATTTTGATTTAAGATATATGCCCCCTTAAACCCCCTATTTTTGTATGTGATACTGATGTACATATTAATGATAAAAAAATATGCACTTCACTGTGTTCAGTGATATTTAGAAAATTGCATTTCACGTGACCTTTATGAGAAGTTCCATCGTGTCCTTAGCTACTATTTAAAGGAACTTAATACATCTTCCAACACTCTTTCTGGCTTCTCCTAAGCTGTAGCTGTGAATCACTTAAAAGCGCTAAGCGTCCGTGAGCTTCCCATAATTAAAATGTTTCTCAGTGTCTCCGTTACCCTATATTTCTTTAAGTGTGAGCACTGTTTACTTTTGCTGGCAGATGACTGACGGCAGATCAAGACGCCGAGCCACTTGCGATGAAAGGTTTTGACTGCAGAGATGAAAGTTTGTGAATTCCAAAGTACAACTACGTCTCCGGTTACAAAGCGAGGTCAATCCACTTGTGGTGACTAGATTTTAGCGGTTAGGGCGCCATAGGTGGATGAAAACACACAGCAGACATGTCAGCTATTCCAAGATGGCAGCTGTCTCGCCATGTCTGGACATTTAAAGATCCATTTTTGTTTGGGAGAGTCCTGAGAAAGAAGATGACATTTGTTAACGTGTCATCGAAAACCTGATCGCCCGTGGAAAGCGTGGCACATGCCTTTACACCGCTGCAGAGGCTTGTTGTGGGTTTTGGTGTATCATCTGAAATGTGATCTTTCCAAATTCCTGCTACTGTAACTAAGGGGATTGTTTTGTTCCACCGCATTGCAACTTCACCTCTCCTTTGACTGTCCACCCATAAAAGTGTCAAGATTGAAATATCTGGTATAAGAACGGGAGCAGCCATTTTCAAAAGCTTGTGTGTGAAACGCCTCTTTCGTCGGCAAGCAGGAGGAAAATGCATTAGTGCTTGCAGTCCTCCGGAAACCAGATCTGGTGCTTTTATTAAGAAGGACACAAGTTCATTTATGTCACGGCTTAAAATGAGCCTGTTGCTGCTTCTTACGTTGAAGATGAAGCAGGTGTTGTGGAGTCAAAAACAACAACTGGCTCCGTCTCAAGGTTGTTTTCATTTCCAAAGATTATTAGCGGTTTGTAAAAGCAAATATCAGTCGGAGTAGTGATGCTTTATCGCAGGGGTGTCCAAACTACGGCCCGGGGGCCAAATGCGGCCCGCGGACCATTTTGAATCGGCCCTCAGCAGATTAAAAAAGTATAATGGAATACGGCCCACAAATGAAACTTGTGCTTGTCTTATATTGTACTTCTTAAACATATATATACACATATATTACACAGTAGTATTCATGTATTAATAAGCCCACTTTTCAAATAAATTCACTCAATTCAAGTTGGAAACATTTTCTAACGAATCTTAGTTGATAAGACAAAAGGCCAATGACTTACAACCTTGAAGTACACCCTTCATACTTCCTCTTATTATAAGCAATCTGAAGCTTCTGCTTTAAGGGATGAGTTGCCAACAAAATAAATGAAACCTTAAAGCATTTTCAAGTATCAAGAATAATTTACAGGTTATTTTAATATCATCTTTTCCAATTGTGCACATTTCCTTCTAACCCTAACCCTGTATTTGATTGACTTTTCCAACTTATGACTGAACTTATGAGGCGGTATACCTCGCCTCTCGTGAGTGGCCCAGCCCTTCGTATATTTGTCTGTATGTGGCCCTCTTTGAAAGAAGTTTGGACACCCCTGCTTTATCAGAACGAACCCTGAGGAAAAATAAACAGAGGAACATGCAGGCACACGCTTTTAAGAGTTACTTAAGAGAGAAGCATATCATACAGAAGCGATACCCAGCAGCCGAGTCAGAGTAGGAGCGTGACACTGTTGAACTCTGCGTGGCGTGTCCGAGCACGCTCAGGGCCTCTGCTAATATCGACACATTCCCATCTGCCATTGTCTTGGCACAGAAGAAGCCTGAATATCACGGCTCGGGGAGAAAACAAGCAGCCGAACATCTCATTGATCGACACTCTGACTGAAGGAATGAGCACTTGAACTGAGGCTGCGGAGAGAGAGGCATCTGGATAGCATCTCTTGTCTGGATCCTCTGAACTCTCCAGCCTCTTGAAACGTTTTGTCGCCATGCTGTCCAGGCCGTGCCATTTTCATTCCTGTGCAGCCGCTCTTCTCTTCCAGCTGTCATCTGCACTCTGAGCTGCGGGGCCGACCCGCTGACAGCTCCTGAACGTGAGGGGAGTCACAACAGCAGCGTCGGGGGAGAAGGAGTCGACACCCTGTATTTAGCTGTCATTGCGCTGCTCTGCTGATGGAGGGCTCAATTCCTCCACGATTAAAATTCAAGTTTTTCAATTCAAGTTTTTTTATATAGCCCAAAATCACTAATCCTATTTGTCTCAGAGGGCTTCACAAGTCAACAAACACAATTGGAAATGTAAAACGATGTAAAAACAACAAACGTATCTTATAAGATCAATGTGAAAATACCAATTTAAAAAGAAACATGACACAAATACAGTTAAAGTACAATAAATACAATTCCATCAAACGAAGGGTCCATGAGGATGTATACAAGGGGGTTTAAAACCAGTCTTAACTGTACGCTGTACTAAAAAGGAAAGTCTTTAACCTGCTCTTAAATGTGTGGACACCGTCTGCCTCCCTAATCGTCACTGGAAGTGGATTCCAGAGGAACGGGGCTTGGTAGCCGAAAGCTCTGGGAACCACCAACAGGCCTGCACTCTGGGATCTTAATGCCCGAGAGGGGCAATAGGAGATTAAAAGATCCTGTAGGTAGGATGGTCCCTGACCATTTAGCGCTTTGTATGTGAGTAAAAGTATTTTAAAATCAATCCTGGACTTATCTGGTAGCCAGTGAAATGCTGCTAACACAGGAGTGATGTGGTCCATCTTCTTTGTTCCTGTTAAAACCCGTGCTGCAGCATCTTGTACGAGTTGAAGGGTCTTTCATGATGAGTTCGGACAGCCTGATGAAAGGGAATTGCAATAATCCAGCCTGGAGGTGATACAAACATGGATTAGTGTTTCTGCATTGTTGTGATTTAGGATATGCCTGATCTTTGCAATATTCCGTAGATGGAAGTAGGCAGTCCTTGAAATGTGCTTTATATGGGATTTAAAAGACAAATCCTCGTCAAAAATAACACCAAGATTTCTTACCGTGGTGCTGGCGGTCAGGGTAAACCAACATATGTGGAAAATAATCTTTTTTTAAGTTACAGAAGTTCATACTGAAACCCTATTATGCTCATTTTCAGTTTCATATTTGTATGTAGTGTCTCTCCTGGGACATGTCTCCATGCTTTAATGTTCAAAAAGCTCTTTATTTCTCTCATACTGCCTGTGCTGCAGCACCTCTTTTCACCCTCTGTCTGAAACCAGAGCCCAGTCCGCTCTGATTGGTTAGCTGGCCGGCTCTGTTGTGATTGGTCAACTGCTAAGAGATGTCCCGCCCCTTAGCCTATCACGTACAATGTGTTGGAGCACTAGCCAATAGAAGCGGAGTGTCACAAAGTGATGTCACTATGTTCAGGAAGTAAACAAAGGAGTCCAATGGAGGCCTCTCAGGCAGGTGGGGAGTGTGTGGCAGAGAAACTTCGGGATTTTAGCCTTTGCAGACCATTGACATGCACAATGCTTGTCTCTGTTTAACCCACTTTAATTTCAGTATCATGAATAAGAAGTGTAAAATATAATTAAAGATAATATAAACTTTACATCACACTTCATTAAAATCTACATTCCATTTCAGTGGAAAGTAAAAGTTATTTTACAGCTTGAGGGATTTAGCAGTAATATGTTTCGCTTTTAAAACATTAAAAAAAGCTTTTAATAAATGGATCAAACGGGACACATGCACTGATTCTAATGGACCACGCACTGTGTTTCAGTTGCTGAGCGGGCGGTTATAAATAGTAGGGAGGTGTGATCCCTGGCTACCCTTATATGTTATAATTGTAATATTAAATTCTTCCTAATGTGTGTAAGGAGGGAAATGCACTTTGCAACGGATAAAAGTGCCTGAAATAATATTTTCAATTTGTTTTCCTTTTCTTAGTTTATTACTGCAATCGACCCGGTTGTTGTTTTTTTAAATCTGTTTTTAACATACATCAGATTTGCAGGCCAGGTCTTTTGGGCACTATCAGCACTCCGGCACTGCTGGAGACAGTTTGTATTTCACTCTTAAATTTCAATTTGTATCTTGCTGTTTCCTCCAGTGCCCATACTTGATGCTATAATTACATTTGGGCAACGGGGTCTACACTATTTCAATTAGTAAGAATGGGGCCCGTTTCTCTGTAGCAGCCCCACTTTGTACATCAGGCTGACATCGATGCAGCAATGTCATGTGATCACATGATAAGGCCAGCCAAGCAGGACACCCACCTGGGTGTAGTTTTACACACACATATTGCCGAGTTAAAGTACTAGAGCAGCGGAATTTACCTTTGGTGCAAAACTTTAGTAATGAAGAAACTGCATTACATGGCAGTATTATTCCAAATGTTCCATGTAGGAATAATTAGAAATAGAATAAGCAAAATGTTAATGTCTGTCTCTCTGCAGGTGACAGTAAATTATCTTTGCCATGGTTCCTCAGTGAAAACACAACATATAAAAGAATAACAATTAGACACAAAACAACTACATAAAACATCTATTTAAGCTCTCTCAGAATCATCACACAGCATGTGAAGCTGCAGGGGTCAAACATAAAACTCAGAACCTCATATGAGAATATTCCACACGTCGGGAAACAGGACAGCATTTGCAGTCATTAACGTTCGTCTGGATCAACAGGGAAATAAGTCTGACCGGTTGCAGATTTGTTTCTTTCACAGAGGCTGGAAACAGATCTTGAGCAGGAAGTCTCCTTCACAGCGTGTGAGAACGCCCTCAGCCACCATCACCGCGGACATGATATATGGGCTTCAGAGCATTGATGTCGGCCCATAATAATCCCGAGACAAAGCTGAGAGTGTTTGGAGAAACACAAATACCACCACCATGCTTTACTTTCATCCGCCTATCTGTGATCTCTGCGCTGCAGTACCCTCAGCTCGCGGAGGGTGAGGGGAGATCAGGTTAATGGCCGTTAACAGTGAAGATAGTGACGCTGATGGAGCCTCTGATCTTCTGTGATAAGGACGCTGCTCCAGCTTATCTCCACGGTGACAGTGTAACAGCTGTGTTTTATGTGAAGAAATCAGAAACCTTTGTGTTTCACTGTTTCACCGAATTATTGGAGGATTTTGAAACAAACATTGACTTTGATGATATTTAGGGTTAGGGTTATTTGTTTTGCCATGGACATGTTGAAGTGTTGGTTGACATTAGGCTGCTTTACTTCTTACGTACTGGCTGATGGGCTTCCTGTTTCTACAATTGTTTCATTCTAGTCTAAATGCCCTTAGCAAAAAAATCTATAGAATACTATAGAAAAATCTATGGACAAATTCTATAGAACATTTCTGTAGAATACTACAGGATTTTTGCGGATATACTATAGAAATTGCCTACATGTTTTACTATAGATTATGGGAAATAATCTATAGAATACTATAGTATAGAAAATATACACTGTGTAGATGGTTTTTTTGTAGAAAATAGTCTATAGAATCCTATAGAAAACCCCATGGATGCATGCCAAAGAAGCCTGTTCAAACTATCCATACAAAATGGCCAGAACATAAGTTAGTGTTCATTTACTTTTATACAAAACATATACAGTACTATGACATAATGCCATTGACATCTTATTTCTTTTGCAGCATCTGTGGCTAATATCATTTTGTACAGCTGTGTTAGTGTCTCTCACTACCCGGAGATCGCCATTGGATCTTTCCCCGATGTTACTACAGACTGTGTGAGTGCAAATGCAAAGACTTCCATGCGTTACATCATTTGATTACTTAACACTAACAGACATGTATTTGAATGGAAATCTTCAAAAAGAATTACTAAAATTATGTTGTTTTAATAATTTATGACGGATCTTACCAGGACATTATTATTCAGCTTGCTAAATTGCAGACGGAAGTTATACAAGAAGATACAACATTTCCACATCTGGTTATTGTTATTATTTTACCGGTATGAAGTGGACTATATAATCATTTCAGTTAATCCAATTTAATATTTTCTAGATGACATGCAGTGGTGTGGGATAAACACCCCAATAAAATACAATTAATAATATGATAACAGAAATATTTAACAAATGCCTCAATATTGATTTTGTTAAATAAACTACTCTGTGGTACTTTTCTAACAAAAAAGTAAAAATTCAAATTGAAAGCACAAAATAAATAATTATTGTTTGATTATTTTATGATTGTGACATACTAGGAAATGGCCTCTTTATTGATAAATATATACAATATAGGCACACACTAACATGAAGTAATTTCAGCCTTATTTTGTTATTTTAATAGAATAAAGTATTTAAAATCTTTAAGGGTTGGTTTATGAGCCAACAGATGATTTATTTTCTGTGTTGAACTGCAAGTTGTTAAAGTAGATGTATACAAGTCAGTTTAGTCTGCTGTTATCATTTCCGTGACACTCTCCCCTCTCGTGTTTATAGCAGTGATTATAGTTAATCTGAAGAATCTAAAAGAGGAAAAGCAATACTCAGAGAGGAAGCACCCTGATGAGAGCAGAGAGTCAAGCAGCCAGCATCGTCCCACTCTCTCATCTCGAACGGAGAGGAGATAGGGGCTGGAGGAAGGCATGTAGGCTTGCACATCTGACTCATGACTCGCCCTAATCGTGCAATCTACTCCGTGAAGGATGGTGGTTAATGG
This sequence comes from Pseudochaenichthys georgianus, assembly GCF_902827115.2. Taxonomy (NCBI): domain Eukaryota; kingdom Metazoa; phylum Chordata; class Actinopteri; order Perciformes; family Channichthyidae; genus Pseudochaenichthys; species Pseudochaenichthys georgianus. The sequence continues at coordinate 7,232,496 of NC_047512.1, read as the reverse complement.
GGTGTGGACGGTAGTTTCTCACTAAGTGCCATCATTCATACGTTTCAGGCCTCAGTAGCTTCGCTTCAACTGTCAGAAATGAAATGGTGAATTGAAAAAAGATCAACAGTCTGGATAAACTTAAAGATATGATGATTCAAGTGTTTGCATTCATGTATTTGAAGAACACATTGTTGTACTTTTACCACATTTGGCACACATTGTTCTTGTTTCTTTTGTCTGCAAACAGAAATTGTGCTAAGGACCTGTGACACCTAAAAGTTGGTTTCTTTTAATATTTGATATGCAAATTGTAAATTAAACGTTTTCCACCCTTAACAGGTATGTCAAGTTAGTCTTAAGGCCCGGACGCACCAAGCTGACACCAAAGAACTGACACAGACGGACCCCGACTGTTGTGTCGCCTCGCGTCTCCGCGTCTTGGCCATGTGTCGCACTGGAACACACCGCAAAGACTTCAGCCGACAGCCAAGAAGCATGTACGAACTGCGCATGCGTGAGTGGCAATAACTCTCCTTACCAGCAGGCGGCGGTAGTGTGTATTCGTCATTCAAAAGAGGCAACAACCGGAAGACAGACTGCGTGATAACCGAGAGAAGAAGAACAGACTGCGTGATATAAACAAACAACAAATAGCGTGTGCGTTCCATTTCCACTCTACAGCGAGAAGCTCACGGGGCTTTCCCGAACCTGAGTCGAGAGCTGGAGTTCAATGAAATCTCACATTTGCCTTCTTAATAGTTTGTTTGGGTCCTTCACTTCCGTTTCGCTTCTCATGCACTGATTCGATATCTGAACAGCCAATCAGAGTGATTTATTTTGCCGACAGCCTTTGGCCGACTGCCCACCGATTCGACATGTTTCGGCCGAAAAGGTGTCGGCACGGCTGACAAGACACGACGGTGCGGGACATACCAATCTGAGTAGGGCGTGTCGACGCTCATCGTCGGCCTGACGCCCACCGACGGCCATAATCGGCTTGTTGTGTCCGGGCCTTTAGACGTAAGCTGAGCGGACAATGACTAACAAATAAAAATCAATATTTCCGTTGGGCGACAATTGGTCAAAAGTTAAAATGGCTTCTCGCTGATGATGCAAGTGAGTGACGCTAAAAGTGAAAATGCATAGTCAGAAAACAGCCATGAATAACTAAACACTATGAGCAAACAAACTCAACTTTGGTCATCCCTTTCCTTTATATTATATTTTCTATATGTTAGCTCTTTCTGTAAAATCATGTAGCTTCAATTATAAAGTTTGTTGTTGTGTTTAGTTGAGTTCATTGATGGTTTGGTCATTCCTCGGTGCCAATACAAAATGCAATTAAGTGACAAACAATAACACCTAAATCCATAAGAACTGCAAACATTCATCAAGGGAGAAATGAAAGATATAATAATAATAACTTTATTTGTATAGAACCTTTCATACGGGGGATTGCAGTTCAAAGTGCTTTACATCAGTAAGGAATAAGACATACAATCTGTGTAAAACAAGCAGCAAGAGCAAAGCATAAAGTGGGATAAAATAATTAAACATAAAAACATGGGGAATAAAACATACTGTAGAGAAATAGTGCAGTATAATAGTGTAAAGTCAGTTAAATGCTTTGGTAATGAGCCTTTTAAAAATGTCTAACTATATGAAACCAATTAAAAGTAGTTGAAAGAAGCGTTCGTTATTACCCTACATACTGTAGAGTACACCTGTGCTTTGCAAAACAATCACGCAGGGCGAAATACAAAAAAAAGCCATACTGTTGCCTGTTCAAAAAAGGACACGCTTGACACGAGCAAAACAGATATTAATTGAACATGTGTGTAACAGTAAAGCTTACACACTCAAGCCTGTATTATACTTGATTATCTCCAATACAACCAAATCCTCAGAACACGATAAGTAAAAGCAGCCCCCCCCCCCCTCAGTTAGCTCCCACCTCTCAGCACCCCACCTCCACTAATTGAAACAACAACCAACTAACTTTTTGTGTCAATGTCAGCAACGTGAGCGCCAAACCAATTGCTTCCAACCAGTTTAATTCGTGTTGGGCTGTGGTGGCGGACTCACGCTGATAGTGGCCTATTGTTCAAAATGAACTCTGAAGCTCTGCCCTTCCTCCTTGTCTACTCCTCCTTAAACTGAAGAGCTCTCATTCTGAAGGGATGCACTGCAAGAAATGCACATCTCGACAAATCCTGCCAATATTCACCTTTTATCTTATAATATTGTTGTTGTTTAAATACGTGTAATCAGAACATATGTTGGACAGTGTAATTAGCAAACACTGTGTATTTTTCTTATTTATGCTTAAAACTCTTACTATATCTTGATGTAATGCACAAGTTGATTTCAAAATGTGTGAAATATTACATTATTCACCACAGAAAAAATATAAGAAACTCAGTTAATGATTTTGAAGATGTGTAATCAAATTAAACAGCTAAATTGTGAGAAAATGAAAAATGTGTAGGTTTTAACGATTACACATTTCTTTTGGACTGGATCCATTTAATCTTCTTCAGGTATTTCTTCCCACAAAGGATGGGTTACATATGCGAAAGGCTCTGCAGATTTTTTGCAGTGTGTTCGGTGCCGCAGTTGCTGCCTAAGCAGGCGGATCCTCTAATGAACCAGCGGGTATCAGCAGATGTGGGTCTATAACTTAATTTCCCCCCTCAGCTATAGAGCAGATCCTATGGCGTGTAAGTGGTCTTGATGGATGAGCACTACAGCTCATCATACCCCCACCATCAGCACCAGCCCCCAGCCTCCAGCACCCTTACTGCCCCACAATATCCACCTTACTGCACATGTTAAATGTTGTCCTACACAATCTTTGCAAGGCCTTAATTCGGGATTGAAGAATGAAATATCACATGCACACATTTTAAAGGGGGCCAACTCAACTGGTTCATGATTGATAGATCATCGCTGTCAACAGATTCATGACAAGATTCTCAAGATATGAAGGTTGTATTTTCAAATCGATAAAAGCTACGGTGTATGTGTTGGCAATGGTCCCAGGATCCGCAAACAGTGCAACGTACAGCGTACTTAAGACAGAGGAATATTGTAAAATAGTGCAATAAAAACAGCGGGAGGGATACAATGGTGCAAGTAAAGTGTAGGATAAATAACATAAGTAAGTATACGTATGTGAACAAGAATAAGATCAAACGGAAAGAATAGCATATAATAAATACTGTAACAATATGTAAACATGTGGATCTGTAGATGTAGAAAGCTCTACAGTTAGTCAGTAAACCGTGAGTTGGGACAGGTTTTTTAAATATTGTTTCCCAATGCCGAAGAGTTCTTGAATAAGACAACATGGAATAGATAGAATAGAATAGAATAAATGTTATATACTTGCTTCTCCCTTTCAAGGGTGCCATATACATTGGGCTTCTGATATAAACATATTGAGCTTGCCCGTCAGCAGATCCAGTCTTTGTGATACAGTGGAAAGCTCTGGCTGTGGTTGTTCTGCACGACTTATTCCAAATGAATTGTGGGTACATTACAAAAACATTGCCGAACAAAAGTAAAGGTTCAAGCTGCGAACAGATGGCCAGATCACACAAGCAAATATATTGTTAACTAGCAAAGCCGCTGGATTCTTGAATAATCACAGTTGATTTCACATATCTCAGTTACATCCCTCTCGGCAGGCTTCAATAATGCCTTTGTGTCCGGCTAAACAGTGACCAGATCGTCAGCGACCTCCAAGCCTCTGAGGACTACCGGGCGTGACTTGTGTGTGTGTGTGTGTGTGTGTGTGTGTGTGTGTGTGTGTGTGTGTGTGTGTGTGTGTGTGTGTGTGTGTGTGTGTGTGTGTGTGTGTGTGTGTGTGTGTGTGTGTGTGTGTGTGTGTGTGTGTGTGTGTGTGTGTGTGTGTGTGTGTGTGTGTGTGTGTGTGTGTGTGTGTGTGTGTGTGTGTGTGTGTGTGTGTGTGTGTGTGTGTGTGTGTGTGTGTGTGTGTGTGTGTGTGTGTGTGTGTGTGTGTGTGTGTGTGTGTGTGTGTGTGTGTGTGTGTGTGTGTGTGTGTGTGTGTGTGTGTGTGTGTGTGTGTGTGTGTGTGTGTGTGCGTGTGTGTCCCAATGACATTGATGTGCGTCTGTTTGGCCAGAATACCGTCAGTTATATCAGCACTGAGTATATCTTCATTGAAAGGAGAGCAAACAAACACAGCTGAAGGCGTTTCTTGAGGATTCCGTTATCTTCCCAACTGACTTCGTTAAGATTTTGATTGACAGTTGGCCATCGGATCACCTGCTGGCCCGACTCCCAACGGTTTCCAACGATGGCTTCTGAGATGGGTCTGTGTAAATATAGCATTGCACAACATTTTTCATTAAAACGGACAAGTAGTGTCATTTGATAAATGATGGTGTTGAATCTTATTGGAACAAAAAACACATCATTATTACAGAAGGCGTTTTGGTCCGTTTAGCTCCTTTTTATCAAATCATCTCTCCAACGACAAAGTCAGCATATACCAGGAGAACATGTCCGAGCATTTATGGCGCGTTTCCAATGCAGGCCTCGCTCGGTTTAGTTAGGCCTTATTATGCCCGGCTCACTTCATTCTGCGCTTCCATTACAGTTTAGGAACTGGGGTAGTTACTATAGTAACGCAGTGTAGGCGGAGCCGTGACGTCATCTTCAATGAGCGCCCCAAAAAACAACACAGCCGTTAGCTGTTAGCCCTCAGAGCTCACAGCTCCTCATATCTGTTCAGAAACTAGACAAAAGTTAAACAAGTACAAACCACAGACTGTCTGTGTCATGGAGAATACAGTCGCTGCTTTATTTATGTCTGTAGGCCGTTGTTGTGAGTGTGGACGGTCGGAGCATATATAACGTTAGCTTAGCCGATCTCCATTTAGAAAGCACGCATTTTAAAAGGGTTTTTCGCCTGCCGTCTGTCTGCAGACTTGTCAAAGCATTAATTCATGGTTTTTACTAACCGGTATCAGTGTGTTGTTACTTCGGCATCATTTTGAAACGTGTACTACAATTAAATCACGGTCAAATATGTTCATCTTGTTGTAGTTGTCGCCCCCTTGCCAGCGATTCTCTCTCTAGTTTAGCATACTCAGCCCGACTCAGCCTGGTTGTTCCTGGCCCTAGAACCACGATTTAGTCGGGCCAGAAAAAAGGTGAAAAAGTAGCCCCGGGCCAAAACTAGGCCAAGTGGAAACGCAACCAAAAACGGGCCCCGCACGGCTCGGCACGCTAAAAGCGAGCTACCCGCTGCAGTGGAAACGCGCCATTAGTTAGAAGCCAACCATTTTCCTCTTGAGTTTTAGAAAACAGAATAAGACCTAAAAGTGAGAGACTGTTGGACTTGCATTCATCAGATGGACACCAAACCAATGCTAATGTTGCTCCATGCTGAATGTGTTTAAAGGGTGTGCTTACACATCACCATACACACTTCAAAAGATGATAATAAGTCAAGACATGTGATGTGTTTCCCGCCTGTTGCACTGCTCCAATTTGGCGGGGAAATCAGTTGATGTAGGCATGACCTTTTTAAAGGCTAATGATTAATGACTTGAAAGGAATAATGTCATCTTTATCTCCTTGAAGTGCAATTTCCATGAAAGGTGTTGAGGTGAGGCGTTGGCGAAAAGGAATGGATTTGTAATGTCCTAATTGGATGCTATCCATGTGTATACGACTTGATGCATTTTGTCATACTGATATTTAAGTTAAATTCTTTAACAGATCAAGTTTTCCAATGTTAAGTTTAGCATGACGGCTTGCAACGCAGCCTGAGAGGTAGCCGAAACACACAACTGCAAACCCACATACACACACACCCAAACACACACAATGTCTCCTCTGCATATCCCCTGTCCTCTGAAGGGCAGGGGGCTGTGGTTGGAGGGCCGCAGGGACCATGTGGCCAGGCGTCCATCTGGGGTAACCTGAGTAAACGCAGGGTAAGCCCACTGTGCACTCTGTTGACTGTTTCAACAGACATGTTTTCCCAAAGCAAGAAAAAAGTACACTAAGAGGGGTGCCTTAAGTCACGGCTCAGTTCACTGAGCTATCTCGCTCCAGGAATCTGATCTCAGTCACTTAAAGACTGCGGCTTCCCTCAGCTGCACCGCCTAAACCTGCTCCCCTGCTATTGATCTTAACTTTAAATGGTCAATTAAGAAAGAAAATGTGTTTAGTCATTTGCACAAATGAGTCTCTTATAACAGCAATATCTTCAGCTCGCTACACGCTTCTATAATATGAGAATGTAGATTGTCTCTGTTTTTATTTTCTCCTCCCTTTAATTCACCTGCGGTTGCAGTCGCAATCAAAAATGCTAATTACCCAAGTGGCTTAATCAACATTAGAATAATTACGCCATTAGAATACAAGCAAGCTGTGATGAATATGGCTTGGTAAACTCGTGTAAAACATGTGCTGTTTATTTGATTAACATCCCGATGCAAAGATGGCTCCCCAACCAACAAAACAGGTGATTGATTGAGACTGGAAACAACATAGGCCTACTGAAGAAGGAGAGCCGAGGCTGGATTCCTTTAGTGTGAGGCAACAAAGAACATATCGATAGTTTGCTACTCGCTCTATCTTCGTGGTAATCTCCTCTGTGCTCTTAATGTTTTTTTTAACCATCTCTATTATGTGTCTTTTACCATACATAAATTATAAAAAGACAAGCTAGAGGAAGGCAGAGTCAGGCCCGGACCGGCCATCGGGAGGACCGGAAGGTTTCCCGATGGCCTGGCCTGCTGGCCAACCCAGTCTCACGGCATTTCGTGTTCACCAACACGATTTTTAATCTATTGATTCGTGTTCACCAACACGATTTGCCCCTTTTTTCGTGTTGCACAGCACGATTTTAAAAGCAATGTATTTCTACTGCCTGCAGCACGTCTTTTTCTCCGGTCGGGTCATGGGAGACCGGAAGCTGTGTGGTTCATAAAAACATGTTGTTACTCAATATCAAGCCACAGTTATTGCTTTTATTTGAAATGGTATAATTTAGGACTTTTGTTGCCGTCCGTGAGGAAAATAAATGGGGTTCAGAGCCTCAGGATACTGAAATCTGTATTTTTTAAATCTTTTTTTCCTTCTAATTTGTTATTCTTTTCAAAATAACACACTGTTATTTACTCACCAATAACTCACAATTATCCTTGCTTTTATTTATTGGTTTAATTCCATAATCTCGGGCTCTTTTGGCGTCCGTCAGGAACTGAATTTCAAAATAAAAATAACCGGAATCAGACGTAGGCATTTCGAGCGATTACCCAAGATCCTCAGCTATGGGTTTAAGCTAGTTTATTGGATGTTTTAGCCGCAATGCATGCTGGGATTTGGTGTTTATATGATATGAAATCCGGAGAACATTTTAAAAGTATAAAATAATACTTAATTCCGAGTGTTCTTGCTTTTCTCTTTGAAAGTCATCACATAACGGCATTGTAATACACGGTTCGGCTGCATTACATATTACAGATCTGCCGTAGTTCTTTATTTAGAGAGCCCTGATGAGAAGACCTTTGGAAAAACTGAGAAAATGCCACCGAAACTGAATACTTGACGTGATTCATAAATATATTCAACAATTAAACAACATCTTCAATTTCTCTTCACACAATACGTCTCCTTGCAGTATCTACACTAATTCGGCTGACATTTGATCTAATTCACAGATAGGTTATATTTACACCATAACGGTGCACAGCTGATAGAAAAGGACTGTAGTTTTGAAAGATATTACTGATTTTCTTTGAATGTAAGAATGTAAATACTGAGTCTGAAATAGTATAGCAATATGCTGTAAAATTATGTGAAAGCATGCATAAAACGTGTCCTACACTAATAATACAAAGTTATTATGGCTGTGTGTACCTTGTGTGCACCGCCTAGTGGTTAAAGTACGTTATTGAATTATTGTTTTTCTGTGTTATAATATAACACATAAAAACAATAATGTACTCTTAATATTTTTTTCATCAAATATTATTTGAATAAAAATATGAAGAGTACATACTTTCATAGGGAGAAAGTAGAAGGTCTGTGATAGAAATATAGAATATAAAAAATCAAGAAGATACTATAAGTGATCTCTACAATAAAACCGTTTAGTGCAGGATGTACACAGATATTAAGGAGGTGCAAAACAGAAAAACGAATTAACCTTTATTTAAACATTAAATAACAGATTAAGGTCTTCTTTTAAATAAGAAAAAAACTTTGGGGGTATCTATCTACAGATAAATATTAAGCCTGACAAAGTACTTAACGTCTAATATATTGCTTTCCTGCAATGTTAACTATGTTGAAGCACTTATTTTAACTGATATTATACATATGGATTATACTCTTATGTATGTAGATAGAATAAGAAATGTGCAGAATATGAATATGTTTAATGGTGGAGGTACACACATATTGATAGATGTCTTGTAATGCACTGTTGAGGAACCTGTGACCCAAGTGTTTCATTCATTGCATAACTACACCGTAGTTGTGTATGATATGTCAATAAACCTTTGAAAATCTTGAAAGGGATGTGCAAAATAGCCATAATATACAGTCTTTAATTAACTATTAGTAGAGAATAACGAGTAATGAATATACTTTATTACTCGTTTCCATTCATGTCAATTGCAGATACATGTTTAGTCTTCTCAAGCTCCAACTATCAAATATCTCTCCTGATTGTTGGCACTTGACAATCACCTTACCTGAATTTATTTTACTGTAACTAAAGTCTGATTTAAGGGTTGTTTATATTTCACATAATTAACCAGAATCTGCAAAGTAACTCAAATAAATGCAGTGGAGTAAAAATACCAGGTTAACCTCTGAATTGTCGTGGAGTAGAATTACAAAGTAACAATGAGCTGTCATGTGGGTATATATTAATGCTGCGCATTATGGACACAAGCGATTTTCACCCATTTATTAATTATATGTTTTACATTTGATAACACCAATGTGTTTAATACTGGCAACTTCTAATTGTGGGAAAAACGAAAACGTTCAGTCGAGACGTCCCATAGAACATTTTGCGAAACACAATAGCCAGCATGTGTAGTTCTGGGGGGGCTTCGATTCCAGTTTTGTATAGTCTGCGGGGTTTCGTTCCATTTCACACAGCTGTTTGACGCTCTGCGTAACTTTACGGGGACTGTAGTCCTAAACGATAGCTGGAGATTATGGGTAGTGTAGTGTCTTCGGCCATCCTAAACTCAGAAATGTTGACAATCGCAATGATGCTCTAAATGTCCCTTATAGGCCTACGTCTGTTTCCGGTTATTTTTATTTGAAATTCAGTTCCTGACGGACGCCAACAAAGCCCGAGATTATGGAATTAAACCAATAAATAAAAGCAAGGATAATTGTGTGTTATTGGTGAGTAAATAACAGTGTGTTATTTTGAAAAGAATAACGAATTAGAAGGAAACAAATATTTAAAAATACAGATTTCCGTATTCTGAGGCTCTGAGCCCCATTTATTGTCTGAGCCCCATTTATTTTCCTCACAGACGGCAACGTATGTATTGTGAACGCAACTTTCATACAGATCATACTAATACCCTCGATTGGTCTCTGTGTGTCATTCAAGCTCGGGAGCGTGTGAGATAAAGCACGTGCACTGGTTACGTCGTGTATTGTTGTTGTTAGCATCTGGTGCTAGCTAGCTGCGCTAACGGATATAAGGAACTGTTTCAACAACAAGGTGGAGGAGAGTCCTCTCCTGTCAGACTGAGAGGCTGATAACCTCAGCTCAGGTGAGGTAAAGGACTCTCTGAGTGTTTAGATAGTTAACTTAGTCTAAGTTCTCTGTGGGTCTCAAACGGTTTGGTCACCATTTATGTAAACACATATTTCCATTTGAGGGGGGAGTGATTAGTAAAATATGCATGAATAATAAAAAAAAAAACGTTAACTAGGTGAAAAAAGGTAAACTATTAAAACTAGTCTTTGCTGCTGCCTCAAAGAGGAGAGGGGAGGAGAGGGGGAGACAGGAGAGGCTGGTTCAGGAGCACAGACACACTCACAACTATAAATGAACCAAAAACAAATAAATAAACAAGTTTCAATGTTTTTTCATATTGGATATGGGATGTTATTGGTTATGGCCATGTTCTTATGATTTTATGATTATTTAAATGTATACAGTTATGTTTCATATGGGTGTAGTCTCTTTATTTCCCCCTCAAAATGCACCAGATTGATGCATTTAAGTCCAACATTTAAACCGGACCCCCCTATAGGATCTCAGGTCCACCCCCACTTAAAATATGTTCACATAGGTTCCTAAATAGATTTGCAAATTTTTTTAAATATTAACCCATGTCCATATGTTTATTTTTGGGTAGTATATTTAGAGGGCTATCACTACGGGCAGCAACGCTGTAAATATTGACAAATAAATCCAGCAAAATGGCACAAAAAACTGGTAGTGGCCTGGCTGGGTGTATAATAAGTCCCAGTCCGGCCCTGGGCAGAGTTAGTAATGGTCTGCCCTCAATGCTGTCATCTCTAAAGTATTACTGGTTATTTTGAGTTAGTAGTTATAATTCTTACTTACAAATATTAGCAGGAAGGATGTAAACAACTCAGCTAGCTCTCTAGCATGGTGGCTAATAGTGAAAGTCAGGATTTCTTTATGTCTAGTTTTAATAATTTTGTTGTCATGTTTTGTCGCTAGGGCTCCAAACGGCAATGCCAATAGAGTGCCACAGTGACGCGTCCTAAAAGCCGGAAGTAAGCTGCGCATGGGTTCCTGGGACAAAAAATAAATGCAATTTCTCCATAGGATTTTGGAAAACAGCTGGAAATAAGGTCTGTGGTTGACACACATTTAAGAGACGGATCACGTTTTGTTCAGTCGGATAATCTCCACATGTCTACACTACTTTTAAATCTATCGATCATAAATCTAATCGATAGATTTATGATCGATAGATTTATGATTCGGTGGTGGTTTAAGTGTAAGCACCTTTAAAACACTGCATAAAACACTTTTTGCACTGTATATTTCCTGTATCCAAAACTGACCCATACATAAAAGTTAACTAATGTAGGCTGAAGATTGTAAAATCAGTTTTTTCATATCAGAATTTTGTGATTTCAAGTTTAAACGCATCTTGGGATTTGTAGTTAACTCTCCCCTTGAAGACCTTCTTAGCAAATAAACTGATATTTTCTAATAGAGTTGTATTTCTTTTAGACTGCTGACTCTACCAAAAAAGTGTAATCCTGATCCAATCCGTTTAAGTCCCTCAACTAAAAGCAGTATTATAAGGGCCATTATTTCATATAAAACTCAAAATTAGAAAATCTCATGATACATTGTTTGAATGCGTCATGTTACGTGTATTCTTCTAAGTCAATCACAACCTGAAAATGACCTCCAATTTACAAAATTAATGAGAAGCCTGCTTCTTTGTTGTTTGCATAAGAAGCTAAAGGAATTGATTTGCAGTTGAAAAAGGACTGGGCTAAGCCACTCAGATTATCATCAATATTTAAGTGAGCGGTGAATAAGTGGTATTTAAGGACTGTTTTGGTGACGTTTTGACCTTAAGTGTCTCATTTTGGAGACAAGGAGGGGAGCATTTCAGGGGAAGCCGGGTCAATATTGAGACACACACAAGTCAATTAATGCCGTAAAGTGTATTTTCTCCTCTTTCTCAGTTCCTCCTGAGTGACAGACTGATCTCTAAACACCATCTGCTCGAAAGTCTCCCTAAACTTGACCTCGTCGCCCTGAGGGGTCGGCTGACCTCTGTGGCCAAATCCTGCTTACGCACCGTCCAGAATAAACTGAAATATGGACGTGCGCCAACTCAGCTTGATGTGGTGATCCGATGATGTCTCACGTCTGAGCCTGGAGAATCATAATCTGCATTCAAAACAAAAGCAGCAGGAATACAGGGGGTGAAGGGGGGAGACATTAACAGCCCATACATCTATCAAAGAGGTCAACAAGTGTTCTGTCTTTGCTGCTATATAGGATGACGGACATGAAGGCCAGACAGCCCGGTACCCAGAATGCATTCCTCACAGGCGTCTGAGCAAGGTGCACTCGCGCTGACTCGCGGCTGATTATGCAGGATCTGTTTTTCATCTTTTCTCACAGTTTGAGACAATGTCTGAGACGCCCAGAGGCTGCAGACCAGCTTTTAATTATAGGGAAATGTTTTATTTTTCTTTATTCAAAACAGGAAAATGTATTGCTTCTTCCAAATTGTTTTAGAAAAGCCGAGGATGACACGATACTCATTAAATGTACAGATATTTGCATTTCTTCTCCTCCGAGGGACATGCAGGGCCGCGGGTTTTATATAAACATTAATAAACAGTTCTTTGTATTACTTCTGTTGATGAAAAATGTGCGTAACGATGCATTTCTCACAAAATATTTGTTTACTGAGATTGCCCTCATGAAGTTTGGACAGAGTTTGAATCTTCTAAAAAGTATCTTGAGCAAAAAGACACATGTGTTTCAACACATACCATTTAATATATTCTTAACGACTGAAGTGTTTGACAATGTGTGGGCTATTTTCTTTTCTAATTGGAAAAGTATTCTTGCACCTTTGTGGAGGTTATGATTACCAAGATTTTAGCAAATAGAGAAAAACCACAACTGGTTTCCAAACTCAAAACAATCAAATACCTTTTTTTTTAAATACCTCTGCAGTAAAAAGGCAATATAATGTAAACAAAAAGGCATTAGGTTATCATTAGGAAAGCACAAAGCATTGCAAGAATAGTACCAACATCTGCTCTGATGCAGGTAACCTCGTGGAAAGGTGTTCTTTAATATTCAAATCAAGTTTTATTTATATAGCACATTTATAAACGATTTTTGGTCGAGCCAAAGTGCTGTACATATAATAAAAATAGCCTACAGTAGAGACACTTTACAGCAAATACAACAGCACAGATTGTTCAGGATATTAGTATGAGAAAAATGACCCTCTGTCCTTAGACCCTCACATCGTACAAGGAAACACTTCCAGAGAAAACCCACAGTTTAAAGGGAACATGGGAGAAACCTCAGGGAGAGCAACAGAGGAGGGATCCCTCTCCCAGGACGGACAGACGTGCAATAGATGCCGTGTGGAAATCGAAGAGATAATACATTTTACAGCATATAGACCGAATGTTAGGAAATGCATGTGTCTGTAATGAGAAGATGAATCCACGAGGATGTCAGCTACAATCCTGAGGAAGCCATCAGGGAAGCAGCATGGCGAGACCCAAGGCAGGACCGCAGAGACAGGATATTCATCCAAGCTTAAGTTAATCGGAAAAAGTGAAAAGATAAGAGAGCAAAGGAGTCTCACAATGGCCCTTACTTCAGAGATTCTGCTGACAATATCTGCTTTGTGCAATCATTCAAGGAAGGCAATTACCCACCTCTCTTAAAGAAAAGGCATCATCACACCCTGATTGGCCAAGAGGGGGAAATGGACTACGCTGCTTTCAATTCCCAATCAGGAGCCAGTCCCCACACCCTGAACTACAGGTGATCCGAAACACCTCCAACGGACTCAGGGGGATTTGAGAGTCAGCTAAAATGAAATGAAAAGGGAGATGACAACAAGTACTGAAGAAAGAGTGACTTCCACACTTTGGAATAACTTTGTCTTAAGTTTAACAAGGCTTATACAGAAAATAGTACCTCTTAATATCAACAAGAAGATGGCTGACTGAAGGGCCCAAAAACATGTGCTATGTGTGCAAGCTCCTCTTAATGTTATACATGTTACGGAGAACATGCCTTTAATGTCATAAGTCATAGCGACAGCCAGTGCCGTCGTACCCATAAGACATCTAAGCTAGTGGGATTTAGGTGTTGAAAATGTGTTGTTTTGACAGCTTGTAGTTGCCTATATTCAAAAGCCTGTTAACCCAGAGGTCCAAAAAAACACTTTTCCATTCCCCATAGATGTGATTTGACCTGATAAGTCACAGTTACTTGTGTGCATGTTTGATTGCCGTTAGAGATCTACTGCAGATCCTTTGCAGATGAGTTGGGTATCTATCTGGACGGACGACACTCTGCTGGACAATAGATAACATGCTGCAGCTATTGATCTCTGATCTCTTGATTTTAAGTTTTGGGTGAGGGGCGCTCTATCAGGTTTCCAGGCACAACTGCTCAGTCTGCCTGCTAGATGCCCCTTCTTTAGACCCCCCCCTTATGTTCCCAGAGCTGTTTAGTGGAGGGGGGTCCTTAGGGTAGCAGGTTAGGGCTGAAGAAAGTAAATATAGATGCACGAATCCCAAAGTTGAATCAGAAATAGTCATGCCCTTAACAGTCCGGACTCCGGAGGCATCACATGACTTATTTGTGTTCCTCAATTGTCCATTTATTGGGCAATTTGACTTCAGGATCCATCTTTTTCTTTGCAAAACCCACTATGTTTACCCCTTATACTCTCATTCTTCTATGAACAACAGATATTTCCCTACAAATTACTGTAGTATCATTTTTAGAGATTTTAACTTTAGTCACAGCTCAAGATTCTTTGTTAAAGGCAATGCTTTAGACCACCAAATGCATTTTGGCTTTCCATGACATCCATTTCATTGAACACAACGGGAAGAATATACGCGATGGCTAATTTGAGCCCACCAGTTCAGCCATCATTATCACAGTAAGAGACAGAGACCCTGGCAGCGGGGCTGATTACAAATACTGTGATGTTATTTAAGAAATTGCTCATTTGGCAAATGGTAATGTCGTCTGCAACCTAAATCCTCAATTTCGTCGATGTGTTTCATGGGATTTGTTTTTTAATTTAAACAGATAAAAGAAACAGACCAAAAAAAACGACATATAGCGGGACACATAATCATTGACACATAACCATTCAACATTACAATTGAGCCTCACATCCAACGTTGATAGACACATCCCTCAAAACAAAAACTCATGACTCACAGGGGAAATAAGCAACAGTGATTCTAATGATGGAAACTTTAATGTGGCAGCAACATCGCCCAGACTCCTCCCCAACAGCGCAGTTTGGCATTGTGTGCGCACGTAATGTCCATTTGGGACGGGCGAGCTAATTTAGCGTGAACAACAACGTGCGGCCCTAATGATCAACAAGCCCTGATCACAATCATGCAGACGTCCAGTCACAGCGCAGGCATTGCTGTAAAGATGGGAATCATTTGAAACTGAAACTGAGGTTGGGAAAATGACCTTTCTTTGTTAAAATAGGGCAACTTGACAGGAAAACGTGATGAATAATTGCCCTTTGTTGCTCTGGATTTGACAAAAAAGTCACATCCCATTTATTTTCGTAACCTTTCTTCCTTTCATTTAAGTGAAAGATTCAGACGGTTAAGGAAAGGCGTAAAGGAGAATTCATCAGGTTTTAGGAAAAGACAAAAGCAGTGCTACAATAATTTGATTGCACTTAGTGATATTTGTATGATGCGCTTTCATCATTATTAATGTGCGTCTGCTGGAGATGAACTACTACAAGTGCATTGAGATACTTCACCTTTTGCATTCTTATCATGTTTCTGTTATGCATGCTATATAAACATGGACACCATTGAAATATAAAATACTTCATTTCGTTGCTCGTGCTCACCCTCCTGTCCACTCGTAGTAAGAAACACCCTCCAACCGAGTTTAAACATCTTGAAATGTTGACTTTATTTGAGCATTTTACAGTAATTAGCGTAAAATGCATAGTTCCCCTTGTGTAACTTAATATTAAAAGTTCAAAATATATTGGCACTTTGGCAAGATTTTGGCATATGTTAGATAATTCTTCTTCCAAGATCTTGGGTTTTTTTGGTCACTATTGGTTGTTTTTTTGAACGTCTGAATGCTGCGTCACTTGCAAGGAAGAGTCTGATGGCATTATCTTCCTTCATGCTATGCTAAAGGAGCTAACAAAGGAAGCATTGAAGCTAATTCCCTTATCATCTAGTAAATTCCAACATCTCTTATCATGGCTGCCACCTAGGGAATACCAGATTGTTTACTCCGTAAGAAACCTTGCTGAGAGAAAATGACTTTAGCCGTAAACCTGGCGTTAAAGAAACACCTCGCAGCTGCGGGCGAATCAAACTGTTACGGTGTGCAGGAAGCAGGACCCAAATGCAGATTAAAGTGTCAAATATATCTCCTTTATTTCAAGGCTATGCTATAAACAAAGACAGAACAGAACACTCCCCGTGGACAAGCCAATACACAAGACAAAGACAGACAGAAAAACCAGAACTTAAATACACACAAGACTAATTATACAAACAAGACACAGGTGAGGAGGGAGGAGAAAACACAGGGACACCAGGTGCACACAATCGGGTAATAAGACACACCAGGGAAACTAACGACAGGGAACCACAGACAGATCTAAAGACAAAACACAACGCAGACAGAAAACCAAAGACAGATCTAGACAAGACACAACGCAGACAGAAAACCAAAGACAGATCTAGACAAGACACAACGCAGACAGAAAACCAAAGACAGATCTAGACAAGACACAACACAGACAGAAACAGGCAAGACAGGAGGTGAAGACCTTTCAAAATAAAACATGAAACAAAAGACAGAAAAAGACAAGACAAAATACAATAAAGACAGATCTTAACACAACCTCAACGGGCCCCGTTATTTACCTGAACTTAATTCCTGTCTTTCACTCTCTAAAATGTACACTTACAGGAACATACTTGTTAGAAAAATATCACTCGTCACCGGCTCGATCTTCAATATCAGAATACATGTATTTATTATCCTTGCAAGAATGGAAGTAGTCATCTCACACAGAGCTGCGTGGGACAAATAGTTCCCAGAGTAGAGTCCTTGATATGCTTATATACAAGAGAGGGAGTTACAGTCAACAAGATGGAAGAATACTGGTTCAAAGCAGTATTCTGACATTAGTTTAGATTAGCTAAGGCCTGCGTAAGCAATGCACATGACAGTCATATGCCTATCTCTCTAGGGGCTGTGTCATCATGCTAATCTTTGGAACATAGCTATCATAACTTCAACACATGAGCGTCATCCATGTAGTCATACCTCCGGCTACGTACACAGCTACGTAGCGCCTCTGTTATCATGTGCTACCAGGGCCGGACTGGGGCAATAAGTCAGGCCGGGAATTATACACCCAGCCAGGCCACTACTAGTTTTCTTTTGGGCCATTTTTCTGGATTTATTTGTCAATATTGTTGCTGCCCATAGTGATAGCCCTAAACTTTAAATCTACTACCCCAGAATAAACATATTTTACTAATCACTCCCCTTTCAAATGGAGATATGTGTTTACATAAGGTGACCAAACCGTTTGAGACCCACAGAGAACTTAGACTAAGTTAACTATCTAAACACTCAGAGTCCTTCACCTCACCTGAGCTGTAGTTATCAGTCTCTCAGTCCGACAGGAGAGGACTCTCCTCCACCTTGTTAGCTCATTATATCCGTTAGCGCAGCTAGCTAGCACCAGATGCTAACAACAACAATACACGTAACCGGTGCGCGCGCTTTCTCTCTCGCTCGTGCCACACATACACACCCTCCCGAGCTTGAATGACACACAGAGACCAATCGAGGGCTTTGGTGTATGATCTGTATGAAAGTGGCCATGTCAGCAGGCCACATCATGTAGACAGCCAGTCACGTCTGTGAGGCAGAGTCAGACCCACATTTGTGCAGCGTTGCGTTCACAATACATACAAAAAAAAATTCCTCAGGCCACTTAACAGGCCAGGCCATCGGGAAACCTCCCGGTCCTCCCGATGGCCAGTCCGGGCCTGTGTGCTACTCTGATACAGAAGGAACATTCAGTATTTTCCCAACAATACTCCACATACCAACACTGTTGACCAATTTAATAAATCAGTAGAACTTCCTTAAACCCTAACCCTAAATGGATAAAAAATGTCAACCCGTTCTGTTGGTGAGAATAATCGTTGTCACATCAATTAAACCACATGAGAAGATATTGACGTGACGTAACGGCGACTCCTCCAAAACGAGCACTCTGTGAAGGTACTGTAACTGATCGTGTGAATGATGAACCCCCAGACTGGAGTTTGGGCTGGCGGTGGTGGTGTGTCTCCAAAAGTCTTCCCCAGGGACACATCTTCCCCACCTCGTGCCACTGGCCTTCCCGGTAACGCTATATCCACATCAGAAAGGCTGGCCCCATTGATTTAGCACTTAGCTCCATCGTCCCATATGAACAGTTATCATTTTTGGCTGGGGGCCAGGGTCCAGGCGTCAAAGTTACCAATCAATGATCCGAACTTTGGAAATGGGGGAGGCAGAGTTTAGGATGAGGTGTGGATTACAGGAAATATGGTATCATGTGTAATGGCACATATTAGGACGTCAAATATATTTGTATTTTTGGCTTAATGTTTTATAATCGTAAAAGGGATACATTTGGCTGCACACACAATTGGCTCTTGTCGGATATGGAAAAAGCACAGCGACAGGTATATAAGATAACTTGACTACATGCTTTTTGATTACCTTACTCTATTCATGGAAAACATCAATGCTAGTATCAGGGTACTTTTACATTTTCTACATCATAAATTGCATCAGACTTGTAGTTTTAACTTTTAGTGCCACAATGAAACTTCTCACTTTCTACCTTACCTGCAGCTACAGTACAATCTGGTTATAGTTGGTCCATTTGAAAAGTAAATGATTGCATTTGAGTAATGAGCATGCGGCACAATCCTTTTAATTCACCCTTCATAGCATTCACCAAGTACAGCATTCCTCAAGTTATGTTGAAAGGTCCAATGAAAATGCCTTTTCCAGTGAGTCGGATCGTGTTGCAGTCATTTTTCACATTTAACTTAAGCACCCAGTTGATTGGTGGAGTACTGACAGTTCACTCTCAGAGCACACAGTTAGAAAGCCTGTTCTTCTTCCTCATGACTCTTTTGTCATGGCAGTAGTTGAGCAACTGCTAGACAACTTTCTCCTTTCCATCAAGAGAGTTTGGGTTGCACTCCTAATTTCTGGACAGTCTGTTTAAGCACTCTCTTGGGACCTCAGGGCCGCATGGCAGAGCAGATGGGAAGTTCTGCGTAGAGATCATCGGCATGAGATCTGAGATCTGACCCCTTTCACAGGGGCCACAGTTTGTCTTGTTTTCATGTCTGAGTTGCCGAGTCAAACTGTGTGAGCTCTCAGGTTTAACTCAAACTGAGACAGACCTGGAGTGAATTTTCCACCAGTGGGAATAATCAATTAATGGAATCTTGTATCAGGCAACTTGATGTTAGTGTCCAAAGATTTACGGTCAAAATGGAGGATTCTGCAACACACACATTTGGTGCCAATGCAAGGAGTCTTTTATTTTGAAAGGTGACATCAGGGTGTGAGGTGAAGGGATGGCTTATCTGATATTGGTGCAGATGTCCAGAGTTTGTGTCCCTTTACAGATAATCTTTTATTGATTTACTTCTTTACCCACAATCTTTATCTAATCTTAAACAAGTGTTTTAGTTGCTTTACCATTCAGCCGTTCCCATGGGCAGAAGATAGAGTAGAAATAAATGCTTTTTGGAACAAACTCCCAGAAACCTGCAGGTCCGCTGCAACTCTTACTACTTTTAAATCCAGGCTGAAGACTTTTCTTTTTGTCGCTGCTTTTAATTGAACTATTCACATCTTAAACGGCACTGTAACTTTTATCCATGTACTTTTTCTTTTAATGTTTAATTGAACTATTTATATTTTAGACTGCACTGTAACTTTTATCCATGTATCTTTCCTTAATGTTTATTTTATTAGCTTTTCTTTTTTAATGCTTAATGTCTTTCATTTTTTTTGTAAAGCACTTTGAATTGCCTTGCGTTGAAAAGTGCTATATAAATAAACTTGCCTTGCCTTTTGAACAAAACCCGGATATATTGCCTGTTTCAAAGTTCTATCACAAAGTGTTTTAGGAGCAAGTGATAATACAATATAACTTTAAGTTGGTTCATTACAGTTAAATCTGCAAAGTGTCAATAGTCGATCAAAGTTATTAAAACAGTAATCAATTTGCTCTTCTTATTAGAGGTGGGAAGAATAAAACCAGCAGCAGCAGCAGTTTTAGGGATTGGTGAATAATCATGCGTTTATGAATGGAGACAGAAAAAGGGAGTCATGTTTCTTTTGACATACAGTATTGTCAAGTTAACTGAAATTATTTGAGTCTCATTGGATAAGTACATTTCTGCATGACAACATATGACACGTTTGCTGCTGTCAAAATTCACAAATAATCCAAAGAGAATCTGGATGTGCTATGGGTGTGTTTTAAATTAAGATAAAAAAGATTTACAAATATTAAAACATGTTCAAAACTATCCGTAGAGACATGTCATTTATGGAAAGCAGAAAGAAATGCATAATGCCAGGCTAACAAACTTGCAATTGTGCAGTATATTCCACATTGTTTAAACCACAGTTATATAACACAGGTTATTTATTATATTTCTGTCTTATTTATTTTATTTATTTAATCGTTTATTTGAATAGGGAAAATGCACATTAATGAACACTTTAGACAAATAATGCTTCAAGTGTAAATATGCCGGATTTTTGCTCTGAGCTAATTTCCATCTGTAGTCCCTGACATACAAAATATAAGAACATAACATTAATAAACATAGCAAAACATAAATACATGATATGCAAAAGAGCAAGAGCAGCACACACAAGCATTTCCCATGGCAGTACACTATAGCAGCAATGACATATTAAGTGCAAGAGATGATACAAGAGATGCATAAAGTGCAAGAGGAGATACCCCTGTGTTAAAGTGCATTTAGCGGTGATTGTACGTCTGTTTGCCATTCTTTGAGTCGACCTTTGAAGCTATTGAGGGTGGGACAATCCCGTATCTCAGTTGGGAGGCTGTTCCACAACGAGCTGCCCTTAATTGATAGAACATTTTGTCCAAAAGTGGTCCGTCTGCGGTGGACCTCACAGTCTCCTCTGGTTTCTGACCTAGTGCAGCGTCCAGTGTCTTTTTTGTGGATGAATTCCCCTAAGGGGGGGGGGGGGGGGGGGGGGGGGGGGGGGGGGGGGGCAGTCCATGTAAACATTTAAATTGTGTTTTTCCAGGGTGGTATGAATTTGGCTTTCCGTCAAAGCTCTCTTGTACAGCTGTTCTATTGGTTTCAGGTTTGCGGCACATTTATGATTCATATGGTTGCCATTTAAAAGTATTATATATTTAGACGTATATATTTTCACAGTACTTGTATTTATTAGCAGTGACTCAGTACTCTGTTGGCGGGCTATTTCTTCCAGGCTTTCCATCTTGGATAAATATCCCTCGTTATTCAGTTTAAAAATAAACACATTTCTCAACCTAATATTTTCTTCCCGAAGGAAGCGCGTTCTGGTTAATCAAACGTTATTACCCTTTATTGGAAATGCTATTAAGGAAGGAGCGGTTTCTGAGTGGAGCATCTTCTTCCCACGTTGTCTGAAATTGGGACGCGTAAATCACGTTATCATATCCTTGTTAATTCACCTAATAATTCCTCGTTTATTTAGATGATGAGATCTATAACTCAGCTCGCCCAGCTAATAGTCTACCAGTGGATTAAATAAATAACACGGTCGGCAACACAATACTCCATGAGCTTTTGTTGTTGTTTGTGTTATGTAGCTTGCAATATTTTATGTCTTCTCAGCAACTCAGAGAGATGATAAATGAATTCATATATAACAATTTAAATATTAATTATGTGCTTTTTCCTTGTAGCTGTTTTCAGCGCACCCCCACACTGTGCGAGTGAAGATTTATGTGAACTGAGTGCCTTGCATGTGAAAAAGAGCCACCTCCCTGCAGCTGCGTCGCCATTACACTGACTGTGTTATATTGCTGTTGTATTTTAATACAGCTGCAGAACATGGATGACAGCCATAAGATAACCTTGTCTTCTGCAAACAATATTAATGCAACTATTCTGAATTAATCGATTGAATATCTGACGACATTTAGAGCAAAAAGTATGGTAGTTTCCATAAAAAGGTTTATTAAGATGGGCTCATAAAGAGTTTGACTTTAGTGGACTATATTTCCTGTTCCAGCTCATTATTTTAGTCAGCTGGGAAATGTTTGTTGTTTTCATTTTTACATGTACTTTAGCTCTATTACACTTAAGTTATGTTATATTAGTCTACTTGCCCAAGGACCGCAGATGGAAATTAGCTATGAGCTCAAATCTGGTATAAGTCAGCTCTTCTATATTTGAGATTAATGTATGCTATGCATGGTCCTTTCTCACTAACGACATAATAATAATAACTTTAAGCAGGGTCTTGCGAAAATTAAATGATGAAGCTATAGCGAAATAAAGCAGGAGAGAATTACATGGGAGGTCTGCGAACAAACTTTGAAGCTCACCAAACACAGAGGCTAACAGTGAGTAATTGCACGTAGCTAGCAGCCCAAGTTCACATGTCGTCTGTCTTCTTCTTCTTCTTCTTGGACAGAACTTCCTCTTAGGGGGGAGGCCTCAGTAAATATGACTTATAGGGCTCTTAAGGTTTTGTTTGACATTGTTAAACTGAATTAACAGTCGGCAGGATCAGAAATGAGGATCAGTTTCCGCTGCTAACTGCGACAGGCTAAACTAGTAGTATATCAGTGGCAAAATGGTCAGTTCTGAGTCAGCATTGCACCAAATGAATCATATCAAATTAAAGATACAGCCATTGTGCATCCATTACGTTTTTGCAGATATCGGCCCCATTTACACGGGAACGCTAACGAACCGAATTCGATATCAAAAAAGTCTTCCGTTCACACGGATACGGCTCAATAAACGTGTCCCTTCACACGAGACCGCTCGACCCGCTGGAGGCGCTGTAGTACATATGCCGGGCCTGTAAGTGGCGCTGTACTTCCGCCACAAAATACACCAAAAGCGGCGAAGAAGACCCACGAGCATGGTTGCCATGCTTGCCTGGTTGCCCTTCTGTTTATTCTCCGTGGTGGATTTAGCATCATGTAGTTCATGTAGTTCTCCATGTCCACTTGTTGCTGATGGTTGTGGTAGAGGAGCTGTAGATTGTGCACTAACATCTGTAGCATGGTGAGTAGATACTGACCATGCTACAGCAGTGAGCAGCAGAGGTAGGGAGAGGCGGGGCTATGGCTTCATCGTTATCAGGAAAATGATCGTATAGGACGTGCACACGGAGCCGTTTGGCCCCCCAGAGCGTTCCGTCCGCAGATCTATCCACCTTGGGACCCGTTATCGTTTGCGGGGTCTGTTTCCGCGGTTCCGTTACGGCCTCGTGTGAACGAACGGGCTATACGAAAGAGAAAAGTAGCGGATACAACCCGTTTCCTTCCCGTGTAAACAGCCGCCATAGTCACATGAAAGTCAAATGCATAATTGCTGAAGGAAACCAGTGCTCATTTTTAACTATTTCATGCCCCATCCATTGAGGCAACTGACGGTGAGGAACAGCTAGAATGTGTGCATGAGTGAGTTTCCCAGTGTGTAACAAATGAAAGCTTTAGCGCAAGTTCAACAAGGAAGACCTAACAATGAGTCACTTGCACATCACTCTATTGCTCTCTCTCCCCCCTCATTAAATGCGTGGGCGTGACCCCTCAGCAGCCAATTGCTGCACACGTTACATTCCTTAAATGCCTGCTTCCTGTCAGTTGTCATTTCAGGTGACTACACGCCGTGGTAGTACTACAATACTCCTCCTCGTGAGAAAAACCGTAAGAAACAATTAGCTCAAGATGTCCAACTCGGACAATTCGGAACACGAACCTCTGGAAGTCTCCGATCCCGGTTCGGCTCCCCACAGCGGCTTATCAACAGAGGCAGACTTCCTCATCGCCCGGCTCCTGCAGCAGGGCATCCCCACAGCCCCAGGCCTCACTCTCTCTCAGCTCCCAGAGCTCTCGGACCAGGTCTCCAGCGTAGCTTCCCAGTCCGGGGCAGCAGCTCCAGTCAGCTCCCCAGAGAGCAGGGCGAGGACGCGGCCGCAGCCGCGGAGGTAAAAAAGGGCAGGAAATCGAGCCCTCCAGGATCCAAAATCCACCCCTTCCCAGGCTCGCCAGGCCGGGAGTGTCACTAACACGCCCCTTATGGAGAGTAGCGTGGCCGGCTCCCTGCAATCCCTGGCTAGCTCCATGATAGCTATCGATGCTCGCCTCCAGGCCCTGGAAGACTCCGTCACAGGTACTAGTTTTAACGAAAATGTTTGCACTCACCCTTACTGTACATTTCTCATATCTGCAGTTCCTGCAGGGATGCACACCCGAAGTCCGGTTGCCCCAGGCGCAGCCGCAGCCTCACGGAGCGTCCGCACAGCAGCGTGCGTTGATGCTTGGCGGTGGGCGTGTCTGAAGCTTGGGGATTTTTTTTTTTTGCGAGCAACGCGACCAACAACCAATCACATGAATCTCCCGCCCCCGACATACAAAGCAATAGCAATGTTAAAACGAAGTAAACTGGATATAAAATCCGCAAACAAGCAAAAACCTACCAATTTTTTGGAATATGAGGAAATGACCTGCGTAGTCTCTCCCAGCATACACACGGTTTGATTGGCTAGCGCTTGTACTGGCAGATTTGCATAAACGGGATTTCATTGGCTGACGCTTCTGCCGAGGCGCCAAAAGTTGAACATTGCTCAACTTTTGAAGCGAGCAACGCCAGCAACGCTCCACGTCTCTTCCCAAAATACAGTTCTGCTAAAAGTGACGTCACCCCATTCAAAGTGAATGGGCAGAAGCGTTGGAAGCTTTAACGCACGCCGCCGTGTGCACGGGCCGTAACGGTAGCTCTGCGCCAGAAACCTCGTTTGAAAAAAAAAAAAAAAAACATTTTGAAATATCACCCCTCCTCTCCCATTAACATCCCTCAGCTAGCAGCTGCGCTATCTACTCACCCAGATTCCGTGTTTGTTGACTATCTCCTGTCAAGGCTCTCCCAAGGCTTCAGGGTAGGGGTCCTCTCATCTCCCACAGTGACTTTTGTAGCAAGAAACTTACAGTCAGCCGCTAAAGAACCCAACATAGTTTCCCAGCTCATCGACAAAGAACTTCTCAAAGGATATATAATCGGTCATTTTTAGCTCCTCCCCCTTCTCAGTGTTCCGTTCAAATCCCATCGGAATAGCCACACGCAAATACTTAAAAAAGAAAAAAGGCTGATTTTCAATATGTCCGCTCCCCGCCCCGGCCCATTCTGCAGAGTCAATAGCATCATCCCTCCAGATCAGTTCTCCCTTCACCATGCCTCAGTGGATAATGCAATAAAGATGATCAAGTTCACAGGGCACGGAGCTCGGCTCTCCAAAGCGGACATTACCGATGCCTTCGAAATCATCCCCATTCATCCGTCTCAGTGGAATTCGTTCGGTATTAAGTGGGAGTCCAAACTCTATTTCGCCGGTCGCCTGACCTTCGGGTGCAGAAGCAGCCCCTGCATTTTCAATTCCTTCTCGGAAGCGCTCTGCTGGATCCTGCTGAACATCGTCAGAATCCCCTCCGTCCTTCACCGACCGGACGACTTCCTCCTCATAGACCCGCCACAGGACAGCTCAGGGATCTCACTGGCCAAGCTTAAACACTGCTTCAGGAGTTAGGTGTCCCTCTCTCCAAAGAGAAAACGTTAGGTCCCGACACACGCTTAGAGTTCTTAGGCATCATCCTCGACTCCATAGACATGAAGGCGTCTCTCCCCTCCGACAAATTGCAGCGCATCCGGGTCATACTGCGAGCAACAAGTCATCACAAAACAACAGATGCTCTTCCTTCTCGGACACCTCAACCTCGCCATGCGCGTCGTACCCCAGGGGCGCTCGTTCCCGCCTCCTGGACGCAGCATCGGCGGTCGACAACCTCCACGACTGCGTTTTCTCAGACGAAGGCTGCCGCTCAGACCTACATTCTGGTCCCTCCTGCTCGCCCACCGGAATGGAGTTACTTTCTTTTACGATGACCTCGCGTGTTCCTCTGACTCACGGATGCCGCCCCATCCGTGGGTTTTGGGGGTTTCTTCCAGGGAGAGTGGTTCGCAGAGTCATGGCCCCCGCCAATTTCTACCTCAAGCAAGTTCTCATTAAATCCGGCCTATCACCTATATCATACTCGGGACATTCCTTCAGGATAGGTGCAGCCACCTCTGCTGCTAATCAAGGTCTCTCTACCTCATCCCTACAACAGCTAGGACGGTGGTCCTCCTCCGCCTTCACAACCTACATTCGCCCGGACATCAGCGCCGTACTGGCTTCCCAAAGATCTCTCAGACCCTAACTATGGTATCTATGCATATAACTGGTGGTGGTTCATAACACGTTTACACGTATACATGTCTCATTATGGTATCGGATTTCAAACTGCATTCCTGTCCTAGTCCGCGGGCCCCGCCCACAGGGAATAATGTCTCGTCTCACGTTGCATCTACATGTAACGGGCTCCATTCTCCTGCACGCAGGTATCTAATCCCAGGCCCGTGCTCAAATGTGTCTGTGTAAAATGTATACCCTGCGACGTCAGGTGTGGGCCGTGTGTCCCCGTAGACTTCGGTCTTGTGGACTGCGGGTCCCCGTAGACTTCGGTCTTGTGGACTGCGGGTCCCGGTAGACTTCGGTCTCGTGGAATGTGGGCCACCGTAGACTTCGGTCTCTGTTAAAAAACAAGATCCCTGCTTCGGCAGGACGTTCGACCTTCGTGGCGGCGTAGTCAAGCCCTGCTAGCCAGGCAGGCAACCCTCAGGTCGTTTTCAGATAAGACCGGCACTGATTTCGGCCGTCAGAGTCTCAACATGACCCGTAAGCTCCGGCAGTGATTCCGGCCTCCTGCCGCATACATATGTTAATCTATTATTTCACCCCCAGATCACCACAGTCACCCTACAAGGTAAGAAACTCAGTTCATCTCAGTATTCTATACTTCACTGGTTTTGGGGATTTCATCGGAGCGGTTCTTTCCCTCCTGAATGATTATCCTGCAAACCGGGGCCTAATCGCCAAACACCATTCTCCTGTCGTATTATCATGGCAATCATTTCATTCATATGACGTGTAACAACCAATATGTATTCCATACATCACGTCTCTCCGGGTTGAAATGAAAGCTTTAGCGCAAGTTCAATAAGGAAGACCTAACAATGAGTCACTTACACGTCACTCTATTGCTCCCTCCCCCCTCACTAAATGCGTGGGCGTCACCCCTCAGCAGCCAATTGCTGCACACGTTAAATTCCTTAAATGCCTGTTCTTCCTTCCTGTCAGTTGTCATTTCAGGTGACCACACGCAACCCTCCTCCACCCTCCTCCAAGCTAAAACCTTCCTAATTCAGACCGGTCCCACCTACTCAGCACCACCACCAGTGTCTAGACCCCGGGGATTTCTTCGGAGCGCTTCTTTCCCTCCTGAATGATTATCCTGCAAACCGGGGCCTAATCGCCAAACACCATTCCATTCTCCCGTCGTATTATCATGGCAATCATTTCATTCATATGACGTGTAACAATAAATATGTATTCCATACATCACGTCTCTCCGGGTTGAACTTACATTTCTCAAAATGTACCAGAAACTGCAGTTATTTTTTTAACATTTCCTCCAGTTATCCCACTGTATGGACCTTTGGGATTCAGGCCTTTGCAGAAAAGAAAAAAACACACTACAGGAAAGGGAAACTCAAAAAAGCATAAAAGAGACCCTTTAAACAAATATACAACTCCAGGTCCCCATGTTTTTTATTGACTTTATATGCAATCAAATCCCGTCTTGAAGGTTTAATGAAACTGAAATGTCATGTTAACATTGAAGAAACCTTTAACTTCACACCGCTTGACTAAACTGACTGCCTCTGAGAGCTTATGTAAAGCCAAATATCCACTCCATCATGCAGTTACAAAATAAAATACATGCCATTTAATGCAATATAAAATAAGTAATATTATCAGTAAGAGGCGGAGGAGGGAAACAGCATCCCATCATATACCACTCCTTAACTCAGGCTGTACGTCTTCGTTTAAGCGGCCTCGTAAAGATTCACAGAGTTTTGTGCTCTAAGCCAGAAGAAAATTGGGTGCCATTGCAACAAATGAATACCACCGTGTCTTGGAGGCAAATGAAAACCCTTCACTCTGAGTGGATCTGAGCAGCTAGGAGTCATCGCGGCTCTCCCTGGTGTCACCTAGCCTATTAGTCTCTATAAAGGATGATGAATTAGAGACGGAGGGGGAGGAAAGCCTCAGTACCGATGCCGAAAATGGGGGTCATAAGAATGATAAAGTGAACAGCGTGAGCGCTTTAATGGGCGACGCCAGCAGAGAGGGCGGAGACAAGGAGGAACATGAAATCTTAAAGAGGGGCTTTCTGTGTTGTGCTTTCTGTGGTTGGAGGCCAAAACAAATACCTTTCACTTTCTCAGGTAACGTTTTGTTGGCTCAAGTTGACACTGCTGTTCAAGGACTACTGACAGGTTGAACATAAACACACACACACCTTACACATACCATTCTGCTATTACAATATAAATCAAAATTAAGCATGCAAGCTTGATATTATTTTAACGTTTTAATACTTCAAATTGTCATGCAATTAAATCCTGTTTTTGATATTCCTTGTTCTGCAATTTTTCAGGAATAACATTCATTGTAATATAATCAATTCATTTGTTTGTTTCTCTTATATGTGATTAACGATGTGTGGCGTTCACCAGCCAGGAGACACCGTGCCTTATTCCACTCAAGTAATACAAAGATGCATGCAAGTAATCCAGTGTTACTCTAGTCTCGATGCATGACACTAATATTAGCCTTAATTTACACTTGATTATAGTTGCATTGGAACTTATGAAGTTACAGCTAATGCAAAATGTCCTTCAAAGCAATCAACAAGCAAAATGGGGGGGGGGTATTTATTGTGAAAGAGTACAGGAAACCGGAATGTATTTGTCACTGAGGTTGGTGCTAACTGAAATTCATTTAACAATAATGACATGTTTAACAGTTCTTAACTAGTGCACAGTGTGCTCTATGAAGTCAGACGGTGGTTGGTGAAAGTGTGAAGACGTGTTTTCCTTGGCCCTTTTGTTCCAGCCTCTGCCATCCCTTTTTGGCAGTCTGTGCAGCGCTGGAACAAAAGGGCCAAGGAAAACACGTCGGCAACGGCGGTTAGAGAAACACGCTTGGTCACCTGGTGAAATGCCTGCAATTAGTGCTTAATTGCAAAGGACTTCCTTCAAAATGAGATCTTTTAAAAACGTTTTGCTGGCATTCCTAAAATAATCCTAAACGTTGGTCTTGAGTGACTATTAAGAAAGTGTGCTTTTGTGAAAGCCCTTTTAATAAGCGTATGGTGATCAACATATTGGCATGTCTTCACTATTGCACTAACAACTGATGCTAGATCAGTCCAACCTCGGAAATAAGCCCTTTGCCTCCCGAGATGAAAGTCAATCATATGTTTACTACGTGAGACGGTGAAAACAAATGGCTATCATATAATATTCCGAAAGAAGAAACACTTAGTCTGAGCTCTTAATGGGTCTTTGTCTTGCAAAAACCTTTCATGTGACATTGACAAACGAGGCTCAGTCCTACCTGGAACAACAGCTTGTGCATTACTTCAATGATAATGGCTGGTCTGAATGAGGTCATGTGTTTTTTATTCCTTATTCACATTCTTACTGAGCTGCAAGGCTGTCTTTGCATGCAAAAACAATTACCATCTGCACATTTCAATGCTATCTTTTTGTTTGTTTCAAGCTGAAATCCTTAGTTTTTTTATTAAATCAGCATGTCAATCTTTTGTACATCATAAATCTGCAACTGTAATGCATTTAAATATTCAAAAGAAAGCCTGTCAGAGAGATTTGATGAATGCTTTAAAAGGAAGTGCAATTTTTCATCTGACAGCTGACATTCGCTTTGCTTTTCAACGGAGACATTCATCAATAACAATTATGTGTGGCTGTTATTACAGGTCATTTATCACTGCCAGTAATCTGCTTTTCTATGAGTGGGAATGTTAGTCTTTTTGCAGGAATTATTTGTTGTGAATGTCACTCTGTCGCTGCTCTAAGTAAACCAAATGGACACTGTGATAAAAGCAGATGTGTTGCAGGTGACACATCCTCTCTGCGAGTGTTTTAACCTCTGCCTCTGCTCCTCTGCATGTGAGCGTGTCCTCTTCCCTGCATGGATTGCTGACAGCTGAGAAGATAAGTATTGTGTAATTGCAAGAGCCGCGGCAGCATACCGGGCAATAATACGCTAAGTGACTATTAATCATTTTGGTGGCGAATAACAAAATAAAGCCGAGACGTGGGAGAAGACTTGGATATGATGGATTTTCTGCAGGAAAAGTTCACTGTCACCTAATTCCTGATGAAGCGTCCTTCTTTGAACTGTGTGTGTATGTGTGTGTGTGGGGGGGTTTATGTGTGTGTGTATGTATGTTTAGCTTTTTAACCTCTTAACACATCCACTATTGGAATAAATCACCGGCTTTGACAATATAATTGCTCTTGTAAAAATAAAACCCATTATCGAAATGTATAGTAGCAATTCAATTCCTACTCCTATGTGTGTAACATGGTTTCTATATTCACTATACAAAAATGTATTCCCTGACACGTTATAATTACTTTGACGGCGAGGTATATATAGGACCCAAATGCAGCAACCCGTTGGTTGAATCAAAATCCTTTATTTACGGAAAAGGCCAGGCAAACAAAGTAAAGCCAGGTAAAACACAAACTCGTACGAAACAAAATCCATCCAACAACGTCAAGAATCTCACAAAGACTAACAGAAAAAGCAGAACCTAAATGCACACGGGACTAATCAAACAAACAAGACACAGGTGAGGAGGGAGGAGAAAACACAGGGGCACCAGGTGAACACAATCGGGTAATCAGGCAGGAGGGAACACAGAGACAGGAAGCAACAGACAAGACGAGGGGGTGAACACTTTTCAAACTAAAACAGGAAAACAAAGACAGATCTCGACAGCACCAAATAAAACATAGACAGATCGTGACAGCTGAGTGGTTAACAAAACCCCAGTTTGTTTTGGATATACATTTGGTGCCAATTCAATGCTGAGATCTTTCCAATTCATTTCTGTCTTTTCCATTTGAACTCAAATATTGAGATTGTCAAAGCAGACGGATTAATAAAATCAGAGGACAAGTTATGGCATCAACATGATTGGATTTGCCTTCTTGACACTTGACTGACATATTGTGGGTGGATAAAGATGCTAACACACTATGCATCATCACTTACGGCTGGGAAGTGGTTATAAAGGTGTGAATATGACTAAAAGATATTCTTATATCATCTGATAAATAATAACTATTTGAATAGTGGCATTTTGGCATGTTAGCATTGTTTGACATTGATGTGTTGTTATAGGGTGATATTTTCATAGTCTTCCGTACAATTAGACTTCTTTTTTTCCATCCAGAGAAGTGGATATTGGAGACAATGCATTCACAGATGTTTTACTCGAGCTAGCCAACAGTAGAGATCTTAGTTCTGTTTGGGTTTTAGAAGAGTGGACAGGACTTCTGGTTCGCTGCCTGCTGGTGGTGACCCAACGACGTGCTAATCAAAGATTCAAAGGTGTTATTGTCATATACACAGTGTAGAAATTGCAATCTTCTGACTTGAGCTCCTCCAACAATGCAACATATTGTTAGAAATTAAAATCAATGTTTTATGGCATAATGTACCTTAAACATACCGTCAGTTTAAATGCTATTTTATTCTGGAAAAACCCGGAAGTTCTCAATACCAAGCTTTTATTCTGAAAATCCGTCATGACGACATCCGGGACTACTGCCCATTAGTATCATTAAAGTGGCTATTGACGCCGTTAACATGTATTACATATAAAGTTATGAAAGAGATAAGGAGGAGAAAAGGCATGTGGATGTAAGCAATGAATGTAAAATGTCGAAATCCTCTGTTTAACGCGATATCGGACACAGACGAACGAGGGGGGAAGTCCCATACGTCACTACAGCTCCCAGAGAGGAGGAGCGAACAGCGAGAAGCGGGAAAGACGAATGCTTGAATGCTCTCTTCTGCACGGCCATCAGAGGGAGAGGAAGCTGCAGACTTTCTCTCCTGACTGAACAATATCCTGCTTGTAACATTGCCGCGTTTTTTATTAATTAAAGTACCAATTTTGAACCTTCTCAGAGACTCCATTTAGTCTCCTTTTTTAAGCTTCTTACCTGGACGCGAGAATAACGAACACAGCATAACAATATATAATAAAATACTAAAATAGAAAGTAGTGCAATAAGTCTATATATCAGCATCTAATCTAGCTTGTAACGGATAGGATTATGTTTTAAAAAGGTAACATTATCATTACCTTATTGCATTTTCCAAATAAACAAAAAAGGTTCAGGAAAGTGACAGTTCTTCTGACGGACGTATACGAGGACGTGCATCGTGGTGACACTGCATCGTGTCATCTTGCGGAGGTCCAGGTCAGGTATAGAGTTTCCTTTGCAATTCACAGTGTTGGCTGAGTCACTGTGACTTGTGGTGTCCTTACCATGATAACAACATGTGGAATTGCTTCACTATACCTATCACACACAGTTGTGCAATAACATGTATGCGAAATACATACTATTTTACAATTTACTTGTGTTATTACTAGCTGCCACTTCTACCGACTGTTGAGAGACGACCGTGCCACATGCTACACTTTAACACACTTCTTCTACCACATTTCTTATATATACGAGGTCGCTTTCTTTTTGTTAATGCTGCTATTTATTTTTGTTCAATGAATGTGTTTTGATTGGATTGTCTTTTATTAACATGTGCTTGCTACTTACTCTACTTATCTCATAAGGATGTCAGATATTAGTCCTGTGAGATGTGGTCTTATCTGTATGACCCGCTATGCAGAGACAGATCATCTCTGCTCCACAAAAACCTCCCCTGAATCTTAAGAAGAAAGTGGCTGACAGAGAATTGCTTTTGTTGTGCAACCATACACACACACAAACACACACACGTCTGTCATCCAGGACTCTCTCCACCTCCATCCTGCATGTTCTCCATCACTGGGTGATTAGGGCTCAGGGATGATGGATGGGGCAGAGAGGAACTCTTCCTCTATGCTTCTTCTCAGGCCTGTATGTCACAGACAAGCTCCCCAGCGGCCATCAATCTGGAGCCGCGGCCTCTCAAACCTGCGTCCAATAATGCCACGGCACTTCAGACTAAAGAAGAAATAAGAAGCAAGAGAGGGGGGAGGGGAGAGGCAGCGAGAGAGAGGGAATCGGAGGGAGAAAGGGAAAACAAGCTGTTCACGCTGACATCAAATGTACCTCAGAGGGTCGTCAAGAGGAAGCGCAGAGCGAGCGACGTCCCGGTATGAGCGCCTACAGACGGGAAGTGAGCGCCAGGCGGGGAGAGTCTGAGGGAGGAGGATGAGCTAATGCAGAGAGTGGGGGAGGAAGGCGAGAATTGCCTCTTCCTTCCCTTGATTCCACTTGATTTATATGACAGGTTTAAAAACATTAGGCACAAATAAAATGGCTTAGCATCATTTTGGTAGTAAATCAAAGCGGTATTACCGTGATCCACGTGAAGATGTCGAGATGACAAGGAAGCGTTTTGTGAAACACGTAGTGATGATGTGAGGCTATGGAGATAGAGTAGATTCATTATCAGTACACGTAAGTGCATCAGCATTTACAACCTCAAACCGTTAAGAGGCGTTTCGAGTGATTTTGACGATGATTTCTTGCTTGGGTTCATAATCTATAGTCAATATGTTCGTATTTTGATACACAAATAACTTCAGAATTCTCCATTGAAGAGATTAACCATGTTTACTTGGTAGGCCATTGTCTTCCATTCATTTTCTTTAAAAAAAAGTCTATCAATAATCTTATCAGTTGACTTTTAAAATGTGCTTGAGTTGCTGTGAGCATGAAGTTCGCATTCATTTTGTCCATGTTGCATTATCATTGTGTGCTAATGCAGTTTAAGAGCAAAATAATTGGATTTGAAACATCTGCACTGCATTACCTCCTACTGATAATGCAACTTTGAAGAAAATTAAAGCTGACTTGACGCTCACTGTGATGGATTACACAACTAAAGTGAGCTTTAACAGTTCCTTACCAGAGAGAAATGAATGGGCGCCAATGGATAAATGGAACAGCAGCAAAAAAACAACAAGACAGCAGCATCCATCGTGGTGCATTGTATTCAAGAATAGTTTTAAATGGGTTTAAATATGGAACATTATTGATAAAATCCTTTCATTCTGAATGTCAGCCCTTAACCCCCGTAGACTTTGTTTCAAAAAATGCTTCTTCTCTCCATTATGGACCAAAACGATGAGCCACATCTGCATACATTCTGAAATGTAACTAGCATTTCTCTTGTTTCCTAAAATCTGAATTGGCACTTTAGATATACTGATGTATTGACCCTCCTTCAAAGCTTTATTTTAATTAATTCCATGACAACACAAAGCACTGGAGGAGAGCCTACTGACAGTTCGACTGGCAGCGATGTCATTAATGCCGTCATGGCAACTGTCGTGGACGTGACTGTCACATCCTCTCAGCCTGAAGACACTGTATTTAATTGAACTGTCATCTTTAGGTCAAAGTAATACCTTTCCAAGTGGCAGGACACTGACTAAGATCACCTCTGACAGCAATTACAAACAAATCCAGCGCCACATCAGTTACGTCGCTGATGTCTCCCATATCAGATTGATTGTCCCATATCAATCAAACTGCCATTTGTTAAAAGGCGTTAACATGATGAATGGTCAGATTGCGAAGTAATAATTCACAATTTCAAATGGATAAATGAGGATGTTCATCTCGACTGTGGACGGACACACATAATCAAATCAAAGTCTGCTTCAAACTGCTCGATTGGAATAGAGTAGTTCAGGGACACGAAATAAGTAGGCATTTTACCATATTTGGGGGATTTTCTGAACAATTATTTTGGTTAGAGGCCGGAATTAAGGTACAACACTTACGAGATTTAATGTGTTGTTCTTCAGCATTACATACGTCAGTAAATACCCCACTCATCTGAAGCTTTAATGTGTGTTAAAAAACAGCTAGCGAGTGACTAAATTATACTACTAAAAGACATCACATCGAACATTAGCAGCCATTAGCTTAGCGGTGATATCATAAACGTCTTTTTGCAACAGATCATGTTTTCTACAATATTCACCAAAAACGATGTAATCTTAAAAATCGTACAGATAATTGTCGAGGGAGGCATTACGATGCTAACTAGCGGGTGGGCCTCAAAACACGTCATCACTGCGCCACTCTCTAAGAAGGAAAACAGTTAGTTAGAATTAGCAACAGTAGCTTCAGTGGTTGAACAAGATCCCAAATGAGAGTAATAATCATAAAGTCAAAAGACATCAAAGTGCATGTTCAATTTTGGGAAGCACCAAAGTCGTCGGAGCCCCAAAGAGGTCTAAAAATTCTAATTACAATCCTTTTTACGATGTGTACTTTTCATATTAAACCATATCAAACCAACATCGGTGACTAATCGAGTGTTAACTCATTAGATTGATTTAACACCTCTCCAGTGATGCAGGATTATTGAGCCAGACGGCGGCGATGATAGCTAATACCCAAATTGTTGGTGGAGCTTGAACTGAGCTTCAGTAATTGATGGTCGGATGTGTTTTCCCACCGATAATGTGTCTTTGCTGTCATGGCCATGGGGTTGCTGCTTTCCTTCCTCTCGCTCCGTCAGAGCCCTTACTGTCAAAACAGCACATGTGTCTCCACAATGAAGATGGATGACTCTCTGTCGGGTGGATACTGAGGGATGCAGAGGAGGAGAGAGTGGAGGCGGGGGGAAGATGGAGGGAGAATGCAGAAAAAGTGAGACAGAGACCAAACAGAGGTGGTGAGGATAAAGACGGAAAAAGGGAAGTCTAATGGGAGAGGAGGGGAGGAGAGTGAGTGAGAGGATAAGGAAGAGATTTTAAAGAGATGGAGGAGCACATGTCGAGGTGTTTCCTTTGCAGACTGAGCGTTCTCTACGATGGGTTTCCTGTAGGCGCGTTGGCCTTGGACCAAAACCAAAGAATGGGAAGCTTTATTTTGTCTCCCTATACACAGGGCAACGAAACACGTCAACTGTCAACGATTTCCATTTAAACATTATATATGTGTTTTGCAACTCTTCATTTTATTTCAGTTATTTTAAAGCACTTGTGAATTTTACATGTAATCTGCTGCTCATCCACTCGACGGTACACTTCACGTAGTTTATTTCATGTAAATAATTTAATTAAAAAACAGGGATAAAAGTATTTTAGTATGTTCCATATTAACACTAAGCCTTTATATATTTAGCAGCGTCTTACACAGAAGTAAAATGTGTTTTGGACTTTGACATATTCGAAATGTAGTATATTATTTGTGCTATGGGTGAAGATGCTAAAAGTCGTATCTAACTACTTTCACATCACAAAATACCCACAGTGGCATTTCTCACATGATGATATCAAAATAACTGCAACATAACAGGAAACTCCCACAGTCGTTATAAGAGAACGGCATTAAAACTGCAGCACAAACACACTCTCTCACACACACATTGACACAAAGCTGCTTCCCTTGCTGCACCATCCATTAGCGTTGACCTTTGACCCGACCAGTTGTGATCATATGATTGTGCAACACAGGGGTCACGCTGGCTTGTCAAAACACTAGTGCTGATGCGTGACAATGTGATAACCTACGTGCCAATCGGTTTGAGGAGATGTTTCTCACTCCTCACTCCTTCCACGACTCTGAGCTGGGTTTTGTCAGACTGAGGAACATGGAGGGGGTGTTAGCATAGGGAGGCTGTGATCGTGAAAGACTCGGTCGTTCATAATGCATCTTGAATAGCTATTCTTCAGCGTTTCTTCAGCAACATGTTTTTAAAAGTATTTGAAACACGTGTTGTCCAGCTTAATACTTCAAAACTTCAAATCGAGTAGGATTAAGACAGAAGTAGTTAATTTCTCTTTGAATTTAGATTAGATTACGATGCAGTTTAGGACGTTTTCAATGATGTTGTGGTGCAAAATAATTGTCGCCTAGCCTTCACCCTACTGGTTTCTGGACAACTGTTTTCAAGCTTAAAGTCTGGCATTTTGGCCTTCACCATTTCAGATGTTTGGAACCAGAAGATACACCATATACTAAAACATTAAGACTAACTTTCATTAACTCAATGAAAAAAACTGTGAAAGGGTTAAAGCAGGGGTGTCAAACTCAATTTCATCACGGGCCACATCAGCATTCTGGTTACACTCAAAGGGCCGGTTGTAACTTTAAGACTATATAAAAAGACATATATAAATATTGAATATATATAAAATAATGTATTATTACATTATTGCCTCTGCATTGGATTATTATCGGATAGGGTAATAACTTCATAATTAACTACGTCTGAAAGCAGAAGTCTAGGGCAAATAATTGCAAGTCTCTTCAGTGCGCATGTCGCAAAATGATTTTAAAAGAAAAGCCACATTCTGGAAAAACAAAACAAAAGAAGTGACATTTTGAAAAAAAAGAAATTGTTGTGAAAAAGGCTAATTCTAAGAAAAAAGGCATATTTTGACAAAAAAAGTCAAATTCTGAGAAAAAGTCAAATTTGAGATGCATTGTGGGACATGTCGTTTATGTAAAGTAGCGTGTAACTGTATAATAAACATATTATATTCTTTGCAAGCTTTTGTGGGGCCACATAAAATGAAGTCACGGGCCGGATTTGGCCCCCGGGCCTTGAGTTTGACACCCCGGGGTTAAAGCTTAAGACATAAACACCAAAACCACCCAACAACGTGTCAATCAAAAGATAGCCACACCCTTGATAATATCTCTTCTTACTGTGTATTTGTCTTTAAATGGGACCATGAATTACAAAATGAACATCATGCGTTATTGAAGAATACTTTAAAGTAGAGATTAGGACCATACGCTCATTAGGAACATGTTTACTGAGGTAATAAATCCGTTGAGAAGTACGGTAATTTTTCATAGACTTCTATACAGTTGTACTTGTTGCAACCTTGCAACCAGACATGTCGCCCCCTGCTGGCTATTTTCATCAAAGGCTCCTCCACATTGGCTCCAATTTCAAGACCCAAAGGTTACTCCTTTTTTTTTTAAACAATGCTTTTAAAGAATTTGCAGCTGAAACACAGCACCATCCTCCATCGGGGAGCAGCTGAAAATGTATGAGAATGAGGTTATGGTGGTGTCATGAAGCCCTAGAGATGTGGAGTCTGCGCCCTAACCGAGTAAGGGTCAGCAGGGGTGAGATGGACAGGAAATTGAGAATTCCCTGCACAAGTATTCATGGGTATCTGGTCAACAACACTATCAATGATTTGCATAGTAGATACTTTTTTGTCATCCAGATACAAGTGCCTTTCTCTGTCAAATCATTTACAGTAAGTGATCTGTCATTGGACGAGAGCGAGTGTTGTTTATCTTGTCAGCCATGAAGGACAACAGGATTTGTTTGTGTACCAGCTGCGGTGATTCAGGTAGCGTATTAGT
Source organism: Pseudochaenichthys georgianus (assembly GCF_902827115.2). NCBI lineage: Eukaryota > Metazoa > Chordata > Actinopteri > Perciformes > Channichthyidae > Pseudochaenichthys > Pseudochaenichthys georgianus. The sequence goes on along the minus strand of NC_047512.1, from coordinate 7,193,898 downwards.
TCGCGGAGATTGGAGGCAGGGAATATTCCCTGACACTAATGAATATCATTTTTATTAGGATATGATTGCGGCTATCAAAAAGGTTATTGCTTTCATAACATTGTATATTAAAAACAATTTAATCTCATCCTTGTAAACAGTAATTCAATCTCTTTCAAGCCGCGTCTCATGTGATTGATAGCAAAAGCGTAAGTATATCATCCATACGATGTCACCGGGAGACAAGATGCCTTATTTTGAGGCTCTGTCGCTCTCATGAGAAGAGAAGCAGTGCTAGAAAGGAGAGATTCCCTTTCCATTTCTGCTTTTGCATTGAGGAAAATAACTCTAAGGTAAAAACACCAATAACAAATATTAGGATTCATAATTTTTAGATGTCAATGATACGAGCTTAAGGCAACAGATACAAGCCATATGAGGACACAGAAACACTCAACATAGGTTTTGATAGAGAGTGTAATGATCTCTCAGATGATAAAATACATGTTGACCTCAGTTGTTCTCATCATAGCCACCGACATTGATCATGGCACCAGTGGAAGCTTGACAAACTCTCGTGATAAGAGTTTGTATCATTGTGTCCCAATTTGACCAGAAACAAGAAGAGAAGTGAGAGGCTGACAGAAAAAAAGGAGAGAGATGAAGAAGAATGGAGAAGGAGAGTAAGAGAGGGAGAGGGAGAGAAGCTTTTAAAAGGATTTTGTCGGTTATTGACTGGTTGCACTCTTCAGCTAATAGCCATTTAAAGATTATGGGCCTGCTGGTGGAAATCAAGGCCTCCATTGTTTGCCTTATTGCATTCTGGCAGATGGGGGCTGACACAACAACACGCAGCATCCCTCCGGGCACGAGCCGAGCACCGACCCTCCATCAGCAGATCTCCTATTGAACTGGCCCTAATAACTGGCCATGAATTATTAATCCACGTACCATATTGAAGACAGAGAGGGAAGAGGAAAAAACAAGGGAGGATTGTGGGCCGGTTGCAGTGAGTGTGATTGGCGGGCAGGTGCCAGTCGAAGGAAAAAATGGTCCGTTCAAAAGAGTCCCATGGCGGCTATTTCTCGGAACGGGGAGGACATTCCGATAACTGGCACGAGAAGATAAAATATATATTCATTAAATGTCAGATTGCTGATGAAATGGGTCCGATCCATTAGTGGGTAGCGGAGCGGCCGGTTAATGTTTCCCGGTTGCTCTTGGGTTGGGTGCCTTTTAGTGTTGCTCTGGGTTGCTGCTGGAAACAGGATCACTTGATCTGCAAACAGAAAAAAAAGTTTGCAGCAGTAAGAGCAGGTGCTGTTGGAAATAAAAAGGAAACGCTTTGAAAATCTGAGTCAAATGCACCTGTTGTGAAACCCAGTACCTTTGCTGTGTTTCAAGTCAGTGAACTTGATCTCTGATTGGCAGTTGATCTGTCGTCTCTCCTCCGGTTGGGTGATTTATTTGCAGGGATTGATTGCTAACTTCGGCTAGACTCACTTCTCATTTCTTAAGCTACGACATTAAGAGCTGGCAGGCAGAATTTGACAAAGAGGGCTCGCGAGTACATTTTAGAGTTTGTTTCGATTCTAAGGACGTAGTTCAGATAGGTCAAATAGATAACTTGTGATTACCTAAACGTTTGGGTATGGTTATTTATGGAAAACACATCTGATACTCTATGAACAGTTCTATCAAGATCTGTCTTGTGATTAAAGTAGTAAATTATCTTTAAAACATCAACGCAAAACAATTGCCTTTTGTCAAGAAGCTGCTTGACAAATGATTCTCCTGATAAGTGAAACTGGTAGAAAAAAGACAAATGACCTTCTAACCTTTGCATATTTCTGTAACCCAATTTTCAGGAAATTCATATAAAGGTTAAACAAGTTAGTATGGTTTATTAGGGAACATTTTGAAGTGAATCTAAACTTAAAACATGCCGATCTAAGGTCATGTACCCTCAACATGAAGTTTCATTGAGAGTAATGATTTCTGTCGTTTCTGACAAATGGTGACATTAGAAACTGTCATGGTAAAAGTCAAATGTGACTATTTATGTTGACCTTTGTGGCAAACATCATCCATCTGGTACTTTATAAGTAAATTGTGTACTGTGAAATAAAAGACATTATAACAAAGTACAGTTTGTCCTGGGGTCTGTTGGCTTCCCCAAGAAGAGGAGACATGTCAAAACATTTCACACTGCGATATATATTATATTTGGATTGTAATGCTAACTGCACTCACACAGACTTCTGAAAACTTTACAATAATTGACTAAATCAAATCACATACAGTCATGGCTTTATCTTTAGCTTAAAAGTGGTTCTTAGTGAGGTATCATTATCAGCGATCCCATTATTATTTGTTACTATCATACACGCAAGCCTATATATGTACAACTGGTTAACATTTGGAGCTTTTCCATTTTTTTTCATCTTCATCTTATATAGACATTTTTATTGATTGGGATAAACCCCTTGAGATGCACCATCTCGTTTTCAAGGGGGTCCCGACAATAGCAACAACTTACAGACATACATAAACAAAAAGACAAAATGCAAAACATGACACACAAGACAAACCACATACAGTCTGTTAAGTAAAAACCCTAATAACAAGTGCAGACCAGTTGAAAGTGAGATGGTAATGCATGTTTAAACATAGCCAATGATGCAAGAGATCTAATAGCAGCAGGTAAAGTATTCCAGTCAGTTGGGGCTTTGAACATGAACGCTCTTCTGCCAATCCATTTCTTTGCAGAGGGGACAGAGAGATAAATCTGAACAGAATGTCTAACTTGATGAATTGGTGAGTAAGGTACAAAATACTTCTTTAAATAAGAGGGATAGTTAAGATAAATGCACTTAAATATCAGCTGAAGCCAATGCGTGTGTCTTCTTACATTTAAAGAAGGCCATTTAAGTTGGGTATACATTGTGCAGTGATGTGTACGAAAAGGACAACCAAGAACAAATCTGCATAGTCTATTGTAGGCTATGTTGAGTGGCGCAAGATCTGATTTATGTGCATTTTGGTAGACAACATCACAATAGTCCATAATCGGAAGAATAAGTTGAGAAGCAATTCTCTTTCGGACACTGAGCGTAAAACATTTGCGAGAGCGGTGTAAAACACCGATTCCGTAATTGACTTTTTGTATTACATGCTTTATATGTAGTTTAAATGAAAGTTCAGAGTCTAGCCATACACCAAGATATTTAAAGCTATCAACTTTATGCAGAGAAGTGCCATCCTTACATGTTATTACTACATTAGGTTTGGATTTGAGCTTCTGCCTGGTAGGCCTACCAAAGACCATGGTATAAGATTTTGTTTTGTTAAAGGGGAAAGGAAACACCAATTACAGTTATAATATTCCGGTAGTTTATTCATTTTACAATGGATATTGATCGTAATATTTATTGTATATGATATTACTCGCCAAAAGAAAATTAATTATCCGCCGGCCGGGTGGGGAATTCCGGGACCAGGCCGCCGCCATTAGGGGAGTCCCAAATGGTGACGTCACTGGCTGTGTTTTCGCTCCACCAAAAGTCAACACAACGTAGCAGATATGGCAGCGATGGAGGAATTTTGCAATGAGATCGACGTTTTGAACGATGAATTTGACTATTCGTCGGGAGATGACATTGATGTGGAAGCATCTACAGTTACCAGGCATCCCATGGCCTATGCTTATGTACCGATTCGGTCGAATAGAGTGGCATACGATCCGGAATAAAAAAATTAAAAAAACACAATGCTAACAGTGAGCCTCTGAATTAGCCCCGAGCGAAAATGCTAACCTATTACTGCACCGATAGCTCCCTTATTACTTATCCTAGCCGCACATCCAACACATCGTTTATGATCGCAAGGAGACACAGAATCTAACGGTGCCCACCTCAACACTGAAAGATACAAACTCGCGAGGTTATCCACAAAAACGTACATCAAAACAAGTGGCGCTAGGTACTAACATACGCCAGGCTAACGGCTTACCTTCCTCATTGTCTGGTCTAAACTGGTCTTCAATGGCATTACAACGATAAAAACGATGATGTAGTTAATCCATAGGTTAATATCCAATGGGGCTGTGTCCCCTTTGAAATGCTCTGATAATCTATAAGCAATACAACTGCAATTCCGTTATCTGCTGTCCGCTCTGTGCTCCGTGCGCTCTGGGTCCTGCAATACCATCCATCAATAGCAATACTAGCCTTTTTAGGGCTGTTTTCGACAGATGAGCGTGTGTATGCCAGTTTAATTAGTTGAGCTATAGAACACCCCCAATTCTCTATTGTGTGTCATAATAATAGCTACCATTTAGTTTGGACGCGATTGCGTTAATTAATAAGGTCACACTGTGTCAGTAAATACATGTGTGAGCTAGTAATCTGGTAGTGCTGCAATATTTACCTCTCTCTCGGCAGCTGAAGCAACTCGTTTGGTGGCTCGAACTTCACGTTTGTTGACACTGTCATTGTCTTGCGCGGCCGACGTGCTGGGACGGTCGGTGTTCCCGACTGCATACGTTGAGAAATCGAATATTGTGGGAACAGATCCTGGCTTCAAATCCAATGTTTTGTATTGAACCAGGCATCCAGACTGGACTTTGAGCAGCTTCTCATCCTTTAGTGGCAGCATATGGAAATGTACTTCTTCCTTCTTTGTATAAAATCCATTTGTGCAGCCTGGGGCAATACAATAAACTCCTGACGACGACCGTTTTCTTGTAATGTAAACTAATGGTGCATTGCACGCCATGTTGTTTGTTATTGAGCTTTGGCCCAGGAAGCCGCACCCAATCAGTGACGTCACTGGAAAAGTCCCGGAGCAATGGAAGCGCCCATGGTCATTAGGCACGTATTTCAAAAAGTAAATTCGCGTATCTCGATCGTTTACATTGGAAATAGACTAGATAAATACATTTCCTAATGGTAATATTGTCGCATGGAAAGCAGTTTGAAAAGTGTTTCCATTTCCCTTTAAGCAGTAGTTTATTGTGTGATAGCCAGTCCTGTAAGATATTAAAATCCGATTGAAGAGAGATCTGAATTTGTGAAACATCTGATTTGGATGTATATATAACAGTGTCGTCAGCATAAAGGTGAGTACAACAATTAATGAGACAAGAAGATAAATCATTTATGTAAATAGAGAACAGAAGTGGGCCCAGAGTTGATCCTTGGGGTACACCCTTTTGTTGGATCAACAGGTCAGACTGTTTTCCATTAACAACCCCACATTGCTTTCTACTGTGAAGGTACGAGTTAAACCATAACACTGTATTATTAGAAAGGCCAATGCCGTGAAGTTTATCCAAGAGCAGATATCGATCAACGAAATCAAAGGCTTTTTTCAAGTCAATACAAATGGCACCTGTGAGTTCACCATCATCTGCAGCAGAGTACAAGTCATTCGTAAATGTAAGTAGGGCAGTTGTTGTGGAGTGATTAGGCCTGAAACCAGATTGAACCGGAGATAAAATATTATAAGTGTTGAGATAATGTGACAGTTTCTCCAAAACTTTGGAAATAGAGCAGATTATAGAGATTGGTCTATAGGACATATTTAACATCAACAAACAGACGAGCTTGAGATGCGCTTACTCACGCTGCGACCATCTTGGATGTATGTACTCATGTCATCCGTTCTTCAAGTGTGTCAGCTGCAAGCTCCCAGTGTATTAAAAAGCCTTTGGCAGAGCTGTTCTCACTTCCCGTTGATTCAAAATGAAGTCTACCCAGCGCCTGATGAATTGAATTTCCTGTGTCAAAAGCCTGCGATTTCAAAGAAAATAATGAACAACGCCCGAAGAATCCGCTTTCAGATTTCATTACGAGGGAGAGGTTCTAATTGCAAGGAAATTACATTTCCATTGCTTTCTCTTTTCTCTCAGAGTTACTCTGCTGCTGCTGCTGATGTGGTGAGCTTTGCTTCAGTTTGACGCTTTGCATCCTTTTAAAAGCCAATCATCATGTTAACCAAAACCACAACAGGAATAATGCAATCAGCTCGTATCAAACGGAAGATTAATGCGTCCTTCATCAGCCGCTGACCAGTCAGTGTGAGGACGATGAAAGCTGCTGCAGGTTCACAAACATCAAACAGTCTTCCCTCATCTTCCTGCCTGAAAGATGCTACTTGGACGAGTGCCCCCATTTCATCAGATGCACAGACGTCAAGAGCACGAAGGAAAACTGCAATAAGCACCTGAAAGAGAGCCAAGAGTGAAGACAAATCTGTTTGGATCTCTTCCAGTACGACCGCCTCGTTGCTTTCTGTGCTCACATCCAGTTGAGGCAGAAAATATAACCTCTAAACTGCATTATGAACATTTCTGCAAATATTGCTGATGTGTGAATGAGTTCATACAAATACACCTACACTCTTTCTTTTGTGTAGACCATCAGTAAAACCGCAGTTGCTGCTATGTAAAAACATTAGATGTGTCACTTCCTGTTAGGGTTTTCCCCAGGAAATACCTAGCTGACGCACCACATGTAAAACTATAGTGTTGTATTAGTCAGCAACAGAAATGAGCTATCTGGACATACATACACAACTCTCTGTGTCTGTCTAGTGAGAGTGTACTTAGTGCAAACATGTCAGATGGAAGTATTTCTTGACAGCAGAAAAAGAGAGAGTGAGATCTAATTATATCCCTGAGTTTCTGTAGGAACATGACTTCACTGTACTTCACCATGTGGAGTTTCATAAATATGTTATAGTGTTTGTGTTAAGAAACAGTCATTTTAAATAGTTATTGTTTTGCATATGAAGTTAATTGAGAAGGTGTCTTTAAAATATCAGAAAATGCATAGGTAATTAATGACAAAAAACAAAGAAATAAATCAAACTAAATGAATGTTAAAATACTTTATTTGGTTGTGTTATCCTGCTTGTCGTATTACAAACATCATGAATCGAATTGACTGAAAAACCGATTATGAAGTAATTAGTCCTTTATCTAAAATTAATCAAAAGTTGTTAACCTTTACAAGTCCTATTCATGCCATTTGCTTTTAACTATGCCCTAATGATAGGATTTCAAAGGTATTTGATTGATAATAAGCATTGTTAGATTATTCATGGCATTTTATTCCGAGTAACTACACAGTGTTAATTATAAGATAAGATAATACATACATTGTTCACCTCTGAACTGTCCTGATTAAATATTATTATAAAAGCTTCACAATCTAAATTAAATATTTGGTTTGTGTGTAAGGTACATATAGGAGGCCTGAGCAACTGTTGAATACCTTATTAAGTATTCACCCCACGAACAAACGAAGTGTACATTTGACATTCAGACCGGATTATAATGGCAGTGCAAATAAATCATCTATATACAAAAGAGAAAAAGCTGAGACGAGTTTAATCGTGTGCCATGACACAATTATATGGGTGAAACAGTGTGTGTGTGTGTGTGTGTGTGTGTGTGTGTGTGTGTGTGTGTGTGTGCGTGCGTGCGTGCGTGCGTGCGTGTGTGTGTGCGTGTGTGTGTGTGTGTGTGCGTGCGTGCGTGTGTGCGTGCGTGTGTGTGTGTGCGCGTGTGTGTGTGTGTGTGTGTGTGTGTGTGTGTGTGTGTGTGTGTGTGTGTGTGTGTGTGTGTGTGTGTGTGTGTGTGTGTGTGTGTGTGTGTGTGTGTGTGTGTGTGTGTGTGTGTGTGTGTGTGTGTGTGTGTGTGTGTGTGTGTGTGTGTGTGTGTGTGTGTGTGTGTGTGTGTGAGTAGAAAGAGACAGAGAGAAGGAAAACGCCTGCAGGCAGAGAATGAATGGGACGTAAAAAATGGGAAGGGGTGCAAACACAGAGCAGGTCAAAATGAACACCATCTGGGTACATGAAAGGGAGGCAAGGAGGGGGGGGGGGGGTGAAACAAAACAAAAGCACCAGTGCTGCCAGCATGTAGCCAGCGACGCCACAACAACACCGCCACCTTCCACGTTTTAACCCCCACCCCCTCAATCAGGTGGGAGAGAAGTGCTCACCATCACTCATGCGGACCCCCCCCCCCCTCTTCTCTTATCCCCCTGAGGGTTCAGATCATTGCCAAAGGAGCCACAGGCCACTTGCAGGCTGACAGTCAGCTCCTCTAATGGGCCTGGCTGTTTATTTTGTACCGCTTGGAAGTGGATTAGCTGGAGGTAATTATGGTTAATGATCTGCCCGCCTCACCCCGCTGATCTGTAGTCACCCGTTTGCTTGGCTAGTAGCAGCGGATAGCCACCGGCGCCATTAATATGGGATAATGTTACCTATTAGAGCTAGGAAAAGGGAAAGGGGAGATGGAGATTTGTCAGATGGATCAGAGTGTGAAAGGGCTTCAGAGCAAAAATGACATGGATCCATTTTGGAGTGAAAGTGAGGTTCAAGGAGGTTTTTAAATTACAATTTGATTACACACTCTGACATGTTGTTGTTTGGTAGGAAAGGCCTCAGAGCAAACACTATTAACTGTGATTAACTTTGGCGATTCCTCAATGGGGTTCAGTTTGGGAGCACGGTGGTTTTGTTAACTGTTTTTGACGTGATTTTAATTGTGACACTCGGTTTGATTATTAAAAAGGCAAAACATTTGTTTCGATGACTGTACGGTTTGTTTCAGGAGGGTTAGCATATGTCTGTCATGAGTTAGTCAGTGCGATGCGCTCGCTTAGTTTCAGAGGACACATATTCCAAACAGTGACGTGATGGTTCTGTGTATTTGAAAGTAAGCAGAGCCATGATTCTCTTTCTGTCTTAACATCAAGGCCAACACAGTTCTGAGTTCTTACTTATCTTACTTCATGTTTCATCAGATTTAAACACATTTTAAGCCACAGTATCAACCCCAAGGTCAATTATAAGATAAGTTAACCTGTCTTATACTCCATTACATATAGGGGCACTTGCAAGGATCACCAAAAAAACGATATATGGCAGCTGTCTGACACTATATCTCAAAAATCACAACTTTCATGACCGAAAAAAAGAATTAGAATAACCTATATTTATCACCTTTTACCTTATTAAGTATCTGGACACTTCAAAAAGGCTACCAACATTAGAGAGAAGGAATTTGCATGTAACACTGACCAGGAAGTAGAAAAATATATCTCTTAAAATGTTAAATACAATCCTAAAAAAAATAATAGCTAGTGATAATAATATCACTACTATCTAATTGATCTCATTCCAATAAATCAAATCAAGTCACAAGAGATAAATACAGGTTTGAGTTAATACTGACATGCGGTCACAAGGGCACATTATATATGCTTCCGTTAGGCAATATTATAAGGAATCATTCTGTAAACTTTCATTGTTATGCGGATGATACTCAACTATATTTATCAATCAAGCCTGATGAAATTAATCATCTAAATAAAATTCAAGACTGCCTCAAGGACTTAAAAACGTGGATGACCTTAAACTTTTCGATGTTAAACACGACCAAAACTGAAGTTATTGTACTTGGCCCGAAGAATCTACGAAACAAATTATCTAAAGACATACTAACTATGGATGGCATTAATTTGGCCTCCAGTGAGACTGTAAGGAATCTTGGTGTTATATTTGATCAGGATTTATCCTTTAACGCCCACATAAAATCAATTTCAAGGACCGCCTACTTCCATCTACGTAACATTGCAAAAATCAGGCATATCTTGCCTCAAAACGATGCAGAGAAACTAGTCCATGCATTTGTTACTTCTAGGCTGGATTATTGTAACTCTTTATTATCAGGGAGTACCAAGAAGTCAATCAAGTCGCTTCAGCTGATTCAAAATGCTGCGGCTCGTGTACTAACCAGAGTTAGGAAAAGAGACCACATTACTCCTGTTCTGGCTGCCTTACACTGGCTCCCTATAGAACACAGGATAGAATTTAAAATTCTTCTTCTCGCCTACAAAGCCCTTAATGGGCAGGCGCCATCTTACCTTAAAGAACTCATTATACCCTACTGTCCTACTAGGGCATTGCGTTCCAAGAATGCAGGGTTGTTGGTTGTTCCTAGAATCTTTAAAAGTACAATGGGAGCCAGAGCCTTTTCTTATCAAGCTCCACATTTGTGGAATCAGCTTCCAGTTTGTGTTCGGGCGGCAGACACCCTATCCGTTTTTAAGAGTGCGCTTAAGACCTTCCTTTTTGATAAAGCTTATAGTTAGGGCTGATTAGATTCAGCCCCTAGTTTTGCTGATATAGGCTTAGTTTGTCGGGGGACATCTTACTTCTTCCTTCTCTCTGTCTATACCCGTGTACACTCATGTTCCGATTAACCCAGCTTCCCCAAATGTCTTTCTTTTTGGTGTCTATATACGCTGGGATCCGGAGTCATGGATGATCCTGCGGTCCTATGTCCTGGATCGCGAGCGCTGGATCTTGAGTCGTGGCTGTGGTCCTGGATCATCGGTCCTGGATGGATATCCTCGTGGATTCATCTTCCTATTATACCCACATGCATTTCCAAACATTTGGACTACCTATGTTGCAAATGTATTATCTTTTCAATTTACACACGGCATCTATTGCACGTCTGTCCGTCCTGGGAGAGGGATCCCTCCTCTGTTGCTCTCCCTGAGGTTTCTCCCATTTTTCCCTTTAAACTGGGTTTTCTTTGGAAGTTTTTCCTTGTACGATGTGAGGGTCTAAGGACAGAGGGTCTAAGGACAGAGGGTCTAAGGACAGAGGGTGTCGTATTGTCATACTGATATTCTGTACACACTGTGAAGACCACTGAGACAAATGTAACATTTGTGATATTGGGCTATATAAATAAACATTTATTGATTGATTGATTGAGGAGAGGTTTTTTCCCTCTAATTTGAAACGGATGTTGTTAACCGTCACATTTAAGAGTCAAATGAAATCAGGAAATGTTCCTCACTTATGGTCAATGTAATTCATGGCCATTCTAAACACTTTTTTTATCTCACATTGCAGCATTATGTTTGAGGGGAACATGAGACTCTCTCCTTTAAAATGAGACAAGCACACACACGCACACACGCACACACACACACACACACACACACACACACACACACACACACACACACACACACAGACCGTCAGTCAAGTAAACCAGCTGAGAGTGACATCAAAAAATGACGTCTTGCGCAGCCTACTGTTTTTCCGCATTCGTCCATCTGGAAAATGCAGCAGTAATAGCAACAAAGTGGTTTTTCCCCTCAAAAAGAAGTTTGACTTAATCAAATCAAGGGTCAGAGAAACATATATTCGCGTGAAAAGGACAGGACACATCAGGGTTAAACCGATTACGTGCTGTTAAACAGGCATTTCAGAGTCTCCATCTCAGACACATTTTCCTGCCTTTTCCAGTAATTTTTGAAAGCCTTCAAGCTGTAATAAAATATCACTTTTTGTGCATTTGTGCATTAAACACTCTTGGTCTCATTGCATTTTTCTGATGATAATCACATTTCCCCCGAACCCTCCCCCTTGTCTATTCGCATCTCCCCTTTTAAAGCACTTTGCTCCTGTTTCGGTGAAGATGACACTGACTCTGGGTGAGGGAGGGGGGGGGGGGTGCAGGAGGCTAACAGTTCCAAATGGAAAGCTTTGGCTGGGGCCTCGTTCTGCAGGTTACGTGGCGTCGCGTCTCATTTTGACTGAGCTTGAGAACAGCCCCCACCACCACCGACATCCTCTCAGGGACCCTCGTAAAGTGCTCTGATGCTTCATAATGCAGATCATTACCCAGAATGCTGTGGAAGACCCCAAGTCCCCACTTAGATGCGTATCCTCCCAGAGCCCCCGCCGTGTTATGTATCCCCGCAGATCCCCTGCAGACGCTCTGATTGTCCACGGCTGCCCGCCGTCGCCATGCCTGCAGAACGCTTTATTGACACTAAGTTGCCCCCACAAGGCGGTGTTAATACGAACGACAAAGACGTTTCTTTTCCTCTGTGTCAACCTGAAGGTGCTTACAAGCCGGAGGTTATTGAAACATGGAGCCATAAAGCTAACGGAGATATGACTTATATGTGATTGCGCCAGGTGACCAATGCATGAGTGCAATCAAGTCATGGGCAATGATTTCAGAACAAGAACAAGGAGTGAGGCAACGAGGTGAAGGCCAGAGAGGGCAACAGTACACACATCCTTTACTCAAGTAGAAGTACAGATACTCGTGTTTAACAATACTCTGGTAAAAGTAGAAGTACTGACTAAACTTCTTTACTCAAGTAAAAGTAAAGAAGTATGGGCTTTGAAATGTACTTCAGTAAAAAGTACCCATAACTCCCAGCTGTTTTAAAGAGTACCTGACCTCCCTTTATATTAACAGAACAATAATGTCATTGTTAGCTAATGAATGTTTCCATGCTGAACAACGGCAACGTGACAACGTTTCCATTGGTCCCTCTTCTTTAGAGAAGACCAGGAAGTGATGGATACACGGATCGTGTTCCAATCAATAGGCACGCAGTGACTCTAAAGAATAATGACCACGCACCAAACACACATTCAGACTAAAGGAACCAGCTGTTTGGAAAATGTAAGAAGTAGAAAGTACAGGTATTTGAGTTCAACATGTAAGAAGTAGAAAGTACAGGTATTTGAGTTCAACATGTAAGAAGTAGAAAGTACAGGTATTTGTGTTCAACATGTAAGAAGTAGAAAGTACAGGTATTTGGGTTCAACATGTGAGAAGTAGAAAGTACAGGTATTTGAGTTCAACATGTAAGAAGTAGAAAGTACAGGTATTTGAGTTCAACATGTAAGAAGTAGAAAGTACAGGTATTTGAGTTCAACATGTAGGAAGTAGAAAGTACAGGTATTTGAGTTCAACATGTAAGAAGTAGAAAGTACAGGTATTTGTGTTCAACATGTAAGAAGTAGAAAGTACAGGTATTTGAGTTCAACATGTAAGAAGTAGAAAGTACAGGTATTTGAGTTCAACATGTAAGAAGTAGAAAGTACAGGTATTTGTGTTCAACATGTAAGAAGTAGAAAGTACAAGTATTTGTGTTCAACATGTAAGAAGTAGAAAGTACAGGTATTTGGGTTCAACATGTGAGAAGTAGAAAGTACAGGTATTTGAGTTCAACATGTAAGAAGTAGAAAGTACAGGTATTTGGGTTCAACATGTGAGAAGTAGAAAGTACAGGTATTTGAGTTCAACATGTAAGAAGTAGAAAGTACAGGTATTTGTGTTCAACATGTAAGAAGTAGAAAGTACAGGTATTTGAGTTCAACATGTAAGAAGTAGAAAGTACAGGTATTTGAGTTCAACATGTAAGAAGTAGAAAGTACAGGTATTTGCGTTCAACATGTAAGAAGTAGAAAGTACAGGTATTTGAGTTCAACATGTAAGAAGTAGAAAGTACAGGTATTTGAGTTCAACATGTAAGAAGTAGAAAGTACAGGTATTTGTGTTCAACATGTAAGAAGTAGAAAGTACAGGTATTGTGTTCAACATGTAAGAAGTAGAAAGTACAGGTATTAGTGTTCAACATGTAAGAAGTAGAAAGTACAGGTATTTGTGTTCAACATGTAAGAAGTAGAAAGTACATGTATTTGGGTTCAACATGTAAGAAGTAGAAAGTACAGGTATTTGAGTTCAACATGTAAGAAGTAGAAAGTACAGGTATTTGAGTTCAACATGTGAGAAGTAGAAAGTACAGGTATTTGAGTTCAACATGTAAGAAGTAGAAAGTACAGGTATTTGTGTTCAACATGTAAGAAGTAGAAAGTACAGGTATTTGTGTTCAACATGTAAGAAGTAGAAAGTACATGTATTTGGGTTCAACATGTAAGAAGTAGAAAGTACAGGTATTTGAGTTCAACATGTAAGAAGTAGAAAGTACAGGTATTTGAGTTCAACATGTGAGAAGTAGAAAGTACAGGTATTTGAGTTCAACATGTAAGAAGTAGAAAGTACAGGTATTGAGTTCAACATGTAAGAAGTAGAAAGTACAGGTATTTGAGTTCAACATGTAAGAAGTAGAAAGTACAGGTATTTGTGTTCAACATGTAAGAAGTAGAAAGTACAGGTATTTGTGTTCAACATGTAAGAAGTAGAAAGTACAGGTATTTGAGTTCAACATGTAAGAAGTAGAAAGTACAGGTATTTATGTTCAACATGTGAGAAGTAGAAAGTACAGGTATTTGTGTTCAACATGTAAGAAGTAGAAAGTACAGGTATTTGTGTTCAACATGTAAGAAGTAGAAAGTACAGGTATTTGAGTTCAACATGTAAGAAGTAGAAAGTACAGGTATTTGAGTTCAACATGTAGAAGTAGAAAGTACAGGTATTTGAGTTCAACATGTAAGAAGTAGAAAGTACAGGTATTTGAGTTCAACATGTGAGAAGTAGAAAGTACAGGTATTTGAGTTCAACATGTAAGAAGTAGAAAGTACAGGTATTTGAGTTCAACATGTAAGAAGTAGAAAGTACAGGTATTTGAGTTCAACATGTAAGAAGTAGAAAGTACAGGTATTTGTGTTCAACATGTAAGAAGTAGAAAGTACAGGTATTTGTGTTCAACATGTAAGAAGTAGAAAGTACAGGTATTTGAGTTCAACATGTAAGAAGTAGAAAGTACAGGTATTTATGTTCAACATGTGAGAAGTAGAAAGTACAGGTATTTGTGTTCAACATGTAAGAAGTAGAAAGTACAGGTTTGTGTTCAACATGTAAGAAGTAGAAAGTACAGGTATTTGAGTTCAACATGTAAGAAGTAGAAAGTACAGGTATTTGAGTTCAACATGTGAGAAGTAGAAAGTACAGGTATTTGAGTTCAACATGTAAGAAGTAGAAAGTACAGGTATTTGTGTTCAACATGTAAGAAGTAGAAAGTACAGGTATTTGAGTTCAACATGTAAGAAGTAGAAAGTACAGGTATTTGAGTTCAACATGTAAGAAGTAGAAAGTACAGGTATTTGTGTTCAACATGTAAGAAGTAGAAAGTACAGGTATTTGTGTTCAACATGTAAGAAGTAGAAAGTACAGGTATTTGAGTTCAACATGTAAGAAGTAGAAAGTACAGGTATTTATGTTCAACATGTGAGAAGTAGAAAGTACAGGTATTTGTGTTCAACATGTAAGAAGTAGAAAGTACAGGTATTTGTGTTCAACATGTAAGAAGTAGAAAGTACAGGTATTTGTGTTCAACATGTAAGAAGTAGAAAGTACAGGTATTTGTGTTCAACATGTAAGAAGTAGAAAGTACAGGTATTTGGGTTCAACATGTAAGAAGTAGAAAGTACAGGTATTTGAGTTCAACATGTAAGAAGTAGAAAGTACAGGTATTTGGGTTCAACATGTAAGAAGTAGAAAGTACAGGTATTTGTGTTCAACATGTAAGAAGTAGAAAGTACAGGTATTTGAGTTCAACATGTAAGAAGTAGAAAGTACAGGTATTTGAGTTCAACATGTAAGAAGTAGAAAGTACAGGTATTTGGGTTCAACATGTAAGAAGTAGAAAGTACAGGTATTTGAGTTCAACATGTAAGAAGTAGAAAGTACAGGTATTTGGGTTCAACATGTAAGAAGTAGAAAGTACAGGTATTTGTGTTCAACATGTAAGAAGTAGAAAGTACAGGTATTTGTGTTCAACATGTAAGAAGTAGAAAGTACAGGTATTTGGGTTCAACATGTAAGAAGTAGAAAGTACAGGTATTTGAGTTCAACATGTAAGAAGTAGAAAGTACAGGTATTTGAGTTCAACATGTGAGAAGTAGAAAGTACAGGTATTTGAGTTCAACATGTAAGAAGTAGAAAGTACAGGTATTTGTGTTCAACATGTAAGAAGTAGAAAGTACAGGTATTTGTGTTCAACATGTAAGAAGTAGAAAGTACATGTATTTGGGTTCAACATGTAAGAAGTAGAAAGTACAGGTATTTGAGTTCAACATGTAAGAAGTAGAAAGTACAGGTATTTGAGTTCAACATGTGAGAAGTAGAAAGTACAGGTATTTGAGTTCAACATGTAAGAAGTAGAAAGTACAGGTTTGAGTTCAACATGTAAGAAGTAGAAAGTACAGGTATTTGAGTTCAACATGTAAGAAGTAGAAAGTACAGGTATTTGTGTTCAACATGTAGAAGTAGAAAGTACAGGTATTTGTGTTCAACATGTAAGAAGTAGAAAGTACAGGTATTTGAGTTCAACATGTAAGAAGTAGAAAGTACAGGTATTTGAGTTCAACATGTAAGAAGTAGAAAGTACAGGTATTTGAGTTCAACATGTAAGAAGTAGAAAGTACAGGTATTTGAGTTCAACATGTAAGAAGTAGAAAGTACAGGTATTTGAGTTCAACATGTAAGAAGTAGAAAGTACAGGTATTTGTGTTCAACATGTAAGAAGTAGAAAGTACAGGTATTTGTGTTCAACATGTAAGAAGTAGAAAGTACAGGTATTTGAGTTCAACATGTAAGAAGTAGAAAGTACAGGTATTTGATGTTCAACATGTAAGAAGTAGAAAGTACAGGTATTTGAGTTCAACATGTAAGAAGTAGAAAGTACAGGTATTTGTGTTCAACATGTAAGAAGTAGAAAGTACAGGTATTTGTGTTCAACATGTAAGAAGTAGAAAGTACAGGTATTTGAGTTCAACATGTAAGAAGTAGAAAGTACAGGTATTTGAGTTCAACATGTAAGAAGTAGAAAGTACAGGTATTTGAGTTCAACATGTGAGAAGTAGAAAGTACAGGTATTTGAGTTCAACATGTAAGAAGTAGAAAGTACAGGTATTTGAGTTCAACATGTAAGAAGTAGAAAGTACAGGTATTTGTGTTCAACATGTAAGAAGTAGAAAGTACAGGTATTTGAGTTCAACATGTAAGAAGTAGAAAGTACAGGTATTTGAGTTCAACATGTGAGAAGTAGAAAGTACAGGTATTTGAGTTCAACATGTAAGAAGTAGAAAGTACAGGTATTTGTGTTCAACATGTAAGAAGTAGAAAGTACAGGTATTTGAGTTCAACATGTAAGAAGTAGAAAGTACAGGTATTTGAGTTCAACATGTAAGAAGTAGAAAGTACAGGTATTTGTGTTCAACATGTAAGAAGTAGAAAGTACAGGTATTTGTGTTCAACATGTAAGAAGTAGAAAGTACAGGTATTTGAGTTCAACATGTAAGAAGTAGAAAGTACAGGTATTTGGTGTTCAACATGTGAGAAGTAGAAAGTACAGGTATTTGTGTTCAACATGTAAGAAGTAGAAAGTACAGGTATTTGTGTTCAACATGTAAGAAGTAGAAAGTACAGGTATTTGTGTTCAACATGTAAGAAGTAGAAAGTACAGGTATTTGTGTTCAACATGTAAGAAGTAGAAAGTACAGGTATTTGAGTTCAACATGTAAGAAGTAGAAAGTACAGGTATTTGAGTTCAACATGTAAGAAGTAGAAAGTACAGGTATTTGGTTCAACATGTAAGAAGTAGAAAGTACAGGTATTTGTGTTCAACATGTAAGAAGTAGAAAGTACAGGTATTTGAGTTCAACATGTAAGAAGTAGAAAGTACAGGTATTTGAGTTCAACATGTAAGAAGTAGAAAGTACAGGTATTTGGTTCAACATGTAAGAAGTAGAAAGTACAGGTATTTGAGTTCAACATGTAAGAAGTAGAAAGTACAGGTATTTGTGTTCAACATGTAAGAAGTAGAAAGTACAGGTATTTGAGTTCAACATGTAAGAAGTAGAAAGTACAGGTATTTGTGTTCAACATGTAAGAAGTAGAAAGTACAGGTATTTGGTTCAACATGTAAGAAGTAGAAAGTACAGGTATTTGAGTTCAACATGTAAGAAGTAGAAAGTACAGGTATTTGTGTTCAACATGTAAGAAGTAGAAAGTACAGGTATTTGTGTTCAACATGTAAGAAGTAGAAAGTACAGGTATTTGTGTTCAACATGTAAGAAGTAGAAAGTACAGGTATTTGTGTTCAACATGTAAGAAGTAGAAAGTACAGGTATTTGAGTTCAACATGTAAGAAGTAGAAAGTACAGGTATTTGAGTTCAACATGTAAGAAGTAGAAAGTACAGGTATTTGTGTTCAACATGTAAGAAGTAGAAAGTACAGGTATTTGAGTTCAACATGTAAGAAGTAGAAAGTACAGGTATTTGAGTTCAACATGTAAGAAGTAGAAAGTACAGGTATTTGTGTTCAACATGTAAGAAGTAGAAAGTACAGGTATTTGGTTCAACATGTAAGAAGTAGAAAGTACAGGTATTTGAGTTCAACATGTAAGAAGTAGAAAGTACAGGTATTTGGTTCAACATGTAAGAAGTAGAAAGTACAGGTATTTGGGTTCAACATGTAAGAAGTAGAAAGTACAGGTATTTGTGTTCAACATGTAAGAAGTAGAAAGTACAGGTATTTTGGTTCAACATGTAAGAAGTAGAAAGTACAGGTATTTGAGTTCAACATGTAAGAAGTAGAAAGTACAGGTATTTGTGTTCAACATGTAAGAAGTAGAAAGTACAGGTATTTGTGTTCAACATGTAAGAAGTAGAAAGTACAGGTATTTGTGTTCAACATGTAAGAAGTAGAAAGTACAGGTATTTGTGTTCAACATGTAAGAAGTAGAAAGTACAGGTATTTGAGTTCAACATGTAAGAAGTAGAAAGTACAGGTATTTGGTTCAACATGTAAGAAGTAGAAAGTACAGGTATTTGGGTTCAACATGTAGAAGTAGAAAGTACAGGTATTTGAGTTCAACATGTGAGAAGTAGAAAGTACAGGTATTTGTGTTCAACATGTAAGAAGTAGAAAGTACAGGTATTTGTGTTCAACATGTAAGAAGTAGAAAGTACAGGTATTTGAGTTCAACATGTAAGAAGTAGAAAGTACAGGTATTTGAGTTCAACATGTGAGAAGTAGAAAGTACAGGTATTTGAGTTCAACATGTAAGAAGTAGAAAGTACAGGTATTTGTGTTCAACATGTAAGAAGTAGAAAGTACAGGTATTTGAGTTCAACATGTAAGAAGTAGAAAGTACAGGTATTTGAGTTCAACATGTAAGAAGTAGAAAGTACAGGTATTTGTGTTCAACATGTAAGAAGTAGAAAGTACAGGTATTTGTGTTCAACATGTAAGAAGTAGAAAGTACAGGTATTTGAGTTCAACATGTAAGAAGTAGAAAGTACAGGTATTTATGTTCAACATGTGAGAAGTAGAAAGTACAGGTATTTGTGTTCAACATGTAAGAAGTAGAAAGTACAGGTATTTGTGTTCAACATGTAAGAAGTAGAAAGTACAGGTATTTGTGTTCAACATGTAAGAAGTAGAAAGTACAGGTATTTGTGTTCAACATGTAAGAAGTAGAAAGTACAGGTATTTGAGTTCAACATGTAAGAAGTAGAAAGTACAGGTATTTGGGTTCAACATGTAAGAAGTAGAAAGTACAGGTATTTGTGTTCAACATGTAAGAAGTAGAAAGTACAGGTATTTGTGTTCAACATGTAAGAAGTAGAAAGTACAGGTATTTGTGTTCAACATGTAAGAAGTAGAAAGTACAGGTATTTGAGTTCAACATGTAAGAAGTAGAAAGTACAGGTATTTGTGTTCAACATGTAAGAAGTAGAAAGTACAGGTATTTGTGTTCAACATGTAAGAAGTAGAAAGTACAGGTATTTGTGTTCAACATGTAAGAAGTAGAAAGTACAGGTATTTGTGTTCAACATGTAAGAAGTAGAAAGTACAGGTATTTGAGTTCAACATGTAAGAAGTAGAAAGTACAGGTATTTGTGTTCAACATGTAAGAAGTAGAAAGTACAGATATTTGTGTTCAACATGTAAGAAGTAGAAAGTACAGGTATTTGAGTTCAACATGTAAGAAGTAGAAAGTACAGGTATTTGGGTTCAACATGTAAGAAGTAGAAAGTACAGGTATTTGGGTTCAACATGTGAGAAGTAGAAAGTACAGGTATTTGAGTTCAACATGTGAGAAGTAGAAAGTACAGGTATTTGTGTTCAACATGTAAGAAGTAGAAAGTACAGGTATTTGTGTTCAACATGTAAGAAGTAGAAAGTACAGGTATTTGAGTTCAACATGTAAGAAGTAGAAAGTACAGGTATTTGAGTTCAACATGTAAGAAGTAGAAAGTACAGGTATTTGTGTTCAACATGTAAGAAGTAGAAAGTACAGGTATTTGTGTTCAACATGTAAGAAGTAGAAAGTACAGGTATTTGTGTTCAACATGTAAGAAGTAGAAAGTACAGGTATTTGAGTTCAACATGTAAGAAGTAGAAAGTACAGGTATTTGTGTTCAACATGTAAGAAGTAGAAAGTACAGGTATTTGTGTTCAACATGTAAGAAGTAGAAAGTACAGGTATTTGAGTTCAACATGTAAGAAGTAGAAAGTACAGGTATTTATGTTCAACATGTGAGAAGTAGAAAGTACAGGTATTTGTGTTCAACATGTAAGAAGTAGAAAGTACAGGTATTTGTGTTCAACATGTAAGAAGTAGAAAGTACAGGTATTTGTGTTCAACATGTAAGAAGTAGAAAGTACAGGTATTTGTGTTCAACATGTAAGAAGTAGAAAGTACAGGTATTTGAGTTCAACATGTAAGAAGTAGAAAGTACAGGTATTTGGGTTCAACATGTAAGAAGTAGAAAGTACAGGTATTTGTGTTCAACATGTAAGAAGTAGAAAGTACAGGTATTTGTGTTCAACATGTAAGAAGTAGAAAGTACAGGTATTTGAGTTCAACATGTAAGAAGTAGAAAGTACAGGTATTTGGGTTCAACATGTAAGAAGTAGAAAGTACAGGTATTTGGGTTCAACATGTAAGAAGTAGAAAGTACAGGTATTTGAGTTCAACATGTGAGAAGTAGAAAGTACAGGTATTTGTGTTCAACATGTAAGAAGTAGAAAGTACAGGTATTTGTGTTCAACATGTAAGAAGTAGAAAGTACAGGTATTTGAGTTCAACATGTAAGAAGTAGAAAGTACAGGTATTTGAGTTCAACATGTGAGAAGTAGAAAGTACAGGTATTTGTGTTCAACATGTAAGAAGTAGAAAGTACAGGTATTTGTGTTCAACATGTAAGAAGTAGAAAGTACAGGTATTTGTGTTCAACATGTAAGAAGTAGAAAGTACAGGTATTTGTGTTCAACATGTAAGAAGTAGAAAGTACAGGTATTTGGGTTCAACATGTAAGAAGTAGAAAGTACAGGTATTTGAGTTCAACATGTAAGAAGTAGAAAGTACAGGTATTTGGGTTCAACATGTAAGAAGTAGAAAGTACAGGTATTTGGGTTCAACATGTAAGAAGTAGAAAGTACAGGTATTTGTGTTCAACATGTAAGAAGTAGAAAGTACAGGTATTTGTGTTCAACATGTAAGAAGTAGAAAGTACAGGTATTTGTGTTCAACATGTAAGAAGTAGAAAGTACAGGTATTTGAGTTCAACATGTAAGAAGTAGAAAGTACAGGTATTTGTGTTCAACATGTAAGAAGTAGAAAGTACAGGTATTTGTGTTCAACATGTAAGAAGTAGAAAGTACAGGTATTTGTGTTCAACATGTAAGAAGTAGAAAGTACAGGTATTTGTGTTCAACATGTAAGAAGTAGAAAGTACAGGTATTTGAGTTCAACATGTAAGAAGTAGAAAGTACAGGTATTTGGGTTCAACATGTAAGAAGTAGAAAGTACAGGTATTTGGGTTCAACATGTGAGAAGTAGAAAGTACAGGTATTTGAGTTCAACATGTGAGAAGTAGAAAGTACAGGTATTTGTGTTCAACATGTAAGAAGTAGAAAGTACAGGTATTTGTGTTCAACATGTAAGAAGTAGAAAGTACAGGTATTTGAGTTCAACATGTGAGAAGTAGAAAGTACAGGTATTTGTGTTCAACATGTAAGAAGTAGAAAGTACAGGTATTTGAGTTCAACATGTAAGAAGTAGAAAGTACAGGTATTTGTGTTCAACATGTGAGAAGTAGAAAGTACAGGTATTTGTGTTCAACATGTAAGAAGTAGAAAGTACAGGTATTTGTGTTCAACATGTAAGAAGTAGAAAGTAAAAAGTCGTCAGAAAAATAAGTAGTGGAGTAAAGTACTGATACTGAATGTACTTAAGTACAGTAACAAAGTATTTGTACTCCACTACTTCCCCCCTCTGGTGAAGGCCTTATGAGGAGAATGGACTCTCAGGTTTAACACTGGACTTGGAAACACTTTCTGAAGTGATGGACCCAATCTGGAAGCTAGCTTGTCCCAGATATTTTTAGCCATTGACTTTTTTTTGCTAAAGCATTTGAAGCCTAAATTGAATCACCAAAGTTAAAAAGCTAACGTTGGGATATTAACAAACTACATAATGTTCACATGGCTGTACGTTGCCACATTAAGCTAAAGGAGGCTAATGATTAGTGGGATGATGCTTGGCTGCGAGACATGGGAACCGGGATCTGTAAAACGCTGACTATTTTCCGGGTTGTATGATTTGTTCCTGCACGACTCAATAGTGAGTCCAGGCATTCTTCAACTTTTTGAACTTCTCCCGTTATTTCCTTCGACATCAACTTGAAAACCTGTCTTTAGTTATAAAGACATCTGAGCCTGGATTAGCAGTTTAAAGTACCATCACAGCAAACATGTGTTGGGTTTTACCAACTGATGTGTATGCACAACATTTGAAATGTCTTGGGGTTGGCATCGTGTCATTTTTAGTTGCTTAAAAGTTTCCAAGAAGCTTGTCAGTGCCCAGAAATGTCCGTCATGAACATCAAATCACCAAATCTGAGAAAGACAACGTTTCCACACGACAATAATATGATATATTATACTGTATGTGTAATTAAAAGTGTAGATATGATATTGAACTATGGAGCTGTTTGTGAGAGGTATTAAATATCTGAAAGATATCAGATCTTTTTGAGGCTACAATTATCCGGGCCTCATCACATGAGTATTCACGCTGTCCTCCAGCAATCATTTATTCATCCACACAATTAGAAACAACACAGCCGCATGCTTTATTAACTCTTCCCCTACCTGGCCACTGTTGAGCGAGCACAAAGAGGGCTTCAGGTGTTGAGCGAGAAAGAGGGGAGGAGTGGATTTAATGAAAGCTCTGGCATCTGTATCTGATTCATCTTGTCAACGTTTGCACCAGCATCTCTGCCCCAAACCAAACCCCCAGCATGCCTTGCCAGCCACTTTAATTACTTTTCGCGTGGAATGGACCCGCAGAATTGACAGACAGGTGCAGCGATCCTGATTAATTAAAATAATAAAGACCGGGCGAGGAGGACGAGGAGGGGGAATATCAATGTGTGGACAACTTCTCTTGATGGGCAAGCAGTGAGGGGACGTCAGAGCGGGGCGGGAACATTGATTTACTTTGTGACAACAGGGTGGCCTTCGGGCCTGACAGGGCTTTATGGAAGAAAGAGTAGGGGGAGGAGACGGAGGGGAGGTCCCATTCACATCCTCAGGGCCTTAGTTTAGCTCCCATAGGGGGGACATGAAGCCCCTCGGTGCCGCAGCAGCTGCAGTGTCCCACTCCGAGGAAACGCTGGTGCCATCACACCTATCAACATGAGATGGAGTTAATAAAAGCCACCTCCCGGGATTCATCAGCTCTAATAGCCATATATTATTTCAGCAGACAAAGGAAACATCTTTTTGAATGATAGGCCCTAAGAGAGTGTATACGTATTGTCCTATCACTTCCTCTCTACATATTGATGTCATGGATATAGTCGACTGAAGACTTAACAATTAAGATAAAGCATGTTTGTTAATGTATGGATATGGACATGAAACAGATTGGAATAGTGTTTTGTTGGTTTGGTGTTTAGTTGAAAAATTGTATGCATGTTATCAGTGATTTAAAGTAACTAAGTACATTTACTCAAGTCAGAAACACTTTTTGTTATATTCCATGGAATGCTCTTAACATCCCGATAGCATTGAATATATTAAATGCTTTGACAATAAAAAATGTCATCTGTGGAAGCCGTGGCGCTGTAAAAAGCACGACCAATCATCTGAGCCGGCCCGGCTAAAGTAGCTGGATGGCCTACCTGCCTGTCAGCCTTCCATCTGGGCACAAACTCATCTCGTGCCCTCATTGGTCATGTGCGTGTGTGTTGGAGGAGGGGCTCTGTGAGGAAGTCTGAAGGAAGGGGCAGATTTTTTCCGGTTGTGTATTTTCAAATTCTAGCGCACTCGAGCTGGTTTCTCCAAAATTACCTCACCTTTAAGTACAATGTTGAGATACTAGTACTTTACTTGAGTATTTTAATTGTTCGCTACTTCGTACTTCCCTACACTATACAATTCAGAGGTAAATCGCAGTAGTGTAATAAGTACTCTTTGCCAAGTAGCCTACTTTATAAGTAAAACATTTCGGTAGTCACATATATGCTACTTCACACTTTTACTCCACTACATTTTGTAGGTGAATGTTGTAAAAAATACAAAATATAATTAACATTCCAATAAGATCACTTAGTATACAAAGTGATTAAAAATAGCTCCTTTACCAGCTGTGATAAACACATGAATGCATCAATAATTATCAAACATATTTATACAGTATTGTTAGAAAATGGGCCAATCTGCAGAATGAGGGTTTTTACTTTCTGTACTTTTTGATTACAGGACTTGAAACAGAACACTGTGGTATTTCTACTTTTACTTAAGATATGAGTACTTCTTCCTCCTGTGTATACTATATATAAGAAACATTTTAAGTAAATACTAAGCCATATTGACAGCCATGTGCAAACTGTAAATGCATTATTTTCAGTGGTGGAAAAAGTACTCAGATATTTTACTCCAGTTAAAGCAGTAAATTGCAAAAACAATAAAGTACAATTTAAAAATCCGGCATTTAAAATCCTTCTTCAGTAAAAGTACAACCATAAAGTAAGTAGAAGTAGAAAGTAAAAGTACTACCATATTTCAGAATCACTGGATTATGACTATTGATGCATTAAAGTGTTTATTATAAATTAGCTGATTTTAATGACTCTATATATGCTATACTTAACCTGTAATAAGAAGTCAATCTGAATTTGTATAGCTGTCAGATAAAGTTAGTGGAGTAAAATGTACAATACTGACTTCTAAAATGTAGTGGAGTAGAAATATAAAGGGCGGGGTATAAAGTGGAAATACTCCAAGAACAAGTACCTCATGATTGTGAACGTTGTAACATAAGTACAGTAAGTAAACGTACCTCAATATATTCCACTACTGATTATTTCCCCAACAGCTTCACTTTTCTAAACCAACCAAGATGAATGTACAGAGCACGTCAGCGTTTAATCCAGGGCCGGCAAGCGGAGCCCGCAGTAACGTGCACCCACATTGTGAGCTGAAACAGGAGAGGTGTACGTTTGTGTGTGTGAAAGCTGACCTGCAGTGCCCACATCCTCAAGCTGACACTTTAGAGCTGCTCTGTCTCAGCTGAGCGTGTCAGAACAACAGAGATGTGGAAAAGACCGGCATGTTTACCACCTCTCTGTGAAATCAAATACAAGCTGCTCGCACCGCTTGGCCTTTTGACGGCAACAGATTGACTCACTCTCAGCTTCAAAGTTCTCCTGAAACACGGCAGATACGTGCAGACTCTTAAATGCTTCTCACACTTGCTTTCACACGTTAATGCAAACATTGGTGTACGGCATAACCTATTGAAATAATGCCCAAACCATTTCAACAGTTTATGTGTGGAGTCAAATGTGGTTTCTGTAGCAATAAATATTCCTATACATTCAATTATCTTACATTATCTTTCACAGTTTGGCACTTAGCTGAGCTGGTACGGCGTGGCACTGAAATGCTCTCAGGGGTTGGTTTTAAATCTGGCAAAAAAAAGTTTGGAATTCAAATTCAAGTTGCTTTTGTTTTTGGGGTGGAAAGTACCACAGTATATTTACTAAAGCCCACAGTGTACACATTACAGCTATTGTACTTCATTATGTATTTGCTGTAGGACTTTCACTTCTACTATGAGCTTTATGAGGGAAACATGGTGGAATGTGTCTTTGCACATTACTTGTGAAAAAACAAGATGAATAAATGGCAAAAAACATGCTATTTCCTCATATAGTTAAATACTGTAATAAGAAGCAATAACACTGGTGAGAGGAATACTTGCATTTTAAGTACATTTACTTCACTATTGTCTGAAAACACATTTAAAAGTGGTGTTTTAATGCAAGACATTTAATTGTTATAGAGCCTTCTAAATTGCAGTATTTCTCTTGAGTAAAGGATCTAACAACCCTGCTCTAAAGCACTTCATTGGTCTGACAGGCATTGCTCTAATTGGTAGACTCAACATATTAGAAGCAAAACAAATGATAATCTTCTCAAATGTTTGCATTGCTTAGGATGAAACTGCTCTAATTGATAATAACAAAAATACAACGATAACTTTGTTTGTGTCGAAAGCGAGTAAAATAAATGACGATGAAACAAAAAAGATAATACAAATTATTCAAATGAAAGTTACAATGATGAAATAATAAAAAAAAGAACTGCACGTGCAATTTGACCACTGCCTACAAAACAATTCTGCTTACATGTTAATATGTAGTTTTAATTTGGATGATTAAGTGTTTCCTGATTATCTTCATATACTTTTACTTAACAACACAAATATGACCTTTAAAGTATTTGTACATTGTGCAAGTGCTGCTATTTAGGAAGATACTTAAATATTTCTACACCACTGGCCCTTTGGGTAACTGTGTCTAAAGAATGGTATTTGTGTGACAGCCATTCATGCTGACTGCTGTCTTCACAGCTGAAATCTTTGAGACGAGAAGTCAGAGAGCCTTGGCAACAGAGAGCGCGATACGCCACCTCATGGACGAATGATGCCGCGCATGTTCAGTGTTCACTCACTGATCTGAGAGCAGCTGTGCAGGATCACGGTGACTGATGGGAGCCAGTGACGGCTTCAGAACAAATGCCTCAGACTTTTTTCTGCTTAACTCAGATTTTCTTCTACCTTCATTCAAGACATGTTTCTCACTCAGTTGCTATAACGAGGGGTTTTACACAATATCCTACAGGCCTACTTTAAAGATAATGATGGAAATGATTTGAAAGAAATGGCTTCTGTCACTCGTTCTTTTTCTGTCTCATTCAAGACATGTTTCTCTCCGAGTAGCTTTAACCAAATTTCCTTTTACACAATATCCTTTAAGCCTACTCTAAAGAAAATAAGCATACCTTAACAGAGAACGTTGGTATTATCCAAATTACTATACGCAGAAGCTGCATGCTGATTTTGCTTTGGAAGAAATTGGGGTTTTTTCACGTACTTTTTGTGACTTTTTTTCTCTTATTAAAGATATGTTTCTTACATAGGCATGAACATAAGAAAATATAACATTGTTTAAAACCTTGAATTGAAACAAACCCTTACAGCAAACAGGTATCATGCTCATGTGTGTTCTTTTACTGCTGACGCTTCGTGCTGTTTTTCTTTTGTAGAACTCAATGAAACACAAGACCAGAAGTATCACTGAATTATGTTTCAATAATCCAATTCCACATTTTTAATACCATACTTTTAAAGGGAAGACATTGATTTTCAATGTGCGTATTAATGCAACAAAGTCAAAAGCTCTCAAAGCAGCTTGCTACCTGATATATTCATAATCAACGGCGCTGATGTACTGTGCAACGGCATTTAAACGGCGATGGGACTGACAGGAAATGAAACAAATTCGATTGGCTTTCGTCTAGAAGTCTGAAGATTGGCTGCTTTGTTTCCCTTTGATTGGTCAATTAAAAGTGCGCTTCCACTTTCGGAGCCCGGGCCCATTACAGAAAGTAATTTCAAGAGCCAAGCTGTTTGCCCCGCGCTGTCTGCTACGAGGAATTCCCTCTCCACTTTGGTGAAGTCAGGCTGAGGCAGAGAGAGCTGGTAATATTAGCCCCCGTTTTATTGAGAGATCCATATAGCCTTCTGCCGCTGACCCTTTGACCCCTGCTGACCCCCGGACATCATGTTACCAGCCGGGCGAACGAGAGTTAAAGCCGGCAGGGCAGACACTGCTCCCCTAAAAACAAATAACAATGTTCAGCGCTCTGCTTTGTCTTCTTCGTGTGTTTCCAACATCTCACTGTGGTAGAAGTAAACACGGAGAAGCAGCGTTCAGTTATTATGCTCCACATATCTGGAACAAACTCGTGCAGGTCCGCTGCAACTCGTACTATTTTTAAATCCAGGCTGAAGACTTTTAATTTTGCAGCTGCTTTAATTACACTGCACTGTAACTTTTATTCATGTATTGTGTTCTTCTATATAAGCTTGTTTTATTTTTATTTATTCTCTTTGCTATTAAATGACTGTTTTTAAAAGACATGTGTGTTAATGCTCAACGTTTTTCATTGTTGTAAAGCACTTTGATTAGCCTTGTTTTGAAAGGTGCTTTATTGACAAACGTGCCTTGCCTAGTACAAGTTATTCTTATCGAAACATCTTGTTTTTTATCCTTGATACCATACTGTAGTTTTATGGTCTTTTATG
Organism: Pseudochaenichthys georgianus; assembly: GCF_902827115.2. Classification (NCBI taxonomy): domain Eukaryota; kingdom Metazoa; phylum Chordata; class Actinopteri; order Perciformes; family Channichthyidae; genus Pseudochaenichthys; species Pseudochaenichthys georgianus. The sequence goes on along the minus strand of NC_047512.1, from coordinate 7,165,446 downwards.
TGTAACCTTAAGGGCCTGGATGGTCGAGAAACTATATAAAGTATTCACTATATGTGCTTAATATCTGTTTTCAATATATATTTTTATTCTGCTCGTGTACTTTTTTCTGTGCTTATGTGCTCTTTCTTTGAATGCCATCAACCTGCCAGATGAAGTTAGCCTCTATATGGTTACATCGGCATGGCATGTTTAAATGATGGACTCAAGTACTTAGTATGTTAATTAATGTTCATGTCCCAAGCATATAAAATGCAATTAACAAATGTGAGTAAATCAAAATAAACCTATGATGTGTGAATAGGTATTATTAGGTTTTATAAAATGTCTATTTGTAGATCATGGCCCTGTTTTCGTAATTGATGGTCATTTTTTTTAAATTACACTGATTTGTTTTACCTCAATATCCAAATTAGCATGACATTTGATCAACATGTGTTAAGTGGTCATTTCCTAAATATTATTGGTATGGTTGTATTGTGTCAATGTACATTAGTATTTTATTGTTACTACACAAATATATATTAAAACAATAAATCATTACAGGAATGTATAATGCATTGGTTTTTTTTATCTTCTTGCCACTCATGAACTTTTGAAATAGTTAAAATAATAGTTTTAAACAAGTATTGATATCGAAAATGTCAACTCACCACAGCAGCTCTGCGTTGAGTCCATTTCTGTTTTAATTAACATACACAGGGTGTCAGCAGTCTCAAAGATGACAAATCCTTTTCCAGAGAGCTGCCTGAGAGCAGAAAACATTAAGGCGGCATGAGAGCACATGCATTAGGCAACGGAAAAACATCCAGCCAGGTGGGGTGGGGTTATACAGTAATACTCCTCCATTAAGTATCCTACTTATCTAATGCTACCATTAAGTATGCCATGTCTTGAGAAGCAGAATTACTCTGAAATAATCCTGACATCACTGCAAGGATCGTGTGTAAATTATTGCTAATGTTGACAATGTGAGCCTTTTATAGAAGAATACGTCGGCTGTTTTATTTCCAGCTCCTTGACGAGCTATTTTCGAAGACGATCGCTGAATACATTTACTGCAGCTTTATGATGGGTCATTTAGGAAGTATCATTCCTACAGTACTTTACAGAATCTCTTTATCAGCTGTCGAGCGCCCCACAATAGAAGACTTGTGTAACTTTATATACGCCTTCGTCTGATGGCTACATAAACTGCACTCTACCTGTTTTTCGACAGCCGAGGCCCGGGCCCAGGACGGGCGTTGAAAGCAAATACCTGATTGTATTAGTGTCTCCCCTTTAAGCTGTTGTCACCTAGCTGACCGATTATGGGCAATTACCTGCTCTGTCGGAATCCTAGCCGAATAGATTGAATTCAGATTGATTTTCGCCCAGGAAAGAGGAGGGAATTTAAAGCCTTTTTTAATTGGGTATTTGGTGTGTGCTGATCTGAACACCGTGGCCTTCCCGAGGGATCCTTTATGGGCCAATAATGGCATTGGAGTGGGGGGGTGCTGTAGTCTCGTCTGCCGGCTCCCTCCCAAGGCCATAACCCTGCATTTGCTCTGAGTGCTTTTCTATTATGCATTGATAGTTGAGCATCAATCAATAAGAGGGGAAACAGAAACCCAGTGAAACCAACTTCTTAAGTGTAAAATGCCTCTTAATACCCGGGGCCTTTCAAACAACTTAACCTGGACGCTTTTTACCCTCGCCCTTCCTCCCTCTGCTCTTTGAGGGACACTTACCGGCGCCTGGCGACACAATGTTTTATTTAGGAGGGCTGGAAATGTGCAGCTCTCAGGTGAAAATGTACCGCAACCCCTCTGGTTATACGTCAGCAATATATCACCATGTGTGTGCGGGCACAGACACAGACAGAAGCAAAATAGATCATTGCATTTCCATTATATACAAGTTTGTTTTTCGCCTGCTTGGAAAAACCTTTCTGATAAAAGGCTCTGAAAACACATCAATAAAGTAATATATGCAGTAGCCTTTCATTGAGTTGACTTGTTTGATTTTGCAGCAAAAATAACAACGTCAAGGCTTTTAAAGTCAGCAGAAACCCAGTTGATCGTATTATGAATGTAGCATGTCATGAAATCAAATCTCACAGATGATTTGGAGATGATACTAAAAGGACGGTTTCTTAAAATGAATGCAGTTGGTTGAAACAAGAAAACAAAAAGGCTACAGAGTCTCCTTTCACAGGGCCGACGCATCAAATCACTAAACTGGGAACATTCCGGGAATAAAAAGGAGGAAATAAGTCGAACCCGCAGATAAGAGGAGCGGTTGGGGATCGGACCCCCTCAGTGGAAGAGATAAGACGGAGACAGTCACAGCAATGGCCGGCCACATAATACACAAGCCCACCTCCAGCCGTCTAAATCTCCCATCAGCACCAGTCCCCACCGGTCCTCCTGTCACCACTAATGCACCTTTTGCTATAGGACGAAGCCCCAGATGCAGTAAGGTTATCTGGGGCTTTGCAGGCTTTCTCGGAATTGCCAAGTTCACCTTTCCTATAGTCCAGATGACAGGAGATGATACAGTACGGGGGAATCGATTGTTGGTTGCACTACGCATCTTCTTTCGACATCTTCGATCTTCATCAACCTCTGTTTAAACTGTTAATAAACCACCAGGTAGGAATTCAGTTAGAATTCTAGAGACTAACTTGGAGTCCTAAAGAGGCACGATAATGCTTTCTGTTTTTACCCTTTCCTGTAGTGTGTTGTAGGTTGTTCTGTGCATGAACGTGGTCTGCATAGGGCTTACATCCCAAAGTGTACACCAGAGGGATTCACTCCCCCAAGCCTGAATGTCCTCCTTTGGACTCCGTGTTGTAATTCCCTAATATAGTGACATTACTATTTAACACTCACGCTTCTATTGGTTAGCGCTCCAACACATTGTAAGTAAGGGGCAAGCAGGGCCGTCTCTCCCTACAGGCCGATCATGCAGACTGCGTGGGGCCTCACCTTGCGGAGGGGGCCTCACCTTGCGGAGGGGGCCTCACCTTGCGGAGGGTGCCTCAACTGAGCCGAAAATGCGGAGCACCTATGCGCTTATGCGGCGCAATTAGTGTGGCGCGGCACGGGTTCGCCGCTGCGAGGCTCCACTAGCACCACTAGCCCCCCGTCGTCGTCGACGCTCGCGAAACAGAGGGCCTCATCATATAACTTTGTGTGGGGCCATGTTGGCCAGGGACGGCCCTGGGACAAGACATCTCTAAGCGGTTGACCAATCTCAACAGAGCCGGCCAGCTAACCAATCAGAGCAGACTGGGCTCTGGTTTCAGACAGAGGGTGAAAAGAGGTGCTGCAGCACAGGCAGTAGTAGAAAAATAAAGAGCTTTTTGAACATTAAAGCATGGAGACATGTCGCAGTAGAGGCACAGCATAATACAGCATGTCCTCTTTAATTCCAGTGATTGATAAGTAACAACATAATACACAACATATTTTCTAATGGATATTTAATGGTCACACAGCACAGCACCCTTACACATATTCTACCCATCCTAGTGGGTTGAATGCACATGGGTTATACACAGCGCCTCGGAGTCTGGTGCCTTGCTCAAGAGGCTAAAGGGTACCTCAAAATACCACTCTACACTTCGTACTTGGTTCGTTCTGGGACTTGAACCGACGACCTTCCAGTTCCCAAGCCAATTCCCACAGACTGATTTCCTAGAAAGCATTAGTCCTACCCCGGTCCTTGGTGACATCATAGCCCCGAGTACCCCATTAAAACATTTCTGTGTGATTAATTATCCCAATAGCCAATACCACATTCTAATGGCCAAATCATTTTGTAATCAGTGTTCAGCATATTAAAAGCAATCACTGGAAATGTCACCATCACCGTTATTGAAGGACACACATATGAAGCCGGTTGGGGGGAAGGTGAGGGGGCAAAAAGAGGATGCCCCCGAACTACTTCGGTTACGCAAACTTTGTTTTCGGCCTCTATGCATCAGAGCCCTCTCCCTCCGTCTGCCATCTGCTGCTGAAGAATCTGTTTCACTCGATGAGCCAAGCCCAGCCTTTATTGGTCCTAATGGCACTATCAGCTGAGCCGCCAAACCCAATTACCTTTTAAAAAGGGAGGCCACCCCAGCTAATCATAGCTGCCTAACCTGATTTGCCTGTGATGAAGAGACGGGATAAAGAGCAGTTAATGGAGGGAGAATGATCTCACAAATACAAAAAACTCAATTCATTTCTCCGGGAGAGCAATCTGTCCGATTCAGCGGTAATGGAGTGGAGATTCATTAGTCCTCGGGCCTTAGTAGTAGCACCGTTCCCTTATCAACTGAATGACAAAGGAACATTCAGGGTGCTCCTCGTATACACTTCTTGTTGAGGGCGCATTGTTACCAGAATGGTTACTAAAATGGATCAACATTGGGTCATGCCATGTCAGTTCTTCAATGGTAAAAGACTGATTTCATTGTATTTCCAAATGCAAGTGTTATTTGACATTACTCTTTTTAACTAAAGCAACAACTGTATGTACTTGTACACATCATAAATCTGTATGTTTGCTTTGTTTGCTTCTTACTTGTGTTAGAACACCACCAAAGGTTTCAGACACATTTGGTAACATTATATTTCCGGTGAAGGGATTTTTAGGTCAGCTTCTTCTAACGTTGAAGTCAGAGTAGTTACCATGAGTCATCACTGCCTCCAGAACAAGACGTGGACTTTTTGGGATTCAAGTGTCTGTTAGCAAAGATTGATTAATTGCCCATGAAAGAATCTCAAAGGTCTCATCATTCAGTATCCAGGCCTAAACTGGAGCTACATGTCAACTGAAGACATCCAACATCCGCTGCAGCAGACTCCAGTCTCATTCACACGCATGTTCCCCTCATGATGTAAGTGACACACATGAATGACCAATTGATGCCAAGAATGTCGTGCAGGGGATGAGTCACAGAGAGCATGGGGCCAAAGACATAGATGACCCGACCCCCAATCCTTCTGAGTCCACACACCACTGCCCAGTCTCCAGCCCAGATATGATCCAGAGGACGTCGGCGAGATGGAGCATAGGGCCATAGCCAGGGTTTGCAGACGGACATTAGGCCAAAGCCAGAGTTAAAATCCTATTAGTTTGAGTTGGGAATCGGATTATCGTCGTCGAGAATCACTCGTCTGGCAACTAGTGTCTAATTTACGCCAATCAACAGCAATTATTGAGGGGAAGGGAGCCCCTATTAGAGAGCCTCATCCACTTAGTCTAATGAATGGGGAAGATTCAATCTTGGCTGTGGAGACGCATTGGAGAGCTGCAGCTGAACGCGACTGCACCAGCAGGCTAAAGCAGAGCTGCTGCTATTTATCAATAGTGGGGGGGCTGTCAGAGCGAACATGCGTTAGCCATGGGGCACTGGGCTCTGGTTTCTGATGGTCTGGGGGCACTCTGGCCAGTAAAGCTGTTAGTGTGACTCTCTACAGCCCATTATGTGTATACTCGGAGAGACATGTATCGGGAGGACATCGTGTGTTATGGCCTGAGAGCGGGATGTTTTATTTCCCATCATAAATCAGAAACTATAGGCAGTCTATTATGTTCACTTTAGAGAAAATGTGCACTCACTGGGTATATAAAATACTGTGAATAGGTTTATGCGATACTAAAAGAATGTGAGGTACTCTTGTTTAGTACCAAAAAAAAGATCCTCACTGGGTTATTTTATTTTAAAATGTCCATTTCTCTTTTGATTTTACAAAATGACAGTAACTTAAAGTGAACCGAAAACCGAGGGGAATTGTTTTAACTTTTGGAGTATGTGGCAGTCTTTAATTCGGGGAACAATATATTTGTAATGTCACCTACCCAACCCTGAGTCATTATCTTCTCACTTTAATTTCCCTCATTACAAGCACTGAACACTTAACTCTAAAAACATCCACATATTAAACATGAATCAGAAAGTGTGAAGTGTGTAACCGTCAGTTGGTGCTTCAGACTTTAGTGTATGTCCATTCTTACACTGCCCTCTAGTGGTGGGAAAGCTCAATGCCATAATGTGAAAATCAGTGGTAGATGAACTGTGACCTTTACAAATAGCCTTTAAAATACAGACACATCAAATTGTAGGTGATAGATATACTGGTCCTTAAAAACTGAATATGTTGATGGTATTTGGAAGACTTAAACAGTGATAATATCAAATTGGTAAAGTGTTATCAGTCTATTAATCATAACTGCTGTCGTGGGTGGTAGCAAAAATAACGCTGCAACTATAATAATAATAATAATAATATATTTAATTTATATAGCGCTTCTCATCTGCCAAGACAAATCTCGAAGTGCTTCACAACAAGGGATACTGATACGCTTTGAGATAATAAAAGACAAATAATTGTAATAATAATAAGAAATCAAAAAAACTATAGCAGGTTGATATAGATATACATGATGCATGAGCAAGTGTTTGTGGGTATCTCCAAAGGACATCAGATCCTGTATCATGACCTCTGGCATGCAAGTGTCTTGCTCTAATTTGCAGTGCCTATATATTCTTTCTTTTGCAATTCGTCAAAAAAAGAGCTTTCCGTTTATTTGATATTAATGGTGAGGTCCTGAACATCTCACGCTTCGGGGGAAATCCCTTCAATGTCTTTCTGTTGGGGTTCAGCTTTTCCAAATTAGTGAGAGGATGCATCAAATTATTAATAACATCAAATATTTCCATACATGAGGGTTTCATTTCCGATCAAGACTCTTTCCGTATCCTAATCTTACACCTGCACATTAGATTGATAGCCTTTTCAACTGTTATCTTAAGTAATTACGCCTTCATGATATTTAACGCATAATGTGGAAACATGCATATTTGTTGTGTCTATTTCTAATTAAAACGTGTTCCTCAAATATGTACGCTATAAGAAAAGTTTGTTATAGTATCAGCTAAACCCAAAATGTATTTAAAAAACACATATTTAAAGTGACCATTCCCAAAATATAAATAGTTTGTGCAAACATGTGAAGCATAAATGAACTGCCGAAATCTCCACATAAAGACAACACAACAGCTTCATTAGTGGGAACACTGGTTTGTGGTTGAGGTCGCATGCTCAAAGTCAAGTGACGTAACTTTTTCCTTTATATTAGCTGCTTATGTGAAGATTAACAGGAAGTGGAGCCTGCCAACTCATTTCAGACCATGTCCTTTCCCTTTTCAAGTGTGTCTGATCATAAAAGTAAATTCAAGCTCTGTCCCTCTGTGGGAGTGTAAAAGCATACTTTTTCCTGTGGTGACCTTCACGGCTCGTTGACTGTGGGTAGCTTGTTCCGTTTCACTTTTACGCTCTCATAGTTGCTTCTCGTTGCCCCCAGTGAAAGTTGAAGGGGGGAAATTAACAACTGGCGACAGTAGCCTTTTATAACGACCCTTTAACATACATAGGTTTCATTTCTTGCTGTTGCCTGTCCACATTGACCGTCAAGCCCCGAACCACAGCTGCCCCCTCACACCCAATGCACCACTTTATGCCATAATGACACTTTAGACAGCAATAGGGTTGGAAAAAGATGCAATGACGTAACCAGCACACAATACCAATTGTATTTTGTAATCATAAAGCAGTGGACATAAACCTTAAAGCAGTGTTCTCAGACAGTCCATGCACCCCTTAAGCTTAATCATTGTGATACATCATTAACAATATTGCAGGAACAACTGTTAAATAAGGCTCCACTTTAAAGGGCGGTGGTGGCGAAGTCGATAGTCACCAGTTCAAGTCCCGGCAAGACCAAGTGCTACAGAGGTGTCCCTGAGCAAGGCACCGTCCCTGAGCAAGGCAGTTCCCTACACTGCTCCCTGGGCGCCGTTCAAAATGGCTGCACACTGCTCCTAACACTAGGATGTGTCAAATGCAGAGAAACAATTTCCCAATGAGGGATTAATAAAAGTCCATCTTATCTTATTCATTTCAACTTATTTACATATTTTCCCGCTGGTCCTATAACATCAACCAATTTAAGATAAGATAAGATAGTACTTTATTGATCCCAATTTGGGACATTTTAGTTGTATTATACTTTGTTCATTCATTTGTTTATTCGCTTTCTACAGAACACATCTCCAGTTGGATAAAATGATCAATACCCCTCACATTTTACACATAGGCTAAATATGAAGGTATAGCTAACAGCAATTGGTTAGCTTAGCTTAGCATAAAAACAGGAAACAGGGGGACAGCCAGGGGACAGTATATGCAACTTTCTGAAGTCTTGTTATCACTGTCAAGTTGCCAGAAATACTCCACTCCAAAAACTCTCTTATTGGCAACATTTTATAATCTTGGGTATGCAAAAGTTTTCCTTCAGCTCTACATTATGCAGATTATATCCCAAAAATAGAACATGTACTCAGGTGACATTAGAGACCCCATTTCCATTGTCCCTGCAGGCAGAAACGAGAAAAGAAACTGTCCCACCCCCACATTTGCCCTCGCCAGCATATGACGGTGAAATAAATGACAGATAAATGAGGAAACCGTGACTGAGAAGGTACCACATTTGAAGGGACACAATAACAACTCATACATGACATCATTGTGTTTTTGTGGCGGTGCCAGATTAAATCTTTACTCTCAATGACAAGAACACCAGATATTGCACAGAAATTGACCAAATTAAAGATATAGGCCGACAGTGAGTTTCTTAACTATATTTTTGTATAACAGTATACACACACAAATCATAACATATTCACGATGACTCTACGGGGTAAAGTTCAAAGTTAATTTAAGGTAGTTTTAATTTCTTTAGTTAACTCCAATGTTTAAACGTAATCTAAGTAACAAAGCTATCAAAGCAAAAATACTATTATGATCAGCTTGATACCGTGTCTGTTGTTGCTATTGTGTAAATACTAGCAACTGTCCCGTGACCTTCCTGGTCATTTTGCATTTGTCCTTTTGCATAAATTAAAAAAGCGGGAGAGTTAAAAAAAAAAATAGGTGACAACATGCGAGTGTATTTTTGGGATCCTGATGTGGGGAAATTCCTGGAGCAGTGGCGAGCCGTCAGGGCCCTCTAGGCCCTCTGTGAGGGCCTAAGATATTCTAAATAATAATATTTGAAAACATTAAAAAAAAATATATATATATATATTATTTTTTATATTTTGTTGTTGTTACATTTTTCATTAATTTTACCAAAATAACTTGATTTAATTGTATTTAAAATACTATTTCCAAAGAAATGTATCCTTCGAATCTGCCTGTTCAGTTTCTGTTGGAATGTGAAGGGTTAAATGCAGTCTCTGTGAGTTATTAGGCTTGTTTGAGACAAGCAAGACCTGCGCAGTTGTGATCAACGTCTTGCTAGTGCGTTGCATGATGGTTAGTCATTTTGTCCGACTTGCTCTGGAGGCTCGCCCACATGAGACTTTGAAATCTCGCGGGACAAAGACGCCCGCAGCCTTGAGAGCGAGGCGAGGCGAGTTGGCGCAGTTGCTCTCCACGAGCTGCGGAAGCGAAATGTTTGATGGGAAACGGCTCGCTGGTATCTCGAGCTGAGCGCTCATTGGTGGTTTTTACCACGTGCTGCTGATGAAACTCTCCCATTGGCTGGCAAAAGTTTGTTGTTGTTTTGTGTCAGTTTTACGTCGCCACATCCATTCCCATTTGTCATCATTGTTCCACAATGTTTATCATCATGAAATTAATATCTATATATTTTATATATATATATTTTATACTGCTTACCGTTTTCATACTTTATATATCTTAGCATATTCATACACACTGTTCATACTGCTCACAGGCTGATATCTAGTGTATTCACACACACTGTTCATACTGCTCACAGGCTGATATCTAGTGTATTCATACCCCACTGTTTATTCATCATTCAATTCATTCTATATGTTATTCTGTAGATTGTGTACATTACTTTCCACTTCACTGCTTGTTGCACCTGGTTAGAAGCTAAACTGCATTTCGTTGTCTCAGTACCTGTAATATGTGTAATAACAATAAAGTTTCTCTTTAAGTTAAACCAAATCATTAAAATAAAATCTATTGTAATGTAATGATTTGGTTTAACCTTATTTATTGAATACATCATTTAAAATGGCAAGATTAAATCAAATTACATTCTCCATACAATACATGTGGGATTTCTATTGCATCCACTTCATCTGCAAAGAAAAACGCCAACGCAATTTCCGCCATTGCAAACCCAGCCAGTCAAGCCGACTCCGAGCTGTCCGACTTAAGACGAGCTTTTTGACACCTCCCCCGGCTGCGATCGGCTACTCTCGTCTACTTTCGAGGCGAGCCGCAATGTGTCTCAAACAAGCCTACTGTGAAGACGGGAGAGCTTGCGTCCCTCTCTACATTCACAGAGGGCCAGCTATAGTAACTCAACGAGAGAGTAATGTCAAATGACAGTACAATTGACCAATCATATCTTCCCTCTAAATGGGCGGGCTTTATTTTCGCGGACTTTATGACAGGTTCCGCCCGCTGTGAGGTCTATGCAAGTGGTGCAGTGACGCGTCCTAAAACCCGGAAGTAAGCTTCGCTCGGATTCCCTCGACAGAAAGCAATGGAATTTCTCCATAGGATTTTGGAAAATAGCTCGAAATAAGGTCTGTGGAAAACGAACCTGTTAGATAAATGCACGTTGTGTTCAGCCAGATAATATCCACATGTCTATCCTACTTTTTTTTATTCATAAATCTAATCGATAGATTTATAATTAGCATAAATTCGTTCATGATGGCTCACTGACTTCAGTGATAGTGATGACATCGTTGTGAAATTATTAACCGAGTCATTTTCAAGATTGAGTTACAATGATAAACTGGAGTGGCAAAGGATCAGCTGCATGACCCGCCATCAAGTGCTTCATCCAAAAGGACAGGAGGATGCACTTTGTGTTTCAGTGATTTGATCATCAAAGGTAGGCCAAGTCATTTTCAATGTGGGCCGCCGTGCCGACTTCATTCATTTGTAATTGCTACTTGGCTGTGGGTGCCCTGTCATGATAGGTGTTTATATAAATGGTGTTGTTTTGTGTGGTAGAGGGTCGCTGTCATTGATGCGTTTTGCACCCCGGACCACTGTTTTGATATTCCGCTGAAGTATACGTTGAGACATAATATCTCTTCTTTTTTTTCGAGGGAAGGCGGGGTCAGAGGGCCTAGGTATAAAAGTCACGGCTCGCCACTGTCCTGGAGTATTACTTAAAGGACCAAAATAAAAATGACTTCACTGAAGGTATAACTAAGATGAGTTCATGCTGACACACTGAGGCTGCATGCAAGTCTGCAGATATTCAAAAATAGTAGTGTGACTGTCAATGTAGGTTATGTCTAAGAGGAGGAAACTGCTCCTGTGTACCGCCATACCACAACTGTCAACGTGTCAGCAGCGGGGGAGGTGAGAAAGGAAGCCCCTTTCTGTTTACCTCCCACTTCAATGTTTCATAACTTACACTGAGTTCCATCGGAGCTAAACCGAACGCACATATCTTGGGCCTTAAAGGTGCCCTGAATGTTGCAGTCTAAAAGACATACAGATTTCGAGAGAACAAAGGAAATTAAGCACATTTAGTGTAGCCTACTCCAAAAACGTAGTTTGTTACAATGGTTTAACTTTTGCCCTATCTTCTCAATCTAGTTGCTGACATATATCAAGATGTCTACATCTGCAGGTCTAAAATGCTGCTGTTATAAATGTCCTTCTCCATTGGCAATGCATTTACAAGTGCTTAATCTGCCAGTAAACTAAAAAACGCTCTTTGCTGAGAATCTACTGTACCTTAATAAATTCTATTAGAAATGCATCATTTTTATTGAGAATCTGAATCAGCAAAGAAGGTTAACTAGTAACCTAAATTAATAAATTAATTTGTTAATTGAGGTTACCAGTTAACCTTCTTTGCTGTACTTTATTAAGAAGCAACTAAGGTCAAGCGTCTTTGGGTTCAAGAAAAGCGCTATAGAAATACAATATATTATTATTATTATTATTATTATTATTATTATGTTGTCCGGTTGCAGTCCGGGAAGAAGAGAGTGAAGAGAGGAGGGCACACAACATTAGTAAAACACATAACATGTCCGTGTGGGAACAATACCCCCAACTGTAGTTCCATGTATGAATTATGAACCCAGTGTATAAATAGGTGGTCACCACAGTCCTCAATTTTCCAAACCGCGTAGGTCATCATTTTAGCAAATGATCTTTGCACGTCTCTAAACGCCACGCAGCAGGTATTGAGCTTCACGTCAACGGTGAGAGGACACTTTTAATCCGTTAAAACATAATACAAACGGATGGAAAAAAGGATATGTTTGTTTGTTTTTTAACCTCAAACATAAGCGTTATAGTGAGAGTTCGCCGCAAATTCGCGCATGGAGAGGTTTAATTTCGACAATTAGCTTAACTACTGCACGAGGTCAAGTAGCATGTGTTTCTTTTTCTTTTCTTTTTATAACCCCGCTAACAAACTTGAAAGATATGTTAATGTAACACAATGTCTTGCTTTTAACGGTGATTTACAATAGTAGATAGAGTTAAAGGAACTGTAAATGAAAGTTTAACGTGTTGAGTGTTAGCTTAATGGACATCATAGCAAGTCCCCCTGGCTACAGTAACGTAATACTTGCACTTTTACTTTGTAACAGTATTAATACACTTTGGTATTTCTACTTTATTTATTTATAGATCGTTACAATACTATGAGAGCTGGTCACAGGGATGCGTTCAAATGTAGTCAGTAAATTGTGGAAATGGCGAACGCAGATAAAGTTGAGCTCGAAAATCCTCCAGCATCATTGAAGTCTCCGGTTTGGGAACATTTTGGTTTCGCAGTTATGTACAAGGATGACGGACAAAGACAGGTGGACCGAAACAAAGCTGTTTGTCGGCATTGGTCAACTAACATTGGTTACGCGGCTGGCAATACATCAAACTTGCACACTCTTTTGAAAAGGCATCACCCGAACGTGAATATCACCGGTACCAAAAGACTGAAGTGCAAACCCAACTCCTGCTAGCATTTAAGCCTCCACCACTCGCAAAAAGTTTAGACCGAGCCAAAGCTATTACAAAAGCCAAATATCCTTATGTTGCCATGTTAGCAAAGCGCTACCTGGCTGTATCTGCTACCTCTGTCCCTAGCGAGAGAGTGTTCTCCACAGCAGGAGACCTTAGGCGCGCTCACACCAAGTACTTTTCCCACAACGGTTCCTGAGAACTACGATTTAGTTGCGATCACACCAAAAAGTCCCGGGAACTAAATTAGTTCTAGAGAACCGTTTTTACCCCCTTTTCAGTCCCTGCTAGAGAGCAGGGACTTTCGTGGGAGAAAAAGGTTCATGTGTCTGATTGGCTGGGTGGAATGCAAACAAACTCCCAAAAACTTTTGTGAAGCCGCCATTTTATTAAAAATGCTAACTTACTTCCGGGTTTTATGACTCGTCACTGCGGTTCTCTAGCATTAGCCCAGCGCAGAAACACAGAGAGACTAACTTATGACAACAAAAAATAAAACATGGGAGATGAGGAGGTGTCGGCGTTCTGGCCGTTTACTCGGAAGGTCCCTAGCTCCGGGGACTTTCGGCCGGGGATTTTGGGCGGCAGTATACGCCGTGAAGTTGTTTGCGGCCTGCCAGTAAACCCAAAGCAGCAGCAGAAGAAGTGATGTCAGCGGCTTCATTTGCCTAATCCACCCCCAGGAACTAATTTCCGGTGTGAACGCGAGCTGTACTTAGTTCATAAGAACTAAAGAGTTCTCAGGAACCTTTGTGGGAAAAGTACTTGGTGTGAACGCGCCTATTGTTAGTGCCAGCAGATCTGCCCTTTCGGCAAGCAATGTGGAAAAGTAAATTTTTCTTTAAGAAAACATGAAAATACAATGACAAGCAAGTCCTAATGTCAAACTGGCTGCTTAGGTACTAGTACAGTTCAAATACAGATTATTTCAGTTAATCGAAATGCTGCACCTTAATGTTTATTTTATTATATTTTGTATTTATTTGAGTGAATACATTATTCACAGTTTAATAATAATTAAAAAATATATATATATTTTATCTTTGTGATCATTTTTTCTGCAGTACCGAAACGTACCGAACCAAACTGTGACCTAAAAACCGAGGTACGTACCGAACCGAAATGTTTGTGAACCGTTACACCCATACTAGCTAGCATGTCTGTGTGTACTTACCAGTATAATTTGTCTTTTCTTTTCAGCAGTTAAAGCTTTCAGGATGTTTCAAGGTTCCAGAGGTGCCAGCTTTGCACAAATGCTCATGAAGAATATACCTGAGACATCAAGACAGACTGAACCATCCAAACCTGCCGCAACGTCAAATCAACCAAGCAAATATACTTCTTACAAACAAGGGAACGGTTCGTATAAAAATGGTGAGTATAAGAATCTCATTTGCTTGTAACCTTAATGACTGTAGCAACATCTTTGACCCATCGGTTTTTATCAAAATGAACACATCTGTACTGTAGAATTTTAATCTGCTCTTTCTGCCCTGTTCTTATTTCACCAACAAAGGTTATGCCAAACCAACAGCTTCACCTAAAACACTGATTGAAATATACAAGCAAGGTGACACAAACGCCATCTCTTTGATCCATCAGCTTGCCCAGGTTTTGCAGTTCCACCTGGAGATGAAGGAGACAGTGACTCCAGGTACAAGTACACCACTTGACATGTTTGTGAGCCTTCAGATACACTTCAGAGACCACTTGTTTCAAGTTTCAAGGCTTTTATTGTCATGTGTGCATAGCTACAGTGTTGTCATGACAATCTTAGGTCACAGGCTCCTCCACCAGTGCAACACAATAAAACGGATAAAATAGTTCAAGTAAATAAAATAAAATATAATAGAAACAGAATATGATAGAAACTGTGCAGAATAGTCTATATACAGTAATTAGAATATTGATATATATGTGAGTTGCAAACAGATGAATGTTATGTTCTTTCAAAAGTTCAGGTGTTTAACATTCTTATGGCCTGTGGGATGAATTGTTTTATTATTGTCAATGAAAGCCTTTTGTTTGATTATAGAACATACAATAACAAAGCAAACTATTCATATATTGTCTAGGTTGAAATTGTAATCTGGTTTTATGACTCTAGCTCAGAGATTCCCAAATCTGACTGCTTACTAGTTTCTTTTGTAAAAGACAGCTAGAGGACTTCTCTCCAATCCATTCTTCTGTTGTTTCTCAGGCAATTTACCAGGGCTTTATTTTGCCTTTTGCGTGGTGATTGATGGGTTTGAGTACAAGACTGGTGTTGGAATAACAAAGAAGGAGGCTCGACTGAAAGCGGCACAGCTCGCTCTGCCGGACCTGCTGCCCACCTTGGATTGTCTGAAGTCTGACTTCCCTAAAGCAGCAGGTAAATGTCTAATACTGATCTAACAAAGTATTTCTGGAGCAGACAGTTCCTGGAACGCCAAAGTGTAGTAACAGACCTCATCTTCATTCATTCCCATGGCTGTTTTTTTTTTTAGATGTCCCTCCACCACTGCCAGCAAAAGAGGAGCCCTCCATCTCTGACCTTTATCCTCGTAAAGCCGATCATGGTACTGTAATTCTGGATTCTATTCGACTGGATGGCAAATATTAGGACAGTGGCATATTTTGTTCAGATCTCTCTTAAATGAAATATCGAAGTTTAATTTGAGGGGTTGTGTCCAAAGGGCGGTACTACAATTTCCGTATCAGTCCGTGACGTCACTGGGCCCAGAAAGACTTTCCCCCATTGACTAACATTGGGAAAGAGACGTCTGTAAATCAGCGGATAATTTTTTGTTAAACTAAATAAACTACCCAGTATGAACTACCTTACAGCCCTTATTAGAATCATTCGGTCCTTAAAGTTGTAAAATGCACTAAAAGCCGAATCTAGATTTATTTTCTGTCTCCATTCATTCATTCATTCTACTGAGCCGAGAGTGGGAGCTCGGGGGGCGGGGCTTAAGGGGCCATGCTCTGTGAGCGCACATACGGGTTCTTCTGCTCTGACAGCTAGGCATGATGGGTAATCTGTGACGTTGGGTCATTTTGTCTTAATGCGCCAATGAGCAGCTCTCAGGAAAGAACGACACCCCGCCTCCCACGCTGTATCCAGTTCTTATTATGGTTCTAACCGGTTGGTATGGAGGTCAGGTGACTTGCGTCTGTTGAAGAACACCTCTACTGTTTGGCCGGAAAGACGTGTTGGTTAGTCTGGCTGTATTTTTTAGAATGATTGTGTTCGATAAAGTTAAAAGTTAGCACTCAAAACCCCTGTTTTATTTCATTTTAAAAACCTTTGCTCTGTAGTATTGCCAAAGAAACAAAAACAAATATGAATCTTGACATATTTACATGCTTTTTGAAGCAAAAAGGGGAAATGCATTGAATACTACTAAAACTGTAAGCTACAGTAGATATGCACATTTCTATCTAACTGTTGTATACGTGGTCTTGTATGTCTTGCTGTTCAGAAAGAACAAGTCCTTTAAACCACCGGATTCCCAACGAGGTCAAGGATCAGCTCACGAAACTGATGAACAGCCACCCAGAGTTCACTGCCTGCGCTGGCACCGCAGCAGCCTTCATCATGCAGACTTGTAAGGGACCTCTCACAAACGCACAGTTAAATCAAAAATGTATTTTGAACCTGCGAATGAACCATAATATTGGAAACGATAAGAGCTGTTTTATTCGTCATTGTGTAAAGACGACCTAAAAAGCGTTCTTACACTTTTCCTACAGAAAATTGATATTTTTATAATCTTCACAAAAGCAGTATTTATTGCATCTATTTGCTCATGGTACTTTGTCAACGTCTTATGTGTACTACATCTAATACTACAGACCTGCTCGTTAGGAGTGCAGATGTTTTTATAGCTCCATTAGCTCTGTTCAGAATATAAATCTCACACATGTATGCATTCATCTTTTTGACAAAGTTCCTCTCCCTCTTCAGCCGGTGGATATGATGTGGTCGCTCTAGGCACTGGAAACTTTAATACCAAAGAGAGTACCTCGTTGAGTGGACGCGTTGTGCATGATTCACATGCAGTGGTTACTGCAAGGAGATCTCTTATGAGGTAAGACACAACCATGATGTGGTTTGGGTCATGAAAGGAATTCCTATGATGCAAGTCTTTGATTACAGCAGATTATTTACTTTATATGCAATATCTTGATCAAATCAACCACTGAACAAAACTATATTTCAACTCCCACGAATGACCAGAACAATTCAGGTTAAACCCCTTCAAATACTGAAGGTTGTGAAATGTGTCACTCAGAACACTCATTTGTTGAATACCTAATTTTCCAGTGTGGTTAGAAAGTGTGTCATCGACTATATCATACATGATGTCTTCTGAAGATGTGGTGCTGCCGGTAGAGACATTATTCTAGTGTTGATTATTGTTTGTGTGATATTTAAATTGTCATCTATAGTTTTTAAAATAACAAAATAGAATTCCAACCGGTTTAAAGATGCCTAATATTTCCCACGACTTATTACCACTTATATTATTGTACTAAATATGCAATCATTTGAACGCCAGTAGAGATTGATGTATCTACTTGGCAACATTTAGCATGTCATTATTAGGCACTGGTGTCACATCAGGTATGTGTTAATAGGGAACATGTTGGTTTATGTGTAATGCTTTGGTTGAGTACATTGTGTTTAAATGTGTTACATTGTAAAGTCTTCGCGTCGAAAGGAGCCAGTCGAGGTGGTTCGGGCACCTAGTTAGGATGCCACCTGGGCGCCTCCCTAGGGAGGTGTTCCAGGCACGTCCAGCTGGGAAGAGACCAAGGGGTAGACCTAGGACCAGGTGGAGGGATTATATCTCTTCGCTGGCCTGGGAGCGCCTTGCGGTCCTCCAGTCAGAGCTGCTTGATGAGGGGAAAGGAAGTTTGGGGCTCTCTGCTGGAACTGCTGGAACTGCTACCCCACGGATAAGCGGGAGAAGATGGATGGATGGATAGATGGATGGATGGATGGACATTGTAAAGTTCTGGGAATATTACTTTTTTAACAATGTATGAATGTTGCTGTTTTGGAAATGGCTCACGTTAAGATTATTTTAAGTGATTATTTATGTGGGAACCCACAGTGAACCCTTTTCCTTTAAACAATGAAGGTCTTCAGCCCTTGACACTTTCACTTCACACTTCTCTGATGTCGCTCTAATGTTGTGCTGACAGGTTTCTGTACCGGCACCTGCTGATGTTCTTCAGCAAAACGGCCAATCTGACGGAGAAGTCGATCTTCCAGCGGAGCAGCAGCAGCGGCCTCCTCACCCTGAAGAGCGGCATCAGCCTCCACCTCTACGTGAACCAGCTGCCAAAGGGAGCCGCTCAGATCCCGTCCAAACTGTGAGTTAGGGCTGCACGATTTGGGCAAATAATCGAATTTGAGATTTCTCTGACAGATATTGGGTTTTTAAGCGACCCAACGGAAGTTTATAGTAAAATGCGGCCATATCTCCGGCTAGGAAGGTCGTATTAACGTGCTCCCGTCTCTAGCACCCCCGCAGCCCGAGCTACGAGTGAAAGAAATAAACTTACATGAAACTTTGGGTAAACCGTTGGGTTGCTTTAAAGTCAAGCTTCAGTTTAAGATTCACCCTGTGATAGAAACATGTGATGGAGCATTACTAACCTGACTCAGATGGTTTGTTTCACCAAAGCATCTAGGAAAGCCCCATTGGAAGCCATTTGGAAAAGTATTTCGAAAATACCTTCTATCATGGGCCACTTCTGATTGGTTAACAATGACTGGTGCATGTTGAGCACAGCACTTCTGATTGGTGTGGATGACTGACACACAAGAAGAACAACACATTAAAAATAATTTAAAAAAAATTAAAAAACGCAGGCTTTGCGATTTGATAATTGCATCATTTCAAATTTCGATTTAAAATCGATTAATCGTTCAGCCCTACTGTGAGTGTTTGATCACTCGGCACCTTTTGGCCCGGCTGAAAGGCAATGTTGAGACTGTTTGTCTAAGACGAAGGCGATGCAAAAGTCGGCTCTGTCACTTCTGGTTCTTTTATGTTTGTTTGAGGTGCTCACTGCCGTTTTCTCATTAGGTCCTTTAAACTAAGTGATGTTATAGAATCAAGGTTGCAAGTAAGGGGTACATTATTGGAAGTCGTTTTCCACTCAACCTAGGGCTGCTCAATTATTTGTATTTTAATCGCAATTACGATTTTGGCTTGCAACGATTATGAAAACAACATCGAAATAAAACGATTATTTTATTTAAATTATTTTTTCTATTGGTTTTTCAGTTGAGTTATACTTAAAGTTCAGGGTAAGCAACTGTTAAAAACATACTGTTCAAATTTTCTTTTCAATAAATGGGTGTTTTCAAAGTAAATGGATAATCGTTTTTAATAATCGTGATATCAATTATTGACCCAAATAAACGAGATTATGATTTTTGCCATAATCAAGCAGCCCTAAATCTCAACCTCAATGGGGCCGTGTTTATTACTCAGTTTGTCTTAACAGCCTAAATAAAAAGCTTCAATAGGTTAAAAAAGCAAAGTATTTTGAGTTTAAAAAAAAAAAAACGTTATCCAGTGCTCTTCCTCAGCTCTGTGCTCTGTTCCCAGGCGTCTGAACCCACTCTCTATTTCGGCGTGGCAAGTCAACAACGAGATCAGCCTACACCTGTCAGTGGAGGGGAAGGTGATTTTTACTTTTCCATCCACAAGGTCTTTAATGATAAATGCAACAAAAGTAAAGTTGTATATTGCTAAATGCGTCATGGGCGTATAATATAAACGGAAATGCAACTGTTGACTACAAAACTTTTTTTCTTTTCAGGTGTTCTCTGTTTTCTCGTCACCTTATGATCACTCTGCCTCCAAAGTGGTTAGCATGTCCACCACAGACAAGCTCACTCAGTGGCAGGTGCTAGGATACCAGGGAGCCCTGCTCAGCCACTTCATTGAGCCCGTCTATGTGCAAAGCATCCTTATAGGCAAGTCGTGATCCTTTAGTGGTTTCCCCACAACCAGCAAAGACAGCTACCCTGATAATGTCCCATTGAACAACATTTAAATGTGAAAAGCTTTTACTGTAAAGAATTATGGAACTTGTAATGCCTTACAAAGTATTTGAAAGTAGCGTACATACTTCTCCATAGTGACATAGAGCCCTTCCTTTTCTCAAGGAAGCCGTAGATCTAATAATAGGCCCTTACAGTATGTCACAATTCATGCAGTCTATATTCAGACTGCATCTTTTAAATCTTCTGTTTGACCAAGAACATAAGAACAGGTGTACAAATAACCTACTCAAGTTTACAAAGAGTCAATATTGTTAGATAATATCTTCCATGGCTCTCCGCTTTGAAAAACTGGAAACTCCAGGAGAGTTGTCATGACTGTGTGAATATGCAAAAAACACCTACATGATAGATTCAATTCATCATCACTGATAGGTGACACTATTACATCATCACACACACACACACACACACACACACAGCTTTACTAACTGCTGCAGCACATTATACTGTACTGTTAAAATTAGAAACCTTACATTTCCTAACTATCTTCACTAATCACACCTCTGGACCCCTGAGTACCCTGTTTTTTAAACCCACAATCATCTTAAATGCAGACACCAAAAAATACCCATCTTCTTATTTAACATATTGATAGAATACGGATTGATTGAGTTCAATAATACAACATTCTGAAGTTGTAGAAAGGGGGTGAAGTATGACTTAAAGGTCCCCTATTATACTGTCTTTCATCAACATGTTATAGCTCTCAGATATATATACAGAGCCTGTCTCTGATTGGCTGAAACACCAAACAGATCATTGCAGCATTACCCATAATCCCCTCTGTTTCAGCCCTGTTTCCAAAGTGCTGATTCTCTGTCTGTTACTTTAGATGAAAATAAGGAGCCCAGAGGGGACACATGTTGATGTAGAAGAGACATGGAGAAGAGGGGACACATGTTGATGTAGAAGAGACATGGAGAAGAGGGGACACATGTTGATGTAGAAGAGACATGAAGAAGAGGGGACACATGTTGATGTAGAAGAGACATGAAGAAGAGGGGACACATGTTGATGTAGAAGAGACATGAAGAAGAGGGGACACATGTTGATGAAGAGGGGACATGAAGAAGAGGGGACACATGTTGATGAAGAGGGGACATGAAGAAGAGGGGACACATGTTGATGTAGAAGAGACATGAAGAAGAGGGGACACATGTTGATGTAGAAGAGACATGGAGAAGAGGGGACACATGTTGATGTAGAAGAGACATGAAGAAGAGGGGACACATGTTGATGTAGAAGAGACATGAAGAAGAGGGGACACATGTTGATGTAGAAGAGACATGAAGAAGAGGGGACACATGTTGATGAAGAGGGGACATGAAGAAGAGGGGACACATGTTGATGTAGAAGAGGGGACACATGTTGATGTAGAAGAGACATGAAGAAGAGGGGACACATGTTGATGTAGAAGAGACATGAAGAAGAGGGGACACTTGTTGATGTAGAAGAGACATGAAGAAGAGGGGACACATGTTGATGTAGAAGAGACATGAAGAAGAGGGGACACTTGTTGACGTAGAAGAGACATGAACAAGAGGGGACACATGTTGATGTAGAAGAGACATGAAGAAGAGGGGACACATGTTGATGTAGAAGAGACATGAAGAAGAGGGGACACGTGTTGATGTAGAAGAGACATGAAGAAGAGGGGACACATGTTGATGTAGAAGAGACATGAAGAAGAGGGGACACATGTTGATGTAGAAGAGACATGAAGAAGAGGGGACACATGTTGATGTAGAAGAGACATGAAGAAGAGGGGACACATGTTGATGTAGAAGAGGGGACACATGTTGATGTAGAAGAGACATGAACAAGAGGGGACACATGTTGATGTAGAAGAGACATGGAGAAGAGGGGACACATGTTGATGTAGAAGAGACATGAAGAAGAGGGGACACGTGTTGATGTAGAAGAGACATGAAGAAGAGGGGACACATGTTGACGTAGAAGAGACATGAAGAAGAGGGGACACTTGTTGATGTAGAAGAGACATGAAGAAGAGGGGACACATGTTGATGTAGAAGAGACATGAAGAAGAGGGGACACATGTTGATGTAGAAGAGACATGAAGAAGAGGGGACACATGTTGATGTAGAAGAGACATGAACAAGAGGGGACACATGTTGATGTAGAAGAGACATGAACAAGTGGATTTTGCACAACAGGTGACCTTTAACATGTGTATTTGCTAAAATATATGTACTTTTAAAATCATTTAGGTGACGCTTGCTGCACTGACATCCGTGGCATGAAGATCTCTGTGAGCCAGCGTGTGGAGGGGGTCACCTCCCTGCTGCCCATGTTCTACTGCATGATGAGACCCCACATCAGCCTGGTGCCCTCTGTGGCCACCAACAGCACCGACGGAAGGCAGTTCACCTACGGTATCAACTGGAGCGAAGGAGACAGCTCCCTGGAGGTGGTGGATGGCCTGGAGGGCAAGACCACAGAGGAGTAAGGATCACTTAGTAGGATATTGACAGTTGGGATGCCAGAAACGGACCATGATCAAAATCGGACAGCCCTGGCGAATATTAATCGATTATCCATCGCCTCGCCCCCCCCCGACAAACAAACTGGTGGTGTGACCAATGGCCATTTACAATTATTAATACTATTAGCATTAGTCTATGTTTTGGTTGAAACTAAGCCAGGACAAAAAAGAAAAACATAAATGATAAATATATATAAATAAAATCGAATTTAAAAAAATAATTTTCGATTATGGAAACTGTAACGAATATTCGAAAAATCAAATAATGGCTGGCATCCCTAATTGACAGTTGGGTGTCAAATGTGGTGACAAAAATGTGCATGAGGCTATTCTGTCATATTTGCTCACAAAGGGGTTGGGTGTGATGGGGTTTCTGTGCTAAAAACGCTTAGATTGGATTGCGATTATTTAATATAAAATGTCAGGTCGGAGCTTACTGTCACGGTGTAATGAACCGGAAAGAAAAGTGATAACTGGGTGATTTTATTTATTTTGAAATTAGAAGCAATGCAGCCTGGAAATCTTGAGTGTTCCTCAGTTTGAAAAGTCCCCTTGTCTATGAGCTGTGTAGCAATCTACTTTCTGATTCCACTATGTGTTAGCTTAGAATCGAATGTTTTACTTTACATGGATTATCTTGTCGTAGGTCTCCCTTCAAGAGTGGCACTGCTCTTGCTAGCCGCCTGTGCAAAGCGGCGATGTCGCACCGCTTCAAGTTGGTGGCCAAAGAGGCCCAGAGGCCGGAGCTGCTGGCAGCAAGCTCCTACAGCAAGGCCAAGGTAACACTCAAATCATGGTTTCAGATTCAAAGGCTGAGAACTAATGTTATTATAACAGCATGGTATATTGTGCTTCACATAAAAAATAAAACTAATAATTAACCTTTAAAATATAAATTACATTTTACACGAAAGTAAAATGTGCGGTATCAACAGCAGAAGTTCCAGTTGTGTGTGTGTGTGTGTGTGTGTGTGTGTGTCACACGCAGCGGAGTTGGAGTTTTTCTTTCTTTTTTTTTTTAGTCGACAACATTCTTTTTCAAAGTCGCAATTGTATTGTAGCATTAAAGAAGACCTATTCTGCTCATTTTCAGGTTCATATTTGTATTTAGCTCCTCTCCTGGGACATGTCTCCATGCTTTAAAGTTCAAAAAGCTCTTTATTTCTCTCATACTGCCTGTGCTGCATCACCTCTTTTCACCTTCTGACTGAAAACAGAGCCCAGTCTGCTCTGATTGGTTAGCTGGCCAGCTCTGTTGTGATTGGTCAGCTGCTCAGAGTAACATAACCACATTATGTTACGGAAGAAGTATCAAAGGAGTCCAATGGAGGAGTTTCAGGCAGGTGGGAAGTGTGTGGGAGATAACTCCCTCTGGTGGGAACTTTCGGGTTATCCTTTGCAGACTATTTACATGCACACAATCCTACATATCCGACTATAGGAAAGGGAAAACCCCAAAAAGCATAATGTTGCTACAGTTATCCTCTGTTTAACTATGTGTTGTATGGAAAGCAGAATGCGTATCTTCAGATGAATCTACACATTTGGGGTGGGGTAGGTAATTACATTTATTCGAGAAACTTGTACACAGGTTAGTTTACAGTAATATTCACATGAATCAGTCTGTTTATATTCACTGCTATGTAACTGTAACCTGAGAACCACTGAAGCTACAACAGTGCAACTTTTAAAGAACAGTTCTTGTTGAGAAAAACAAGCATCTGCCTTCTCAGGCATACCGGGAAGAAATGTTTGAACATTTTAAAGTAAAATGCTTCAATCTGGTGCACTTTAAGCAGAATGACTAGAGACTAGATCTAGGGGGTACATAAACACCCATATGAAAAAGATCGGTTTACATTTTAATAATCAAATAAGTATGTGAGCAAAACCAGTAACCCATAGCCAATAAAAATACATGTAACGTATTTTATTCATATCTTATTTTACTATTTTATTTATGCATATTTTGTTATCTCCAGTTTAAAAGGATATGTCTGGTTTACTGTCCTATCGCATACACTGGAATGATTTCAAACCTGTTTTATCCCAATAATTATAAAGGAGTGCCTTGGCAATATGTGTTTACATAAATTGTGATCAAAACGTTTGAGACCCACTAAGATAACTTGGACTAAAGTGAACTATCTAAACACTCAGAGTCCTTTACCTCCCTGAGCTGAAGTTATCAGCCTCTCAGTCTGACTGGAGAGGACTCTCCTCCACATCATTGTAGAAACATCTTCTTCTTCCGTTAGAGCAGCTAGCACCAGATGCTAATAACAACAGCGCCGGTTCCAGTACACCCTCCCTTTCTCCCTCGCTCAATCGCACGTTGGCTGTGAGCTGCGGTTGCCAGATAAGCCAACATCCCCCATTTTCATCACAGGGTGTCCGCGGGGTCTTAAAAAGTATTAAAAGTTGATAAATCAATTTAGCGAAAATTAAGGCTATTAAAAAGTATTAAACGGCATTTTCCAAGGTATTAAGAAGGTCCACAGCAACGACAACATGAAACACCCTTTAATTTACTGAAACAACATGTCGGGAAACCCCCTCAAGGTGGCCCCATGCAAAGCGTGCCTTAAAATGTTGCTTCTTATTTGAAGTTTCGTTGCCTTGCTCCGCTCTGTGGGTGGGGGGGGGGGGGGGTATATCTGCTGTATATCTCTCTATATGAGAGATATACAGCAGGAGAACACGCCGTCCACCGCGGAGAATAAACAGAAGGGCAACCATGAAAACCATGCTCCGGGGTCTTCTTCGCTGCTTTTGGTGTATTTCGTGGCGGCAGCAGCGCCACTTACGGGCCTGGCATATGTACTACAGCGTTTCCAGCATTTCCAGCGGTCTAGTGTGAACGGACACGTTAATGAATCAAATGCGTGTGAACGGAAGACTTTTTTGCATATGCGTTTTACTGTATGAGGCCCCTCGTGGGGCCGGGGTCTAAGCCAAACTATATCCGGTCACAGAGATCTGCTATTTTAAAGTAAGTTCAACACATATCGACCCTAAATATAGTCTATATTAAGAACGAGAAAAGTCTTAACATATATATCGTTTTTTGTAACCGGTTAGAACTCGAAGTTGCGATGAGGTCTTAAAATGTATGGAAAGGGTCTTTAAAAAAGGTCTTAAAAGGTATTAAATTTGGCTTCAGGATTCCTGTATATACCCTGCATCACTTGCAGCGCCCATCGTACAGGGCAAATGAAAGGTGTAACCGGGGTGAAAAGGGTGTTACATTTACTTAATTATGAATGTTGTTACATCAAGGCCGAAAATTAGGATGAGCCCCAACGGTCAAAACATTTTCTTTTCTTTTCATTTCATTTTCATTTTCGTTTCCTCCCAGAGTGCAGCGCCTCCACAGATCTGGCGCCCTAGGCGAACATCTATAATGCCAGTGCAACGGGCCGGCCCTGGTCTCAGGTTACGCTGTAGTCATGCAGTAGGCTACGGAGAGCGGCGAGAAACATTTCCTCAGGCATCGAAAAGCGGAACCGAAATTCACATTTCTAAATGATGCAGTTGGAATCGAAATGTTGGAACCGGTTCCGAACCGGTTCTCGGTACCCAACCGTACTCTTAACATCCCGATAGCAATGAATATATTAAATGCTTTGACAATAAATACATAACAACATTTCATCTGTGGAAGCCGTGGCGCTGTAAAAAGCACGACCAATCATCTGAGCCGGCCCGGCTAAAGTAACTGGATGGCCTACCTGCCTGTCAGCCTTCCATCTGTGCACAAACTTATCTCGTGCCCTCATTGGTCATGTGCGCGTTCGTGTGTGTTGGAGGCGGGGCTCTGTAAGGAAGTCTGAAGGAAAGGTCAGATTATTTTCGGCTGCGTACTTTCAAATTCTAGTGCGCTCGAGCTGGTGTCTCCATTCTACCTTTAACTCTAAATTGATATTTGGAATGGATTTTGTGAATATGTTTTGAGAGAAGTGTTCTGCAGAATTAGTTTTTTTTATACTTGTGTTATGTCACCGCAGATGATGGCCAAGGCGTACCAGGAGGCGAAGAACGTGCTGAAGGCGTACCTGCTGCAGCAAGGCTACGGTGCCTGGCCGGTCAAGGTGTCTGTGAGTGATAACTTCAGCGTGTGAAGATAAACACATTATCTCGAGAGAACAAAACCTGTGTTGAAGAAATAATGTTCACATAAAAAAAGCACTGGTTGCTGTGGGACTTTACTGTAATGCTAATGTGATTTCTAAAGGGATTAAAGTCGATCGCTGTTAATGATGAAGAGATATTTTGGGTTATTTGAATTAGTGTTTTTTGTAGAGGCAAACCAATTGTTGCAGCCCTAACGCTTTTATCTGGGAAATAGTTTTGCTTCCTTATGTGCATGCTGAAAAGTGATTTGTATTGTTCTACTGTTTAAAAATAACATTTTGCCACGTTCAATATTACTTTCTGTATCAAGATTGAACTTTAATTGTCCTTAAGTATGATGAGTAAGTTATGGTTGTTGCATAAACATTTAAAGTTTGCCTCCACTCAAATTACTGTTTTGTGAGAACAACCTCTTTTTGACTTATTCCTGCTGAACAGTACGTGTGCCGAAGTGAGCCATGGCTAATGCTCCATGGTGGAACAACTAAATAAAACCAAACCATAGCTCAAATGTTTGTGTTTGGCGCGTGTTAATTTAGCAGGAACGCTGACATTACCAAAAAACACTTGTTTCTCTATCTCTCCAAACATTCAATTAACGGTGCGTTTTTGGGGCTCTGTTATTGCCATGAATGACGAAGCCCTTTGACTATGCTAAAAGAAGAAGGCAAAGTAAATAACATCAACTTCACTCAGACCCCACTTACACGCAAACGAACCGAATATCAAAAAAGTATTCCGTTCACACGAGACCACGCTGGAGACGCTGTAGTGCGTTTTCCGGGCCTCAAATGGTGCATTTCCACTGCAGCGGGTAGCCCCGTTTAAGCGTCCTGAACCGTCCTCAAGCGGCCAGGCCAGTTTTTGGTGGCATTTCCATATAGCCTAGTACCGGCTAGCGGGTACTTTTTCCCTCTTTTTCCGGCCCCATAAAATCGTGGTTCTATCAGACCAGGCCAGGGCTGTGACGTCAACACTCGACTGCTGATTGGTCAGAGAGAATCGTCACAAGATCGCGCGCAAGATCATCCCTCGCGTCACATATATATCAAGAAGCAAGCTTGCAGCATTTTGTAAACGGAGGAGCTACAAAAATGGCAACGTCGAAGAAAAGCACACCGTGATCGGCCGAGGAGGTGACGACGTTCCTACATCTCATTGGGGATGATAAAATCCAGCGGGAGCTCGACGGAACAGCGCGAAATGTGAAAGTGTTCCAGGATGTCTCTGCACAGATGTCCGAACGCGGATTTTCGAGGACTTTCCTGCGATGTAGGGAAAACGGCAACGGCTTAACTGGAGTCCCTGCAAGGTACGCTCACTTCTAACAAAGAAGTCTATTTTATCCTTACATTAATGTTCGACAACCCGTGCTTTTATGGAGCCCCGAAGAGCTACATAGCTAGCTAAGGCAGATAGCCTAGGCAGATAGCCTTAGCTAGAGCTATTGTTTGCTAACGCCATATGTGCCATTGTTTACATTCAGTTTTTCTTTTCTATAGTTGTTGTTGCTATTTAGTATTGTGCTGCAGTAGTTTGTGGAATTAACAAGTCATTTTGCTGTTCTAGATGATTACATTGGGACTCGTGAGGAGGAACATTCCCGAACAACGGTTGATGGCAGTGTTCCGTCCACATCGTCATCAAATCCAGAACGGACCCCAGCCGAAGAATCGACACCAACTCAACCACCAACACCGAGTGCCATCACGACACCGCAGCGTGTGGTTCTAGGTAAGAAATAGAAATGGCCAAACGACTGGAATTGTGTTTTTGTTTTTTTAAACCTTGGATCATCCATCGTCAGTAATTAAAATAAGCTATATCACTGTGTGGAAATGCTCTGTTACAAGTAAAGTCTTAGCTAGTAAGCAGCTAGTACAGTTGTGTGTGACATCCTATCATATATTTATATTCATTATCAACAGGCTGGACATAATGTAATTCACTTTCACAATCATTGTAAACATCTAGGGCCAGAACTTTCTTTAGTTCACCTTTCTGTTGTTCTGTTTATACATGTTATTCTTATATCCTTGTGTGACCTGTACCTGTCCTGTGTGTTTTCCTTATTGCTAATTATTATCTTATTGTCACCCAGGCAAGAGGAAACGAGGAGGAGAGGATCGGGCCCAGCAGGAACGGCACCATGACTGGGCAGCCGACGTGGCCCGTCTCCTCCCTGATACTTCAAAAAACCTTAATAGTTATTGTACATATTATATATTTTTTATCTAGTTAATTTTTAAATGCAACATTTGTACTTCCTTGTTTATTTATTTTCTTTAAAATGTTCATTTTATATTTACAATTCCATGTATATTTATGCTGGCTGCAATACAGTTTTACATTTTTTATTTGTATTGTTTAATGGCATGCCTTTTTGATACAACATTTGTATTTTTATACTGCCATCAATAAAGTACTTCTTTGACTTATCTTATCTCTTGTTGATAATGAATGGCACCCAACAGAAAAAAATCATAAACATACATGAATTTATAAAGCAATAACGAACACCATCAGTTAGGAAAAAGCCCCTTAGTTTTAAGAGATTTAAAGCAAGAAATTGAGTTTGCTAGCTTGAGGTCCTCCTCTAAAACATTATTACATGTTTATTTTGTAATAGTATTAAGAATACATGATAAATACATAATACATGTAGAAATTGCTCAATTGTAATACCTTCGTTCTACTAGACTCAAACAACACATTACTAATATACTTCAAATACGAGAGAACAAAATAAACCTATAACCCATTCAAGCAAGCTTTTAACATGTCTAGAAGAAAGATTGAGGTTATATTTATATTTTATGTTGTGGATACTTTAGTCTCTATCCATGTTTACAATTGTCCACACTATTTTACACTTGCATTTATGAATATAGTTTTGCTGTGTTTTACACTTTAGTATTTATGTTTATAGTTAGCTTTGATATTCGCTTAATTTATTAGAAAGATTTTCTTTTCATGATCTGATATTTCCTCAAATGTTCTTATTATGGGGCAGTACTTACTGGTGCTTGAAATTCAAATATTTACTAAATATTCAATTCAGATAACATTTGTTTAAAAAATTTGACAAACACATGTATATGAAAATAAAAGATTTATTTATGTTCAATACAATGCATATGTAGGTATTCAGGTAGCGCATCAAACCCTCTCTGATGTCAGTGCCCTCCTCTGCACCTTGAGACTCTGCTGCTGGTGCATTCCACCCATCATAGTCCTCTCCATGACTCTCGCAGACGTTATGCAGAGCGCAGCATGTCAGCACCATGGATTTCACAATAAACAAGAAAACGATCGCTTCCACATCCTCCATTGTTTTGTGAGTTGTGTCGCATTGAAAATGACGCCACTGCAGTTTTACCCAGCGTCGCTCCGCCAAAAAAGCCCGCCAAAAAGCCGACGCCCCGCCTACACTGCGTTGCTACCCCAGGTCCTAAACTGTAATGGGAATGCGCCACGGCCTGGGACGGCCAGCGAGGCAGCCCGAGGCCTGAGCGAGGACGCTTAGGAACGCTTAAACGGGGCTACCCCGCTGCAGTGGAAATGCGCCATAAGTGGTGCCACAAAATACACCAAAAGCAGCGAAGAAGACCCCGAGTATGGTTGCCATGGTTGCCCATCTTCTCTTTCGACTCCACTTCGAGCGATAGAATTACTAACAAAGCACTTATATTCTAATAAAGGGCTGGCTTACCTAAAGCCAGTTGAGTAGCACTTGAAATGTTTTGGCTCTATGAAGCCTGATGTACTTTATGATTCTGTTTTCTTCAAGTTTGTATTTTGTTGATCGAACGCACTTATTGTAAGTCGCTTTGGATAAAAGCGTCAGCTAAATGCAATGTAATGTTTATGCCCCGCGGTGGATTTAGCAACATGTAGTTCTCCATTAGGGGTCGACCGATTATCGGCCTGGCCGATTATCGGGGCCGATATTCCGCATTTGACCGATTATCGGTATCGGCCTTTTTTTGAATAAAATTGCCGATAACACTTTGGCTCTGATGCGGCCGTTTCTCTGTCTGCAGTCACCACTCTCTGTACACGAGCAATGTCCCGCCCACAGCGCTATCTGATAGGCTATTACTGAAGTGTCAATCAACACTGAAGATTTTCCGGGCGGGAGCCAGCCATAGAGGCGGGACCTTCTCAGATTACAGGCAGGTGCGAAGAACGCAGACAGACAGAGGCAAGCAGCAGCGCTGAGCGGAGAGCCATACATGTGTTTCGAAGGTAAATCAGTTGAAAGCCGAAGTTCAATAAACATCCCAATCCCCTATGCTGAAGTTGCAAAAACAGCACAATCTATTGATCCAATTATATCAGCTTCCCCGTTACACAGGGATGCGGGAAGTCAGTCAGAGTTGGGGGTGCGTGCAGCGTCTCGCAGCGGAGTAACTGTGGTGCGGAGGGGGGGCTGCGAGTGGAGCCTCGCTGTTTTTCAGGTTGATATGTGAAGCTCATTAGCTAATCAACATGTATTTAGCAAATGTTTAGCAACATATTAGAAGTGAGGCTACTACTCTAACGTTAGGTCTACATTAATAGCCTCACTTTTAATAGTTTGCAAAACATTAGCTAGCACTAGTGTTTTGCAGTTGCTAGCAATTTATTGGGATGTTATTCTAGATGGACAGGCATTGGTTTGATATAATAAATTAAGCATTATTGTTAGTTAAGCATGTCAGCCTGCAGCCCCACTTCTTGTCTCTCTCTAACTCATTGCAGATGGCTGCACTAAAGAAAAGGGCACAGAGAGGAAACCAGTTGTAAGATGTTTAAAAGTTCATTAAACATAATATATGCTTAAATGCATTTCAAAGAAGTTGTGTTGGAGTTTGTGTTATTCTACATTTTGACACTATATTTTCTGATTTTACTGCAAATGTATATCGGTTCCAAATATCGGTTATCGGTCTCCTTGATTACTAATAATCGGTATCGGTATCGGCCTTGAAAAAGGCATATCGGTTGATCCCTATTCTCCATGTCCACTTGTTGCTGATGGTTGTGGTCGAGGAGCTGTAGATTTTGCACTAACATCTGTAGCAGCAGAGGTGGGGAGAGGCGGGGCTATGGCTTCATCGTTATCAGAAAATTATCGTATAGGGCGTACACACGGAGCCGTTTGGCCCCCCAGAGCGTTCCGTCCGCAGATCTATCCACCTTGGGACCCGTTATCGTTTTTTCGGGGTCCGTTTCCGCGGTTCCGTTACGACCTCGTGTGAACGAACCGGCTATACGCGAGAGAAAAGTAGCGGATACAACCCGTTTGCGTTCTCGTGTAAACACCACATCAGAGGCTATGTCTTATTGGCCCCCTGCACCTTTGGGCCCATTGCTAATCCACCACTGCTGCTTTGTTGCAATTCACCTAGAAAACGGGAATATTTAGAGCAGTGGTTCTCAACTGGTCAGGCCTCGGGACCCACTTGTTCCTTAGTCAATAGATCGCGACCCGAAATTTTGAACCACTCAAATCTATTCAACAAAAAATCGTGCAGTAAAATATACTCTTTTCAGCAGACATTATGAATTAAAGTGAAGTACAGTGCATATATCCCTTATATCCCTTCACAGAACTAAAGTATGCTTTTAAATAAGGTTTAATGAGATGATGGAATCAAAGCTGAACTGCATAACATAAAAAGGCCCACATGCTGAAAACCCATCCCCAGCAGGGGGTCTGGGGGGATTCTCCCCCAGGAGATTTTTTGAAATACTAACATATAAACTACCCATTCTGGTACTCTGAGAAGAAAATAAATAAATCTATTACTACTCGACATATTAATGATAATATATGCCATTGTTTGTTTTTCACTTTGTTCTGATATCTTGCTGAGAGAAGAGTAAAGAGGAGAGTCTGTGTGACTTACTTTAAATGGTGGGTAAGGGTAGATAGCCCCCATTGTTCTGTGACCTGTCAGTCATCAAACTGGGGGTCATATTTCATTATGTGTTCATTTTTATCTGAAGTTGTACCCATGGATGTTTAAAGAAGAGTTCTACCGCAAAGTTATTCTCCGTGGGGACTTCCGGAAACAATCTTGATTCTGATTGGCCAGAAGACTCGGAAAAACATCAGCAAAGATGTTTTATTGAGAAGATGATCACTATGTGACAGAAGTTTTCAAAACCGTTCATGGTCTCCGGGACTTCCAGTCCAACGCCGACTGCATGCACAGCGTTAGAAAATCGGGCCTTCAAAATAAAAGTTTGACTTCTTCTCTCCCCCCCCCCCCCCCCCCCCCCCAAAAAAAAATGTTTTTTTTATACATTTTTTTTTTCCTTCACTCACGCATCTGCGACCCACTTTTGTGTCGCGACACACCAGTTGAGAACCACTGATTTAGAGAATGGTTTGCATTTGATTAGGAAGTGATGATTTCCCATCTGTTTAAGGGGCCGTCTATGTGAAGTGGCTCACATGGTAAGAACACGAGTGCATCAATTGAAGATCTGGCTGCTTGTCCCTGAATTCAAACCTGTTGACCCCGATGTTGATACAAACTGTTTCACTCTGTTATTATATACACACACACAGGAAATGCTTTGGTTTCCTGTGTGTGCATTGCAGTGGATCATCTACTCTTTAAGTGTTGATCAGTCTTGTGAATGGAGAGATGCGTTTACTTCCCACTGGTTTGGGCAACAGAAGGAATTACTGGTGCATTCAGGGAACTCATCCCGAAGGATCGAGCCTTTCAGGTGCATGCACAGCTCCAGGTTTTATATTTATTTGTCTCTTTTATATACGTTGTTGCTTACACATGATATGCTGTGCAGAGTCTGATCTTTCATGCAGTGCAACCGACCCTTATGGCATCTTAACACACACTGTCAGGTGTTATGTTACTTTGGCCATTCATTAAAAGTATAATGGGATTAGTTTCTAGTGATCAGGTTCTGCTCCATATGTGCAGATCCACAGGGTTGACGGCTGATCTTGATGCTGATTGTTTTTCCTGCTTCAAATGATGACGTAGAGGGAAAACAAACATGGCACCACTTGTACTGTATGTTGTTATAACACATGTTGTGGAAATTAACCTCCCTCCTGCTGAAGCATTGCATAGTTGTTGTTTTTAAGTTAGAAGGTAACATTTTGATCAAGAAAAACATCGGCTACTCTGTAAATCAGACGGGGGAAGTATCCTAAAAATAATATTCTAGTAGTTTGATTTTGCCTGAATCTTCTATATTTAATTAAATCACTGAAACTATAATGCTTAATGTGTGCACTTGTGCAGATCAATTCCTATTCATCTTTGTGTGTGGTCAGTTATAGGTCAGGAAGGGCCTGGTGTTGTCTAATGCCACTGGGATATAGATAATATGACTGACACGTATTTAAGTTGTTGTAATATTCTTCCACAGAGAAGCAGATTCATAAAGTGTCAACATGT
This sequence comes from Pseudochaenichthys georgianus, assembly GCF_902827115.2. Classification (NCBI taxonomy): domain Eukaryota; kingdom Metazoa; phylum Chordata; class Actinopteri; order Perciformes; family Channichthyidae; genus Pseudochaenichthys; species Pseudochaenichthys georgianus. The sequence continues at coordinate 7,131,297 of NC_047512.1, read as the reverse complement.
ATGCGAGCACAGCCACCGAGGTGATGCTAGTAGTTTTAGAGAAACAGGATATGCAACCCTCTTGATGTGGTTACACCGTGAAAACATTTCAGACCAGAGCTCTTAGAAAGCCGTGCACCTACTGAGGATGTGTGACAGTAGTAATGTGCTGCATTCTCGTACATTGTGGCTGGATTAGGATCTCAAACTGCTCTGGGTGCCCGCTGCAAGATTATAGCCCAAATAATCATCATGGTTATTTTGGGCAATATTGAGATCACAAATAGTCATCATAATTCAACATTTTCCTATTTTTTTTTTTTTAACTAAAAAGAGCTCTGCTTTCACTTTCATATTGTGCTACATGCTACTTAACAAACCTTTGCATCAAAATACTTCTTAACAGTGTTTTCTTCACCTGTATCTTCTGCTCTCCGTTGTATAGTTCACTTCAATTCGGAACCACAAGCACAACATGTACACGGTTCCTGCGGGGTCTTACATTTGATCATCAGAATTTGAGGGCTTAAAAAGTCTTAAATATGATCCAAATAATAAGAAGGGTCTTAAATATGATTTAGAACAGTGGTTCTCAACTGTTGGGTCGCGGACCCGTTTAGAGTGGGGCGCTGATATGTGAGTGAAGACATTTTTTTTAGGGGGGGGGGGTACGTCTACATTTTATTTTTAAGGCCCGATTTTCTAACGCTGTGCATGCAGTAGGCGTTGGACTGGAAGTACCGGAGACCATGAACGGTTTTGAAAACTTCAGATCAGAATCAAGATTGTTTCCGGAAGTCCCCACGGAGAATAACTTTGCGGTAGAACTCTTCTTTATACATCCACGGGTACAACTTCAGATAGAAATGAACACATAATGAAATATGACCCGGTTTGATGACTGACAGGTCACGGAACAATGGGGGCTATCTACCCTTACCCACTATTTAAAGTAAGTCACAGACTATCTCCTCTGCTCTTCTCTCTGTGAGGAGCAGCAAGCTGTCAGAACTAAGTGAAAAACAAACTATGGCATAAAATATTATTAAAATGTCGGGTAGTACTAGATTTATTTATTTTCTTTTCAGAGTGTACCAGAATGCGTAGTGTGTGTGTGTGTATGTGTGTATATATATATATATATATATATTTTTTTTTTATTCATTGGGATAAACCATCTCATTTTCAAGGGGGTCCCGACAATAGCAACAACTTACAGACATACATAAACAAAAAGACAAAATGCAAAACATGACACAAGACAAACCACATACAGTATGTTAAGTACAATTCAAGCAATGCACACAATCATTACAATTTGAAACAGTCGAGCAAATCAGTTTCATCAATATCAGTAATAACAAGTACAGCCCAGTTGAAAGTGAGATAACAATGCATGTTTAAATAAACCCAATGATGCAAGAGATCTAATAGCATCAAGCAATGTGTTGGTATTTCTAAAAATCTCCTGGGGGAGAATCCCCCCAGACCGCCCTTCTGAGGTCGGGTTTTCAGCATGTTTTACAGTTCAGCTTTGGTTCCATCATCTCATTAAACCTTCTTAAAAAGCATTCTTTAGTTCTGTGAAGGGATACAGTATATGTACTGTACTTCACTTTAATTCATAATGTATGCTGAAAAGCGTATATATATATTACAGCATGATTTGTTGTTGAATAGATTTGAGTGGTTCAACATTTTGGGTCGCGATTTATCGACGAAGGAAAAAGTGGGTCCCGAGGCCTGACCAGTTGAGAACCACTGCTTTAGAAGGTCTTAAGATGATCGGATTTGAAAGGTACTTCTGTGTTGCGATCACGTCTAAATGTGTTTTGGGGGAAATGTCCGGGCTGCAAAGTAATACATATACTTTGTAATTATGGGACGTATTTCTTCTTTCATAGCAATTTTCCTTCATACTTTCTTGCCGTGAAATAGGTCTTAAAATCTATTCAAAGTGGTCTTAAAAAGGTCTTGGTCTTGAGTTGGTGAAACCTGCAGGAACCCTGATTTAGGAACATGTAATAAAAGCGGGCTACACATTTTCAATACACCATGTTGTTTTCATCGAGGCAAGCCAACATTGTACTTGCCAATTTTTATTTACTTACATCACTGAGTCATGCATTGGGAATTCTTAGCCTGGGTTGCTTTTTGTTTTTTGCCATGTAGTGTTTAGTATTTGAATCACAAGGATCTGACCCTGCTGACTCATTCTAAAGGTGTCCATTGTTTCCTTTTCTGTTTCTTACAACACTGAGTCATGCATTGGGAATTCTTTACAGATCAGTGGCTGTTTTACTTGTCTTGTTTTACTTACATTAAACACAAGGTCATTACTAGGGTTGGGAACCGAAACTCGGTTCCAGATGAGAACCGATAAGAAAATGCCGGGTACCTAGTGCTGCGTACCTGGACTCACATTCAGGTTCAGGTCCGGACTCAAGTCCAGAGGTTCAGGTTCAGGTCCGGACTTATAAGTCCGGACCTGAACCCATGGCTTTTGTCAAGTTGTGTGAGTAACTAAAGTGAACTTATTGTGAGCTAATTATCAATTGAAAATAAACTCATAATCAACTCAAATTCAAACTCATCCGGTTTATTGCGCTCCCTTCCAACTTGTGTCTACATTTCTCTGCAAAGTACAAATGTAAAAAAAAGACTTTTTGCCACTTAGTCTACAAATGACTTATGACAGCAACTACAGTGAACTACTACAAAGTTCAAACATTTATTTCATTTACCAAACTAAAGTAACCAAACAGTCCCTGAGCTGACTGAGCCTAAATCGCTAAAACGTTGCTGAAAGGTAGAGTGTAGAGTAGACTATACGCATTACACTGTTACACACCTACTATACAGTATAGGCTACACTGTAGTGACTGTACAGTTAGAGTGTACTGTACTGTCTGTACACCATGTCTTTTCTACAACTCTACATGTGTACATTATACAGTACATACTACATACATAGTGATGTACATACAGACATTAAAATCAATGTTGATATGGCGTAATTTTGAATTGAATACACTATCTAATTTAAATCAGTTTTATTCTGAAAAAACCGGAAGTTCACACTTAACACTTTTATTCTGAAAATTATTCACTTCCGGTTAGCATTAGCATGTGGCGAAATGCTACGTTTTCAAACCGTGAATCGAAGGTGAAATGACATGTGATGTTGTACACTGAGCACACTGGGATTAGCACTCATTTATTGACGCTGAATAACGTTCATCAGGGAATGTTTAAATGACCACAGAAACCAGAATATACGTAAGTGCTAGTTTTTTTGAGAGTCCAAGTACCGGTTCCCGACGTTCCGGTTTTAACCGGACTTGAACCGAAACTTTTTACAAGTCCAGTACCGGTTCGGCGTACCGGTACGCAGCACTACGGGTACCCATGCAAAATACACAATTTCGGTTCTGCTTAACGGTTCCTAAACGCGGTAGATCCTGTATTTCACCGGGTCCGTCTGCGCTGCGGTGACCCGGTGGAATACATAGCGGACTGGCCATCTGTGTGTTCTGGAGAATCACAGAACGGCTCGGTACGCTGGCGGCCAGCACCGCCCTTCATTTTTTTAAACGGCATCATGTAAGTTGCGCTGACAGGCGACAGAGGTCCACAGTTGCCCCGCAGCGAGGCTCCCCCGCCCTCCCGTAGACATTTCACGAGCTCAGTCACTTCATAACACCAAAGATGGGTCGCGGTAAACGCTCTGAAGTGAGGCTCCACTACACTAAGAAAGACAAGGCACAGTGTAATGCCTGTTGATAGCTTGCCACAGGCATAGCTCAGTTAAAAGAAAGCACAGCTGTTGTGCAATACATTTGTATTGCATGTATATTTTTTTATTTGTAAAAATGTCAGTTAAAGCTTAAAAGAATAAAGATATTTTTGTTATCTAAACGTTTGACCTCTTTCTTTTACAATTTTGGAATCGAAACGGGGAATCGATACATTTCAAACGATACCCATCCCTCGCCATTACATAATTTTAACATATAACCATACATTAAACTAAACCTCAATAGCAGGTACGTACTTTCAAAACAACCCCGAAGAGTTTTTTTTATTAAACTATGTAAAGTAAATATGGAGTCAAGTCGTCCTGAGCAAAGATTTAAGTTGAAAAGGGAGTTCAAAGTTGCCCAAAAGAGCAATCCAAAGTATGAGCAGTCCTTTCCTAAGCTCAACAGCTTCCATACATTATACTTATCATATGATCTGTATCAAAACCCACTCACAATAACATTCTGGTGATACGATCTTCAGATGAGAAAACAATGAATAAGTACAACTTTATTTATATAGCACCCTTTTCAACACGAATGTACAAAGTGCTTTACATACAACTATACATGTAGAATAAAAGGCATAAAACACAGCAAGTAAAAGATAGGATAAAACGGCTACAAAGTCACCTCCTCCGACGCCCCAAAAGCCTGTCGGAAAAGGTGAGTCTTTAGCTGCCCCTTAAAAACAGCCTTAATAAATATATTTTGTTGAAGGCCATGACAATCAACCTTTTTTGTGTCGCAGTTAAGAGTACTTGCTTCAAAATATTGTCCTGTGTAACAGACAGATAAATCCTGCTAATGATGATGACGTGTAGATTTGTTGGAGGACCTGACAACTATCTGATTTGTTGAAACATGTCTTAAAATCCATAAAAAGCAGGTAACCTTAACAAACCTTTGCGCTCTGGGACTGTCCATATTCTGCATTAGCTCCTGAAATGACGTGACGATGAATGACTCACTGACTTTTCCACACTCACTCTTCTCATGGACAGTACGTTGATTTGCCCCTGACGTAGAGGAAGCTCAGCCTCCCACAGAGGCTGCACATCTCCTCCCTTCCCACTTCCATTGCGTGCTGAAGTGAAGAGGGGAAATCTGCCTCTGACTATACAATACGCGTATGTTAATAATAGTTAATCGAAAATATAAAACAGGTGAGCATTCTTATTCAATTAAGTCTCCAACAAGTAACACAGGGCTGAACGAGCAGTTTGCACAACTTTTTTTTATTACTAGGACACTTTTATACATAAACAATATCTTTTGACATACATCAAATAAATAATAATAAATACTTAAATATAAATTCAAAGCTTCATAGGACTTCAAATCCGTTGTCATTGCTGACAATTGAGAACTTTGAGATACAGTTTACAGCAGATCGTGTAGAGATTAAATAAATTCAATTTAAGAAATGTATAAATTATCAGTAGTAAAAGTAAAACTGTATGCGTAGCCGTTTGCAATGATATGGCTATAAATATAAATATTTCAGAGCAGTGTTCAGTCATCGCATCTCAAAAACAGATTTACCGGAGATCACTCGTGTAGATGTTGCTTGACTACATAAATCCTTTAGATACTCAGATATCATCACGAACTGTCCGTCTGCTTCAGAACCAATGGTCGACCATGTCAGATCACGGCATGTAGTTGTCTATTCTTTGCATGTCATGATCACGAGGAATAAACACGTTGAAGTAAAGATTCCAATGCCTTCACAAACTCAACGAAAGGCTTTTCTTCGTATCCCTCACAGGCACATTCGTCGGAGTTCGTCAGTCCCTATACAGAAAAGACGATTTTAAGAATATTGTTTCTTGCGGTCACAATTATTTTCCTCATTGGCACTTGGTTTGACACCACAGCACGCCGAAGTACTTACCAGGTCGTTTTTCGAGCGTTTCGCGATCAGCAGGCCCAAGGAATCGACCGAGTCGTCGATGTACTGATTGAAGTCTTCACATTCCATCTTGGCCGTTCCACTGAGTTCTCTCCTCATGCAGCCCAGAGCATCGGTAATGCAGTGCGTCTGTGTGAGAGAGATGTTTTAGATCCTTTACTGCTCTGACTCAGGCTGACTTGTGGCCGCACTCAGAGAATAGAGCACAGAAGCTGTGTGTAACGCATCAACACCTGCCAAGCTCATTTCCTGTACTAGAGAACCTTTACATGTGGTTAACAAAAGCTCATCTTTACACTGACACTTCTTTGATGCTGGGGAGTCCCAACATCAGCTTTTTAAAAATGTTTATTGTGATTACTCTTGGAATACATTTGAAAGAATTAAACAAAAAGAATAAAAAATGCCCTTACCTTCACATTAGTTGGAGCGTAGAACCTTGAATCTTCATACTGTGGACAGAAATAACATTATTATTATATCAGAAATATGTCAGAAACTTCACATATCACCCTGGAAATCACTTACACATGTAACTGTCTTCATGTCTTCGATACGGTAGCGTGCAATGGGTGCCGAGTTTGTTTGTTGGCAGAAGATTAAAGTTATCCAAAGGGCAATCCTAATGAAGTGCTCCATGTTCAGTTTGAAGGCTTGACAGAGTGATCAGCAAGTCGTCTAGTGGCAGTGTTGTATTAGTTTACTTCACCCTCCTGCCTGCATTCATTTATATAGCTGTGGGGTGGAAAGGTGGGGGGGTGACAAAATGTCACATACAGCATTGTTTTTCCTTCAGATGACACTTGGAATTTTTTTGTTGTATTGCTACTACAACATGGTGATCATGTTCTCTGTTTGCGCTTGCTCTCTGGTTTATCATTAACTGACACTTAATACATAACCATAGATAAAAAACTACTTCTTTGATTCACAATTAATGAGATGGAGTGTCAAAGGATTCACACATGGCTGTCTGTGACACAAGATGAAATAGCTCACTAAAATAAAAGCAGCTTGAAAAAGCCTGCTGTGATAATGACCGAATGCTGTGGGCCCTTTATTTATTTATTAGTCCAGCAAACTAAATGCACTTTAATCATTGAGTTAGAAAGAGAAGTGGAACAAATGGAAAGAACAATAAAATACAGTTGGTACAAAAAATGCAATGCAAGTTCTACAAAGACTTAACATCAAGAAAATAACTTTAACCACTATATAGTTATTGAACTGTGACACGTCTCTTGACTGATCATAATCACTGCATTACATACATGCACCGCCCCGTTGTCAGTGGCAAATGTTCCTCAATGTTGCGGTTAGAAAACCTTTTAATGGTCATAGGGAAACTTTTAAAATAAGACTTAACAACTTAGAACCTCTTGAGCCCAGATGCAATATCTTGCAAGAAACAGCGTCTCGAGGCTTCTTAACATTTGTGGCGGCGTTTTAATCCTCGTCTACATTTAATAGCCACCTCTGTCGGGGTTGTGGGGTTTGACGATGTAGCGCAGATCGTAGTTGAATTAGATGAGCTTTATTCATTGGTCCAGACTAGTGTTAATTTCGTCAGCTATTTTTTTATTTAGTTTTAATCTTAGTCCTGTGTTAAATTTCCTTTTTAGTTTTAGTCATATTTAGTCACCTTCATCCTGTTTTTATTTAGTCAAGTTTTAGTCGACAAAGTCTGAGCATTTTAGTCTTATTTTAGTCAAAGAAAACTAATTATTTTAGTCTACTTTGTCAATGAAAACTTTTGAGTCTTTTTTAGTCATCAGAGATTAAAGATCAGAGATTTCACGTTATCTTTGATAATATTTCGTCTCCTCATTTTTCGTCAACGAAAGTAAAGAGAGATTTTGTCATAGTTTTTATTTAGTAAACTACATTTTCGTCTCGTCACTTTTCGTCAACGATATTGCATGATGATTTCGTTACAGTTATTGTTTACTGCCGTCGGTGCCGTCTCGTTTTCGTCATGGAAAAAAAGGTCGTTGACGAACATATTTCGTCATAGTTTTAGTCAACAAAATTAACACTAGTCCAGACGGCATAGAAACAGGAGGACACATTTCCTCGCTTCATAGTAAGAGCTGCAGCGAGCCGTTTAGTGGAGAGTGAATACCCATACTTTACAGAGATGCTGTTTGAGAAACCAATGCGAGTTTGGAAAATTGCACAGTATAAATATATTCTAGTAGACCTCAACAATGGAATTATGATCAGTGGAAATGGCCATGACATGGGACCTTTAACATATTTTAAACCATAGTGTGACTCACACAAATAACTGATTAATTAAGAGTTTAATCTACTTAATATTATTATTATTATTATTAAGCCTAACATTCAGACAATAACTAAATGAAAATGGCTCCAACAACATTTGAACAACCTATTTATGATATATTGTGGTTTGGATCCCTAAAGTTTTTTGTCTACTATCCCATCTTTCAAGGATGAGTAATGGGGTTTTTTAGGCGGAGATTGGAATTATTTTATTGTTTTACTATGTTCCATATGAATATACTCTGACGTCACGTCGTGTCACGTGATTTGAATTTTGAATTGAGCCGTCCCTTAAAGGTGGGGTTGGTAATGTTGGAGAAACCGGCTCGAGATCGCTAGAATTAGAAAATACACAACCGGAAAAAATCTGCCTCTTCCTTACAGAGCTCCTCCTCCAACACACACGACCGCGCACATGACCAATGAGGGCACGAGATAAGTTTGTGCACAGATGGAAGGCTGACAGGCAGGTAGGCCGTCCAGTTACTTTAGCCGAGCCGGCTCAGATGATTGGTCGAGCTTTTTACATCGCCACGGCTTCCACAGATGATATTTTGTTATGTATTTATTGTCAAAGCATTTAATGTATTCATTGCTATCGGGATGTTAAGAGCATTCCATGGAATATAACAAAAAGTGTTTCTGAAATAAATTACATACCCCACCTTTAAGTTATAGATACTATCTCTCTACGTGTTAGTGATGGGAATTTCCGGCTCTTTTTAGTGAGCCTGATAATTTGGCTCGGCTCACTAAACGGCTCTTCGTGTCACCACAGTTTACCACGGAGCCTCAGTTTCGCCGCTGCGAGGCTTCCGGCGCTCGCAGTTCACACGCATGCTTCATTAGCCCCCCGGCAAGGCTCGCCGGCAGTACACTTCCCGTCACAGGAACACGCTTTGCTGGTGGCAAAAATAATCCCCCCAGACTCCTTTGCCCCTCCAGCAGAGGGACGTCCTTGTCCTTTTTCCTTTTCGTCATTTCAAGCGATAAAAACTCGATCTTCTCTCGAATTATTATTATTTTTGGACGCCCTCGGCTCGAGTTCAGGTCGAATGACGGCAAGACGCCCCCCTGGCTGCTTGGCGCTGAACAGGTTAACCTCATATAGAGTCGTTGAACTGTGACACACCTCTTGATGCTCTGACTGGATTACATATTGCATGCATCGCCCCGTTAGCAGTGGCGAATATTGACCAATGACTCAATGTTGCGGTAAAATAACCTTTTAATGGTCATAGGGAAACTTTTAAAATAAGACTTAAATGATCAGCCTTTTACAACACATTCAGTTAAACATAAGAGCTTGAGCTGATTTTATTATTCGGCTTATTTGAGTATGACCTTCAGAAAGTAGATGCACTAAACAATCTGCAAACAGTGTGTGATGGATTTTCTATTGGTTTATTAGTTGTATCATGCAACCGCCATGTTACCTTTCCAGTTACACATGGTCTATTTTAAGTGTTGGTGTATTCCCTCCTCCTCCACTGCCACACACTCTGAATAATGCATTACACATTTGTTCTGATACGTTACCCCCTACTGTTATATGTAGGCTACTACAGGAACATAACTCTTTACAGAATGTATACATTTTTTTTTCTTTTTTTAGAACACAAACGGTGTTTTTGTCTTGATTTGAAATAGGATCAGAACATTTCCCAATATTAGTGAAGGGTGTTTTTAGTCTGAAGTTAAGGGTATTTCAGGGTTAAGGGTCATTTGTATTGAACACAATGTTATTTAATGATTATATATTACCCTGGATTTATCTGTGTGTTGCTGCTTACTAAGTTTCATGAAAGCATATTTTAGCTTTCACTTCACTCGATAAGAAGTAGTGACTTTTTGTGGCGTTGAAATGAAAACAGATGAACTCGTCAGTAGTCGAGCCCTTTGATTTTGGGTCTTTTGAATACATTGTACAAGTGGATAGTAAAGTATATTTTCAATGGGTTATCCACATTTGTATGAACACTGACATTCACAGAACCAACTTACCAAAGATGAATGTTTAACACATGTCCAGCTTCATTTTACAAGTGGACATGCTTTCCCTGTTCTGACACTCTAGAGATCACCACCATTATCTTTTAGAGATGTCTTACATGTTCCCATCAGCAGATGCATTCAAACGGTAAAGAAAACAAAGAATCGTTGTCGTATTTAAGTTAACATTTTATTACCAAAGTTTCACATATCATATACATAGATGTGGCACATCACTTGCATAATAAATAAATATATAAATAACTTGAGAACTTCTTGAAGTGTTACTTAACAGGGGAAAAAATCCAGTTCAATTTAGTGCATTTAGTAATAAATAATGATAAATTAGAGGAAACACGTCTGTGGATTCACTTTCTGGAAGTATTGACGGATTGAACAAAAGTCTCAATTGTGTTCACAAAGTCTTCAAACTTGGATGTTTTGGGTCTCTTGCATTCGGGAAGGCTCACCTGAGGAGAGAAGGCCGGTTTAGTATTTCATTATCCATTTAGTTTATATTTTAACAATTGGATTGGCGTTACAAGAAAGTCAATACTCACATTCTCGGAGCCTTTTTTCAAATCATCCAGAGTGTCTTCAATGCGCTCGTTCGTATTCGTACAGTGCAACTTGGCGTCGTTCAGCCCCTCTACGCAGCACGCCAACGCTTGAACACGGTCGGCCTGAGAAAGACAAACATTACGTTACAGTTCGTGTCGTTAAAAATCAACAGAATATTCGAATATGTGTTGGAATTCAATCGTCTTTTTCCTTTCATCTGATAGCAGAGGGTTAGTTGAGTGTTTTCCTGGTCATTTCTGAGTTCACCAAAACGGTTCTATTGTTAGTCTCTACCTGCTTAGTCATTACATCCAGCTTCGTCCAAAATCATCATGATATTAGATTTTGATCTCGCCCAAAACGAGCTTACAGTAAGTGGGGATTCGAACTGTTTCTCTAACTCACATGCAACATTGTTAAAGAAACGGATTGAGCCATTTTGAAAACTGGTTTACGGTAGGATTGCCTTTGGGGCAGGTTTGGTTTGTGCACTAAGGGAAAGCTGCACCAAGAACGAGCACTTAAACCTAAAGATCTCTTACCGTCATGTCCATGCCTCTCAGAGAAGGGAAAGTCGCATTGCTCTGGCGCTAAAACAAATTGGAGAAAAAGACAGTGTTACTATTAAATCTCAGTTGAAGAATTTCATTTATGAGAACCAGTGATCGGTTTTCCAAATCTATTTCTTAAATCGAATGAAATCAAAATGTATTATCACAAGAAATGCAACACAAATTATAAAAACATTGTACCTCAACATTAGTACGTGTTAAAAGCGTGTGTGTGTGTGAAGCGATGCTAATGAAGTAACTTACACAATCGACTTCATTGACATCCCTGAGAAGGCCGAAGTGGATTTTTTTGAATCTCCAACGTGTCGTAGTGGCGTCGGGTCCAGGAGCGACGGGTTTGGCTTGAAGGCAGCCCGTGAGGACAACCATCCAGAGGGCGACTCTGAGACATTGCTCCATGTTGAACTTCTGGAAGGTTGATGGCAGTTGGCTGTGCAGTGGCTGGTGTCTGTCAGTGACTTGTTTTGTGCTCTGGTTGGTTCAGTTGGCTTTTATATACTGGAGGGTTCTTCTGACCAAAAATGAGTAGGCAGGTTAAAGATATGATCTGGTTAGGGGTTGTCTTATTTTTTCCTATTAATCATGTTGCATTTCCTCGTATCAACTTCGTGGTGAAAACCCAAGTGCAATTAAAAAAAAAAAACGTGGAGGTGTGGCCACATTCACACAGACGGTATCCTTAACTGAAGCTTCTTACATTTCAACTGGATGTGACATTTGCTTATTTGTGTAAATGTTATTAGTTGTAGCTTTATTTCAGTTTCATTCATAATTATATGCTATTCTTTTTACAGAGTATCAGTGACAATGAGAATAATAAGATATAAGAGGGTTGCTTTCCTTCCTTAAGAAACATTTGTTGGTGTTACTTGTTTGCTTGCAAAATTAACTAATATCTATTTTTCCTTATCTGTATGACTTGGAGTTAAGTCTTGAGTTTAATATTATTACATTTAAACAAATCAGTCTCATACAGAAGGAATGTCAACAAATACCTGAAATGCAAATGTTTCCCATTTTAAATACCGTTTTTTTTTTTTTATAACGTTTAATAGTCCAGTTTCTTTAATATCTAATTTACAACTGTTCGCATTACTGTCCTCATCAAACACCCATGTAGTAATGATGGTACTTTCATCAATATGATATCGATATGACATCCCTAACAAACCGTATGCATCACAGAATGATTTGGGTGCTGCAAGTAAATTTAATATACATATCATATCACCCCATTATTAAAGAAACAATATCTATGAATGCAGAAAACACTAAACATTCAATAAGTAAAAGTTACTGTTTTTAAAATGATATATACTGTTTGTGAGTAGTGCAGTAATGAGTTATAACTTTGTGTGTTTGCATTCCAGTAAGAATGATGCAGTTAATAGCTAAAGGACCAGCAGGTAAAAATAGACGGCGACTTGAACGATATCATCTAAGATAAATCTATTTTGAGAGACTTGCGTAGCAGCAGCAGCAGCAGCGAGGGAAGGGTTTCTCTAACGCCTACGGTTTTGAGGGGATTCCCCACAAGGATCCCAGGTAGCCTGTCACGCTGCCTCTGTGTTGGCATGTCAGTTAGTCTTCACTGGTGTTGCTTCACTGGTGTTGCTTCACTGGTGTTGCCTCACTGGTTAGGTTTCATTTTTGAGTTTCTTCCAGGAGTCACCCAAAGAAAAATAAAGTGACAGGACTTTTGACGTGAGTGAAGAGGGTGGGGAAATTTCTATCCATGGAATGTGTCGCTCTGTGGGGGCATCCCTGCTGTTTCCACTTCTCACTCTGAGGTGCCCACACTTTGATGATAAGGTGCAAACGTCTACCTTTATGACTGGTCAAAAAAGATTTTTTGTTATTTTAGTTATAACATGATTATCTTCAACCCAACCCAAAGGCACTTGTTGCTGTGCATGCCGCATGCCGCATCTAGAGTTCAACTCGCATGTAATTGTTTGCATATTTCCTGTTTTTTATCCTGTTGCAAGATTGTTTCTCCCACGCGGTGTAATACCATGCCTATCTTGATGAATGTTCTCGCAGTGCAATACCTCTATTATGTTATTTAGTTCGTCACACTATCTCTGACAAGTTTTCTTAATTTTGCAAAAGTCTTGTCGGGCTCTGTCGTCTCCCGCACGGTATTAACGCTTCCATCGGGGTAGATTTGCATAGTGTGTGATGGCAGAGCTAAGGATGGAACCACATGCTAATCATTGCCCCTTTGGTGAGGGCGTCATTTTTTCCACACCTACAGAACAGGACATGAAAATCATGCAGTCCATGTTTGGGAACTTCTGTTTTTTTCCATCAGTTACTTAGTGTTTCATCATCTAATGAAAACTGATTTTCATTTTCTTTTCATATAGAGCTTATCATAAATCACTTAAAAAGAGCTCAACCGTTCATACATTTCTAGCGTTTAATACCCAAAGAGAAAAAGGTATACACATCGATCTGTGTGAGAAGGTGCACTTATCTCAATTCCACCATGTCAAAGAAAGAAAGAAAGTTGTGTATTATATGTTAGGCCTAAGCTTAATATATATCCTTTATTTAAACAGGTAAAAAGTCTCATTGCCATTAAAATCTCTTATTCAAGAGCGACCTCACCAAGAAGGGCAGCATGAACAAAGTTACAACAGATAAAACACAGACAATAAAGGCAGTCGTAAAACACAAATTAAATGGCACATTAACCAGTCAATATGCAAATAAAATAAATCATTAAGAACTGGCACAATTTAAAACGACTTCAATTATGGGATGTAGCAATCACATCGACCGATGGATCCTTGTTCTCTGTCCTTAAAGATGGACTTGAATTCCCCCATAGTGATAACATCTGAGAGTTTCAGCTCCTTCTGTACATTATTCCAAGCAGAGGGGGCGGCATATTTGGAAACTTCTTTACCCAGTTCTGTTCTCACTTTAGGAACCAGCATCTGATTAAAATCTTGAGTGCAGGCCATATAGACTTTGTTTTGTACACATGTATGTGCACATATAAGAGGGAACCAGCCCAAGCAGAGATTTATTTATAAAACCCAACCAATGGGAAAGCCTGACAAAGATGGCCAATTAGCAGCAGCATACAAAGTGCAAAGTCATGATAAGGAAAATCTTAGGCATAATAGTGCAAGTAAATGTAAATACAATTGAATATAATAGAAGTGCAGACTAGTCTATGTACAAGTAAGTAGAATATTGATATGTTGCAAACAGATGAATGTTATGGATGTTCTCTCAAAAGTTCAGGTGTTGAGTCTTATGGCCTGTGGGATGAAACTGACCCAGAGTCTGCTGGGTTTACACTATTCCTCCCGTGATACTAGCACAGATGTTTACCATTGCTTAATAATAAAAATAATAATGGGTTCCATTTATATTTATAAAGCACTTCATATTTGATTTCAAATCCCGAAGTGCTACAAGTAGTGAGCATGAACAGTATAAATAAACATTACACAACACGGTAGAATTAATAGAAAAGCAATACAAAAATAAATAAAAGGGTGATAAAAAGCAGTAGAAAAGGCAACGAAAGCGTAAGAACCGGCATAAGCTTCACACATTTCACTGATTTGAGACCACTGGACATCAGTGAACATCCATAACGACCTCGCTGAAACCCACACCCAGTCCATGACACATGTTCTTTAGACGAGGTGAAACCAGAGGAATGTTATCTTTTTTTTGTAATAATGCTGTATGCTCGCAGTACGAAAGCAGCATGACTAATAATCAAAATGATGCCCTCTCTGGCGCAAGTATACAGATCATGGAAAGACATGACGTTGTCGATGCTTTAGCTAAGTGTTGGGAAATTGTCTGACATGCCAATTATCCAGAAATCTGATTTCTCTTGTCACACATTTCTTTATTTAGACCACACGGTCTACGCCCAAAACACATGGGAATACAAGTCAAGTCTTGTGAGTAATCAGGATGAATCCGGTTTCATGTGTTCATCATGACTGCTGGGATTAATAACGATCAATCATGGATTATTGTTAACACTTACGGCCCGTCCACACTACAGCTTCAAAAAAAGCTTGGAGCTCGGCGTGTCTGAAGCTCGACCAACAACCAATCACATGAATCTCCCGCCCCTGACACACAAGCAGCGGTTTGATTGGCTAGAGCTTGTACTGGCATATGATTTGATTGGCTGACGCTTCCACCGAAAGCTTCAGAAGCTTCAAAAGTTGAACATTGCTCAACTTGTGCAGCCTGAGACGCCAGGAAAGCTCCGCTCGGCTTCCCACAATGCAGTTCGGCGAAAAGTGACGTCACCCCATTCAAAGTGAATGGGCAGACGCGTTGGAAACCGCTTTTGAAGCTGTCGAAGCTGTAGTGTGGACGGGCCGTTAAAGAACAAGCTACAGTGTAGATATATCAATGAACATCTTAGGTCACAGGCTCCAACAACAGAGCAACACAATACAACGGATACAATGGTTAAAAGTGCAAGTAAATACAAATAAAATAGAAATAAAAGTAAACAAACACTGAAATAATATGAAAAAAAGGCAAGAGTTGGAGAGGAGCGAAAGACATCATCTCCAGAAGCCATATTTTATCTACTGATAAGATACATAGTTTATCACTGAAGATGTGTCTGTATGCAGAGAGACGTGGTCGTGGCATGTGTCACCTGCCATGATGTGTTGTGTGTGTGGGGGTGATGTCACTTTTAAAATGTCAAACGTTTGTATGTCTTTGCTGCATGCTGTAAGCTTGTCATAAAAGAGTAGTGTGAATCTATTGTGCAATTGTTTGTTGAGGTTTCCCATTTCAGCTGCAGTTGTACTAGGGTGTATCAATAGCAGTGTTGTGTTGGTGCTAATGACATGTCTCACACTGTTATTCAATCAATCAATGTTTATTTATATAGCCCAATATCACAAATGATACATTTGTCTCAGTGGTCTTCACAGTGTGTACAGAATATCAGTATGACAATACGACACCCTCTGTCCTTAGACCCTCACATCGTACAAGGAAAAACTTCCAAAGAAAACCCAGTTTAAAGGGAAAAATGGGAGAAACCTCAGGGAGAGCAACAGAGGAGGGATCCCTCTCCCAGGACGGACAGACGTGCAATAGATGCCGTGTGTAAATTGAAAAGATAATACATTTGCAACATAGGTAGTCCAAATGTTTGGAAATGCATGTGTGTATAATAGGAAGATGAATCCACGAGGATATCCATCCAGGACCTATGATCCAGGACCACAGCCACGACTCAAGATCCAGCGCTCGCGATCCAGGACACAGGACCGCAGGATCATCCATGACTCCGGATCCCAGCGTATATAGACACCAAAAAGAAAGACATTTGGGGAGGCTGGGTTAATCGGAACATGAGTGTACACGGGTATAGACAGAGAGAAGGAAGAAGTAAGATGTCCCCCGACAAACTAAGCCTATATCAGCAAAACTAGGGGCTGAATCTAATCAGCCCTAACTATAAGCTTTATCAAAAAGGAAGGTCTTAAGCGCACTCTTAAAAACGGATAGGGTGTCTGCCGCCCGAACACAAACTGGAAGCTGATTCCACAAATGTGGAGCTTGATAAGAAAAGGCTCTGGCTCCCATTGTACTTTTAAAGATTCTAGGAACAACCAACAACCCTGCATTCTTGGAACGCAATGCCCTAGTAGGACAGTAGGGTATAATGAGTTCTTTAAGGTAAGATGGCGCCTGCCCATTAAGGGCTTTGTAGGCGAGAAGAAGAATTTTAAATTCTATCCTGTGTTCTATAGGGAGCCAGTGTAAGGCAGCCAGAACAGGAGTAATGTGGTCCCTTTTCCTAACTCTGGTTAGTACACGAGCCGCAGCATTTTGAATCAGCTGAAGCGACTTGATTGACTTCTTGGTACTCCCTGATAATAAAGAGTTACAATAATCCAGCCTAGAAGTAACAAATGCATGGACTAGTTTCTCTGCATCGTTTTGAGGCAAGATATGCCTGATTTTTGCAATGTTACGTAGATGGAAGTAGGCGGTCCTTGAAATTGATTTTATGTGGGCGTTAAAGGATAAATCCTGATCAATCCTGATTATTAGAGGTTAAAAGTGAACTGAGATGTTGTGCCTTCAATGTTTACACCTGTTCATATACACTCACCAGCTACTTTATTAGGTACACCTGGCTAGCACCGGAGTGAACCCCTTTTTACCTTCAGAACTGCATTAAAGGTGGGGTAGGTAAGTTTGAGAAACCGGCTCGAGATCGCTAGAATTTGAAAATACACAACCGGAGAAAATCTTCCACTTCCTCACAGAGCCCCTCCTCCAACACACGAACGCGCACATGACCAATGAGGGCACGAGATAAGTTTGTGCCCCGATCGAAGGCTGACAGGCAGGTAGGCCATCCAACTGTAAAAAGTACATCCAATCCGGGCCGGCTAAACGGATTGGTTGTACTTTTTACAGTATTACGGCTTCTACAGATGACATTTTTTCATGGATTTTTTGTCAAAGCACTTCAGATATTCATTGCTATCGGGATGTTAAGAGCATTCCATGGAATATAACAAAGTGTATCTCGAGCCGGTTTCTGAAACTTACCTACCCCACCTTTAATTCTTCGGGATAGAGTCAAGAAACATTCCTCAGAGATGTTGGTCCATATTGACATCATAGCATCACCCAGTTACGGCAGATTGGTCGGCTGAACATTCATGATGCAAATCTGTCGTCCCACCGCATCCCAAAGACGCTCTATTGGATTTGGATCTGGGGACCGTGGAGGCCGTTTGATTAAAGTGAACTCATCGTCATGTTGAAGAAGCCAGTTGTCGATGATTTGAGCTTTGTGACATGTTAACCTGCTGGAAGTAGCCATCAGTAGACTGTGGTCAGGACGGAAGATACCACTTGACTTCTCTAATGTAGACCGGCGATGCTTGTATTAACCTGAGCTGAATTTAGGGCTGTGCAATTAATCGGATTTTTAATCTCCATTCCGATGTTGCCCTCTCGGCCAGGTTGTGAGTGGCATTAGTTGTGTGAGATCAGCGCGAGCGAAGATGGCAGAACAAGAGCAACTTGTGAACGAGAAAGATACAACGAATTCCGCTGTTTGGAAATACTTTGGGTTTAAGGAGTCTGACGTGGGACAGGCCACAGAGGTCCACAGTTGAGAAAGATGTGGCTGAATACTTTGCAGTTGAATTATACTTAAAGTCCAGGGTAATCAACTGTTATAAAGATACTGTTCAAATAATTTTTATTATTAAAGGTTCAATAAATGGATGTTTTCAAAGTCAATGAATACATTTATTTAATAATTGTGATCAATATTGACCAAAAATAATCGTGATTATGATGTTTGCCATAATCGGGCAGCCCTAGCTGAACTGCAGGAAAATATGTATAAGACGGAAAATGTGGATTTTCTTTTTTTACCACTTATGTTGAAGTCATCATGCTTATATCATCCCTATCTGTTACACACATGTCTGTGATAAATGATTCCATCATGGCAGCTGTGGTGGTGATGAATCATCCAGAAGGTCCAGTTGTGATAGACACGGTTCTTCACTGTTAAAACCACTTGTTTACTTGTGTTGCTTAAAAAAGCCCCCTTGACATCTGGGAAGTCCGCAGGTTGTATGAGTACACCTGCTGAAAAACATGCTCGCACCTGTCATTGTGAGAGTCTGAGGTAGTGGGGCTGCTTTGTTTCTGCACAGTTGCTTGTTCAAGTGTTTCTGTGGTCATGTTCTCTCACCACAGAAGCTAACCATACCTCACACATCGTACATCACCTGGTGTTTGTGATTTAAAGTGCTGAATATTGAAGGTGAATACGGACAGCTGGATTTGATATTAACTCGCCTCTCAAGGGGCCTGGGAATTTCTTCAGGGTGAATATACATTGGCTCTAGCGGTTAAAAAGAGATGTCAATCATCAACATCGACCAAGAGGGCCAGAGATAGGTCGAATCCACCCAAATGACCCCAGAAGTGGGTTTTTGTGCTAAACCTCTAAAAAGGCACTTGTTTCGCATCAATCTTGATACAGGGTACTTATTATATGTTGTACTTTGGATTCCTAAAGCTTTTAGTCTACTAACCCATCATCCAAGGGTAGTTTTCACTATAAGTAAAACATTATTTTTGGACAGACACTCTTATTTACAGATTTTACTATGTTCAATCTGAATTCTTTTTTTTTTAATATATGATTTATTTTTGAGATTTTCAATACACAAAGACAGCAGCAATACAATACATTACATTTACCCTGTGATTGCTAACAAAACAACCCCAAGAAACAATACATCTGTTACAAGTAGACAATAATGAAATAAAAAATAAATAAAAACCTGCAAGTAATTTTGTGAGCATTCCTGTGAACGGCTGCGGTACAGGGGGCGACTCAGCCAATGGGGACAGGCTCCAACTGGAGGGACTTCATATGTTCTAAGAAGGGTAGCCACATTTTTGTGAACTTTAAGTCTGAGCCCCATACAGTGTTTAATTTTTTCCAATTTCACAAAGTATAGGGCTTCCTTTTTAATGCATCAAAATAACCAGCAATGTGAGGAAAGCTACAGGTTCAGCGAAATGGGATGGCAGTAAATGATCAAGACACTGAACAGGCCAATTAAGGGTGAGGGATAGATGGTAACAGACAGCTGAGAGTGAGTCAAAGACAGACTTCCAAAACATGTGGGCGAGATAGCTGGTCCTCGGGGACATTTATCACAGTTAGGATCAGTGCCAGGATAGATGCGAGCTAGTTTACTTATGGACCACTTTACAGGGTAAAACCCCGTGGCGGGCACAAGTGGATGATGTGTGGACACGTTTCAAAATAGACTACCTCAGTCCCTATCTCTATATTGAGGTCCTCTGACCAATTAGTGCGAAGGTTATCAGAGGGCAGAGGGTGGCATGTGAAACGAGTATTGTATAGCTTTGAAATGGTACCCTGGAGGTTAGGGTTAATACTTAAGAGAGTGTCAACCCAGGTAGAAGAGGAATAGCGGGTACACTTGGAAAACGATTACGAATAAAATCTTGGACTTGAATAATGTTTTTTCGAGTTCTGGGTGTTTTCTTCTTCCATATAAACTGAGAAATTGAGCGATCAAGTGAATGGAAGAAATGTCTCGGAATGAAAACTGGTATACACTGAAAAATATGTAGAAATGTGGGGAGCCCATTCATTTTAATGCATTACAATTAAAATGTCTTGAGTCAGTCGAACCAACAGAGTGGAGAAATTGCACTTAAACAAATCTGAGAAGCTCTTGGTCAGGCAAACGCCCGCCCCAGATATTTAAAACTTGCCAGAGATGTCTTAAACGGTCACTTTGAAAGGGGCTGAAGCGTTAAAGGGAAGCAGTTCACTTTTGTTAAAATGTAACTTAAAACCCTAAATCTGCCCAAAGTCCCTCAGCACAGCCGACACTGGAGGAATAGATGTGTCTGGGTCCGAGGTGAATAGCAGAAGGGCGTCAGCATACAAGGAGAGTTTATGCTCAACTCCCCCCCTTGAGATGCCCTGATCTGACTGGACCTGAGGGCCACCGCCAGCGGCTCAATGGCAAACACAAGAGGAGGAAGTGGACAACCCTGCCGAGTTCCACGTTCTAGGGGAAAATAATCAGAATAATGATTGTGTGTGTGGACGCAAGCTCGGGGGGGATGTATATAGAAGCCTAATCCATGACATAAATGTGTCGCCAAATCCAAATCTTCTCCATGTGTGAAATAAATAAGGCCATTCTACCCGGTCAAAAGCTTTCTCAGCGTCCATTGAAATAGTAATTTCTGGGAGATCAGGAGAAGAAGGTGAATATAATATGTCAACATTGTGAAAAGAGTGTCTGTCTTTAACAAACCCGGTTTGATCTGTGGAGATAAGAGTAGTCGGAACAGATTCTAAACGTTTTGCTAGCACCTTAGCTAAAAGCTTGACGTCAGCACAAAGCAAAGATGGTAACACTTTACGGTAAGGGTACATGAATCATGCATGACTTAATTCATGTAGTACTCATGTAGTACTTCATGAACTAATGTACAGGTATTAATGGTATCTCGTGCATGACTTAATGCAGGAACAATACCTTAAGTAATGCATCAACTAAGGAATCTCAATCATCATGACTTCTGAGTTAGTAATGATGTCTTCTTCATATCGATCTGCAGTTCAAGTGTCCGGCCAAACAAACGGACTAGTCACAGCAATTCCAAGTGTTGTAATCATGAGTAACTAAGCATGACTTTGTCATTGCTTCATCACGTTTGTGCCCCTTCAAATAAAGTGGTGACCTGGTCCATCGTCTACACTGATACATAACATGTGATTAACGGTGGTATGAAATAGAATGTATTAAGCAATTCGTGGGGTGGGAGAAATGGTGGTAAGGTCACTGAATTTACACAAAATGTACTGCAGATTTTACGATTTTGTTTATTCACCAACAAATACTTTTATTTTGTAAAACAGAATATTAATTGAGTGACACCGGAATCACTGGAGTGGGCTGTTATGCACCGGCAGGCCTGCCAAGCACAATTAGCACCAGGGCGCACATGCTGCACCACCGACGGAAGTAGATGGTTGCGGGACCTCCTCTTCACCAGCTTCAATATAGGTCTTTGAACTTTTCCTTTTACTCCAAGCGTTCCAAAAACCCACTTCCTGCGCCTCCAGGCTGTTCTCCCACGACCATACCGTAAATAGTCTCATTAAAACTTCACCATTAAAATGTCTGTTTTAGTTATACAGCTTGTTGTCATGAGTATACTATTTTTATTTATCACTAATTTGGCGACGGAAAAGTATCACTGGCATGTCAATTCCTAACACAAAGAGTAGCTAATCACTTGCCTTTGACATTTTTTTTTTTTCCGTTTTTTCCGTCATTGCCTCTCCCTTTTCTCTGTAATGGTAATATAGTTTAGTTTACTAACAATTGATTCATATTCCTTAGCTTCTTACCTTTAAAGTGAGGCCAGATATATGCATATCATCCTTATCGTTGAGGAGCTATTCCTGATTCCTTTTGGGCGTTTTTTCCAAGGGATAGGGTTAAAAAGTAGGACTTTAAGCCTCAAAAGCACGTCGACAAACACCTGCTAGCTTGAACCCAAATGTAGAATTATAAGTTTGGGCTTGGGTGAAATACTACTGTTCCAAGATGACAGATTTTCATGGCCTTTCTCATAAAATGTATGGAATAATATACTATGACTTTTTAATAACATACCAGATACTTTCGCCTTAATTTTTAGCCGAACTGTCTACCTTTCGTTTATGGCGAAAGTTGCTCTCGTCAATCTCCCTTTCATCTCCTCGGCGTTGTCCAGTCCCTTCTCTGTGTCGCCTCACTGCACGTCTGCAGACTTCTTGCACAGGATGCCATCTTTGAGAGAGTTGCCATCTGTCTTCATATCAACCTGCCTCATTCGCAAGCCTGGTGAAAACCTGACAAGGAAGACAATTGACCTTTTTATTAAATGTTTCGTGTAATCACAACATAGGGATTATACAGACTAACAAAATGCAGTGGTTGGTTTGGTTACCACCTCCACTCATTAAATAAACAGAAAGCACCATAGGGGTTCTCGTGCACCCTCCACTCACCGCTATCACATCTTAGAGCAGGGGTGTCAAACTCAATTTCATCGCGGGCCACATCAGCATTATGGTTGCACTCAAAGGGCCGGTTGTGACTTTAAGACTTTATAAATATACATATATATATATTTAATATATATAAAATAATGTATTATAATACATAACTTCCTGTGCATTGGATTATTATCGGATAGGGTAATAACTTCATAATTAACTACGTCTGAAAGCAGAAGTCCAGGGCAAATAATTGCAAGTCTCTTCAGTGCCATGTAACAAAACAAGATGCATTGTGGGACATGTAGTTTAAGGGCAACGGGCTCCTGTAAAGTGGTGTGCAACCGTATATTAAACTTATTATATTCTTTGCATGCTCTTGCGGGCCACATTGAATTAAGTCGCGGGCCAGATTTGGCCCCCGGGCCTTGAGTTTGACACCCCTGTCTTCGAGCCATAAAGCCTTCTCAATGCAGTCATGATACAGACTTTTTAATGTTGGGTTGCAGTACAATCCCAGTCAAATCTATGATGGTATGGCTGATCTGGATTACCTGTAGAATAATTTCATCCATGAAATTAAACTGCATCGTGAGTTCTCAAAGATAGTTCCAGTTCTGATTGTTTTGGTTGTTTTTCTTCCCCCTTACGTCGGCATACCCCGGACCAAACATTGAACCAGATTGAGACGATTCATTAAACATGTTTAGCAATAGAGGGGTTAATTTATTTTAACATTTTTAAAAAGTCAGCAGGGAAGCCATCAGGGACACTTCCCACTCTGCACCAACATTAGAGCAGCTTTTCATTCATTAACTGTGAAGGGTTCATCCGACCCAGACGATGTTTCCGGGTCAATGGAGGCGATGTTTAGGGACCTCAAGAAGTGGTCATATTGTGTCTCATCAGATGAGCTCTCAGAAGTATATAATGAACTATCAAAGTCCTTGAATTGGTCATTAATGGTTTGAGGATTAGTAGATATTCCATCAGGAGTGATTTGCTGAGAGGAAGAGGATTGTCTCGGTTTATCTCCGAATTCATAGAAATGATGGCGTGTTTTTAAAAGTGATTGTGTTGCCTCTTCTGACGCCAACATGTCAAATTCAGCCTTTTTTGTCATTAATTCTTTGAGAAGATCTGCACGGGGGGAGTCTGCACGTCTTGTCTGCACGGGGGGAGTCTGCACGGGGGAGTCTGTCATCTTGTCTGCAGATCCGATGAAGCCCTGGAGAGGCAGATACTCGATACTAGATGTTTGAAAATTAATTCTTCCTATATGATAAGTGAGAGGTAACATTTTATTCATGGTATTATTTCCACATGTTTCTCTCCATTCTTCCTTCTGCCAACGGTGTCGCAGTTTCTCGTCTCTCCCGTTGTTGTGCTTAGTGCGTACGCATGGGTTAGAGTTTGCGTGGAGGACCGCACGTTTTCCCGTCAAGTTAGTATTTTATAAATCGCAAACATTGCGTAGAAACTGTCGCACGCCATTTTTTGAGCGTATATCCCTTTAGAAATGAGGCTCAGCTCTTGAAGTGCAAAGCAAACTTGAAACCATAACACACTTTCCTGTTGGCTATGTGTGTGTTCCTCCTACTGTGAAACTGACATTATACAGACACAGAGGCCTCAGTGGATATCACAGATTTAACTAAAGATGTTAGCTTTCTTTCAAAATCACAATTTCACAAAGAGATACCCTGATTAGAAACAGTTCCTTCTTATTTCACTTTGTGACATTGATGCCGAGGTTGTTACTGTAGGGCATTTTTTCACTTCTGAGAACTTCGTAGATAACGACGACAATTAGTTCCACATCCATTTAAGAAACTAGCTCCAGGGTGACGCAAGCCTGATTGTTAAATAAGCAAGACCGATGGGAATACAGAGCAGAGCACAACCGTATCACGACATATTTGTAATGAATGTAAACAATCCTTAAGCTGTATTGAAACTCTTGCTTTTCAGTTTCTAGCTGGTCACATGTTGTACATATGAACTGCCTGAAAGCTTGAAGCTCTGCCTTCTAGTGGTAAGAAATGGTAAATCAGAGTGATATAGAAAAGACCATCATTAGCCTTGTGATGTATCCTTAGTATTGAATGGTTTTAGTTTGTATCTAATTGAATATCATCAGAAATGACTTTAGATCTGGGCCTTAAATCCCTTGGCCTGTATCACATGTCACTATTAAGAAGGAATCAGTGGAGGACACTTAATGCCAAACACTTAAAGGTGATTTTGACAATGTATTCAAACATTATGGCAAATGAAGAAACAGTAACAACTAAGAAGGAGATTAAAACATTTCAACCAATGTTTTATTATGAGGCCCTAATGTGAATGTAAAGGCAGGATACTGTAGGACACTGTATCTCACACGACAGTTAAACAATTAAATACATCTAAAGTTTTGTAACAATTTAAACTTTAAATTTGTGGCCATTGCTTTAATCCAACACATGTGGCACCTCTTCTTTGATTTGTAAGTGTGTAAACACGTTCATAACTCAGGACATGTGTTCCTATCAGCAGACATGATGTATATTGCCACCTACTGCTGAATATGAAGAACAGTGTGTCTGATTAAAACTGAAAGCAGACATTATGCACATTTTAAGGTTCTTATTAGTATCTAGTGTCTCTACTGGGACATGTCTCCATGCTTTAATGTTCACAAAGCTCTTTATCTTTCTCCTACTGCCTGTGCTGCAGCACCTCTTTTCACCCTCTGTCTGAAACCAGAGCCCAGTCTGCTCTGATTGGTTAGCTGGCCAGCTCTGTTGTGAGATACATAGTTTACTTTATTTGTTCATGTTTGAAAATCAAAAGTCATTTATTTCTTTTTGAAGATGTTGGGAAAATAGTGAATGTCCTCTTCCAACGTGAGAGCAACATGACAGCAAAGGCATCCCAACTGCAGCTGTGAACGTGAACGAGAGGATGTGTGATGACCTGGAAGAGCATCAGGACTGTGTGAGGCATGTGATAGCTATGTGATTAACATGATGATTCAGCCTCCATGGAGAGAGACATATGACAAGCATGCTCATTTCTGACGTGGAGCTAATCTGAAGTAAACATTAATACTGCTTTCTATTTCTCCATCTTGTGACTGTGTGCCTCCCTCTCTTGGATATCAGCCTGTGAAGGACACTGCTCAGGAACTAGTTGGTGCTCTGTATGTGATGCTGCTTCCATTCTTGAGAGGATCATAAGTACATGTGTCCTGATATTGAAGCTCAAGCCGGTGACGAGTGATATTCTCCTAACATAAAGGGAACACGGGGGTTTTAGCCTTTGCCAGGGGGTCCGCGGGGTCTTAAAAAGTATTAAAAGTTGATAAATTAATTTAGCGAAAATGAAGGCTATTAAAAAGTATTAAACGGCATTTTCCAAGGTATTACATTGTGTAGCTTGTTTTCAATAAGTATATAAATTGTCCAAAGAGGTTGTGTTCTACAGTCTGCCTGAATGTAGTCATGGCGTAGGTGTGTCGTGTGATTCTGTGTAGTTTATTGATGGCATCCCGTTGGGTGTGACGTCATCAGAACGGGACATCGCACGCTCACTGCTTGATAGCACGGAGGTCCGTTTACGCCGGTTGCTAAGCAACATCGTTATGGGGAAATGCAAGTCTGCGTCCAAATGGTTGGAAGATAAGGAGGAAGGACAATCAATACTGTATATAGTCAATGTGAGGTAAAGTGTGTCGCCAAGGTAACCGGTTACAACTCAAAATGGCGATGAGGTCTTAAAATGTGTGGAAAGGGTCTTAATAAAAGTCTTAAAAGGTTTTACATCTGACTTCAGGATCCCTGCAGATACCCTGCTTTGCAGACCATGTACAGTACATGCATAAAAAACCGTATTATTATATAACACAGTACAGGAAAGGGAAGACCCCGAAAGCAGTAGGGCCTTTTCAAACCTACAGTTGATATCCCTAAAAACGAGTGTCAAACACTTCCCCAAAGCTTTTCAAACAGCAGTGAAACATACTTATAAATGACGTCCTACAAATAAACCAAGCAAAAAACAACCTCTGTATTGTAATTAATTTATTATTTTCAAATGGTACACTTTGTTAAATAAAAAACCCTGCAGTTCGTACATAGTAGAAACTTCATATAGTTAATATTCTTTGAGAACTACAGCATATAAATAAACTTTCACTTTCGGTGAAATACAAACTGCCATGCCCACTAGGTGGCGGCAAAGCAGCTTCCCTGAGAATACAATCTTCAAAGTAGGTTCAAGACTAACACTATTTAAATAAATATTAAATAAATTAAATATTAAGAAGGCTTTAACATGTGAGCATCTTTTCTGTGTAGTGTCTTTGTCCTCGGTCACAAGAAGATCTCCAGCTCTTCTCACTCGCTCAGTCGGTTTATGGCCTGAAGAGGGAAAGACATATTGAATTATTACCGCACTCATATTCACGTCTTTGCTACAAGAATGCTACAGATGTCCAGCCACCTTTTCCTTGTGATAAAGTGACAGAAATGTTCTGATAAAATGCCCTTACCTTTTGAACAAGAGACTCCAGTCGTCTGAAGAATGTCCCTGCACTTTCCCTCGGATTCGAGTCACAGTCTGTGCATTGGAGCTAAAGGGAAACACGGGAACAATTAACTTACTATCCCACACCCGACTTTAAATCACTAAGACATCAGCAACCAGGAGAACACATCGATGGCATGATCTCTTACCATTGTATCGCTTCCAGAGGAGCAAAGATGTTTTTTCTGAAATACATCAAAGAAATACAATAGTTATAAAAGTGGACTTTACTGCAAATGTTGCATTGACACATAATATTATTATATCTTTCTCCTCATGCCAGTTTACTTACAATGAAGGATCTATTGAGGCTCCTGGACAGTTTCCTTATGTCTGTGGTGTTGAAATTACTCTTCAGATTATCCTGGAAGCATTTCAACGGACAGCAGCTGTCCTGTTGGAGAGGGGGGGAAATTAAATCGGTGAATAAAAAATAAATCCCGTTCGAGCATATATTAGTGTCCAATGTGGCCTCTTGTAAAATCATAAGCCAGGTTATTTATTATATGAACAATTGTAAACAGTAGTACCATAAAAAGCGAGAATCCATACTAATGACAATATACTTTTAGGTAGTATTTATGATTTAGTTTGAGCTTAAATCAAAGCCAAAACGGGAAAATTGCACCGTCAAATATTACAAATAAATCGTAGAAAATAGTAGTTTGTACTACAAGTATATCTTTTTTAGTTTCGAGAGGTGATGTTTTAGTATTATACACTTCTTCATGCATTCATGTGAAGGGAAAATCTTGCCATAACTTCCATCAAAACATTTCCAAGTAAGCTTTTGTTTCTGGTTTCATGTCGTGACTCCATCGGTGCACTTTCCAAACATGCATAACGCTTTTACCTCAACTGAAACTTAACCAACTCAAGTAATACAAAAAAATCTGTTTCTGTTCCTGAAAGGTATTTGGATGTTTTTGTCTTTACAGTTTCCCTCTTGTAATCTTTTAAGGTGTTGATAATAGGACACTTATTTTTAAACCGGTGTTTGATGTGATGTCCTGGTTTTAGATGAGTGTGCTAATTAGTAAGACGTTATCTCAGGAGATGTGAAGAGAAACCGTGAGGAACTTCTGACTTAAACGTTACTGCTATTTAATGTACGTCTATGGTGGTGGTTTCACAACATCTGGTGCAGTTGTTGCTCTCGTTGTTGTTCTAGAATAGTAACAAAACGGTTTTGTTGCTTCACACCCACTCTGCGTTTCCTCATCATTTGTGGTTTAAGATTAGCCGTCATTCGCTCTATTTTTCCCTTTTTTGTTTTGTAGCGCGCTCGAGAAAGTTTGGTGAGGAAGTGTCATGGCTTGAGTCTGATTACTCATCACATCTCACATGAGAGTACCGGAAGCTGTGAGAAAACACTGAGCAACTCTCGACCTGACTCACTGCAGCCTGGTCAGAAGGAGGGCTGCTCTCAATCAACAGCTTTTATCTGAAGTATCCAAATGTTACGTGGGATTGTTTTGGTGCATCTTCAAAATATAGGGTTCGCAGTAAATGGGATTTTACAATATTTGGATTGTAGGTGTATCCAAAATGCAAAGTACACGTTTATTTTCCGTCTATGTTTTGTGACCATCTAACTTAAGAAACAATACATTTGTACTGCTATTAATAATACTCATTTGATGTTTTCCATATCAAATGCAAAAGTGTCTTCATTTAAAAGTAAATGCTTGGATTAACTCTACAAAATAGTGTAGATAAGTTTTAGTTCTGCAGCTCATACTCGTGTGCAATATACTCAGTCATGTAATGTATATATAATTCTACTCCACTACAATTTTGAAGCCAATATTGTACTTTTTTTACTACATTTATTTGAGAAAATTAGTTTCTAGTTACTTTAGAGAATGAGATAACACGTTTAAATACTTATAATTAAACTATAATGTATAATTATGTATAGGTTAAGATATCAAGCAGCAGTATATAAAGTCATCAAATTCGATCCACGTTGTCCGGCTGTGATGAACACAATGCATCCAAAAAAAAAAAAAAACAGTCATTTGATAGGATTAAAAAATTGTAAAAAAAATAAAATAAAAATAATAATATTTTAAATGCAGGACTTGTAAAAGACTATTTTTACACTGTAGTATTTCTACTTTTAATTAAGTAAAACATCTACGAATACTTCTTCCACCACTGTGTATATCTGACTGTTGCCTGTAATGTAGAGTATAAATAATGTATTTAATTCAAAAGTGAAGTAAAACAAATCAATATCTTTTTTTTTTTTAAACCTGAAAGCGAAGCCTTTGACTTCACATTGAGGCACATTGTGATTTCACACATCATGTCATAACTCATAACAGCAGCCGGCACACAACAGACAGCAGGTGGGAGAACACCAACAGTGAGTAAGCAACCACAAATACTAATAGTGGCGTTGACCGTACTGTCCATGATAATAAGTTAGTTTGTCTTACCTCAATGTTCTGCGGTAGAGTATTCAGCATCTGCGTATTAAGCTGCAGGACACAAAACAAACATAGTACTTAGTAAAGACAACCAAAAATGGTCAAAGTTGGAAAATAAAGTAAATGTAGACGAACCTACCTCCACCTTATCTCTCAAGTCATTCAAGAGGCTCAGGGCTTCTTTTAATGATCTCTTTAGCACTGTCCCGGCCAAAGAACTGCAGAAGACTGCGAAAAGGCAAAAAACAACCAACTTCATATTTTCAGTTTGAGCAGACGGCACCAGATCACCCAAAGAAGCTTTTCAAAAGATTTGCTGGAAATGCAAATAGTTGTTTCGCTTACCTTTTTATACTTATCCCTGAGGACACAGGAAAACCACTCGCAGAGACTTGGAAAGCTGCAGAAACTGGTGTGTGAGTAATGACTTTTTCTTTTCCACTGGCAGTCCCCACTACGTGATACGAGAGTGGCGTCAAGCCGCGCGGGCGTGGGGCCTAAAGATGCATGTGTGTGAATGTAAAGATGTTTGAGCGCACCCGACAGGAAACGACAGGAAGACGGCACTTCCCATTTTCATTTTGAATCAGCGGAGCCACAACTGTACCGTGTCATAGGTCGTGTTCGTAGGTGTGGTATTGATAACCTGCATGTGTTCATTGCATCAGGGCCAACATGCTTCAACAACAGGAAACACTTTTAAGTATTGATGTTCAACCAGAAGGAGAAGTGAGGGGTGTGCAAAAACGATTGTGTTATCAAGTCGGATGAAATGCTGTCGCTAACTGGTCAGTGACAGTTTGAAACCAATTTCACAATAAAACTAATTAAACCACCAGATTCAATCCTAAAGTGAAACCATGTTACAATGGAGAAATCTTGATGAATGCATTATTCATCTACTTTGAGTTAGTCAAAAAGTTACATTACAGACAGCTCAATGGACCCAATAGAAATGAACACAGGCTGCTTTCGACACAGGTATAACGGTACGCGCTTTAACATTTTTAAATCACCGTTTTGACCTACAGTAACCCCAATTGCGGCTGGTCAAAGCCCCCAGGAAGTGAGTGTTGAAGCAAACGTTCATAGTGGCCAAACGGTGGTACGTCGTTTGGACCCAAAATACTTGATCCCATTGACTTAGAAAGAAAAAATCTGGATTCTGGTTTTAGCCGTTTTAAAAATGGGCTATTCAAGTGTCTGTCCTTGGGAGTTGTTCTACAGACGTTGCTTCCCCAATGGAAGCCAGTGGGATCAAGTCTTGTTGGGCCCAAGCGGACTTGACGCATCAGACTGAAGGCGAGACTTAAGGAAAACCAAAGTGAGCATTCTCCTCAGGCCCAGTGGGAGAAAGCTTTCCGATGGATGATTCAGGGAATGTAGGGAATGAGTCCTTACCCCAAGTGAAGGAGTTCAAGTATCTCGGGGTCTTGTTCTCGAGTGAGGGAACAATGGAGCGTGAGATGGGCCGGAGAATCGGAGCAGCGGGAGCGGTACTGCAGTCGCTTTACCGCACCGTTCTGACGAAAAGGGAGCTGAGTCAGAAGGCAAAGCTCTCTGTCTACCGGGCCATGTCCGTTCCTACCCTCACCTATGGTCATGAAGGATGGGTCATGACCGAAAGAACGAGATCGCGGATACAAGCGGCCGAGATGGGTTTTCTCCGCAGGGTGTCTGGCGTCTCCCTTAGAGATAAGGGGAGAAGTTCGGTCATCCAGGAGGGACTCGGAGTTGAGCCGCTCCTCCTTCGCGTCGAAAGGAGCCAGTTGAGGTGGTTCGGGCACCTAGTTAGGATGCCACCTGGGCGCCTCCCTAGGGAGGTGTTCCAGGCACGTCCAGCTGGGAAGAGACCAAGGGGTAGACCTAGGACCAGGTGGAGGGATTATATCTCTTCGCTGGCCTGGGAGCGCCTTGGGACCCCCCAGTCAGAGCTGGTTGATGAGGGGAAAGGAAGTTTGGGGCTCTCTGCTGGAACTGCTACCCCCGAGACCCGACCACGGATAAGCGGGAGAAGATGGATGGATTCAGGGAATTGTGAGTGCCGGTCCAGTTTGGCTTTACGCACCACTGAGCAGCTCTCTCAGGAATGAACAGTACCCCCCTTTTGCTCTGTACCCAGTTCTCTTTATAATATATTTATTTATTATACATCAATGTTTGAACAGAGGCACAGCAAGATGGCGGTCGCAGAGTACGGTTTTCAGCGTTCCAGACTCAACATTTTGAACGTTATGAGTGCACCATCAGGGTACTCGTGGCTCATGTCCCCATTGGTGCACTCAAGCATCTATTTACCGTACCAGAACAGTGGGAGTAAGACATGTTTCTGATGTTCAAGAAATCAGTGGACAGTAATAACCCCCTCTAGTTTTGGTGCTTGTTTCTGCAAATGCCACTTTAGAAACATGTAGCGCAAAACAGGAGTTTATTAGGCACAACTCATTGGTGTTTGCTTTTCCCTTCCTGCTTAGCTGTCTATTTTGGTTGAAGCACAGTGTGTACAACTGTAAACTCCTGACAGTATTCTTCACAGCTTTGCCTCTCTAACTTAGCCATTGTGTGCCGTTGCTTCTTGCAGCTATAGAAGTTTGAAACTAAATAATCAGAAACCGTTTTATTTCACATTAAAATGGCTTGGGGGTGTCACTGCTGAAATGCAACAATGATACAATTACTGCAGAGAAAATAGAAATAAAATCATGAAATCCTATCTGAGTTTGAGGTTGAATGAAATGCATTGGATGGAAACATCACAGAATAGTTCTAGGATGCCGGTCATCTCCTCCTTTATGCATTACACATTTTGGAAATTCAGAAATCATCACCTGTTAGTCAGTGAACACAACGCTCACAAAGTTTGCCGCGTCAGTGTTGGTGCACACGTTCACTCCACACACACTCTGTACACGGGGAGGAAGTGAGATAGAGAGAAAACCCCTTTCGTCTCCTCTCTCTCTGTTTGACTAAAGGGAAAAGGTGGGTGGGTTGAGAGGTGCATCACCTCACACTCCCCTCTTATCAGGACTGTCTTCTGTGATGCACATGCAGAAGGGAAAATGTCCTCAGGTAGATTTCTAATTCTGAGGGACTTTCCTCTTCTGGCTGCCATCAAGGAACCCCTGATAATCTGATAATCTGTGGTGTGTGTGTGTGTGTGTCATGTGTGCCGGTTAGCATGTGCATGTGGGAATAATGGCGCGTTTCCACTGCAGCGGGTAGCTCGCTTTTAGCGTGCCGAGCCGTGCGGGGCCCGTTTTTGGTTGCGTTTCCACTTGGCCTAGTTTTGGCCCGGGGCTTCTTTTTCACCTTTTTTCTCCCCAAGCTCAAGACACGCCCACCGCCAAGCGGCAACGCACGCCGCCGTGTGTAGTGGCCGTTACTGTGTTAAAGGGGACAGTGTGTCAGAATGAAAATGTGTGCAAAGATAGACGTACACCAATGCATCAATGTCGACCAAATGTTTTTCCGTATGACTTTGTTAAGGCTTATTTGTATTTAATGGTTAACATCATTTGATAGTTTTAAGACATTAACAAGACAATTGTTTGGGTTACTAAGTAGCAACACATTGACTTGATCCTCCACCAGCATTTCACTTACGCCCCGTCTACACTACAGGCATCGAAAAATGCTTTCAACGCTTCGCCCATTCACTTGAATGGGGTGACGTAGTTGATTTTGAATCTTCGCCGAACTGCATTGTGGGGAGCATGGCTTTGCAAGCATCACGAGCATCAGCCAATCAAATCCCGCGTATGCAAATCTGACAGTACAAGGGCTAGCCAATCAAACCGCGTGTATGCTGGGAGAGACTACGCAGGTCATTTCCTCATATTCAAACAAATGGAGCGGTAGTGAATCACCCGGTGCTGAATGATCAGTCTCTGTTCATCTACCGGGATACAAATCGGAGGAGCGAGGCATGGAGGGAGGTGGCAGAGACAGTGGGCGGAACTGGTAGGTTTTCGCCTGTTTGGGAGTTTATATCCAGTTTACTTCGTTTTAACATTGCTATTGCTTTGTATGTCGGGGGCGGGCGGGAGATTCCTGATTGGTTGTTGGTCGCCTTGGGCGCGAGAAATCGCCAAGCCTCAGACACGCCCAGCTTCAAGATTTTTTGATGCCTGTTGTGTAGACGGGCCGGCCGTCTCTCTTTTCAGCTCCATTTTGTTGAGAGATTTAAACTATTGTTCCCAGTTGTCCGTTTATTGATGATTATACTTTCTGAAAACATCCGTGTCTGGTAGTGTATCAAAATACACTCGTATACAGTATAAGAGTTTATTAACACCAACAACTTGGAAATGTCTTTCTGAGAAGTTGAGCTCAAAAGAATAAAAAGATAATATGCTAGAGGAGAGGAGAGACCAACCAAAGGCATTTAAACGATTAGTTAAACATGTGAAACCTTTAAAGGGGCCATGTCATGGTTTGGGGGGGTTTTCCATTCGCTGTAATGTGTTATATAGGTTTTGTGCAAAATCTCTAAGTTCTCTCCAGAGGAAGTTTCTCTTAACCTCATTGTGTCTTCGTCCCCCCTTACTTTGGTGTTCACGTTCAAATTTGACCGGTCCCGTTTTAACTGCTATTACATTAACACAACAAACATTAATCATCACCAAATGTCATTTAACGCCCTTTCAAACTGTACACATTGTATCAGAGTACTGGCACACATGAAACACTGCAGTACATATACAAAGAACAGACACTGAACATGTATTGCGTGTGCCAGGTGTGATCCATGTGGGGGGATGGGCATATAAGAGCGGGAAATGTTTCAAATTGTTCTGTGTGTGTGTGTGTGTGTGTGTGTGTGTGTGTGTGTGTGTGTGTGTGTGTGTGTGTGTGTGTGTGTGTGTGTGTGTGTGTGTCAGGTGGGATTCACATGGGGGGATTGGCACATAAGGGGGACACACATCTAGAGTGTGTGTGTGTGTGTGTGTGTGTGTGTGTGTGTGTGTGTGTGTGTGTGTGTGTGTGTGTGTGTGTGTGTGTGTGTGTGTGTGTGTGTGTGTGTGTGTGTGTGTGTGTGTGTGTGTGTGTGTGATTCACATGGGGGGATTGGGCACATTAGGGGGGGAACACATATAGTGTGTGTGTGTGTGTGTGTGTGTGTGTGTGTGTGTGTGTGTGTGTGTGTGTGTGTGTGTGTGTGTGTGTGTGTGTGTGTGTGTGTGTGTGTGTGTGTGTGTGTGTGTGTGTGTGTGTGTGTTTTATCTGATCCGGATGGTTACTAATTCCTTTTCTTTATGGCGGTCATGTGACCGGGAACACCATGGTGTTACAAAGTTGACTAAATCATCCAAAATGCAATGAAAGTGTTGATCAGTTAATTGTGTTAAAATGTCTACTGTGAAGGATATCATGACGCCTTAAATGCAATCAAATGTAAAACAAAAAAGTTATGATGAAAGTAGTAAATCGGTCGAAGACAACAGGAGGGTTAAGCATGTATGTCACATGAGAGGCCAGGGGCGGACTGGGACTACAAATCAGCCCGGGACTCTCGACCGACCCACTTCGGTACCGCCGGCCCACCGCGGTACCGCTAGTAAATACCGCTAGTAAATACCGCTAGTAAATACCGCTAGTAAATTGTCGGGGGGACTGGGGGGGTAGACAATTTACTAGCGGTAGACATTAAGGGTAAATAATGTCTACCTCCGGGCCGGTGGACTTGTATTACCACTGGCCCCACCATTGTAACCACTGGCCCGGAGCATTCGTCCAAAAGGAAATCGACTAATAATGAAGAAAATTAACACATTTGTTGCAATAGTAATGTATGCACTAACTACATTACTACTTGTACTACAACATTTGAATCATCAGTTCTTCCTCATTTTCCTCAATTGTTCATATTTGGTTTATTAAAATAATTGTGGTCATTGTTAAAAAATGTCTGCTATTATTATTATTTGTATAATGCACTTTCTGCCTTCCTGTCATCAGGAGTTAGACATGTAATGGCTATGTAATAGATTTGATTAGAACCTTCATTATCCTAAACTGCTGGGACATTTAGCCAATACCTTTATATTGTCTACTCTTCACTTACTTGTCAGCATAGGTCGGCATTGATGTACAGAGCCGACAGAAGACCTTGTTTATACTGGCATCATATTGAGAGGTGCAGCCAGTGACGCGTCCTGAAACCAGGAAGTAAGCTGCTGGTTCCCTCCACAAGGGTTTTGGAAAATAGCTGGAAATAAGGTCTGTGGAAAACAAACCTGTTTGATAAATGCAAGTTTTGTTCAGCCGGATAATCTCCACATGTCTACCCTACTTTTATAATTTTCGAATCATAAATCTAATCGATAGATTATAAAAGGGTTTTAGGACGCGGCACTGCAGCCAACTGCATCGATCAAGCTGGCTGAAACTTTCTCTCCCTCTTCTTCTCCTCTCCCTGTCACTCTCCTTTAACTCCTCCGGTGACTTTCTTTTATTTGAAGATTGTTTTTTGCCCGGCGCTTGGCCGGTTACCGCTGGTATTAAAAACATTTGGCGAATGGTTAGGTGGCGCGATAGTCTGTAGTGAAGCAGCGCGCTCCCGCTCACCGGAGCTTGCTCCCGCTGCGCTCCGGAGCAAACAGCTGTTTGCTTTTCACCCAGCAACAACGACAACCGACTCACGGAACGCTATGTTGTAGCGTTGATAAACGAAACAATTTAACTAAATTGCTAGTCAAAATACCAATACCACAGGACAATTTTTATATTTTTAGTGGCCCGAGCGGGCAAGTGGAAAGTACGTTATGCTGGCCCGGGGTGTCTAAATAGTGCTTCCGGGCCAGCGGGCCATTTAATGTCGAGCCCTGCCGGTTACCGGCCGGCACACATCGTCCGACCGGCCCACTTCGGTACCGGCCCATCGGGATTCGTCCCGAACGTCCCGATGGCCAGTCCGCCCCTGTGAGAGGCACACAGTGCAAGTATGAACCTGAACATTAGCATTATAGGAAACGGTTGGCTTATTACAAAGTAGAACTATATATTTGCCTCATGCAATACTGACCAAAGTGTTCTTCTGTCTTTACGTTATTAGGCGTCTATCTCTCCACACGCTAACACAAAGTTATGTAATGGTGGACAAATGGAATCTTTCATGTCATCAAAAAGGCACTAAAAACAGATTCAAAGTCACTTGATGAAAGAGAAAAGTTGAGCAGTCATTTTCAGGATATTGTATACAAACTAATTCTGTATATTAAAAAAAGATGCCATGTCTACAGGTCTTATTATGTTGAAGTAAAGCAGCTTTAAAACGAACTTTCAGTGCGTGGTCTCATGTGCACCTGAGAGCTCGTGAACCGTGTCTGATGCGAGGCGTGCCGTCTGTGATGAGTACGGCTCTCGGTCAGGGTGCAAACATGTTCGCAGTGAGAGTCGCTTTGTGGTCAGCCAGAGCGTTAAACGCAGAGAGAGCTGTGACTGATGTGAGGCTGCAGACACGGGGGGGGGGGGGGGGGGGGAGAACAGTTTCTGTCGCAACACAGAGAACCGCTGCGTTGCAACATTTTATAACTGAATTTCTTTTAAGTTTTCCACTTCAAATCTGAGAAGCGTTTTCTGTTCAGTCTCACGTTATAAAACACTTCTCATTTGGTTGGTTGGAGGTGTCTGTATTCCTAAGCTGGTTCCTCGAGTCACTTCCTCTGTGTTTTATTATTTCCCCTTCAAAGGTCTGTAGGCTATTTACCTCCACGGTGTATCAGGCAAGAAGAGTTTATTTATACAGCCCCTTTCAACACGAGGCAACTCAAAGTGCTTTACACAAATGAGCATATCATGAAATGGATTTTAAAAACACTCATTTAAAAGCAAAGACACATGAATTCAAGTTGCAGCGCCTTTGTAGGTAAGAAAGTATTAATTACGAAGCAAGGAGAGAGGAGTGATATTCACAGAATTAAGTCGTATAGGGGGAAAACTACCGTGCTCCCGGATACATGCGGTAAATGTACGAGAACCCCCCCCTCACAATTTGAATATAGATTTGTTGTTTATTATGTTAATGTTCTATAAGATTAGTCGTTCATTTATGAGTATAACATTAAGGTTTTTGTCTGGCTTTACTTTGCGAGGTTCCCATTTGGAATGTTGCTGATATAAAACAGATGTGTTTACTACAACAGATACATCCTCTGAAGGAGGAAGTACAATGCTTCCGCTAATAAAGATATTTTGTCGTAAAATAAAATGGTATTACAGGTTTTATAGACTTCTCTTTAGTTTCAACAGATCTCAATCCCGGCTACTAGAATATTCATGAGGTGAGTTAATGCTGTAAGTGTTACGCGTCTCGTATCATTTATTCAGGACACCTGGACCTATAGGGCAAATCTTTTCTTGTTTATTGGTAAGTGTTTTTGTGCTGTGTCTAACTTTCATAACCCCTGCTATCGTTGCACATTATGTTTGTTTTGACTCAAAGTATTAATTAGTAGTTCAGGGTGTGTTTACCGGCATGGTAAACACACCCTGAACTACTAATTAATACATAATAATAATAATGAATACTTAACACAAACAAATAAATAAAATTCATGTCTGTTACTGTAATATTTACAAGTGTGTGTGTGTGTGTGTGTGTGTGTGTGTGTGTGCGCGCGTGTGCGTGTGTGTGTGTGTGTGTGTGTGTGTGTGTGTGTGTGTGTGTGTGTGTGTGTGTGTGTGCGTTGATTTCAAATGAATATTAATCATCTGTCTTTTCTGTTTCCTGCAGTCGAGACGTTGAAAGATAACGGCATGAGGTAAAACATATTACTTTATACAGCGTTTGTGTTGTGAAATTAATTACAAATGATGATGTCGTTCACTTCCTCCTCCCACCTGCAGTGTTATGACTTCCTGCGGTCTCCTCTTCGGGACCGGTTTGCATGTCGGGGTTGAGTGGGTTCACGTGTCTGTCATATTGCATGATAGTTTATTTGTTAGATGAATTCTGCATACATGAACATGAACATGCTTCGTTATTTCAGAAGCACTTGAAACGAGGAGATGTTCAGTGATTTAGAAAAGACAGTTTGATATTACCGTAAGTGCACAGGAAGAACCGCAGGGAGTGGGTGGGGGATCGCCTCCTCTGGTCCGCCCCCCCGTCACCGCAGCAGGAATGACACTGATGGGTTTTAATGCTTGATGAATTTTCACTGTCGTCATTACAGAAATACAACCATCTAATAAATACTTAATGCTTCAAATCTAATTGTAGGACCCGGCTCATTCGACATTAATAGTGTTCAAATTATCAAACAAAATCCAACTATTTGAATAACAACTAAAACTGGGGACAGCTGCAGGATGGGAAACTCCCATTATTATTATTATTATTATTATTGTTGTTGTATAATAAATGACACTTATATAGCGCTTCTCTAAAAACTCAAAGACGCTTTGACAGAGAATAAAACAAAAAACGAAGAAAAGGGTTAGGGTTAGAAAAGAGGGGGGGGGGCAGAATTTGAATGCTTTGTAGATAATTATTATTATTTCTTTCTTTTTGCGCGTATGAGAGTTACATGTACTGTGATAAAAGTTAGGCAAGGCAAGTTTATTTATAAAGCACTTTTCAACACAAGGCAATTCAAAGTGCTTTACAAAAAACGAAAGACAAAGAAAATGGCATTTAAAATCAGTCACTAAAAAGAAAGGCTAATAAAATAAACATTAAAAGAAAAAAGACATGGATAAAAGTTACAGTGCAGTTTAAGATGTGAATAGTTCAATTAAAAGCAGCGACAAAGAGAAAAGTCTTCTTGCTGGATTTAAAAGTAGTCCGAGTTGCAGCGGACCGGCAGGTTTCTGGGAGCTTGTTCCAGATGTTTGGAGCATGATAACTGAAGATTAGAGAAGATCAGTTCGTCAACTAAATCATTTAAAAGTGAATTTATAAAATAATAATCCAAGCAAGTGTGACTGCCGGTTGTTTATTTTCCATATTAATCTATCAAATGTACTTTTAACAAATGAATTGTTATCAGAAAATAAAAGTTGCTGAATTGAATGCTGTTATTTTGAAGTGACTTATCTGATCACAACAAGGTGTTGAATCCGTCACCTGAAAGAGTGAGCACACCCACACTTTCTGTATCTAAACACGCGTGTAAAAGCATTGGCTGCATGTCGGATTTCAAGTAGAAATTTCCTTGAAGTCTCAGCTATTTTTCTAGAAATGATGTCGACCTGCCACTCTGATTAAAGTCTCTGCGCATCTAACAAAGCTCGATGAACAGGTGCCTTTAGTGCGAAGGCTTGAGAAAGACGGTGGAAATGATCGACTGATAAGGGCTGCGGCTGTCAGATGATTCGATCCGTCTTTACTTCATTTTGTTAAATGTTTGGTTCGTCAAGTTGTTGGAACCCTTCAATGCAATATTGGTTGTTATAATTATTTAAAAAATCGATTTAGTCCAAAAGAATACTGTAGAGTAATGAGAAGTGAAGAGGAAAGCCAGTGAGCTGCAGCCGAATGAACCTGTGGAACCAGACTATTCAAAATCACATTGCTGCCTGATTGAAGTTATTTGAGACTTAAAAAATACGAGTTTTCATCCAAATGCATTTAAAAACGGAGTCCTAAGAGATCCTTTTGAAAAACTATGAAGCAACTCCTAAAAAGCGGATACATGCAAGTGTCTGATCCCTCCTCACGCATGTTAAATATCCTCATACGATAAGCATGATAAAAGCTGTCCACTAAAACACATGTTTAAAACGTAGACCAATACAAGGTGTCATATTGGGTGTTTCCCCCACACTTATCTACATTACATTGTCATATATATTTTGGTTTGTACTAAAGTCTAAGAGGATGTTTTTAAAACCTCCTTCTTAACCAAAGGTATTTTCAAAAGTTGTGCACACCTCACCCTCTCAACGGTTTGTAAGGTGGGTGGAACGTTACAATGCGAGACATGTGAATGTGCCAGGTGTGCAACAACAACGTATGAAGAGGAGGAGAAGGATCAGACACAATGTATAGCAACACCTCCTGTCGTATTAAAGTCATTTTAGTATAAATAAACAAACAGATCGGAATAAACAACACAAGCTTCCTCCCCATACTGTAGAAGTTAGAGCATATCTACAAGCAGTCAGATGTGTTTTAAATCTATTAATAATAAATATGTCTTAAAAGCCAACATACCCCGGCTGCAGCGACTCTTCTGCTTCGACGCAGTGAGGGCTTTCAGTTCGTCTGAGCTCCTCTTACTCAAAGGGGGCTTGTGAATAGGTTGTCTACACGATGGTGACGCATCCTTGACCTTTTAGAGCTAATAACAAAATCATCTCTTACCAGCAACGACCACACTCGCAGCGAACTGTTGTTTTGGAAATTGATCATTTTATGGGAAAAGCAAAGCAGCGGCAGAGCAGTGGGAGTATGAGACGACTGGTAGCTTAAACCACAGCAGCAGGGGAACAACAGCGGAGGGGCTGAGAGGATATTAAAGGCCATGAAACTGCCGCGTACCAAAACATCAGACTCCAACTCGAAAGTTGTGTTTTAAAATCAATGATCCAGCGTGTTGACATGACAACACCTACTCTTCCAAAATGACTGCTTCGTGCAGCGAAAGCTCTCTCTCGCTGCTTGGTGATGAATTATTCTCAAAACTGAAATATGTTTCTTATTACATCTTCCGATCTTTGTGCTGCACAGCTGTTGACGTATTTAGTTATTTAGTTAGTAACTTTATCGTGCACAATGTTGAACATCTGGTTGATTGAAATGTTGCACAAAACAGTAAATAGAAAGAATATTGTCGGAGCACAGAAACAGTGTTCAAATTCTGCTTTTACCGACTTATTTTGGTTGTGCGTAGCTTGCTCTTCCCCGATACCAACATGAATTAAAGAGGCCCTAATATGCTTTTGGGGGTTTTCCCTGTAGGTTTTAGTGTATGTAAATGGTCTGCAAAGGCTAACATCCCAAAAGTTCCCTCCACACGGAGTTTCTCTCCCACGCACCCCCCCCCCCCCCGCCTGAAATGCCTCTATTGTTTTTGCCCTATTACTTGTAAAGCGACCTTGGGTCCCTTGAAAGGCGCTATATAAATCCAAGCTATTATTATTATTATAGTGACATCACTATGGAACAGCTGCACTTCTATTGGCTAGCTCTGCAACACATTGTACGTGATAGGCGAAGGGGCTCAATCACACTTCTCTCGGCTAGCTAGCTGCTCCTGGTACGAGACTCCTGGTACTAGGTGGGTTAAAAGCAGAGGACACATGTCACCGTGTGCTCTGCATGTGTGACCATTAAAGAGGGTCTCATCCCTCCCAGTTCTATTCTTCTAAATTCTAGCGCTCCAACACATACGTGATAGGCTAAGGGGCGGGACAT
Organism: Pseudochaenichthys georgianus; assembly: GCF_902827115.2. Lineage (NCBI taxonomy): Eukaryota > Metazoa > Chordata > Actinopteri > Perciformes > Channichthyidae > Pseudochaenichthys > Pseudochaenichthys georgianus. The sequence continues at coordinate 7,089,225 of NC_047512.1, read as the reverse complement.
CTGTCTTTGGTTTCCCCGATATCAACATGAATGAAAAGGGCCCTATTCTGCTTTTTGGGGTTTTCCCTATTTCACTGAAGTGTTTTTATATTAGGTTTTAGTGTATGTAAATGGTCTGCAAAGGCTAATATCCCAAAAGTTCCCCCCCCCCACTGCCTGAAATGCCTCTATTGGAGAGTGACATCACTATGTAACAATCACACTTCGATTGGCTAGCGCTCCAACACATTGTACGTGAAAGTCTAAGGGGCGTGACAATTGTTGACCAATCACAACAGAGCCGGCCAGCTAACCAATCAGAGCAGACTGGCCTCTGGTTTCAGACAGAGGGTGAAAACAGAACAAATAAAGAGCTTGTTGAACATGTAGAGGCACAACACACACATATGAACCTGAACATGAGCAGAATAGTTAGGGTTGCTTCATCATCATTCGTTACGGTGCATATTTGTATTTGTTTGTGTCCACTCTGAGTTTCAGCTCGTTCCGTTTCACCTGCTGTGCTTTGAACTCTCAGAAGGCGGATGGATCCGAGTCAGAGGGGCCAACATAAAATGAGTTTTGGAAATACTGGACTTTTGATTTGACTCATCTGAAGCAATATTAAGTCTCAGATCGTCTGATGAAAAATATGAGGAATCCATATAAACCCGAAGACTTTACGAGTCGTGCATGCTCAGATATATCTCCAAGTACGAGGGAGGATTTGTGAAACAAGTTATTTTGGAAATCTACAATGCTTGCATTTTTATTTGTTTTTCGGAATTTATATAAAAAAACACTTTAGCCACGCTTTTCATATTTTCCACTCGATGTTCTTCCACTTTCAAAAAACAGTTGTCAGAACTTTCATAGTCAGTGGAAAGCATCCTCAAAATAATAGACAGCCGTCAGACGGAAAAACACGTCACTACAATATCCTGTTTATTTACAAAAGTATGCTGTTTGCAGTATCGCTGTATCGGAGTGATCAGAATACTTCATTTATCCTGAAGGGGGTATTGGGTTTTATTAAGGTTGCTCCTTCCAGAATAAAAGAAACTAAATATGCATATAAACATAAATTAAAAGCAAAAAGGTGCAAAACAACTAATAAAATGGAATTCGAATATGTATATAAACAGGAGTTTAGAGTTAACATGCACATTGTGCTACAAAACTAAAGTCTGTCTTTTAATTGAACTATTCACATCTTAAACTGCACTGTAACTTTTATCCATGTATTTTTTCTTTTAATGTTTATTTTATTATCTTTTTAATGACTGATTTTAAATGCCGTTTTCTTAATGTCTTTCATTTTTTGTAAAGCACTTTGAATTGCCTTGTGTTGAAAGGTGCTATATAACTAAACTTGCCTTGACAAAGACAAAATCAATATTTAATGTCAAATAATATGTAAAAATGTGCATGATAAAATACAGTGGTGAATTCGTACTAATAAAATACAGATGAGTTTTGCAGAGTTGGATATTGCAGCCTAACTCTCGTCTGTATTGCTCGGTTTAAAAGAGTATTCACTCAAAGCAAATAAAGTCTTCTTCTGTAGATTATAATTATCAGCTGGAGCGCTTTCCTATAACGCGATCACATTAGAGAGTCGTCCCGCAGACGCTGACTTTGTTCAGTAACAGAAAAGCTGAAGTGAGAGCGACTTTAGTTACAGTTACTCATCCCAAGTCGAGTTTGTCATTTCTGTCTACGGTAAAATAATCGAAGCTCGTCGACACAAGCTGAGTCACACAACTTTCACTGTCTGTTCCCCGAGGTCTGTCTGCCTGTAGATGCAGACGATATGCATCTGAGGGAGGTTCAATTGAAACACCACACTGACGGAATCAACATTATGAAAGCTGTGCAAAGATACAGTATGTTAAAATATTTATTCACAAACGACACAAATCTGTCCCGATAAAAAGAGCTTCTGTAAAAAGTGTTTTCGACTCAAAAGTGAATCTCAGAGGAAGGCCGTAAGCCGCTCAGTAAAGATTGGTCTTCTTCATTATCTTCATGAAATCCATCTCGTTGATCTCGCCGTCACCATCCTGGTCCGCCTCGTCGATCATTTCCTAAAAAGGAAGAAATAAAGTCTGAAAGGTACGCTTGATGCATCACATGACGGAGCGAGCACTCACTGCGACTGACGGTGACCTCTCAGTTTCAGAGCCCACGCTGCTCAGAAATAGCCGAAAGCTGCCATTTTGATACAACGTGTGAGAACAGAAGGGGAACTAAGTCTTCGCTGTAAAGATCTGGGTGATGTGAAGCTAATGAGTGAAAGTGAAGAGGAACGTTATGCATTCCTCTTTAAGTGAAATCAGCTCTTACTGCGTGATAAATCCTATAGAGAGCGGGGGGGGGGGCACCTCCACGGGACCTCATGATGTTTGTCAATTTAAAAGATAAAGTAAAAAAAATAGAAATGTGAAGTAACACTTGTTTTGTGTTTTCAAAGAGGTGAAAATCACTCCAAGTCTGGGCGTGTTGAGAGCTGTACGTACACACAAGGGGAGTTAGCCGGTTCCTAAGAGCCAGCATGCTGGACCGGGACTCTGGGATTTGTAGTCTTTCTAGTTGCGTATTTTTCATAGTCTTATATTTCAACAGTTTTATGACAAATTGTGACTTTTTTGACATGGAAATTATTTTTTAAGATTGACAAATGTAATTCGTGGTACAATTCAAACGGGATCGAAAGATACGTTTTCTTTCCCCATTGACTTCATTACATAATTTTTCCGAAATAAGGTCCCATGGGTCGGAAGTAGATGGGCGGGACTTCGCCTCTATACATTTAGTGCTTTAAGGCAGAGTTTAGATTAGGAGGCTCCAGCTTAGTAAAGGGAAGGGAAACTCATTCATTAGTTGCGACGTATTGAATTGATTTAAAACTAGGGACAGTGTACATTAAACATTAATCAACATGTAAAAGTACTCGAATTAGCCAAAAGGCTAGATTTCACCGATAGTCCCTTTGCCAGATGGTGATAGGCATCCCTTAAGCAAGAATTAATATACCACGACATTGTTATACCAAAAAAATAACAAACAGACGACTTCACTGAATACAGATAAGAGGAAGTCATGATAATAAATAAAACATTCACAATACGCACTCATGCTAACACCTACACCCACACATCAGTGCTGACACTTGATTATTAACGAGCCACTTTTTAACACTGCTTGAGTGTGCAGTAGGATGAGGACTCTCTTATTGGTTGTGGTATTGAATTCCATTGATGGGATGCGTGGAATGAAAAGACAGCCTGGCTGACGGTTTTATTTTATACGCTTGACACACCGTCAAGCGTATAAAATAAAACCGTTTCTCTTATGTAACATACAGGGACTACAACTTGTTCTGTTGAAACTAACATTTTAGAAAGCCTGGACCATGAGCGAGTAGGAAATCAATCGGTAACTTGTGGGGAGTCAGAAACTAATAATTGCCAAAGGATTTTCCCTCGGTTATAAATATATTTGTTGTAGTCGGAGGCGTGTGGCACAGTGGTCTAGTGCGTTGTGTTGGGATCAGGGGGTCACAGGTTCAAACCCCACTGCAGTGGATGTGGATGTGTCCCTGAGACACCCAAATGGCTCCTGTGGGGATTTCCCACAGTATTGAGCATGTAAGTCGCTTTGGATAAAAGCGTCTAACATGTAATGTAATGTTGTAGTCGGAGGTTTTCACAGCAGTGTTAGGCTTGGCCTGATTATTAAGTGTGTATATGGGATTAAATAATTTAATAAATGTAGAGAAATTGAGCTAAACTGAGCCGGGTGGTGAAGGGGGGGGGATGTTTCTAGTCTTTATCGGCATGGAGGGAAAGTTTTAAGGCTTCCTGCTACAATTAAAACATGTCATGAATGTTTGCATAGTAACGCAACATAGTACTTTATCAGAAAACTAATATTTTTTCTTTGGCTTGTATCCGCAGCAACCATTTCTATAAATGAAAGATACATAGAGCAAAGGTTCTTTGCAACGGAACAAAATGTGAAAGTAGGATTATTGCTGAAACTACTCTCAGTCCTCAGACATGAGCGCAGTGTGAGGAAAACAGACTCTTTCAAGAAACCTGCATCGAGAATTGCAAAACAAACTATTAATACAAACGGGGTATATGCAGGAATCCTGAAGTCAGATGTAAGACCTTTCAAGACCTTTTCCATACATTTTAAGACCTCATCGCCACTTGGAGTTTTAACCGGTTACCTTGGCGACACACTTTACCTCACATTGACTATATACAGTATGGATTGTCCTTCCTCCTTATCTTCCAACCATTTGGACGCAGACAAAATGTAATACCTTGGAAAATGCCGTTTAATACTTTTAAAGACGCCGCGGACACCCTGGCAAAGGTTATAACTTACTTAAATACATAGAAACCTAACTTTGTCTAAAGAAAGAAAGAAGGGCTTTGAGTGCTTCAGTACAACACATCTTCTTGAAGGGGCATGTCTATGTGCATGGACTACCAAAAACATTATACAGAGTAAAAAATAAAAATACAATACCTGTAATTCCTCATCCGTGAGGTTTTCACCCAGCTCTTTGGCAACTCTCTTGAGATTTTTGAATGATATTTTTCCGGTGCCGTCGTCGTCAAACAGCCGGAAAGCCTTCAATATTTCTTCTTTGGAGTCTTTTTCATTCTATTATCGTGAAAACATAATGGTGATTCATATTTTACAGCGTCGATTCAAGCCGTTTCCCATTTACTGGAACTGCCAACCAAAGGTCATCAAAACGACACCTATTAATAACATTTTTGAAATCTAGACACTTGTTATGACACATTTTGATTTCTAAGAATGTTCCCAGGATATTAGGCAGGTGTGTTACACTCACCATTTTTACTGTCATCATAGTGAGAAAGTCATTGAAGTCAATTGTTCCAGAGCCCTCTTTATCAATGTCTGCGATCATGTTCTTGATCTCTTCTTTCTTTGGTTCAAAGCCCAGCGCTCTCATGGCAACCTGTGGAACAGACACAGGGGAAATCTGAGGCGGCTGTGTCCCCATTATCAGGGCATTTGTTCATCAACACGTACGCTTTCTGCCGGTGGTGGATAGTAACAAAGTGCATCTACTCAAGTACTGTACTTAAAGGTGGGGTAGGGAATTCACTTCAGAAACACTTTGTTATATTCTAGGGATGGGAATTTGAAGGCAAAAAACGATTAACCGAAATGTACATATCCTATAAAAAAAAACAAAAAAAAACCGGGGGAAACGTTTTTACTAAAAAATAAATACATGTTCAAATAAGTATAGAAACCAAGTCGAAGTTGTCAAATGTATTTAACTGGTGATCACAGTTTGAACAGTTGACAGCTATAGGCCTACAGCTTTCATGCTTAAAACATAACTTGGTTTTCTGATGGATTTGAAACGCGAGTGAAGTATAACCTGGCGCGCGCACGCGCGAGCGAGAGAGCGAGAGAGAGAGAGCACCTGCAGCTCTGCCCGCTGTGAGGGACCGGTGAGCGGAGAAAAACACACCTTTAAACCCAACACATTTAGCTATGGCACTGTCGTATACATTGAATTATTCCATTTGATCATATGTAATCAACTTAGGTACCCCACCCAAAAAAAAAATAATTACAATAAAAATATTCATAACTCATTCTCATATTTGAATAACTGAATAATAATTTCGAATATTCAAATATTCGATTAATTGTTCCCATCCCTATTATATTCCATGGAATGCTTTTAACATCCCGATGGCAATGAATACATGAAATGCTTAGACAACAAATACATTAAAAAATATCATCTGTGGAAGCCGTGGCGCTGTAAAAAGCACGACCAATCATCTGAGCCGGCCCGGCTAAAGTAACTGGATGGCCTACCTGCCTGTCAGCCTTCCATCTGGGCACAGACTTATCTTGTGCCCTCATTGGTCATGTGCGCGTGCGTGTGTGTTGGAGGAGGGAATCTGTAAGGAAGTCTGAAGGAAGGGGCAGATTTTTTTCGGCTGCGTACTTTCAAAATTCTAGCTCACTCGAGCTGGTTTCTCCATTCTTACCTACCCTACCTTTAAGTAAAACATGTAAGTATTTTCACATTATGCTACTCTACTATATTTTGTAAATCAATGTTGTACTTTTTACTCTACGACATTATTTTACAGTTTTAGTTACCCATTACTTTGCAGCTTAAGAACAGTAGTATTATTACAAAATACATACATTATTATATAATATCATAGTTTAAGCTACCCTGTAGTATATGAAGTAATTCAAATAACCGCGACACAAGTGCAACATTGAAGTGATGAACACATTAATGCAATAATTATAATAGAATAGCTAAAATATAAGTGGCTTATATGGCCCATTCTGCAAAATGTGTACTCTTACTTTTGGTACTTAAAGTATATTTTGATGCTAATACTTTTGTACTTTTAAGTACAATTTTGAATGTAGGACTTTTACTTCTAATTGAGTTTTTTTAACACTGTAGTATTGCTACTTATAGTTAAGTTAATAATCCTATAGTTCTTCTATCTCTGCATCCAGACATACACGTCCTGCCATCTCTATTAGACCAGGAACCCACCTTCAGCTCTTTCACATCTATTGTTCCAGTGCCATCTGTGTCGAAGAGGTCAAAAGCTTCTTTAATTTCTTGCTTTTGCTCCTCGTTCAGTTCCATTTTGGGAACTGCCTTTTTCCTTGGACCAGACGAAGAGGTTGGTTTTCGGTAACTTGAAGCCTAAGAAGAAAAAACACACATTGAGAGGTGGTTGCTTCTTTGTATAAGATAGTAACTAGTTGTCTAAAGTTAACTAAGTACATTTACTCAAGTGCTGTTCTTACAGTAAAGTAAGTTGTATGTTACTTTGTACTTCTAATCTACTACAATTCAAAGGCAAATATTGTACTTTTACTCCACTACATTAACGTAGTACTTTTAGTTACTTTGCTTTTATAATAATAAAACATAATCAAATACGACTTTAGTTAGTAGAAATTCACCAGCTACCCTGCAGAAAATAAATACATAACACATGATTTCCACCTTCACCAGCTATATACACACATTAACACATCAATAATTATAATCAAAACATATAATATTATTCTGAAATGGACCAATCTGCTAAATGAGTACTTTTTGGTACCAAGTATATTTTGATGCCAATACTTTTGTACTTTTACTCGAGTGACATATTGATTGCAGGACTTTTACTTGTAACAGAGTATTCCCACACTTCTACTTTTGCTCAAGTACAAGATCTGAGTACCTCTTCCACCACTGATAGTAACTAATTATTCAGGAGCAGCAGAAAGAGCCCCAAGTACTGTGTGTTGCTATCATGCTAGTTAGCTAACTTTAGCTTCCATGAGGCTAACCAACAAACACGGTTGAACGGCTATATATCAATGTCTGTCAGCATTTCAGGGTAACTCCCGACCTTTTCTGAAAATGAAATACATTGTACCAAACATGTATATGAAAACATACCATTTAAATGAATGTTTTCCAGCCGGGAAAGTCGAAAAAGTTGTGTATGATAACCGGATGTCAACAAAGCAGGCACTCAGCAACGGTCTTATGTTGAATGACATGTGAGATAGCCAATAGAAACCATTATAGCAGCGTGACGTAATTAAAATAGCCAATTGCAAACGGTAATAGGCGGGATTTTACAGTGTCCTCCAATGGTTGAGACCGTTTCTTGTCGCCTGGCAACCATACGCATGCGCAGTGCTTAATCTTTTTCCCCGGAGCAGCTGGTCAGTGGGAACAGAAACAACTATCATATGTCATTAAATTAAGGTAAAAATACTCTTTATAGATTAAGCTTGTTTTGCTAAATCTTCATGTGCAGACATATGTAGGTTCGGTTCGTTTTTGGCAGTGTTAATTTAGAAGTTACGTATTGTTTTCGAAGTAAAGTATTAGCTTGTTAGCTCAGCATGCACGCTTCTGCCTGTCTTGCAGGTTTGTTGTAGAAATAAGCTACCTTAATGCACACTTAATAGCTAGTCCTGCATTCAAAATGTTAAAGTTCACCAAGTATTACCAGCTAAGTTTATCTTAAGTATCTAACATAATGCAGGATAACATGTGTTTTGTATGCATATTATATTATTGCTCTATTCACACTTCTAAAGTGACTGCTGCTTCATTTAATATATAATGATGCTCCATATTGTACAAGCTTATCACATGTTTTGTATGTAATATTATAACTTTTCAGGTTACTTGTTACAAGAGTTAGGGTTAGATGCCAGATATAGGCTTAGTTGAGTATAATATTCCCCACTGAAATGTAATTAAGTAAAGTATAAAGTACTATAGCATATAGTGCCATGCCTCAAACGTATGCTAATACAAAATAAACTGTACTTAGTTCCCTTTCACTACATATTAATGTTAGTAAGACTTAACACACACAATGGTAACCAAACTCAATACTTTTAGTTTGTAATCAATATTTATTTTCCTTTTACAATTCAGACACCTCAAGTAATGCTTGGAAGCACCATTATAAACCACCGACAACATGTTGGACTTCAGAAGCTCGCAGCGCTGGCAGGAATCACACACTCCTCTTTGGGCCCCAATAAAAAGTACAAGTTCATCCAGGATGAAGCGAGCGGGGAGTCAGCGCTGGTGTGCTCCTGTTTTCACATCTTTGAGAGTCTGCAGCTGAGCTGTGCCGTGGGTCAGCTGGTTCACGAGACTATCCAGGCCCACCAGAAGGTCTATCACACGGGGTCGGGATGCCTGCTGTTTCTCGCAGGAGCGTGGAGTCGTGCTGCTCTGGAGTGCCTTCAGAGAGGGATTCCAGTCCCTCACATCATCTCTGCTTTGTCCGACGGGGTGGATATATGCGTCGATGTTTGCAGGAAAAGCAGCGTCTCCACTGACGGTCTCGATGTTGAGCCACCTGAGAGCTTCAATGCGAAATCACATGCTTTAGGATTTCAACTGTCAAAGAAACCCAATGTGGAAGCTTCCCACGCATCACACAACCTGCAGGAGACATCAACAGTTGGTCTTAAGACTCTCAATGGCAGCAGACAAAGACAAATAAAACTCAGCAGACATTTGTACGAGGCCAGATCAGAAAATGTCTCAACAGTAACGCAACCTGACCGCCCTAAGCTCCCTGACATTGCACACATCGCAAAGGGATTGAGTCACGGTTGTGTCGATGCGATGAATTTAGTAGTAGAAGCTAGCCGAGTACAGTCAAAAAATCATCCAGAAAACATCAGCTGTTCCACATTTGATGTTACTAAAGTGATGACTTGTGTGCTTCCTGGTGTACCAGAGGAGCATGCATGTGTTTTACCAGGCTGCGTCGTTCTTGTATCTGATGAACAGGCTTTAGTTGCACATCACTTAAAAGAACAGTCCTTAAGAGTTGCTCTAATTAATGGAGATTTATCAGACACCTATCGCCATCTTGGCTTTAAAAAGCTAACGGGTGTACAGTGCGTGAGCGACCAGTCCGACTTTACAAGTTCAAGCCAAGACAAAGAGTGGACGGAAAAGGTCGTGGCACTTCTGTTGAACCTGGGCGTGAACCTGATACTTGTCAGCGGGCTGGTTCGCGAGGAAGTGATTCAGCGCTGTTGTAGACACCATATACTTGCGGTGGAAAAAGTGAAGGCTTCCGTTTTGAGAGCCTTTGCGAAAGCAACGGGAGCTGTTCCGGTGACATACGCCACCCAGTTGAGTAGGCACTGTGTCGGCGTTGGTGTTCAGGCTGAAATATGGAGGGACCTCAGCAGCTATGAAGGGAAACCTTTAATTACTGTGAATATTTCCACTGTAGAACACAGCGAGTTGGTGACAGTGATTCTCTCAAGCTGCGTACATGGCAAGCTGCAGGCCATGGAGGACCGGTTCTGGGCCTGTGCTTATCGTTTACACCACATGCTGGAAGACAAAGTCCTCCTGCCTGGTGCTGGAGTGACAGAAATGCTTTGTGTTCACCACCTTCAAAGGGAAGCAGAGACACATGTCAAGCATCACAGAGAGAGGAACTCAGCCGCTAACCCTTACAGAGGCGAAGTGTTGAACCTCATTGCGGATGGTTTATTAGATTACATATCCACCGTAATGGTTAACACCGGAAGGTTCTCAAAAGTCAAAGCCATGACGGCGGCACGGCAACAACTGCAGAACAATAACGAAAGTCTTGATGCAAAGTTCTCACAGCTTTCCTTGGAAGGTGAAGAGGAGGATAGTGGAGTTTCATTACTGATTAAGTCGAGCAAAGCACCCGCAGTAAAGATCTATGATAATCTGAGTGTGAAGCAGGAAGCATGGAGGAAAGCTCTGGATCTGGTCGTCCTGGTCTTGCAGACCGATGCGGAGGTCATCACGGGCATTGACCAAACATCTGGTGATACACAAGAAAAGCTGATGCTGTTGTGATTTCATTTTGAGTGGCTGTTCTACACGTCTGATTGTTTTTGATCCCGAATTGGAAAAATATATGTATTTAACTTGTTTGTAATGTATTTGTGTATGACTGGTACAAAGGAAAAGTCCAATAAAGTGTTTTCATATTCTTTATTTTCTTGTCGTCAATAAATAGTCAAAGAACATTTTTTTTAAAAACTTCACATGTGCTACCACTTGGGGGAGACAAATTATTATATGACACTTGAGTTTATCTGACTCTTTAATCCACACTGAGACTGAGGAAGAGATTCTGAATTGTGAAAATCATGAATATTCCTAATTCATGCATGTTCACGAAAGCATCCGACGACTTCTTTAATGATTTGAATCCTGACCTCTAGGTATTCGGAAGAAATTGGAGAAAAGCATCTTGACATAGAAAAAACAAACGGATATGAAGTACGGTCAGTAGTTATTAGATATGTCAGATTTCTCAATGTACTCCTTTCACAGGAAATACAATAAAAGTCAGTTTATATGGATTATCAACCAGGCCTGAATACGCTTGCATTACATGACTGAACACACCTTTTGTCTTCATGGTTAGTTCCCAAAAGAAATAGTGCATGTCCAACACAACCGTATAATTTGCCCTTCTTACCGGTGTGTTTTTACTGTTGTTACCGTTCCTTTATGATATTTGCTAACACTTCACTATGTTCCTACTTCTTGGCTAACACTGCTCACCTTGTGAGGTTTAATGACCTGCTCTGTCATAATAGTAATGTTTGGAGGGGAAGGAACAGCTCCAGACAGAGTCAATGTTTTTGGTTGAGTCTTATTAGGTCATTTCCTTGAACGAAGTGAAATACATGTCATAACAAGGTTATTATTATTTTTTAATTTATTCTAGAAACCATCAATGTACCTTCCTAAAAGATCATTGGAAGGTCACAGGAATATTACAATCCTTGGCACTTGATGCCTTACGTTGATTCGCCCATGATTCAAGGATTATTTTACTATCAGATTCACAACACTTTATTTTTCTAAGGGAACATTTTTCATGACAGTTGCTCCATTTTTGAAGGAAATTAAAAAAAGATAACGAAAAAATAAATATGGAAAATATTTCTAAAAACGTGAGGATGTAAAAAAAAAAAGTAAAATACTGTTAGTTATATTAGCACAAGAAGTTAAAGTAAATTGTGCAATAAAAAGATACATTTAGATACAAATATGTATTCAAACATAATAAGTTAGTGTCAGAATGCACAAAAAAGATAAAATAAAATTCAAATATTCATATAAAACAAGAAAATATCAAATACAATAAAAATAATAAGTTATAAACAAACTGTTATTCCACAGAAGAAATGTCTACTAATTGGAACATTTAAAAAACCCTGAAAAAACTAAGATCATTCACGTAAAAGAGAAGCACTCTCTCGGTTACTCTTTCCTATTATGCGCGTTGTATTTCAAAGGTGTCAGCTAAAGCGAGAACGTGACACCTTCCATTTCCTCTGAGTGTCTAATTGCATCCTAAAAATAGTTCAGTGTATTAAAACGTTTGCAAATGCTTTATGGTGGAACCATAACAACCTTGACTCAGCAGGGGTGAAGTCTGACACATCTGAGAATTCAGGCTTTCACATTACTGGCTGCCGCAAGCTTCATCATATGCATGGAGAAACACCTGGACTGATGCGTGCACAAATCATAGATTACCTAAATAAAGTTTACAAGGTGTGTACGATGATCCAGTTTAATTTAATATATGCAAGATGAGATCATAGATTTTTCATTTCATTTGGCTTGGGTACCTTATTCATTGACGAACAATTACTATTCCAAGATTTTGAAAGGAACTTAAAGGTAGGGTAGGTAAGTTTCAGAAACCGGCTCGAGATACACTTTTTGTTATATTCCATGGAATGCTCTTAACATCCCGATAGCAATGAATATCTGAAGTGCTTTGACAAAAAATCCATAAAAAAATGTCATCTGTAGAAGCCGTGATACTGTAAAAAGTACAACCAATCGATTGGATGGCCTACCTGCCTGTCAGCCTCCCATCGGGGCACAAACTTATCTCGTGCCCTCATTGGTCATGTGCGCGTTCGTGTGTGTTGGAGGAGGGGCTCTGTGAGGAAGTGGCAGCTTTTCTCCGGTTGTGTATTTTCAAATTCTAGCGATCTCGAGCCGGTTTCTCAAACGTACCTACCCCACCTTTAAGGCAAGTTTTATTTTGATGTGCTCCATGGGGTATGGAGGTATTGGTATTCACAAATTATAATTTTAAAGTCATGTTTTCCTGCACCAGAATGCCAGAAGAACTCGTAGGTAATTTTAGTTTGAGAACAGGTGCCAATCTGATACAAGAATGTGTCATGCATGTATTTTTAATAAGAAATAACTGGCAAACCAAAAGTAAGGATGGACAGTTTCTCGATTGATACAGTCCCAGGAAAAGGCTCCTAAGGATGTCGATACACATCTGAGATATTTTCTGTTTGGACTCCTATTTGGACTTAGTCCTTACAAATATTCAACTTTTAGTCACTCGATTGTCCTGACTGGATGTCAGATGTTTTACTGACTGTTGTAGTAAATGTATCATTACTGTAAGTCTCATTTAATTATAACTTCCTTCTCTGGTTTGATTTTCCCGCGGTTTGAATTCACATCTGCTTCTAATTCTCACTTCCTTAGAACAGACAGTCTCTTCGACCATCGGTTTGTAATTAACATGTCTGCACGTGTCAACCCATCTGGCTTACTTCCTGTAATGTAGATTGCCTCGCTGAGACCTTCCCCTTTCCTTGCTTTTGAGTGTATAAAGGGTTTGTATTTTCTGTTGTATGTTGTCAGTTCTTGTGCAAACTCGTGGTGCAAAGACTCTGTCCTTTCAGCTGAAATAGATTAACTCTGATGCTTTGACTTTTATTGACTTTATTAAATAACAAAACTGTGCTTTAAACTTCTATGATTTGTTCACAGGTTGTTCTTGTGTGGAATTTCCTCCACACTGACCAGTTGAACCAACAGCTGACTTTCACCCATCCAGGAGTTCAGATGTGGTAACCATTACCCAGAAGGCCTGACCAGTGACTGTTTTGGCAAATGGATGGTCCTAAAATCAAATAATTCCCGTCACTAACTCTCAACTACTTCTGGGTAAGTTCAGATTGGACGCAGGCTTGCTCATCGGAGTCTCCTGGCATCTCCTTCACATTGTTGTTTTGCACCTATGAATAGAACTTATTCAACTCTCAGGCTGCATGAATGGAAACACTGGTTCGGTTCACATGCTGCTCTTGGCGCTCAGGAGGGTCTCAGTGGCACAGTCCAAGTTGCACGCCCCCCCTCCTTGCCCTCATCTCCTTTCGCGACTCCTTCTGGGTTGGTTGGTAAGAAAAGTGAGCCTTTAGTGGGCGTGAGCGAGTGTGTGTTGGTGCTCCTAGGGCGCATGCGGACTGAGGCCCGAAGGGGAAAGGCTTGCACACAGATCTAAGCCAGCTGCCCTGATTTAAACACTTCATTGCAAGAAGAGTGGAAGTGAAGGGGGAATCTGCATGCAATCCCCCCCCTACCAGTGTGCTCAAAGTACACTGGCAAAGCAGCTGCCCGATCTACAAGCTACACATTTGGACGCTTGCAAGTAAAGGCATTACGGAGTCTTTCTGTCTCGCATTCTCAGGGCTCAAAGGGCACTGGTTGTCCTTTAGGCAAACTGACCTCTGGGGTTACCCTGAATCAGGGTTTGTGCAGCTCTGTGGAGGAGGGGAGGAGGGAACAGTTAGTGGGAGGCCACCGTGGGGCTCCTGAGCTGCTCAAGAAGGAGACGAAGCAGTCGCCGGGAAGCAAGGCAAGAGGAGGATATGGCCACGGGAGAAATCACAACACTTCCCTCCACACCTGATGACGGAGGCAGCGGCGGCTTTCCTCCCGGGAGCTTCAAGGACCCCAAAAGGCTGTACTGCAAGAACGGGGGCTTCTTCTTGAGGATAAAGCCTGAAGGGGGTGTGGATGGAATCCGGGAGAAGACCGACCCCCACAGTAAGTACTGCCAGTCCCTCTTCGTCTTTGCTCTGCACCGCACACAAAGCTTCTTTATGCCCTTTTTTTAATTTGCAAAAAGGAAGTCAAATCATCATGGAGGAACGATGTGAGTTTTCCAACTTGCTGAGGTTTGCTCTCCACTTGTACACACTACAGCATGTGTAGGCCTACGAATGGAAAGTTGAATAACCGCAGACCTTAATCAAAGGGAGCTTTAATGGAAAATGCAGGATGTTTTTAGTAAATGTAGATCCCCAGGTTGAGTCAAAGCCATTTACGCTGCTTACTGTGGAGTTTACGTCACTCAGAACATGGAGTTAAATGCCGGAATTAGTCATTTCCTGATGTACAGCTCCCTGTCAGTGTTTGACGTCAATGAACTAATTATCTAAAAATGATACTGTGAAAACTCAATAATAATTACAATCACTCTTAGTTTTCACTCACTTATAAATTGAGAGAAGTTTGAACTTTTTTATAAAGTTCTCCTTGATTGAAATTGAAACAATCTGTGCTCCTGTATCACTGATTATGTTTGGGTTGCATCAGTAAGTGAGAGGAGAGCAGACGTTAAAAAAAAAAAGAAGGGTTTTCCGAGGAAAACATGTTTAGAAGTGCATTGCCTTTCGAACAGGTGCCAGATCTGAAACCAGCTCAAGGACACATGCACTATTTTTAGAATAATTGAATTACATTCAGTGAGACGAAATTGACTTTTAAAGACACTGTTTTTCTGGATAGCGAATGATCAGTTAAAGTGTAAGTAATACATATCCCCAATGAGTCACACAACAGGAGTCAGTGTTAATCATTTGGCTTTTCCCAGCAATGCTTTTTCTCAGTTAAGCTGAGCTGACTTTCATCAATGCTCCTATTGTTAGGGAGGTGATTGACCTGCCAACTTTTGGATCATAACATACCTTCCAATACAAATGGGTAATGTTAGTGAACAATGGATTCAATTCAATTCTTTTAGTCACGAACAGTTAAGAAGGGAAATGGGACACCCAATAAGCAATCCAAAGCTTTAGATAGGGGCACAGGCACTAAATACATAGAAACATTAACAAGCTAAATTACATTTATTGTAACACTAAACAAATCCCCTAAAAACGGAGCTAATCTTTCACTACCTTATCAATGGTTCCACCACATTAATTTCATCAGGCTTGACATACGATATAATAAGCAGACACATTACAGAATATAATAATGGAACAAATTAAATAAGACATATTCTGCCTATTTTCAGGTCCATATTTGTATTTTGTGTCTCTACTGTGACATGTTTCCATGCTTCGATGTTCAAAAAGCTCGGACGGATACATATTCACGTAGTTCTGTGCCATACAGTAGAGACTGGACTCTTGTCCATCATGTGTTCTTCCCATGTCAAAGTTTTGTGAGAGAATTATTCCACATGTACAGTAGACCCACATTGTACATAGACTGTACGATACGATACGATACGATACGATAATACTTGGTACTATTATCATTGGTCAGATCAAGTCTGAAATTTGACTTGCATCTCAGCAGCTCCATGTCCAACACCAACATAGACACATACCCAGACACAATACATGAAACACAAACAACGGACATTTAACATAACATCACAATCACTGAGAGAAAAAAATGTCATGACACTTTAGCGTGCATTTAACTGTCACAATTAAAGGGGAGGTTTTTTCTGTATTCACATTTAATGGGACGTAATATTCCTAGAAACACTAAACACACGGCAGCACACTCGCACTAATTATTCCTTTTCTTCTGGGAAGAACACCTCTTTGATCCGAGACATTAATTATCCAGGCAGCAAGCTTAACTGTAGACAGATGCGCATCTATGTGAAGTCTTAATGTGGAATACTTCTGGACAGACCTTCTCATTTACCTTATGGGGCCCCTGCTTCCTTTTTTTGTGGTTTGGCTTCATGCAAAGTATGCTGTGTTGGCGAGCATTCTCTTTAAAGAAACGTGGAGATGATTTTGATACGTGTGCGAGGCAACAGGTACTCTGCTAAGTCCGCTTTACGAGACTCGTACTGCTGCTTTAAAGGTTGAGATTAATTTTGCATACTACTTGTGTTTATGGTGGTTCAGCTGCAGGACAAAAAAACGTTGGATTGTTTCAAATGAAGAAGGGACTTAGGAGAATTGCATCGGTTAGCTTAATTTAGGTTCGTTAGCCTATTATTTTGCTTCCCCATCTGATTTACTGCCTCCAATAGAAACAGAGCTCAAATGAAAGACCTTACATGATCTAATGCATATTTAGGTTTAGTCATTATCTATCTTTGCTATTTCTTTCATGTGCTATCTAGCTAGTCACAGATCTTTCCTCAAATTCAACTGTGCCCTGCGAGATGTGAGAACAGGTTGTCTTTAAGGCCTTACTTCTCACTTGTTACTCGTGTTTACTCCTGTAGAAAACATATATTGAAATGCCTCACATTGTATCCTTGATTTGATATGTTTTGCGAGTTGCTGGCTCTGTGGTAACCATACACATCAATAGGATTTGGTTTTGGATTTTTATAAAATTGCTGCACAGCCCTTCCTCGTATCCCTTTAATTAAACATCCCACAAGCAAACTACTAGATATGTCTGTATTTGTTCAAACTAAACATTTGTTTCTTCCTCAGTAAAACTTCAACTCCAGGCGACCTCAGTGGGCGAAGTGGTCATCAAAGGAGTGTGTGCGAATCGCTATCTGGCCATGAACAGAGATGGACGACTGTTTGGAGCGGTGAGTGAGCTACACCAACATCCTACTGAACTAAAAACTAAATGGTTTCCTTTCTGTAAAGTGTGCTGAGATTATAAAGTATGTCCCTATAAATCATCAAATGGTATTTCTCTGTATGGGGATTAAAACGACTTGCAGAGATGGCAAAAGTACCAACATCCTTTACTCAATTAGAAGTGCAGATACTCAAAAATACTCTGGTAAAAGTAGAAGTACTGACTAAACTTCTAAGTAAAAGTAAAGAAGTATGGGCTTTGAAATGTACTTAAGTAAAAAGTACCCATAACTACCAACTGTTTTAAAGAGTAACTGACCTCCCTTTATATTAAAAGAACAATAATAGCACATAGTACTTTGTAGGGATGTAACGATATACCGAATATCTAAATAAACGTCCCAATACCATCGTGAGACTGACAAAATCTACCGCGATTTAAAAAAAAAAAAAAATTTAAAGAATAAATAATATTTTTTTTAAAAATATTATTTTTTTAAAAACTTTTAGTTTTAAACCTTTATTGAACCAGGTGGTCCCATTGAGATCATCGATCTCTTTTTCAAGAGAGATCTGTCCAACATGGCAACAAGTAGGTTACAACATGAACATAAAACAACAGAACACAAAAGGACATTGAATTTACAAGGCTACATTTACACACCTAGAGACATTGACGAGTACCAACAGTTATATCTCACTCTGTCAATAAGCCTCACCTTCTTGGCAAAAACTGTATTGTTTTTGAAGTGGTGGAGAGACAATGCACAGTTTGACCCACTGCTGTCACCCATGGCCAAAGCATATCTCTCCGTCCTACTGAGTTTGCGTTAGACTTTTTCGCTGTCCGTCATTTTGACAGACAGGATCGTAAAATATCCGTCATAATCCCTTATTACCCGTCGGGTCTGAACAGTTCACGAGAGAGCACGCTCATGAACTGTCAACCGGGGGGGCGGTGTTATGCCGTGGGTGCATGCACCTCGCGGGAGCGAGCACACCGTAAAGCAAAACCTCCCAGATATGTATTGATCTGTACGGCAAAGTACGGTTTGGAAACTATATCATTTCCTTTTGGAGGGCATGCATAACACGGCATAACACCAGAGCCTCGCTGCGGGGAAACGTTGGCGCTGTTCCGAGTTTGTTCTAATCTGACTGCTTTCAGATTTTTCCGTCATTGTTAAATAAAATATTCGGTTAACGCGACCACTGCTGTCCCAGCAACATCAGTACCAAGCGAGAGAGTTCTTTCCAGAGCAGGGGATATTGTAAATGACCAAACATCCCAGCTTATAAATACCTGGAAATGTGGACATTCTCATATTCCTAAAAACCTGTCTGATGATGCTGAGTGAGTGACTTAGTGAGTTTGAGTTGAGTTACTTGAAAAACTAAAGTGAAACTTGATTTATTTTATTGCAGGGTCTGATTATTAAATGTCCTTGTTTATTTGTGAGATGCAGTGGCACAAAGAAAATGCCTACTTTGTTTGGTAGTACTATAGGTACAAAAACACTGGTTTTCTTGTTCCAGTCTGTTACTGTCACTTTGTTTTTGACACTTTAAAATACTGCTATCCGACTAAAATGCTGTACAAATCAGATTTATTATTTAATAAAGAAACATTTTTCGAGTAAAAAACATTTTTATTGAATTTCTTTTTCTTTTTTTCCCTTTATTCAATATCGCGATAAATACCGTACCGTGGACTTGTTATCGAGATATTATCGTACCGTGAGTTGTTGGTATCGTTACATCCCTAGTACTTTGCCATACTTAGTTCCCGGTACTTAGTCCCGCCGAACTCTTTAGTCCCGGAACTGTCCTAGTAAATCGCGTTCACACCGGAATAAGTCCCTGAGGGAGGATTACGCAAATGAAGCCGCTGACGTCACTTCTTCTTCTTCTGCTTTGGGTTTACTGGCAGGCCGCAAACAAGTTCACGGGTACTTCCCCGGGTAAATCGCCAGAAGCGCCGACACCTCCTCATCAGGGTTTCCGCTAGGATTTTTTCTCGCCGGTCAAATGTCCGGGCAGAATTCATTTTACCGGACTAATTTGAAACTTACCGGTCATATTTCAATAATAATAATAATAGTTGTGTAGCAGAGTTTCCGTTAGCAGGTAATTACCGGACTATGAGCAGATATGCTTCAGTTTAAAACTCAGTTCACGGGGCTCAATTTTATATTGCTTCAGTTTATAATCGTAACAGATCGAAAAATTCAGATTCATTTTTCAATAAATGATACAACAAACAACATAATTATTACATTCAAACAAACTACTTGTAGTAGATAACGTACATTATTCAGAAGTTTACATCAACTTTGAATAATAACACGGGAGAAACGGAGCCTCTCTTTTCCCCTCTCTCTCCTGACAGCACGTCAGTTTCTCATGCAGCTCCTGCAGCCCGCTAAACAGAGGGCGGGGCTTCAGGTGCTCATGCAGAGCTGCGTGTCTCGGTCAGACTCAGCAGCCGATCTGATCTCTCTCTCGCGTCCGGTTACACTTCACTCGCGTTTATGTCCATATCGATCAGATCCAGCTCTCCTGATCGGCCTTTATAGAGAGCACCGATCAAACTATTAAGAGTGAATATCGGCCGATAATGACCGGCGGCCGATCGATCGGAGCCTCCCTAATTATTACCAGACATTTTGACCGTCAGGTTTTGAATTTACCGGTTTTTTATAAATTTTACCAGCTAAAAACCGGTAATTACCGGCTAACGGAAACCCTGCTCCTCATCACTCCACCGCTCCCACGTTTTATTTTGTGTTGCCATAAGGTTCAAAGAAAGTACCAAACTAGGTTCTAGTTCCAGATCTTTTTGGTGTGAAAGCAAAATCCCAAGAACTATCGGAACTATACCTGGGAAAAGTACTCCGGTGTGAAAGCGCCGATTGTCATTGTTAGCTAATGAATGTTTCGATGCAGAACAACGGCAAAATGACAACGTTTTCGTTGGTCCCTCTTCTTTAGAGAAGACCAGGAAATTATGGATAGAAGGATCATGTTAAAATAATGCAATAGGCGCTTTCACACCGGAGTACTTTTCCCAGGAATAGTTCCGATAGTTCCTGAGATTTTGCGTTCACACCAAAAAGATCTGGAACTAGAACTTTTTTTTTGGAACCTTTTCACCCCTTTTTAGTCCCTGCTAGAGAGGTGGTACTTTCCTGGGGAGGAAAAGGTTCCAATTTGTGATTGGCTGGGCTAATTGCAAACCACGCCCCGTTTTGTGAAGCCGCCATTTTATTTGCTCGCATTAGCATTATTAGCATTAGCATTAGCCCAGCGCACCAACAGAGAGAGACTAACTTATGGCAACACAAAATAAAACGTGGGCACGGTGGAGTGATGAGGAGGTGTTGGCGCTTCTGGCGATTTACCCGGGGCAGTACCCGTGAAGTTGTTTGCGGCCTGCCAGTAAACCCAAAGCAGCAGAAGAAGAAGAAGTGATGTCAGCGGCTTCATTCGCGTAATCCTTCCTCAGGGACTTATTCGGTGTGAACACGGTCTACTAGATAGTTCCGGGACTAAAGAGTTCCGGGGAACTTAGTTCCGGCAACTATTCCTGGGAACAGTACTTGGTGTGAAAGCGCCTAATGACTCTAAATAATAATGATCACGCAACCAAAGACAGATTACAACTAAAGTAACAAGCTTGTTTTGAAAATGTAAGAAGTAGAAAGTACAGGTATTTGTGTTAAAAATGTAAGAAGTAAAAGTAAAAAGTCGTCAGAAAAATAAGTAGTGGAGTAAAGTACTGATACCAAATTTGTTTACTTAAGTACAGTAACAAAGTATTTGTACTCCACTACTTACATTACATTGCATTTAGCTGACTCTTTTATCCAAAGAGACTTACAATAAGTGCGTTCGACCAGGAAGACACAACCTTGAAAAAAACAGAATCATATAAGAACATCAGGTTTCAAAGAGCCAATCGTTTCAAGTGCTACTCAACTGGCTATAGATAAGCCAGTCCTTTATTAGTATATAAGTGCTCTGTTAGCAGTTCTTTGTTAGTCATTCTATCGCTCGAGGTGGAGTCGAAAGAGATGAGTTTTCAGTCTGCGCCGGAAGGTGTGTAAAGCTATCTGCGGTCCTGATGTCAATGGGGAGCTCATTCCACCATTTTGGAGCCAGGATAGCAAACCCACGTGTTTTTGCTGATGGGAACTTGGGTCCCCCTTACTTCCCAACTCTAACGATTTGTGATGTAAAGGCAATACTTTGTACCATCAGTCCTTTTGACATATTAAACACCCACAGTAAATGTCTTCTGCCTTGGTCACATGCAGCATTTAGACTGCTGTGTTATGGAAAGTAACAACAAGTACTTAACAGCCACCCGACAAGAAATCCTCCCTCGCGGGAAATAATTAAGTTGACACACGTTTGTCATAGTCAGCACTCAGCATAAAAAAAGTTTGTCAAAACATTAAACAGACCCTGGGCCAATGATCAGAATGTGGGTTCAAGTGCAATTTTTTAAACGTTTTAAAGTGTTTTCTTGGCATTAACATTGCCTTGGCCGACAACATCGTGTCACTGATCATGGTAACGCTAGCAAGTTTGAGTTTGAGTGCTTACGTCTTAAATCACATTATGTTACATGACTTGGGATTCGATTTTGTGCAAGACCTTAATTTGGATCTGCTGAACAAACACGATACCTCTATTCAAATACCCACTTCAGTTAGAAGGTATGACACTATGATAATTAAAATGATTGGGTTAATGGATGATGTTACTCCATTAATGTTCAACTTCTTCGTGAAAAAGCAGGCTCATTAAAGTAGAAAATAGGACGCAGACTTCTCCAAAAGTCTAGTTGCTGCTGGTGTGTTTGTGGAAGAATGTGACCTCTAATATTTGCAGGATTAAGTGTGCATTTTTTAGGATCTCCACGGGCAATCTGACAGCCAGGGGGGGGTTTGGGAAGGCAAGGGACTTAGCAGAACTTAGTCTGAGAGACGAGACACAGAAACACAGCTACGTTTAAGGAGCTGCATCCAACAGTTGACTGGGTACATTGGGAATGGATTTTATTCTGATAATGACATTTGTGAATGAGAGGAATTTCAAAAGCATGGTAAAAAAGAAAAGATGGATAGGTTTGACAATTAAAAAGGAATACTTGGAAAAACAAAGAAACTCATCAGCAAAATAAAAACGTTAGAGAGAAGATGCTACTTTTGAAAAAGCTTGAGTTTAAGGTAAATGCAGTCTGCTATGTTATTGACCAGACATACAGTAGCTCACTAAGTAACACAGCCCTAAATAGGAAGACATGACTGGTGGCAGCAAATCATTTGAAGTATTTCTTCTTTGAAATGTAAACGTTTCAATTAAACTCACAGATTGTCGGACTGACCAGAAGTACAACTAACTTTAACTGTTCACTGATCAAACATCTTACATAAGCAAAAGAAGAATTAGAAACGTAATATTTTGTTTAATTACTTGCCGTACTGTCAAACTAAATGGATCTGAAGGATGCTCTGACTGCATGAGAAGCAGTCAACCTTCTGAACGGCTGCTGGTCTGCTGCCACAGAGTTGCTGCTCACAGCGGGCGGCAGTGGAAGTGTGAAGTGTGAAGTTTGAAGTGTGTGTGACTGATGTGGTTCGGTGGTGGTGAAGACTTGTCCACAGGCCATGTAATTGGCAAGAAGCATTTCCTCCCTAATGAGAAGCTCCAGCAGCTGCCACCCAGTGCTCTGTCCTGCTTTGACTCGGTCGTAGAAAAACATTTAAAACCCAGAAAAATATGAACTCTCTTATTTATTACCATTGGTGGTGAAAAAAGTTGGAATATTGAAATGACAGTTTTCACCCTCTAATTTAGCACCTTGACTGGTATGGTGAACATGTTTTAGTTATATACTATTTATTAAAATGTTCTTTGTTGATATAATTGACGACTGACACATTAGTCAAACAAGACATTTGTTCTGCCTATAGGATTTGTACAAGATTAACTCATGTTCTATATGTTTTCACACCATTAACCTTAACATGTTTTAATAAATACACTTGCATCATGTATGTATGATAGTAAATGTAAAATAGAAATGTCTTGAGCGTTTGATAGAAAATAAACTCAAAAAATAAAGAACTGAATAAATGAATAGTTCAATAAAAAAAAGAAACAAAAAGGATTATCTAACATAATGGATTATGACATTTCTTTGGTTTTCCAATTGAAATAAAACTCCGCAAAATGTTTATTCGAAGCTGTAACTTTGTATAATTAATTGTTCCCTGGGTGGTTGTTGCTGCTGAAAGAAAAATGTCCTCTGACTAATAGCTGTAGAGTCACAGTCAAATAAAAAGAAACGTAAAAACAAAAGTCTCTTGTTGAGCAGGGTGTTGGGCAGCTAACGCCCAGCGAGACAGAGCGATGTTGGCCAGACGTTCAGTAATTCATGTTTTCTAGAAGGTTCAAGGAGCGGATACTGTGAGCACTTGTGATATTTTCGATATGTTCTCCGATTGTTTAAATCATTATTGTTTAACATTTCAAGCCGTTCACCTCCAATGAACAATATTAGATGTTTGATTTGAACATAGACACTGAATTAAGCTGTAATAATGTCCCTGGTTGATTGGTTTGAAACACTCACAGAACGTATAAGAAACCAACCGTCTTCTTCAAAACAAAGCTGACATTAAGCGCTTGGTGTTTTATGTGGCACTTTAATATCAGAACATTTCAGCATAACACATATTCTCCCTGTCCAACAATATATACTACACAAATGCAATCAAATGTTATCCACACAAAATAACCTGTTTGATAAAAGTGGTATAATAGAAAGAGAGGTTCAAGCGGTTTGGAAAGTAACATTTATATTAATCGTACAGACGGTATGACGTAACTTCAGTTTCCATTTGTTGAAATAATAAAGACTAGTTTCACAGTATTTTTCCTCCGTTTGCGAGGACATTTGAGTGGGAAGTTGTCCCAAAAGCAAAAAGGTGTAGATGTAATCCTCGCTCTCTTAAATCCAAGCTAACTCCTTAAATAGCACTTAATGTCCGCCCACTGAACATCAAATGAAAGTGATTTCTCTGTGTCTTCTCTCCAGAGACGAGCGACCGATGAATGCTACTTCTTGGAGCGGCTCGAGAGCAACAACTACAACACGTACCGCTCCAGGAAGTACCCCGACATGTTCGTGGCCCTGAAGAGAACCGGCCAGTACAAGCCCGGGAGCAAAACTAGCCGAGGTCAAAAGGCCATCCTGTTTCTTCCAATGGCTGCCAAGGCGAGAAGAAGATGTGACGGCAATGAAGACAAGGTGGCTCCGTAGACATTGCCCCAACACAGCTGTGATGCTTTCTGACTGTTGTATCCTGAACATGTCTGCTCTTAGTCAGCTTTTACTTTCAAACTGTGGCTACATTCACACCTCGCTGCTTCACAGTAAAACATGTCGACCTGCCAACTGCTGCAGTACTGCAACTGAAACCAGGTACCTTGCTGAATTGTACCACAGAGTATGGCAGTGTTCATTTTGGCTAACCAGATCTTCTTTGACTTAAAGCAACAACCCTTTCCTACTGTTCAGCTCCTGCAGTCTAAACGTAGCTGTAAGATGAAGGTAAGGTCCATATATACTGTTAAAACAAGGTAATGAAAGAACATACATTCAAAACATACACCATTATAACCTGATAAGAGATTAGGGACTGAACTAAATAACTACATTTTAGGATTTTGTAGTTTGTCAAAAAGACTAAGCACACTAAACCAACTCAAATCAAAGCCCAAGCACTAGTTTTATCGTGTCCTTTTACACAACTCAGAATATTCACACTCACACACACAGAAACTGAACAGGTTTCCTGAGCTTGAAACTGTGTCCCTTCTGTATTGCCAAATTCCCACGAGGACAATGGCTTTAAAGGATGTCTAGTTCAATGACCGAAAGGCAGTTAACTTCAACAACACATATTATTGTGAGTTACTCGACCAGTCAGTAATTGCATTAAGGCAGCCAATATTGATAATGCAACACCTAACCTTATGTTAGCTGTTTTCACTGGTGGTTAGATCGTTAGCAAGACCTGCTACAAGTTAAAAACACAGCAACCTTTAAAAATAGTGCCTTTGACAAATGAAATTCGCTGCTTGGGGCCACTTTTTCCCTACGGTAAGGCTACCAAACAAGTGTTATAAATATGAACCGTATCAAATGGTGGTTCAGGTATAGAGTGGTGACATGTATGTAGTCCAACCTGGAAGTTAGCATGGCCAGGGCTCAACCCAAAAATAATCTGGATTTATTCCGGATAATATTCACATATTAACATCATTGTTTTAATAGTTGAATGCAATCGCCAGAAGTAAAAAAGCTAACGTTGGGCTATCAAGGAACTTCATGGCTAAGCTAAATGCGGCTAATGTGTGACGCGATGGCGTTTAGTAGTTTAATTTAGTGACTTAGTTCGCAACTATTGCTTTTATGACACATAGAAGCTTGAGACATTCACCACTGGGGTATTTACTGATTGTTGTATAACTAAACGTGAACATCTCATAAGCTTAAGTCCTTGTATCCCAAACCAGATGAAGGAACCCCAAAATGCTAACTCCTCAATGCTAACTCCTCAATGCTAATATCCAGGTTTAGGACTCATTCTTGCACCACTCTATTGTTCCACATATTTGTTTGTGAACAGACACCCTTCCAGTCATAAATACACTTTACATGAGTAATACTGACAGCTATGTGTCATAACCCCATCGGGTTGCTAGGACTTCAGTGTGGAAGGAAGCTGCCGGTGATACAGCTGGTAAAACTTCCCAGAGTAGACGGCAGGAATCGCCTCCATGGAGAGGTCGATGTTGTGGAAGCCGCTCTCCAGGCCGTGGAGCAGTAGCTGGGCGACGCGAGCGGTGATGGGGGTGGTGTGCTCGGTCTTAGCTAGCTCTGCAAGCTGGAGCCACTCGCAGCGCAGGCATTCTTGAGTGCAGAAGTTAATGTCATAGGTGAGAGGGCTGAGTCGGCAGATGATGTACATGTCCGACATGCCGAAGGCTCCGGGGTGGTGGTGCTGCTGCCTGATGCTGAGCAGAGATCTGAACTCTGAGCGGACGCCAGTTTCCTCGAACACTTCCCTGACCGCAGTAGTACCTGAGGAAGATTAATTACAGGTCACCTATTATGCAAAATCCACTTCTTCGTGTCTCTTATGCATCAACATGTGTCCCCTCTTCTTCATGTCTCTTCTACATCAACATGTGTCCCCTCTTCTTCATGTCTCTTCTACATCAACATGTGTCCCCTCTTCTCCATGTCTCTTCTACATCAACATGTGTCCCCTCTTCTTCATGTCTCTTCTACATCAACATGTGTCCCCTCTTCTTCATGTCTCTTCTACATCAACATGTGTCCCCTCTTCTTCATGTCTTCTACATCAACATGTGTCCCCTCTTCTTCATGTCTCTTCTACATCAACATGTGTCCCCTCTTCTTCATGTCTCTTCTACATCAACATGTGTCCCCTCTTCTTCATGTCTCTTCTACATCAACATGTGTCCCCTCTTCTCCATGTCTCTTCTACATCAACATGTGTCCCCTCTTCTTCATGTCTCTTCTACATCAACATGTGTCCCCTCTTCTTCATGTCTTCTACATCAACATGTGTCCCCTCTTCTTCATGTCCCTCCTACATCAACATGTGTCCCCTCTTCTCCATGTCTCTTCTACATCAACATGTGTCCCCTCTTCTTCATGTCTCTTCTACATCAACATGTGTCCCCTCTTCTTCATGTCTCTTCTACATCAACATGTGTCCCCTCTTCTTCATGTCTCTTCTACATCAACATGTGTCCCCTCTTCTCCATGTCTCTTCTACATCAACATATGTCCCCTCTTCTTCATGTCTCTTCTACATCAACATGTGTCCCCTCTTCTCCATGTCTCTTCTACATCAACATGTGTCCCCTCTTCTTCACGTCTCTTCTACATCAACATGTGTCCCCTCTTCTTCATGTCTCTTCTACATCAACATGTGTCCCCTCTTCTTCATGTCTCTTCTACATCAACATGTGTCCCCTCTTCTTCATGTCTCTTCTACATCAACATGTGTCCCCTCTTCTTCATGTCTCTTCTACATCAACATGTGTCCCCTCTTCTCCATGTCTCTTCTACATCAACATGTGTCCCTTCTTCTCCATGTCTCTTCTACATCAACATGTGTCCCCTCTTCCACATCAACATGTGTCCCCTCTTCTCCATGTCTCTTCTACATCAACATGTGTCCCTTCTTCTCCATGTCTCTTCTACATCAACATGTGTCCCCTCTTCTTCATGTCTCTTCTACATCAACATGTGTCCCCTCTTCTCCATGTCTCTTCTACATCAACATGTGTCCCCTCTTCTTCATGTCTCTTCTACATCAACATGTGTCCCCTCTTCTTCATGTCTCTTCTACATCAACATGTGTCCCCTCTTCTCCATGTCTCTTCTACATCAACATGTGTCCCCTCTTCCATATCAACATGTGTCCCCTCTTCTCCATGTCTCTTCTACATCAACATGTGTCCCCTCTTCCACATCAACATGTGTCCCCTCTTCTCCATGTCTCTTCTACATCAACATGTGTCCCCTCTTCTTCATGTCTCTTCTACATCAACATGTGTCCCCTATTCTCCATGTCTCTTCTACATCAACATGTGTCCCCTCTTCTTCATGTCTCTTCTACATCAACATGTGTCCCCTCTTCTTCATGTCTCTTCTACATCAACATGTGTCCCCTCTTCTCCATGTCTCTTCTACATCAACATGTGTCCCCTCTTCTCCATGTCTCTTCTACATCAACATGTGTCCCCTCTTCTTCATGTCTCTTCTACATCAACATGTGTCCCCTCTTCTCCATGTCTCTTCTACATCAACATGTGTCCCCTCTTCCTCATGTCTCTTATACATCAACATGTGTCCCCTCTTCTTCATGTCTCTTCTACATCAACATGTGTCCCCTCTTCTTCATGTCTCTTCTACATCAACATGTGTCCCCTCTTCCTCATGTCTCTTCTACATCAACATGTGTCCCCTCTTCTTCATGTCTCTTCTACATCAACATGTGTCCCCTCTTCTTCATGTCTCTTCTACATCAACATGTGTCCCCTCTTCTCCATGTCTCTTCTACATCAACATGTGTCCCCTCTTCTCCATGTCTCTTCTACATCAACATGTGTCCCCTCTTCTCCATGTCTCTTCTACATCAACATGTGTCCCCTCTTCCACATCAACATGTGTCCCCTCTTCTTCATGTCTCCTCTACATCAACATGTGTCCCCTCTTCTTCATGTCTCTTCTACATCAACATGTGTCCCCTCTTCTCCATGTCTCTTCTACATCAACATGTGTCCCTTCTTCTCCATGTCTCTTCTACATCAACATGTGTCCCCTCTTCCACATCAACATGTGTCCCCTCTTCTCCATGTCTCTTCTACATCAACATGTGTCCCCTCTTCTCCATGTCTCTTCTACATCAACATGTGTCCCCTCTTCTTCATGTCTCTTCTACATCAACATGTGTCCCCTCTTCTTCATGTCTCTTCTACATCAACATGTGTCCCCTCTTCTCCATGTCTCTTCTACATCAACATGTGTCCCCTCTTCCACATCAACATGTGTCCCCTCTTCTCCATGTCTCTTCTACATCAACATGTGTCCCCTCTTCCACATCAACATGTGTCCCCTCTTCTCCATGTCTCTTCTACATCAACATGTGTCCCCTCTTCTTCATGTCTCTTCTACATCAACATGTGTCCCTTCTTCTCCATGTCTCTTCTACATCAACATGTGTCCCCTCTTCTTCATGTCTCTTCTACATCAACATGTGTCCCCTCTTCTCCATGTCTCTTCTACATCAACATGTGTCCCCTCTTCTTCATGTCTCTTCTACATCAACATGTGTCCCCTCTTCTCCATGTCTCTTCTACATCAACATGTGTCCCCTCTTCCTCATGTCTCTTATACATCAACATGTGTCCCCTCTTCTTCATGTCTCTTCTACATCAACATGTGTCCCCTCTTCTTCATGTCTCTTCTACATCAACATGTGTCCCCTCTTCCTCATGTCTCTTCTACATCAACATGTGTCCCCTCTTCTTCATGTCTCTTCTACATCAACATGTGTCCCCTCTTCTTCATGTCTCTTCTACATCAACATGTGTCCCCTCTTCTCCATGTCTCTTCTACATCAACATGTGTCCGCTCTTCTCCATGTCTCTTCTACATCAACATGTGTCCCCTCTTCTCCATGTCTCTTCTACATCAACATGTGTCCCCTCTTCTTCATGTCTCTTCTACATCAACATGTGTCCCCTCTTCTCCATGTCTCTTCTACATCAACATGTGTCCCCTCTTCCACATCAACATGTGTCCCCTCTTCTTCATGTCTCCTCTACATCAACATGTGTCCCCTCTTCTTCATGTCTCCTCTACATCAACATGTGTCCCCTCTTCTCCATGTCTCTTCTACATCAACATGTGTCCCCTCTTCTTCATGTCTCTTCTACATCAACATGTGTCCCCTCTTCTTCATGTCTCTTCTACATCAACATGTGTCCCCTCTTCTCCATGTCTCTTCTACATCAACATGTGTCCCCTCTTCTCCATGTCTCTTCTGCATCAACATGTGTCCCCTCTTCTCCATGTCTCTTCTACATCAACATGTGTCCCCTCTTCTCCATGTCTCTTCTACATCAACATGTGTCCCCTCTTCTTCATGTCTCTTCTACATCAACATGTGTTCCCTCTTCTTCATGTCTCTTCTACATCAACATGTGTCCCCTCTTCTTCACGTCTCTTCTACATCAACATGTGTCCCCTCTTCTTCATGTCTCTTCTACATCAACATGTGTCCCCTCTTCTTCATGTCTCTTCTACATCAACATGTGTCCCCTCTTCTTCATGTCTCTTCTACATCAACATGTGTCCCCTCTTATAATAAAGTAATGAAAAACGGTATAATAGGACACCTTTAAAATATTACTAAACGTACGTGGAGGAATTGTAAAAATCTTGACTTAAAGGAATATATTCACGTTCCCTTGTCAGAGTCATCTGATGTTAAGATGTGGGTCATGTATATAATACCAAAGCTGCTTTAGAGGTGAATTTGGAGAAACAGATATAAATATTTGCATATATATATATATCATGTGCCTTGTTTTGTACGGTTCAAATGAATGTATCATCATCTACAATCGAAGGCTTTAGCTGTAGATGTACTGTATTAGTTTTGTGACACTCACCAATATTTTCTGCTAGATCAGACAAGCCGCCGGGGAACTTCCAAGCATTCATTGTCTGAAATACAGAAATAAAAATCAACATCAATTGTGATAGAAGGCACTGCTGTAAATGTATATTAGAGTCATATCAGTATCTTGTTTTGTGTTAAACTTCTTCTGGTGCCGTCCAGTTTAAAGTCACTTGTTTCCTGCAAGTGTTCAATGGCACCACGTTTTTTTTGTTATATAAAATCACAGCAAGTAGCGGACTTTGTGAAAGTATCTTCGTATGTATCGACACTAATAATTATACATCTAGAGAGATATTTAATAAGAGCATCCTTTCATTTTACGTTTTATATTTAGTGCCTCACTCTGGAGGCTTTTATATTTGCTGCGGTGAAGTGTGTCTTCAAAAGCTGTTTCACCATTTACCCTCGGTATTTAATAACAGTATGCTGCTGGTTAAGTTATGATGTCAGTGTTGTATATATATATATATATATATATATTTTTGTAGTTATCAAAGAAATGTGTATGCAGTGCTTTTTTCCCCCCATTTAGAAATGCTATTCATCTTTCCTTGTTCCTTGAACACATGTGCACTACAGCTTTTATTTGCGTGCATCGTCAACAGAATGCTATATTTTTTAAGCTGTTTCTATGAATGGGCGGAAAGGAAGAAATAAAGAGATTTTGTGTAACTCTAATCAGTGTGGTGATTTTTGATATATTTTCTTGTGATATGCCCTTAATTGAGGGGAAAATGTACATTCTGCATTTGACCCATCCTACTGTAGGAGCAGTGTAGGGAACAGTGCCTTGCTCAGGGACACCTCGGTAGCACTTAGTCATTTTCAGAGTAAAAAAACAGGGTTGAAAAGGTTTAAAGGTCCCATGTCACGGCCATTTCCACTGATCATAATTCCATTGTTGAGGTCTACTAGAATATATTTATATTGTGCAATTTTCCAAACTCACATTGGTTTCTCACAGCATCTCTGTAAACTACGTGTATTCACTGAATTTCACTCTCTGCCTTTAACGGCTCGTTGTAGCTCCAATAGCTCCAGCCCCCTCCCTGTGAGCACAGTGTGCTCTGATTGGTCGGGACGTTGTGAATCGCGCTGAGCTATACAGTCTATGGCTGAGCTCCGTGGAGGTGTTGTTTCCGTGTTTAGCGATACACAGCGAAACACAGCCAAACTCACCCTGAGCACACACAAAGTCACAGCCGAAGTGAAAACAATAAGTGTGGCTTGATATTGAGTAAGAACAAGGTTGATAAACACCGTGAGAATGGGTCTGCAGAGAGAATGTCGCCGCGATCCCAACTGTCTGTTATCAGCAGCAGCCAGGGAGGAGAGATCAGCAGAGCTGCCTGCACTGAGTGTGTGAGGAAGTCCGTGGATTGGTCAATTTGGACCAATCAGCGGGGGCTTAACTTAACGGCTCCGCGGACGTAATGTAACGGCTCCACGGATTGGTCCATTTCGTTCCGGGGACGACATGACATCATGATGTACCCGGAAGAATCAAATGGACAGTGACGTATCTCCAACGAGGCGTTTTGGGGAGGTATTTTCTGTGTTAGAGTTTTACTCGCTACAGGGTGCACTTTGAGGGTTTTGACTCTGCACACTCATGCATAAAAACCTTCATAACAACAAGGGGGCGGGTACTAACCGGAAAAGCATGACATGTCACCTTTAAAAGTGTACAAAAAGTGTACAAAAATAAACATTGATTTATATTCTGTTACAATTACTTATTACCTGTAAAATAATGGTAATAGTAAACTAATCTGAGTTTCACAGTATGATGCTTTTTGGGGGTTTCCTTTCCCTGTCGTTTGTGACTTAGGTTTTTGTGCATGTGAATGGTCTGAAAAGGATACAATACCAAAGTTGAAGATAAGGACCCCTTTTAGTAATGTTCCACTAGTTTTGGATTACCTCCATTTTAAATTGAATGAAAAATAATTACAAGAGGAAAAATGTGTTTTACTGTAAGTGTATTATGCGAGAAAACAGAACAATGTAACCTTAGAAAAGAAGAAACCTGCCTTTCATTAGCACATGCTGGCAGCAGTTTATATATAATTAAATGAGTGTATTTTAAGATTGTAATCCTGAAAGTAATCCCTATTTTTTGGTTGGATCGATGTTTTTGTAACTGTTAGGGAATACAGTTCAATTGTTTTGAATGCTAATTACGTAATCGTGTTACATGTTTTCTGTTGCTCCCCAAGTCGGTAAACGACCGTCAGTTCCCTGTCCCTTGTTGTGAGTGATAATATCTTTAGTTTCCGGAAGTTCGTACCCCCTCGTGAGCTCTGAACTGCCAGGCTCTTGTGCAGCACATTTCCAGTAAACATCCCGATGAAGGAGGAGAGGAAGAGATTAAATACTTACCACACTTCCATGCCACGAACTGCTTCCCATTAGAAGCTTTTAGGATTCCCAGCTGGGACACATTGCGGCATGTTGTCAGCAAACAGGCCCACTTACACAAAGTCAATGATAATGTGCACTGTATTGGTCAAAGAACTCAGATGTTAGTGGTTTCACTGTAACCTGAACTTTGTGATACCTCCTCATTCACACCAACGCAACTCCGGTTCAAGCTCCGTGCGAGAGCTTTTCAGGTTCAGAACCGGTTCTTCGGTTTAGCTCCGGCTCTTTTCACACCGCCCAGAGTCCGACTGGTGCTGCGTCATTGCGTCATCGTTTGCGTGCCTGCTTCATAAAGCCAAACTGCGCGGAAGCCCCTCACAGCTGACATCGACAACAACAACAATGGCCGATTGTGCTCCAGCTTCCTCTGTACCTCTTCGGAAGACCAGATTCCCAGTAGGCAGCTGGTCTCTTCAGTGGACCACTGCTGCTTGTTAAGTTTCTCCATCGTTGTGTACAAACTGGATAACACGTGGGCTTCTTGTTGTTGTTCAGGAGTTGATCCCGCCCCCGCCTCGACGTAAGCGTGACGTATGCGGTGCTTTTGCTCTGGCCGGACAATTTTTTGGTGCTCGAAATGAGCTAAGAGGCTGCTCCGCTGCGGTGTGAACAGGAAAACCCGGTGCTTTTCAAGCTC
This sequence comes from Pseudochaenichthys georgianus, assembly GCF_902827115.2. Classification (NCBI taxonomy): domain Eukaryota; kingdom Metazoa; phylum Chordata; class Actinopteri; order Perciformes; family Channichthyidae; genus Pseudochaenichthys; species Pseudochaenichthys georgianus. The sequence goes on along the minus strand of NC_047512.1, from coordinate 7,055,661 downwards.
CAGCTCCGAACCGGCCCTGAAACACCGTTGGTGTGAATGAGGTATGAGAGACGTACAAGAGAAAAGCATACCAGCTTCAAATGTGATGCTGCAGAAGGATTGAAATAATTTGATTATATTGTCATGTATTGTCAGATTCTGGACAGATGTATTTCTAACTTCACCCTAATACGACGCAGTGTTAGACAATCATTTGGGGAATCCTCAAAGAGTTATTGATCAGTGTAAGCCATGGACAACAATAGAGTGATGACATATAGGTTGGAATAAATCAGGGTACATTTAGTTCCTGCAGACATCTGAACCCTGACATGTTTTATTCCTCTGGAGGCCAGTTGTTAGTTCTTTGACAATGAACGATGACAAATGTGTTCATGTTGCTATATGTATATTTAACAGGCTGTTTGGAAACAGTTTTGCAATAAGGATTATTTCTAATTATCTATGAAGCGATAGAATTGTGTCTTGAATGCTTGGATTCAGTTGAGTATAAAAGACAACATCCAGTTTAATGTTATTTAATCTTCAAATACATTTTCATAAATCAGCAGTCAAATCAATCAATAACACTTTGCTCATAACAAATGTTTCCAATATCCTAAACCACGGGCCTTAGCTAAGAATACTTAAAAATGACCTTAACCCATAAGGACCCACCGTGTCACATGCACTTTAAATGTTCTGGAAAGTTCCTTATTCAGCTTTACCCTTTATTTTATCTCGTGAAGTCCCTCAGTGACACACCCTGAACAGTCTGGGGGGTCCTGGGCCAGGACATGTGATTTTGTGTTCCCATGACAACATGTCCAAGATGTCCATGTGCCAGACTAACACATGTGACATAACGAGCTACATTTCAAAAGCTTTTTTTTGTTGCTAAAGGTAAAATTCAAGCCATTTAAGAATGAATATGCTTACATAACATGTCCTTTATTACATTGAACCTGTTGTGGAAACATTTATTGACCAAATTGATATGAAACAAATGAGACAAACATCGCTGTCACATCGGGACTTTAACCCTAAACCTTCACAGTAAACCCAAAGTGACATATATGCACAATTAGAAATATGATTATGATCTGCTCAGTTAATTTAGCTGATTCAATTATATTGAGTTGATATGTTCTTATTCTTCAATTCAAAGAATGTTCAAACTAATTTAAACCAAACAAATCATCCTCGTTAATGAAGTTATACAGTATATGAGTTATTTTACCATTAAAGCCCAACGTGACATATATGTCACTTTTCAGATATTCGACTCTAGGGGGGGGGGGGGGGGGGGGTACTTGTCAGAAATGTGTTCTAGCTATTTAGTCTAAATTCTGTTCCCCTTAATGTTCCCAAAAGTAGAAATGGGTCCAGGTTCTTATGGGTTAAATGAAATCTATGATTTACTCATCAATGGTACACTGTTATTTTCACATACACTTCTTACACAGATATCTGGAATGTATGTGTGCTGTATTTTTGATGGCAGTGACGCAATAATTGGAAATAAGGGAGACTTTTGTAATATCTCTAGGTACCCTCACGTTTGAACCTTACACAGGCTTGAAACCCTGTGCTAGCGTTAAGGGGCATTTACACTTTTAACATGCTTTTCATTTTGGTCTTTAATGGGGGCTTGTTGTAACTTGTTCTTGGGGGAAGGGAGCAACAACTACGACATTTCCACAGTGCATCAAATCTATATGAAGCTCAGCGCAAGTTCAACCAGGAAGACCTTCTTTACTCATTCATTTCGCTTAATGGGCTGGCCCCTCAGTACATCTCCGACCTCCTAAAGGTGTACAGCTGCTGCTGGTAGTCCCTAAAACCGAGAAAAAGACCAGGGGAGATCGAGCCTTCTCAGCGGTAGCCTCCAGGCTCTGGAACGACCTGCCACCCATGTCAAATTGTCGCCCACCCTCCAAACTTTTAAGTCCCGCCTAAAGACCCACCTCTTTTCCCTCGCTTTCGAGTCAGTCTGAGCTATGTTTTATCGATTGTTATGCTTTTATTGTCTGTCCATAGCCTGTATGTACCGTGTATTAATTCTTATGTGTGCCTTTTATCTTTTCTTATGTGCGCTTTTGATCTATTATTGTAATATTATATTTTATTATAATGTTATGTTTGGTGTGAAGCACTTTGGCAAACCCTCTGTTTTTATTATGTGCTATACAAATAAAGTGGATTGGATTAATTTACTATGTCCATGTTACTACTCTCTCTCCTCTCAATAAGTGATCAGGGGCGTCACTCCCCAGCTTAACCAATCACTTCGCTCTATTCTCACAAGCCTATCAAAGCGCTCCGCCAACCCTTTTAAATCTGCTCTCCCCTCTGACAGCTGACATTTCAGGTGACTCGACGCAACGCCCCTCCACCCCTTTTCACCTCATGTCCCTCTGAATCCAGGGTCAAGCTAAGCCCCTCCCCTTCAGAACGAACCCAACCATCGATTCACCACCACCAGTGTCTAGACCCCAGGGGGGTTTCATCGCTTCGGTTCTCCCCTCCCGAATGACACAACACATATGAACGCGCACATGACCAATGAGGGCACGAGATAAGTTTGTGCCCAGATGGAAGGCTGACAGGCAGCTTTTTACAGCGCCACGGCTTCCACAGAGGACATTTTGTATGGATTTATTGTCAAAGCATTTAAAGTATTCATTGCTATCGGGATGTTAAGAGCATTCCATGGAATATAACAAAAAGTGTTTCTGAAATAAATGACATACCCCACCTTTAACTAGAACACTTTTTCAGCATTTATACTGATTAGGTAACAACATGTACACTTGATCAGGGTATATGCAGGAATCCTGAAGTCAAATGTAATACCTTTTAAGACCTCATCGCCACTTTGAGTTTTAACCGGTTACCTTGGCGACACACTTCACCTCACATTGACTATATACAGTATTTATTGTCATTCCTCCTTATCTTCCAACCATTTGGATGCAGACTTGTGTGACGTGTAATGCTACCATTTCCTGGTACTTTAGCAGTAATGGTGGTGTGGGATCACATTACAAAGGATGTTTGTATTTAGTACAGAAGCAGCTGCCTTAAAGGTGGGGTAGGTCATTTTGGAGAAACCAGCTCGAGTGCGCTAGAATTTGAAAAAGTGTTTCTGAAATAAATGACATACCCCACCTTTAACTAGAACACTTTTTCAGCATTTATACTCATTAGGTAACAACATGTACACTTGATCAGGGTATATGCAGGAATCCTGAAGTCAAATGTAATACCTTTTAAGACCCTTTCCATACATTTTAAGACCTCATCGCCACTTGGAGTTTATATACAGTATTGATTGTCCTTCCTCCTTATCTTCCAACCATTTGGACGCAAACTTGCATTTCCCCATAACGATGTTGTTTAGCAACCGGCGTAACCGGACCTTCGCGCGCTATCAAGCAGTGAGCGCGCAATGTCCTGTTCAGATGACGTCAAACCCAACGGCAGTGTTGGGAAAGTTCACTTTCTACATGAACTAGTTCAGTTCACAGTTCACATATTTTAAAATGAACTAGTTCAGTTCATAGTTCATAATTCAAAATGTTGAACTAAAGTTCATGGTTTCAAAAATGAACTAATTTATAGTTCATAGTTCTTTTTTCAATAAGTTGCTGCGAGCTATTATTTGTCTCCTGTACGATGTGAATGGGCCATTTCAATTTTTACAATATCCTCAGAGGGCCGTACAAGTTATTGACCTCTGCTTAAAAAAACTAAAATCACAGCTCATTCATTTCATTCTGTGCAAAGAAAAAGCAACCTCCTAATCCAGATATCTCACCATGACTCGCGTATGCATGCACGTGCAGGGTGTGGCGTGACCACCTAAACAGAAAGATAATTTATGGACACAAGATGTGTGCAAATGTATTTAGTTTCCTATCCATGTGAACATGGTTTAAGTGGGGGGGACCTAACCTCCTCTAGAGGGGTCCGGGGGGCGTGCTCCCCTGGCAAGATGTGTTGCACTTTGAGAGCAACATTAGGAGATCTATGGACACATCTCTCAACACCCAAACACAACTGTAAGCAGATTTTCTTTTAATTTATGGATATTTGACAAATCACTACCCTTTCAAACTGTATTCTTCTTTATTAATAACTGTCTTATAGTATTTTATACCTGTTTACTTTATTCTCTTATTTTTTTTATAACTATAATTATCATATAAAGATGTGCCTTGACCTCACTGGTTGTAGACAAAGCTTCTTATATTCGTTAGCATAGCTAGCTAACCAGATGCTAATGACAACAACACAGTTATTGACTGTATGACAGATGAGCAGATCGCCACTGGGCTTACAACTAAAGACACAGACACGCAGAAACTGTGGCATGTGTATGGACTTATCGGTACTGCAATTTCTGAAGTGCTGGAGTGGCGTTCTGGTGCTCTCCGTCAGAACTGCACCCCTGTCAGTCGAGACATATACCACGTGATGACACGTTAGGCTCGTGTTGTGTTCAAGGACCCTGACCTTGGCCAGGAAAAACAGGTACTCGCTTGTTTAATTTTTTTGCGGTCTAGATTTCTTTCATTTTTTTATTTTTTGCGTGTGTTTATAAATTACCTCGAGGGCCGTACCAAATTGTCTCGCGGGCCGTATACGGCCGGAGGCCGGAGGTTCCCCACCCCTGCCGTAGAGTCTCACTCTGAGCGAGTGCTGCTGCAGCTGCTCTCGGCTTCGTCCATACTAATTCATTCATTCATTCATTCATTCAATGCTCGCCGGTTCCGCGGTTCCACATTGTTTGTTGTGAGGAGTCTGATATATTTAGTATATTTATATTTTAGTGCGACAGCCAGGGGTGACAGGCGCGTACGCGTCACAGGCAGCTTGCTGTTGCCAGATTGGGTGGTTTTCCGCATTATTTTGATAAGCCTTTTCGGCTGAAAGGCATATGAAATCTGGCACACTTTTGAACGCCGTTATAATACAGTGCTGAGAATGAACGCACGTTTGAACGCCGTTATACAGCGCTGAGAATGAACGCGTTCTCAATTACGTTCATCTAGCGGAAATACAGTACGTTCAGTTCACGTTCGCCCAAAATATGAACGCGTTCATTGAACGCGTTCAGGTACATCACTGCCCAACGGGATGCCATAAATAAACTACACAGAATCACACCACACACCTACGCAATGATTACATTCAGGCAGACTGTAGAACACAACCTCTTTGGACAATTTATATACTTATTGAAAATAAGATACAAAATGTAATACCTTGGAAAATGTCGTTTAATATTTTTTAATAGCCTTCATTTTCACTAATTGATTTATCAACTTCTAATACTTTTTAAGACCCCGCGGACACCCTGTTGATGTGAACGTTACTTATTGCCTTGTTTACATCAAGTCAAGTGAGCTGAGACATCTTTAAACATGATTCGTTTTGAACCCGCAGCATCATGGTGCAATGTTGTTTTTGAATGCAAACAGATCTGCGTATAAACTGTGTTTTTAAAGCGGGTCCGTTGAGCACTACAGCAGCGCTCTGTGAGCGCTGAGGGAGGCACACACTCATGAAGCTGTTTGACTGCATTCAGCTCACGTAAACAGAGTGTTTGCTTCAGGTCAACTAATGTTGTGTGGAGCAATGTTAAGTGTGAGAGGATTTCCAACCACAGAGGCAACATACATCTCACTAAACAAACACCATCTATCACAGACAGCTTTAGCAGCACCTGATCGGTTTATTCTTCATTTATTCTTCACTGTGGATGGAAGGATCCGTTTCCATTGCTTTCTACTCACTCGACTACTGTAGGCAATATTTGGTAAACTAGCTGCCAAAATATATTTCCAACTAACCAAAATACGTCATGATTTTATTTTGTGAAATGTGTCATAATATTCCCGTTTAGAAATGTAATGTTTTCTGGATTTTCTACTGTTTCCTGAAGAACATTAGGGAAATATACGGCAATCATTTAATATATACTGTTTTTAATTATTATAATTTAGAGCAGTGCTTCTCAAAGTGTGGTCCGCGGACCACTGGTGGTCCGTGAGCGCCCCCTAGTGGTCCGTGAGTATATTAGTAAAATTTCACATTTGAAATAAATTAATTTAAGTTTTCCGCACTCTCGCGGGAATATCTCCGCAATGGAGCGAGCTTAAGTTTCACTTTCAATTGCATGATATAGCCCAGATAAACACCTTCATCACACATGTGGCCACTTGTTTGTACCGTATTCAGACGATTTGTAAAAAACGATGTGTTTTGGGATATTTGTGGAGTTAGGTGGTCCGTGAGTGTTTTTTTATTGGTTAAGTGGTCCTTGGTATGAAAAAGTTTGAGAAACACTGATTTAGAGCAATGCTTTGTAATAAAGCCACACATAGGCTACCTTGTTTCTGTCTTGGACCACAAGGACTTTTCCATTGGATTCATCAACAACTGCACCTGGAAAACAAACAATCAATGACATTAATTTCACATATTTTTCAAACACTGGTCTAAATGTTGCACTGAAGTAGTTACTTTAAAAAGGAGACCAATCAGGAGAAGTCAATTATTAGTTATTATTAAGTAAGACCCTCTGGTGAAAATCGGCCTCGTCCAATTAAGGTTTTCTCTTCACAACTCTTTTGTTAAAGATCGATTACGTCCACCGGCAAACACTCAACTGACATTGCTCATAATTTAGACTCACAAAGAATTTAAGTTTCCTCCACTTCTCGAACTTAAAGGTGGGGGAGGTCATTTTGGAGAAACCAGCTCGAGTGCGCTAGAATTTGAAAATACACAACCGGAAAAAATCTGACACTTCCTCACAGAGCCCCTCCTCCAACACACACAAACGCGCACATGACCAATGAGGGCACGAGATAAGTGTGTGCCCAGATGGAAGGCTGACAGGCAGGTAGGCCATCCAGTTACTTTAGCCGGGCCGGCTCAGATGATTGGTCGTGCTTTTTACAGCGCCACGGCTTCCACAGATGCCATTTAAAAAAAAAATGTATTTATTGTCAAAGCATTCATTGCTATCGGGATGTTAAGAGCATTCCATGGAATAGTGTTTCTGAAATAAATTACATACCCCATCTTTAAGAGGCTTTAACACAAATTAAACTCCAATAAAAGTGCCACTTGGACCTTTATCTGGAGTGCAATAAAATATTAGATTAGTAAAGCTGTGGGCTGCAAACCAAAACAATGAGCTCAAAGAAGCTAATGCTACGTGAAGCTCAAAATGACTGTGAATTTGGGGAATTCTTTTTGAGGGTTTTTCACAATAAGAGACCCCTTAACCCACGAGATTAATGTGATCCATTGGTGATATAAAAATATTGACTATGGCTGCTTTAACGACTCAGTACATTTAGAATAAATAGGGACAAAAGTGTTAATTTTCTAAAATTACAAATCTAATAAGCTAACAAGAGCACAGCATGTTGATGTCTGGAAAAGGAGAGGACTAAGATGAAATAAAATACGTTCCTTTCCTTTTTCGAGTCTAAACAGAGTCTCTGTGACTCAGCTTGACTTGTGAACGATGTGGACATCCCACTTCACCAGATTTCCTCCTGTTTGAGCAGCTTTTTTCAGCAGGCAGCGACTCAGAGAGACAGCTATGTGCCCCTGATGATGGCAGCTCTGAAGGAGGAGAGTAAACCGGACTATTTATTTCCTGGTTGGTCCGTCTGACTGACCCGGACCGGCCTCTTTAAATGAATGTCACAGAGGGATGGTCGTCTTGAAATCCTGACTTGGACTTTCAAGTGGAAACTGATGTCATTCCCGATCCCCGTGCCAGCTGAGGGAGGCTATCATTATGTAGCGTTCAGTCCAGGAAACAAAGTGCTCATAGGAAGCAGAGGAGAAAAAAGTGATTATGAATAATAAGACAGAAAGCCCAGAAGCCACCGTCACAGGAGCTGTGGGTTCTGTGGTAGATTAGTTATAATACACGTGGCTTCTGAATCAAAGTTTGATGTCTTCTCTAAATTGATATTTCACGTAGGCTTCTTCTACTGCGTTTCAGTTTTTACAGTAATTGTAGAGTGCTGTGTGGGTCAGGATGCGGTCAGATGTAGAAATTGGATCACACTTGAGTTTCACTACAGAATACTATCGAAACAAGTATTGTGATGTCTGAGACCTTGACTTTGGTTCCCTAGGCTTCCATGCAAAATTGAATTAGTTAAGGACCGATTGCTGTTTAGATTGTGTCGGACACATCACTGTATGGTGGGGAGATGGCATGACAGAGTGAAGCTTTCCAACATGCGATTATTAAAGTTATCGTGAGTCACCAGGTGATGAACCATTAAAAACACAGTCTTTAAAGAGGCTCTATTAAGTTTCCCCTGTATGTGTTATAAAGGTTTATGTGCATGCAAATGGTTTGCAAAGGCTACAATCCCCGTCCCCCACAGAGGCAGCTTCACTATGTAACACTCATATTATAAGTGTCTTAGAGGCGGGACATCTCTAAGTGGTTGACCAATCACAACAGAGCTGGCGGAGTGAAGACAGAATGCTTAATTTCTGACATTTTATTTGACTTATTACTTTATTTCAGACTCTCCAGTCACCCTAACCGTGTTGCATCCCAAGGTAAACACAGCGGCACAAGTCAACCTGCATATTTAATCCTGCAATATGAACTTTTAATTATCAGCATGTAAACATAGCTACTGTTTACATTTGGGTTCCTCTGAGGCTCGTGTTTCCTTTCCCACTGCACGTCATTGTTAAGCCTTTTCTAGCAGAGTCCTTTTAAAACCGACTCTAAAGTGATTTATAGGAGTATTGGCCTCAATTTCAGCAATATGAACACCCACATTGGTCTCGTTGAAGTAATAGTACAGAATGTTAAAACTCTAGGGTCTCTGTATACATTAGAAACCAAAACGAAGACTTATTATTGGATGACTTCTCCCGTGTCTATGCAGTTATGTCTCAATTGATTTTTCAATATGTGTGGTCCTCTTGTCTATTTAACAACAACAAGCTGCAAGTAACCGGGCAAACCAGTATCAGTATTATCCAAACAGCTGCATATTTAAAATTCCTATCCTTAGTTTCATAATTGGCGACAACAAATGGACATTCTGGACCTCTTCTGTGCTGAAGGATGCTCTGGACATGTTCTGACATGCTTGAAGTTCATCCTCTCTTAACAGTTATGAAGACACTCTGCCCTCTGCTGGATGATCAGAAACTCGCACACTTCAGGCCTGTAACTCCTCCCTCTGTTAATCCTCTCCCACATTCACGCCTGATGGATTTCTGTCTATGAAAGTGAAAAGGGCCAAGGTTGAAAAATACACCACAGGCTGACACAAAAACAAACCTCTGATCCACTGATGTTTCCCGTTTGAAAACCCAATGCAGGTCAAAGTTTACCACACATTTATTTGGCTCCTTTTAAACGATTTTGCAGTTGCAACATATTAGATACAAAGTGCGAAAACATAATAGATTCCTGACCTAAGGTTAGAGATTTGTTTTTCTAAATGAGACTCAGGAAAAGGGAGGTAAATACTTTAGATACTGAAAAATGAAACGTCAATTGCCCAATATTTGTTCTTATTTTCAAGGTTTTTATCAATTGTGTTTGATTTTCCATCTTTTCATCCTAATTTTGCATTTCTTTCTCAGTTTTCATGTCCATTGAATGACTATTTTCTCTTATTTTAAAGGACTTAGTGCTGCATTTCTTGTATGGAAAGTTCTATACAAATCAAGTTTTTTTTAAAAATAATTAAAGGTGGGGTAGGTAATTCACTTCAGAATCACTTTTAGTTATATTCCATGGAGTGCTCTTAACATCCCGATAGCAATGAATATCTTAAATGCTTTGAAAACAAATACATAATATCATCTGTGGAAGCCGTAGCGCTGTAAAAAGCACGACCAATCATCTGAGCCGGCCCGGCTAAAGTAACTGGATGGCCTACCTGCCTGTCAGCCTTCCATCTGTGCACAAACTTATCTCGTGCCCTCATTGGTCATGTGCGCGTTCGTGTGTGTTGGAGGAGGGGCTCTGTGAGGAAATCTAAAGGAAGGAGCAGATTTTTTCCAGCTGCGAAATTTCAAATTCTAGCGCACTCGAGCTGGTTTCTCCATTCTTACCTACCCACCTTTAATACGGCAGTTAATTGAGAGATTTTTAAGCGCAGATTATTTTCACTATTGTTGGTTAATTTTCTGTTTATATAGTCACATATTAGGCTGTTTATTTAGTCAAAAAGGGTATTCTAAGTACTATACATCAAATCTTGGATATAAGTAACTACAAGCAGCTATGACTGTTTGCACAGACATTCGGCACTGGGAAGCACAAACAGCTCAATCTGGTTTGACGAGAACATTTCACTCCAGGTGAATTCATCTTTGTTCAGGCCGTTTGCTGCATCTCTCTGATAAAGACTGAGATCCAGCTAAACGCTCAATGAAAAGAGTGTAAGGCCTTTGGGTAACATTCATATTTGTCAAACTACTATTTCTAAAGTCAGGAGGCTGCATTCCCTCCCCTCCCTCCCCCTGCCCCCGTCTGGACTTTAACACCCCACACACACTCAGATACTCAAATCCAGCGAGACACTTGTTTACGTTGCTATGGACAATCTTGCACTATGTACATTTCCCAAAGATATTGAAGTAACTGTTGTGTTGTATATATTGATTGTTGTGCTTGTATTTATGTCTTAATGTATACATGTGTCTGTTGATTGTGTATATAGAATATACCTATTTTTATATATATATATATATTTGTATTTTTGTATTCGGGATTGTGGGAAACGGTATTTCGATCTCTCGCCTGTACACACAAACTGAAAGATTGACAGTAAAGTTAACTTTGACTTGACATGGAAGAATGAACTTTGAGGCTATACATCTCTACCTGCCACTCCGATCTGGTGGGTAGCAAACCCCGGCAGCCGGCTCTCTTCCTCGCCCAGCCAGAGGGAGAGCACCGTGTGGTCGTGTTTGGCGTGATGGAAGGAGAAGCCGTGCTCAGAGGCGGCGGCGGCACATCGGCTCAGGGAGATGGGAACTCGGAGCCACACTGCGACTTTCCCCTCCGATTTCCACTGGACCAAAGAATCTGCAGAGGTCAAAAGTTCACAAGGATGCACACACTTTAAAATACATTATTGAAGATGCTATAAAAACAGACAGGAAGTATGATTGATGCCTAATCTTATTCTGGGGGAAACGGGAAGAGAGAAGATGACAAACAGCAGAGACACTTTAGTGGGAGTAGCCTGAAGGGAAAGGAAACATTTAACCAATTTAGCAAAATACCCACTTGCACTTATTTCAGAAGTTAATAAATGCCATTTATAAACAAAACAAATAAAATATATTTAGCTGCTTCCAGTTAGTCTAATTAAACATTTATCTTTTTTTTATCTGATCCCTAATTAATTAGGTTTTGGACTGTTATTATTTAAGGCTGCACAATAATTCGAAATGTTATTTAGGACTAGTGCGGGAAGCACACTATTGGGTGAAGACCAACTATAATATCTGAATGAAGTGTTGTTGTGCTGCAGAGAAGTCCTCGCCTACAAACTGTATTTCATTTTATAGATTTATTTAATGATAATGTGAATAATATTTCAAAAATATTATATCCCAATCACAATATCAGTTAATATAATTGTAATTATTATAGTCTAAATCAAGCAGCCCTACTAATAAGACACAACTAGCCATTCAAAGACTCCACTTTGGGAACTTGTAACATACATTATCAACATTTCTTGTATTTCTATTACTAAACAACTACTGTATTATGACAGTTTGTTTCGTATGTTGAAAGATCTAAACATCGACATCTCTGACAACAACTAGTGTATACATCAAACATTGACCTGCAGATGCACTGGAAATAAACAATTAGCTGTGGGTATTGTCCACAGTGACCATTGCATGTATAAAAAATACATGTGTAATGTGTATCTGTAAAAGCGCTTTGAGCACTGGAAAAAGCGCTATAATAACTGTAAGGAATTACTATTATTATTATTATTATTATTAGCTGAGATATAAGGGACATGTAAGCATACGGCACAAGTGAAACTCTATAGCAATATTTCTGATCATGCAGCCTTCTTTATAAAGTCCCAGGAAGTAATATTATAAGGCTAGCTCACGATTCTAGTTTATCAATCAATCAATCAATCAATCAATCAATCAATCAATCAATCAATCAATCAATCAATCAATCAATCAATCAATCAATGTTTATTTATATAGCCCAATATCACATGTTACATTTGTCTCAGTGCACTTCACAGTTTGTACAGAATATCAGTATGACAATACGACACCCTCTGTCTGATTAGTTGCTGCAGATTTCCGAGTTGATGACATGATGTGGATGAATCTCATTCATACTTTACCTTTCAGTAATCTACTGAATGAGTTCTCACTGATGTCCTCCGGTAAACAGCTGTCAGACAGGTTCACTGTCACTCCACCGAACCGGTCCTCTCTCCCGGTCAGAGCCCCGGACCCTTGAGCACGAGCTGCAGTGCACGAGAACGCACGGAAAGCTGGGTGTGCACGAGATGAAGCTCTGCAGCACACTCTTCCTCTCACCAGCGGGAAAAACCTTGAAGCAAAGGCACAAACAGCCATTATACTACTTTAACATAAACAAGTTTAATGGGAGAGAATAGTAGTTGTTCTTTTAACCGGCATGTGTGTTCCTTAAAGTACAGTTACGTAAAGGTCCGCCCCGGAAGTTGCATAATAACCGTAATGCTTGGATTAGCTGTCTTCAAATCACTGCTTTGGTAATGTGACGAACTGCATTCATTCACACTTCTGACAATTTAGCCAAGATGCAAGATGTGGGTCATTTACACTATAGCCTACATACAAACAAACATAGAAGGAACATTAAAAAAAAAAACAATCCTGTCCTAGAATAAAAATGCATGATGTGCTACGATAAAACAAAAAATAAATGAGATATGTAAACAGCAGGGAGGAGTATGGTGTATTAATGCATACATAGGCCGATGCATAAGAATAGATAGATATAACACTATGAATATGAATGTAGTAAGATGGGTAAGGTACAGTGTACAACAATACAGTGAGTGTGAGGAGAGGGGGCAATGTCTGATGGCCAGTCATTTAAATCCAAATTGACCCTTTAACAATTATGAAAAAATATAAGCCGAATGTAAGACTCCATCGTTATAATGTTTTAAGTATCCTTACAAATATTGAATTATGTGTTTCTACTTCCTGGCAACATATAAACCTTTAAATTACATGATTTTTCTATTGAATTTGGCATTACTTCTTTGGTTTCATTCTTTTTTTAAAACTCGGAAACACGTTTTTTTTATATATGCCGAATGAAAGACTGCATCTGTATAATGTATGTTATAGATTTAAACAAATTGAATAACGTGTTTATACTTATTGGCAACAAATACAACCTTACATTATTTAAAAAATCTATTGAATATGGCACAACTTTTTTTTTAGTTTCAAGATCTTGTAGTTAATTTAACCAATACAAACCAAGGTTTAAAGGGGGAAAATCCCTGATTTTGTTATTAAATCTCGTACTTTCACGTTACAATCCAATAAATAAAAAGTCAAATGTTTAGTCAAAGGTGCATTTCGGGTGTTTACGGTAAAAGAAGGCGGGACTAAACTCTAACCAGGAAGTTTACAGCAGCGGTCGGTGTTTACACATGTCGGTGTGCTCACGTGGGGGATCTTTCCAATATTAAAATGTCTTCAAAGAAAAATAAAAGCAAATCTAAAAGATTGAGTGAGGGGGACAGCTCCCTGCTACTGCACGAGGGGTCCAATGACTCCTCCAGCCTGCAGACATCCCGCAGCGATGGAGGAAGCTGCAAAAGTTTGAACTGCTACTCATTCATTGTCAACGATTTCATTGATAAAGGTAAGACACCTGGGCTTAAACAAAGACAAGAGTTCAATAGTAGTTTGATAAAGGTGAAACGTTAGCATGTGTGAATGCATCAGCAGGTTAACAATCTGCAGATAAAGGACCGCTATGGTCCCTGTTGCCTTCAGAGATGCTGATGCTGTTTAACTGTAACATGACATGTTTCTGAGTGTTAGCTCAAGCAGATTGGTTTAAAATGAGACACTACTGAGGCCACACCGGCTTTCAGGTTTGGGGATATTTGAGTGTTTGCATGCATATTTAGTGACATAGTCATGTTTCTTCCAAGTCTTTCTAGGATGAAATACATTACATTACATGTAGTCGCTTTTATCCAAAGCGACTTACATATTCAGTACTGTGGACAATCCCCACAGGAGCAATGTGGGGTGAAGTGCCTTGCCCAGACATGCTGACTGCAGTGGGGTTTGAACCTGACCCACTGATCCGAACACCAACGCACAACCCACTGCACCAATACCCTCTGTGTGTATTTTTTATCAGCAAAGGAATGCTGTCAGTGTCAAGGTTGTGTCATACATATAAGACTACACAAATCAAACTTCTCATTTCTGTACAAAAGGGGACTTTATTTGGTCTTCCCCTGCCTATAGGCTATTAGGTAAATCCCCCTTTGGCAAGTATGAAAAGGGGGGATGAATACAGCCAATCGTTAGGTTCTTAAAAGTTGTTGACATCTCTACTCAAGCGAATTGTCCCGCTGCTTACAGACAACAACGAATGAATCTCTAAACCCTTCACCCACAACATAGGTTGTTTCTTGTCTGCAAGACCACAACTCAAATGCTAGTCAAACATTTTCTTCACCATTGTCAGAGCAGTAACTAGTGCTTTAGTTTGTATGAATTACGTTTGAATGTCTTACTTTTATTTGTGTTATTTACTTTATATATTTGTTATCTTTCCTCCCAGCTGATGACAAAACACCCACGAGTTGCAGATCGACTTTAGTCCAACTCAGCCTGAACTCAATGAAGTCAGCCGGTGTTTGCATCGGGAGGCCGGTCCTGCTGACGAGTCCCACCGGACAGCAAGAGGTCTCTCCTCTCATCCGTTTCTATATCAGATATTTGTGAACAATTGTATCTTTAAAATCCACTGACTAACATGTTACATGGGTAATGCAGTTTGGCACGCCTTCAGGCCTTCTTATTTCTGACCTTTTGACTTGTGTGTGTGAATGATGTTGCTATTATGTGTCTCTCTTCTTCTGCCTTCCAGGTGTGTTTAGGATGGCCGGTTGCCACGTTTCCTAGTGGGAAAGTTGGTCTTCAGAAATGTGCTCAGAATAACCTCCGGGTGAAGCCAGGAGGAGAGGTGATGCTGCACCCCGTCACCGGTCCTGTGCTTCAGGCTGTGGAGGTGGTTCTCTCCAACAGGTAACCTGCACCTGGCTCTCACTGACCTAAAATACACATGATATTAAAAATGTCATGTTCACACTAGACTTAATTATACAACATTATAGGTATTTTATCCTCACACTTATCTAATAATACTAATGCAGTCTTTTACAACACTACTTCAAACAACTATATTATGAGATAGGAAAGTCGAAATAATGAGATAAAAAGTCATTATGAGATACTTTGTCACAACAGACAATCCAGCAGCTCTTTGGCTCGAGTTCTCCTATTTATCTTGATACGGAAATGGATTGTGCGAACATTGAGGACTACTTTAAACGTGGATTTACAACAGATGAAATACTTAATTTGCTTGCTCATTCACATGGAGTTGTAAAACCGATGTGGCTGAGGTGGCAACCTTCATTGAACAGCAACTGGAAACATCTGGTCAGTGTCATGGTTACAGATGGATGCACCAAAAATGTTGGTTATATGGAATTGCGACTGACAGAGAAACAGTGTGAATACTGCTACAGTTATTGGGTGGTGAAGGTGTTGATCTGGTGTCAAGAAACAGACTGCGAAGGCGCATCTACCACAGCTGTAGTCCAAACTATGTATGGCACTTTGATGGTTATGACAAGCTTAAGCCATTTGGAATTGCAATCAGTGGATGTGCACTTCTTGATAAATGACTTTTTATCTCATAATTTCAACTTGTTTTATCTCATAAGTGGCGGAAATGGGCTTCCATACATATGCACAAATCATAATGCTGCATTATCTATTGTATTTATGAAAGTGTAATTTAAGCCCATTTCAAATCACAATACAAATGGCTGAATAAGTTCTGTGTTAATACGTCATTGTAATAATGTACCAGAGTATCAACCATAATTCCATACCTCTGAAAATGCCTTTAGTTTGTATCACACAGCTTTATGTTGAGCATCTCAGGTAAATGCTGCCACCTGCTGGGGAAATGTCCTAACTGCAGTTCAAAAGCAAAACTTTCAAATAATAATAATTAGTATTGTCCGGACACTCTTCATCCACACAAATCTGTTTTTATTTAACATGACATGACATATTTATTTTTATCGTTTTATAATCTTTAATTTTTAAAGGTTAAAATTATTACAAATGTCTTTACTTTATTATTGTTAATTCTCACATGCCTATAACTTTCTTTCAGGTCAAAAGATGAGACACTCGAGACAGATGAGTTCAAGAACTTCTTACTGAGGTCTCTGGGTAAGTCTCTTTTTCACACTATTACGTGATTTGTGATATGTCGTAAGTCATTGGGAACCTACAATTTGATTCTGAATTTTGACGTTAGGCGATGAAACCTGTACATTTTCCCAATTTGGCGAAAAATGAATATTGTGTCCTGGTTTTGAATTGCTGTCTACGTTCAGTTTCTTTTGGGTGAAATAACTCTCCTGGTTTGTCCGTCTTGTCCCAGTTGGGAACATCCTCCTGCCAGGAAATGTCATCCCCTTGACCTACTTCGGCCGTTCATGCAATCTCCGGGTGGAGACCGTAAGAGGGGAGGATGGAGTCTCCCTCCACAGACCATCTCCCCCCTCAGGACCCCCCCCTGACCCAGAGGAGTCCTCCGTGATGGACTCAGTGCTGGACTCCACCTCAGCCGACCTCTCCCTGCAGCTCAGCCTGCTCACTGTGGACGATCTCGGCTCTGACGGGGCCCCGAGCTCAAATGGAGAGTCGGGTCCTGCAGCCAGCACCCCACGACGACCTGCCCACCTCCCCCACCTCTCCCCCCCCACTGCTCCCTGCACCCCGTCCTCCCATGACTCTCCTGCAGAGGGGGAGAGCTCACAGCAGGCCGATAGTGTCCCCACAGCTCCCCCTGGTGGAGCTCAGAGTTCGGACACCTTCTACTGCCTCTCCTGCTCTACTAAAGTCAGCTTCAGAGACCGAGCGGGGCAGGAGGACCCGGACGCTGAAGCTCAAAGGTCAAAGGTCAAATACTGCATGATTGGAGGGCTCAGCAGCCAGCTGGACGTCATCAGAGAGACCATCGAGCTTCCTCTGAAACATCCAGAGTTATTCTCCAAATATGGTACGTGTTTCAGAATCAGCATCTGGTTTAAAGTGCGTTCATACAAGGAGTTTGCTTTGGTGTATCATGAGGACATTTTCAAACTTAAAATGGTGCATGCATGATCACAATAAAAGGAATCATTTGTAAAAAGGAGAAAGTATAGATTAATGAAAAAAAAGGAAATGTACAAAAAAGTAAGTGGAATACAAATATGACAATAGCTCTGAAAAATAGAATATCTTCGGTAAAGCAGGATTTCAACCGGGTCTTACTTTAACTTAAAACAAGATTTAATTGCAGGCTGTTTTCTCTGCAGGTATCCCACCTCCCCGGGGAGTCTTACTGTACGGTCCCCCAGGCACCGGGAAGACTATGATTGCACGAGCCATAGCCAATGAGATTGGAGCTCACATGACGGTCATCAACGGCCCTGAAATTGTTAGCAAGTACGGTGAAATTGCTCAAGTATCACTGAATGGATTTGAATTGTAATGCACTGTGCACATGGTCCAAAGGGATGGAACTGTACCGTCCTCCAGGTTCAATACTGATGTTGTTTCATGTCTTCGCAGATTTTATGGTGAAACGGAGGCACGGCTCAGGCAGATATTCACCGAGGCGTCTCAGAGGTACAAACGGCTAATCCCATCATTACCTCTATCATAGTGTGTTTCTATACCAACCACCCTGATGCTTTCTTTTTGTTCACCGCTGTCTTTAAACGCGTTTCTTTTGTATCGTAAGAAATGAACCACTTGTAACACCACTGATCGAGGAATCATTTCTCTTGTGCAATAAAGTAGCAAATTAAGCCACAATACTTACCGTATATTAACTGCCGTTGTACACCAATAATAAACGGTACCACTTTACAATAAGACTACCCTGATAAAGGATTGATAAAGGGTTTATAATTAGGTTGTAAACACTTTATTAATCATTAAGAACCATTTATAAACCAGTTCTAACATAGTTTTCTAACATCACCACAGGCTCACTATTTGGCAAGATGACTAAGCCTTATAGTGGCTACTTAGCGAGAATCAACTCGGTGAGCAACAGATACCAAGGATGCTGGCTGATGAAGAAGACGAAGTAAGCTAGGTAGCCAATATAAGACATCTTGCCGAATAGAGAGCCCACATTTGTCTGTACTGCTAAGCCCTATATTGGCTACCTAGCTTACTTCGTCTCCTTCATCAGCTAGCATCCTTGGTATCTGTTGCTCACTGAGTTGATTCCCCCCCATCCATCTTGATGTTTATTGGCATCTCTTATGACCATTTATTTACGAGTTACTAAAATGTATAGTGTGAAACAAATCACCTTTTATGAATGAGTTACTACCATGTCTAATAAGGCTTAGCAGGACAGATACATGAGGGCTCACTATTTGGCAAGCAACCGCTCACAGTTCTGTTTATCTCATGACTTATAAAAGCTTATTAAGGATTTATAAAGTGTACACAACTTAATTAATAAAATGATGACAAACTATTCGTGAACCCTCTATAAGGGTAGTCATATTGTAAAGTGTTACCTAATGAAGACATTTGATTTATGAGTCAAAGCTCTGCACCAAAGTAAAGTCTTCATGATCAGCTTGTTGGCGGCTTTTCTCACATTTGCATTTGATTTCCAGACGACCTGCGATAATCTTCATCGATGAGCTGGACGCCCTGTGCCCGAAGAGAGACGGGGCGCAGAACGAGGTGGAGAAGCGAGTCGTTGCTTCTCTGCTGACTCTGATGGACGGGATTGGTTCAGTGAGTTTCCTTTTTGACCCTCCAGCGATTGACCACTTATTTTTGATGAGCCCTGCACTCCCGTGAGATCTTAAAAATAAAAATCCATATTTGAGTTACGACATGTTCAGTCCATTCAGATTATGAAACGAGCTTCATGCTCCGAAAGTACAATGCTGCGACATTGTTTAAAAGTGTCTTTCTTTGGATATTTCTTTTCATCGCTCCATTTAAAGCTGCACCTCCCACCTAAACGGTAAACCTAAACCTAAACTTGTTTCCACTTAACATTTACGTTACACCAAGTAGTGATGGCCACTTCCTTCTACGTGTTTCTGTTTGTCTGCTTCAGCCAGTGTTATAGCCTTTAGCCTTTAGCCTTCACGTTGACCACAGCTCGTTCTGTGACTGAAGAAGCCAGCGCTCCGAGCAGACTGTCTGTCAGGACATGCTCTCAGTGGAAACGCAGACCGTCAGGCAGAAGCCGCTCCGCCTGCTGGCCGGCCTTCACACGCTGTTCACACACTGTTCACACACTGTTCACACACTGTTCACACACTGTGGGGTGATCCTCTGGGGTGGTGTTAGTCCTCCAAGCGCTCTGTCAGAGCCTGATGATGAGAAAAAAGATGGTTCCCCACACACACACACACACACACACACACACACACACACGCACATGCATGCACACACCCACATACACACATGCATATACACACACACACATACACACACATACACATACGCACACATACACACATGCATATATACACACACACACACACGCATGCACACACGCACACATACACACATGCATATATACACAACCACACACACAGGTCACCAGCACCGATTGGTTTTGGGAATGTGGATAACGCACTTCCTGCTCCTCTGCATTCTTTCTCGCACTGTAATTTATTTTTGTTTCAGTTCTCCCCGCGGTGTCGAAAGGTGGAGCACATATTTCTCACACGCAGACCACCCCGAGAAACACAGGTTTAGCATCGGGCCGCGGGCAGATATTCTCTGAGGCTGTGCTTATGGACATCGACTGGATGAAGCCACACGTGCTCGGTCATCAAGTTAGACCTAAGGCGGTTTCTCTTAGCTCGACAGTCGATATCGATGACTCCAAGCTGCGACGTCATGTCCTGGTGTATATCTCAGCAGTGTTTGTGTGAAATATATCAGACCGCATCCATCATCTGTTTCATAACACTTTTGATGGTGTTTAAACAAGTCTGAGCGCTACCAAAGCTTTTTGAGTGGACAAGCACACCTGAATGTATGAATGAATCTACCACCGTATCAATATTCACGGTTACAGTAAATACAAGTTTACCGGGAGATTCCTAGCTGTATGGTTTTGTTAAATGTCTTGGGAAACTAACCCTGATGCCTCAAAGAGTAATGCACTGTTTGTTGTGCTTTGTCTTAAGGAATGCGCAGCCCAACGTCACATTGTCTAGGACAAAACTGATTTGTGATCTGTTTCCTGTCCTTGTAGGAGGGTCACTCAGGTCAGCTGATAGTTCTGGGGGCCACAAACCGGCCCCATGCCATCGACCCCGCCCTGCGCCGCCCAGGACGCTTCGACAAGGAGCTGGAGGTGCGTAAAACCACAGCCTGTGGGGGAATCAAAAGACTGTCCTGTATTGCAAATGTAGCTTAATCTTCAGTTATAACCCACAACTAGCCTCGTGTGCTCATTTAAAGTCGCCTATTATACTGTTTTTCATCAATATATTACAGGTCACAGATATATACAGAACATGTCTCTGAAGTGATTGGCTCCAAACACCAAACAGATCATTGCAGCATTACCCATAATCCCCTCTGTTTCAGCCCTGTTTCCAAAGTGCTGATTCTCTGTCTGTTACTTTAGATGAAAATAAGGAGCCCCTCCCCACGCCCCTCTGAGAGACATTTGGTTACAAAAAAAGCCGCGTTCACACTGCGGTACTTTTCCCACAAAGGTTCATGTGAACTTAGTTCATGATCGCGGTCACACCAAAAAGAGCCGGTACTAAAAGTAGTTCATGCGAACCTTTTTACCCCCTCGAAAGTCCCTGCTAGAAAGTAGGGACTTTCGAGCGGCTCTTTTTTGAGAAAAGAGCTATATTCCTGATTGGCTGGGCGGATTGCAAACCACGCCCCGTAAAACTCCCAAAAAGTTTTGTGAAGCCGCCATTTTATTATCCTCGCATTAGCATTATTAGCATTAGCATTAGCCCAGCGCAAAAACGCAGAGAGACTAACTTATGGCAACACAAAATAAAACAGCTTCTACTGAAGCCTTCCCCAACTCCGGGGACTTCCGGCCGGGGACTTTGGGCGGCAGTATACGCCGTGAAGTGGGTTGCGGCCTGCCAGTAAACCCAAAGCAGAAGAAGAAGAAGTGACGTCAGCGGCTTCATTTGCCTAATCCTCCCCCAGGGACTTTTTCTGGTGTGAACACGATCTGTACTTAGTTCATGCGAACTAAAGAGTTCGCATGAACTAAGTTCGCATGAACCTTTGTGGGAAAAGTACTGCAGTGTGAACGCGGCTATTAACGCAATGGTGCTCTAGGAGGAGATTCAGGTGATAAGGGGGGGGGGGGGTTACCTTGGTTGCTGATTGGCTAATGGTTACACAAGACAACACATCGTTATGACATCACAAAGTGGCCAAAATCTGATCAGCTCATTTTCAGACAGGTTTTTATAGAAATGGATCAAAAAGAGAGAGAATCTTTGTTCCTGAGACTTTCAGAGTCTCTTTCCACAGAGGGGACACATGTTGATGTAGAAGAGACATGAAGAAGAGGGGACACATGTTGATGTAGAAGAGACATGAAGAAGAGGGGACACATGTTGATGTAGAAGAGACATGGAGAAGAGGGGACACATGTTGATGTAGAAGAGACATGAAGAAGAGGGGACACATGTTGACGAAGAAGAGACATGAAGAAGAGGGGACACATGTTGATGTAGAAGAGACATGGAGAAGAGGGGACACATGTTGACGAAGAAGAGACATGAAGAAGAGGGGACACATGTTGATGTAGAAGAGACATGAAGAAGAGGGGACACATGTTGATGTAGAAGAGACATGGAGAAGAGGGGACACATGTTGATGTAGAAGAGACATGAAGAAGAGGGGACACATGTTGACGAAGAAGAGACATGAAGAAGAGGGGACACATGTTGATGTAGAAGAGACATGAAGAAGTGGATTTTGCATAATAGGTGACCTTTAACACCCTACTGTTTGTTTATAGTGAATTCATCTGGTGAAAATAAATAGTAAAAGCAACAGTTTGCTTTTTCACAATATGAAATTAACAATCAGACCTACTGAAGATGTCTCTGTAAAGCTCTGAGAAGTGCTGTACTCCATTCATTAATGGTTTGGGGTTCCTCAGGGTTCATATTGAGTACCACTACAATTTCAGTTTGAATACCAATGTCTGTAATACAATGTCTTGTTCTATTCATTTCACAATGGCAGGTGGGAGTTCCTACTGCTGCCGAGCGTGCAGATATTCTGCAGAAGCAGCTGAGCTCCGTGCCGTGCAACGCCACCAGCGAGGAGGTGACGCAGCTGGCCGACGCTGCCCACGGATACGTAGGAGCGGACCTCGCAGCTGTTAGCAAAGAAGCAGGCAAGTAAACACTCTCCTACTGTCATACAGGAAGTCAAAATGCTGAGGAAAAAACATGTTTCCCTGTCCTGGCACCTTTATGGCCGCCTGAATGTGGTCTGCCACCTTGTGTCCTCTCTCTTCATGATGTACACCACGTCCTGCAAAGGCAAACATATCTCTTCCCACAAATGCAGCTGTAGATCCGGAGAAAGTCCAAACATCCATATCATAAAAACACCGCACCAACCAAGAACAGCTACTTTGACCAGTTCTGTTCTTTTTAATGATTTTCCTCTTCCGGAAACCAACATCATTTAGGAAACCAAAACAAAGCCGCACATGCCAGCTGCCCCGAAGAGGCTCATCGTCTTTTAGTGATTCGGTTTGACTACAGTTTGTTATTGAGCTTTAGGTACATCTGACTCAACCTCTGCTTTTAACCCAAACCACAATCCCTAGTGACCTATCCCTTCCTAAATTAGTTTTTAACAGTATTTTCGATGTTTTCTCGGAGAGTCCGACATGCCTGCTTCACAGAAGGTCAGCCATTCTTTGATCTTTGCCACAGAGGAAGTTGTGTGTTTCTGGGGTGTTCAGATCCCAGTGAGAGAAACCACTGAAACCACCACTTTGCCCCCTCACCCCTGATGCCACAAACCGATCCACCTCACACCCTGAGCGTATATAACGTATGCGTGTATCTGAATGTGCTCGCTTGTGGGTGTGTGTGGGATTGAACGAGCACACGCACATTAGTCTTTCTGCGTGTGACCCCGTGCGCCTCCTGGGTGGTCTCAGGCCTTCGGTACGTGGCATATTGCATTTCCAGCTGAGGAGGCTGCTGTGCGGAGGCGCTCCGGCGGAGAGCGTGATTTACCGTCCGCAAAGGGCCAGACGTGACTGGCAGTGTTTTCTGAGAAACCTCCCCGCGCCCCGGAGGGAGACGACAGCCTCCCCCAAACCCTGATTCACTTCCCTCCCTTCCCTCAAAGGCCTCCAAACCCAAATCACTAAACAAACACCGGCCCTCGCAAGCACGCCGCGGGAGAACGAGCAGAATCAGATCGCCTTTAATGCTTTGTTTCTTTCTGTCGGCTCGTTCGGCGTGGACATGAAGCACAGGTGAAATACTAACTGAGGAGAGAAATCTGAAATGGAATACAAACACGGCTTCAGAGGCTTCAGAGTGGGCGTCCACTTGGAATGCAGCGTGCTTGTAGTCTGGTTTTATTCTTTCTAGGATATTAGCATTAGCAGTCGAACACCTAATCGTTAACCTAGCCATTTAGTGTACTATCTTCGCTATATTACCACAGCCTTTAGAAACATTTACATACCATGAATAAAGACTATCTTTAGATGAACGATATATCAGAACACGTTTTAAAGTGGTTTAAAAGAAAGTGTATACTCTATTTATGTTACGCTACGTGCCTCTGCTAAAGAAACAAGCTTGACTGTTAGCTTGAGATTAGTCAAAGGAACATGGAGGTAATAATAATATATTTTATTTATAAGCGCACTTTTCATTTGCGTAAACAAAACTCAAAGTGCTACAAAATAAAAAATTAAAAAGGGTGAAACAAAACAACAAAAAACAATTAAAACAACATAATAAAAAAGACGTGTTCGTACTTCCCACTCTCATCAGGACGGGTAGTGGAGCTTTCAGTGTTCATACTACAAACCTATTCATTAAATAACACGTGGCATACAACAGCAGTAATGCTCAGTTTAACAATACTGTGACTAGTAACTAAACTGAACTTACTAAATGATGCATTTTCCTCTCGAGGATAAGACGCTAATCGTTCACATCCTGTTCCCTCGTCTTAAAGTTACAATAGTGTTGGGTCGGCAGGCTTTGGTTAATGCAAGCTTAAGATATGTCACCGTTTGCTTTACTTGTATCATGCCAAGCTTCATGTACCCCTTAACATTTACCCCGTTCTTCTCCCGTTGCATTGCGCTTCAGAAACTATAACTTTACATTTGGCTTGTTGCCGAGGGGAGCAGGATGTAGCTGCACCTCTCCAAGATGCACCTTTGTAGCTGCTTGGTTTGAATGGCTGACAAAGCGAGGTCAGCACTTCAGACGATACACGTTGCCACCGTGGCGTTAGGGTTTCCTCTGATTGGTGGACAGGACATTTACATATAACTAATAATATTCAAATTGACGTATGTGTACGGATCCACCTGCATCACCTCCTGATGCTACCGCACAGTGTATGGCCTCACACACACACACACACACACACACACACACACACACACACACACACACACACACACACACACACACACACACACACACACACACACACACACCGCCACACACACACACACCGCCACACACACACACACCGCCACACACAGACACACCGCCACACACAGACACACACACCGCCACACACACACACACACACACACACACACACACACACACACACACACACACACACACACACACACACACACACACACACACACACCGCCAGACACACACACCGCCACACACAGACACACCGCCACACACACACACACACACACACACACACACACACACACACACACACACACACACACACACACACACCGCCATACACACACAGCCACACCGCCACACACACATACACCGCCACACACACACACACACACACACACACACACACACACACACACACACACACACACACACACACACACACACACACACACACACACACACACACACACACAGCTGTCACTGGGTAAAGGTAAAGGCACAGACACACCGCCACACACACACACACACACACACACACACACACACATACACACACCGCCACACACACACATACACCGCCACACACACATACACCGCCACACACACATACACACACACACACACACACACACACACACACACACACACACACACACACACACACACACACACACACACACACACACACACACACACACACACACACACACACACACACACACACACACACACACACACACACACACACACACACACACACACACACCAATACACACAGAAGTTGATATCTGTTTGTTCCTCCTCTGCCTGCATGGAGAGGAAGCTGAAGAGGCACACTGACACGTCGAGTAGGAACTGCAGTTGTTTCCTTCTGCTGCTCAGGTAACAATGAGCGGCTGGGGGAACGTGCGCTCCGACGCTCCGCTTCCTGAAAAAGAATAATAGGGGGGGGGGGTGATAAATGCGACGGCTGCTACACACCAGGGTCACGCACATAGATACAACCCCTGCACAGCTGCAGAGAAGCATGCGCACAAAAAGACTTGTGATGCACGCACACGAGCAGACTGTAGGGCTTCACATCCTGCATGCAGTACCATCCCAACCTGCTGAGAGATCTGAGAGCGCTTCAGCCATGGCTTCATCTCTGGAGGAAAGCAGTGGCTTTTCTTTGCATGGAAAGTTTGATGTCATTCAGGAAGTTTTGTTTGTCCTCTCCGAGTAGTAAGGAGCCTCCAGACTTCTTGCCGACAGATGTGTTACATAATCAGAACTGAATGCAGTTGATCACGGATCGGCCGGTTTAGAACGTAATGTAATGCACACTCCTTCGAGATCTATTAAAGTCTGTTTCATTCAGGGCTCCTCAAATCCCCCGTAAGCCGCCGCTGAGCGCACAAATGATGAAGAAGGTCTGCGCTTCACATCATGTGCACCGAGCGAGGGGATCCAGGTGAACGCTGTGATCCCTCCAAGGTAGGATGTTGAACCTGGAGAGGAACACAGGAATGTGGCATCCTGTTTACTTTTCTGCAAAATACATCTGTGTAGATCACTTTGCTGTACAAATTAATAAACCACAGTTTTTAATTATCTAATAAAAAAAAGCTACTTTAGTTTCACAGCTAGTGTCCTTACATTGAATTGAGTTAGGTCGTGTTCCCTAAAAGACAAAATGACGCGTGTCATGAAGCTTAAAATCTTCCCTACATTTATTGAAGTACTTAAAATAACTTGTTAGACGCTTTCATCCAAAGCGACTGTGGACAATCCCCACAGGTGAAGCGTCTCAGGGACACAACGACATGCTGACTGCAGTGGGGTTTGAACCTGGGCTCCCCTGATCCGAACACCAACACACTAGCCCACTGCGCCACACGCCTGTTGATAGAAATGCAATCAAAGAGTGGTTTTGCCTAAAGAGGTAAAGCTAGTCTTTTACACACACGTTAGGTAATGTCTGAACAAGTAAGCCTACTGTTTTGTTTAGGTAAATACTTTCCTACATTTCTTAAGCTTCTCATTCCCTCTCATCCCCCACCAAAGAAACGTCACAGAGGTTCTCGTATTGTTTACTTTCCGTCCCGTGGAGTACATTTTTCCAAAGTATTTGACAAGATTTTCTAATAAAGTCAAAAATACTTTTGTGTAGCAGAACTTTTTGTTGAAATTTTGATTTTGAAACCGCCGCTAGATGCCCTCTGAATATAACGTCTGGTTGCCGTGACTACTAGTTGCCGTATTAAACGTGTTGCCAGTGTAGTTCTTCATCTCAAAGTGTATGATTAGACTGCTTCACTGCTCACTGCTGCAGATAGAAGGTTCAGACGATGAACTGCAGTAACCTCAGAGGAAGGCCTCTAGTGAGAACATGTTATGCCGCTGGGGGGTAAACAGGCTCAGCTGCGAGGGGTGAGTGTCAGCGTGAAGGCAGATAGAAATACTCCTTTGAATTCTTCTTCATTTCATTATGCCATATGTGAATCCATGTCAGCATTTCAAAGAGGCTTTTTGGGGTTTTCCCTTTCCTAAAGTGTCGTATATTTATTTTGAAAGAACATACATGACATTCATCTGTTTCTCAAATATCATCAATATTCCAATTACTGTATATACTACTCTGCACAGTTCCTATCATATTCTGTTTCTATTTGATTTGATTTACCTGCACTATGTTATCTGTTTTATTCTGTTGCACTCTAAGATTTCCATTGTCATAACTACACTATAGCTATGTACACATAATAATAATAATACGTTTTATTTCGAGGCGCCTTTCAGGACACCCAAGGTCGCCTTACAGTGCATTTAAAAGTTAAAACAGCTAAAACAAAAACGGAACACAATGGAATCGAACCGACAAGGCAATACAGCAGCATCAAAGCATAACACAGGCAAGACAAGCGTGTGGAGTGAGAGGGGGGTCTGTGATGGCAGGTTGAATGTGTTAGAGTGAGTAGGCCAGTTTAAACAGGTGGGTTTTGAATGTCGTGATGGAGTCAGACTGACAATATAGGTTTGTGTGCATGTAAATGGTCTGCAAAGGCTAATATGTCCTCTTTCAAAGTCCTCGTAACAATCAAATCACGTACCTCGATCCTCCTCCTCCTCCTCCTCCTCCTCCTCCTCCTCCTCCTCCTCCTCTGAACTTCATCTGTCTCAGTTACCGTGTGTGAAGTGGACATGGCTTTCATCATGCTTTCTGCAGGGTGACAGATTGATGTCCACGTTAAGATGATGTGCTGGACTCTGTTAGTCACAGCAGAAGCATGTACAGCCTGCACGCCAGTAAGGCTTTGTGACGGCCTTCCTGTGTCTCTGATGCAGCTGCTCGTCATTGTGACTGCGCTCTGTGAGACACGTGGCGGCACGCACTCTGCTACTGGACATCGTCACCGTCAGCTTTTATTTGTTTGTTAGCAGTAGAGCTTTCCGATGATGTTGCCTTTCAGGTTACGGGTCTAATGATGCAGCAAGTTATGACAACACATCTGAGAAACATTTGTGATTCTCCACTATGAAATTGACTTTAAATGCTTACTCCATATTTGATTGTATGATGCAGGTCTGCAAAGCTAATTGATTGCAATTTAATAAACCCAAATCAGCATCAAAGCTGAGCAAAGCCCAACATCTTCACTAGTGGCGCTTTTCCACTGCAGGGCCTCGCTCGGCTTAGTACGGCTTAGTTAGGCCTTGTTAGGCCAGGCTCACTTTATGCTGCGTTTCCATTACAGTTTAGGAACTGGGGCAGTAACTAGGCGTAGGTGTAGGCGGAGCCGTGACGTCATCTTCAATGCGAAACACAAAACCAACATCAGCCGTTAGCTGTTAGCACTCAGAGCTCACAGCTCCTCATATCTGTTCAGAAACTAGACACAAGTTAAACAAGTTCAAACCACAGACTGCCTGTGTCATGGAGAATACAGTCGCTGCTTTATTTATGTCTGTAGGCCGTTGTTGTGAGTGTGGACGGTCGGAGCATATATAACGTTAGCTTAGCCGATCTCCATTCAGAAAACACGCATTTTAAAGGGTGTTCCGCCTGCCGTTTGTCTGCAGACTTGTCAAAGCATTAATTCATGTTTTTTACTAACCGGTATCAGTATGTTGTTACTTCGGCATCATTTTGAAACGTGTATTACAATTAAATCACGGTCAAATATGTTCATCTTGTTGTAGTAGCCCCCTTGCCAGCGATTCTCTCTCTAGTTTAGCATGCTCAGCCCGGTTGTTGGCCCGGAAAGAACCTGGATTTTGGAGAGCCAGAAAACTGTGAAAAAGTACCCGCTAGCCGGAACTACGCCTAGTGGAAACGCAACCAAATACAGGCACGGCACGCTGTAGTGGAAATGCGCCATTAGTGACCTAATCAACTCTGAACATGTGGCCTTTTGTATCTTTATACAACTTTTAAAAGACAACTATTCTGTACAATAAATGCTATTTCACAAGGAAAAGGCATAGCTAACATTATATTACCAATCATTTAATCACATTGAAGCATTTAATTAACTATTTGATAATGTCTTAGTCTTTAAGTATTTTGTTATCATTAAAAAATGGCATAGAAATAAAACATATTACAAAAATGGCAGATAAATGCTATTTTCAGCGATTTAAATATATATGGAGATATCCTCCATATTTAAGGAAAATCTTTGATTGTCTGAATATTTAAAGGCATTACCTTAGACTTTAAGAAACTGGCGTGAATGCTTTTGTGTTGTTATTTGCAACACCAACAATGTTTGGCTTACCTAAAAACAGTTAGCCAAACATTTTAAAGTCCATTTGTTAGAATGATCAGATTCAGATCAGATTTCAGAAAGACCTCCACGTGTGTGAACCTATAGTTTGTATAGAAGCAGAGTAAAGCTGCTGATTCAAACCATA
This sequence comes from Pseudochaenichthys georgianus, assembly GCF_902827115.2. NCBI lineage: Eukaryota > Metazoa > Chordata > Actinopteri > Perciformes > Channichthyidae > Pseudochaenichthys > Pseudochaenichthys georgianus. The sequence goes on along the minus strand of NC_047512.1, from coordinate 7,025,755 downwards.
AGCAGACAGCCAGCTGAAGGACTTCCTCTGATATAACCACATAGGAGCTCACTTCTTCTGATCTTCCCCAAACGTTACATTGACCCGGTTCCCAGCTCGGCACAGATTATACAAAACATCTCTTCAATAACGAGGCCCTCGAGGTGTTTCGTGTGGCGTTGGAAGCTCTCATGTGGTCTGCTGGAGCCTCGCAGACTCTGGGCGTCTCTTTGTCGTCCTGTTGGCGTTCCACTGATCCCGGTGCGAGCAGATGACTCACTTCCACAGTCTAAACAGTGCTAAATGTGTGTGTGTGTGTGCGTGCTTGTTTGGTTTGTGCCACATCCGGGCGCACTGTTTACAAGCCTCTCTAAACAGGGGAAGCCCACTGGATCAAAAAAAGGGCCAGTCAAATTGATTATGTGGAATAATAAACACGACTCTGCACTTTGTCAGCCGAGACCTCTTTGGGTTTGGCGGCGAAGATCAGGCTCAATATTTAACAACCGCTTCTCCGAGTTAGACTAAACGGCCGAAATGATTTACCGGGTAATTGTGCAAAGTGATTTGGCTAACACTCTTCAATCCTCTAAAGATAAATACTTTCTGCATCGAGAAGAAAAGCGGCGGCAAAAATGAGTTTTGTGTGTGTGACATAAATTCTGCAGTAGGAGACTAAATGGGCCGAATGCTCGCTGGTGTTTACAGCGGACGCCTTGCCTTATAAAGCGCTTTTTCCAACTCGTTTGTCCTTTTAAAGACTCCGCAGGAATTTCAGGACAAGTCACATAAATATCAGTCGGATCAGCATGTGAAGTTTATTTGAGGCCTCTGTTTATAAAATCCGGAAATGTGCTGCTTGTACTCCTTAACCCCAGCACTTACCTTTACCCAGTGACAGCTGTGTGTGTGTGTGTGTGTGTGTGTGTGTGTGTGTGTGTGTGTGTGTGTGTGTGTGTGTGTATGCTTGCACACGTTTCCTGCATGTTTGGAGTGTGTGAGCTCGTGTATTAGTCTTTGTCATATCCACATGTGTATATGTGCACTTTAAGAGCACATATTATTGCGGTGTTTCAGCTCCGGGAACAGATGTTGGGTTTTGTAAATACAGGTGCGGAGAGTGCTCCGGAAGCCCCGGCGAGTAATGAAAACGTCCCTGCGGTGTTGTGATGGTGTAATGCCCAAAGTATTTCTTAATTCGTCTTTTAGACGCAGCGCTACACAATGCAACATTCAGCTACACACACTCCCAACTCGTCCCTGTTGAAAAGTGGAATGCATTGAGGTGCAGATTTCTCCTCACACACCTTCCTCGTGATGATCCGCTGTCGCTCACGATGGCGCTTTGTGAGGTTTTCCCCTTTTTGAAGTTTTCTTCTAACCTCGGTCATTTCATCGTTTTTATTTTGGAAGCGGACGTCTCTTGAGTTTACGTGCAGATGCAAACATAAAACTTGATGATCCAGCTGCACCGTGCACACAATGCAGGGCAGTGTCCACACGGTTTTGTGTACCTCAAAGAAAAGCCTTTGTTTGGTTTACAGCTTGAACGAAACTGTACTTTTGGAGCCGATGTCATGTTTGAGAGCTGTTTCTTGGTTTTGTCAACATAAGAACATTATCATACGTGTATTCATCAATGTTTGATTTGCCGTCTTAACAAAAGGTGGTCAATCTAGCGGAGACATATCGTTGTTTTTCCCCGAGATACCCGGATATCAGTGAGAATTGTTCATATTTTCCAGGGCGATTCATCGTCCAGTCTCTACTGTGGAGTAGGACAGGTTTGGACATAATTTAGAAAGCCTCTTTCCAACCACAGCATCAACACAATACTGCTGTTCATATTTAGTTATATATATATATCTCTTTGGAGGTAACATGCGTTGGCCAAGTGTGAAGCAATACCAACCTTTTCTTACTCCAACCAGCAAAAGATACTGTTGCACTCCTCTCGCATACTGACATGTTACTCACTGAAACGGCAGTCCCTACTTTTGCCTCCCTTTTGTTTAGTTATGTTGTTGCTTGGTCCCTGTCCTGAGGATTAGCTTTGGACATCCTCAGACGAGGTGTTGTGTTGTAGTAACTAGGGTTGCCAGAAACTGACCATGATCAAAATCGATTATTCGGCAGCCCTGGCGAATAATAATCGATTATTATTCGGCAGCCATTAGCATATATATATTTCTATATATTTTGGTTGAAACTAAGCCAGAAAAAAAAAAAAAACATAAATAATAAAAAAAAAAAAAAATCGATTTTTAAAAATAATATTCGATTATGGAGACTGTAACGAATATTCGAATAATCGCTGGCATCCCTAGTAGTAACAATATATCCCTCTGTTGGGCTCCTGTACCCTGATGGGTTGTGAACGGGTAATACTAAATGAGAATGGCCCCATAATGACTGGCGCACCTTCTCTGATTTCTAAGGCTGTCCCACCGACACAGCTCCCAGGCTTGGGCCATGATAAATTGATTTGAGGACGATTTGATGCCGGTTGAAACTGAATCTGCATCAAAGCCTGTCAGAATACAAGGGTTCGTGTGATGCGTGGACATGACGTGTGGTGTCATCGCACCATGAAGTATCTCCAAGTATAATGTTTGGTATTAAAGGGTTTGATTCTTCAGTAGAGGGGACTAGAGAGAAGGTCTAGAGTTCAGTGTTTCGGACCAACATATTTAAAGTATGACCATTCCTGTTGAAAAAACAACACAGACTGCCCCCCCCCCTTCTCCCTGGCCAGCTTTAACTCTCTCTTCCATATCTAGTTTAGGCCCTGCTGTGAGGTTTTGCAAATGTGCATTCTTGTACATTTAGGGGGCCCCTGCTTCTCTCAATTCCCACTAGATCTCGGCACATTCGAAGCATCCTGGATAGAGAAGGATTGCAACAAGAAAAAAAAAGGAGTAGAAGAAAATGAGTCCACATAAGGTTCAGATTAAAGTGTGTTGTCTCTTTTTGTTCTCTTTCTCCTCCCTTCCCATCGGATGTTTTCATAACTAAACCAAATGTGTGCTCGGAGTCGGCCAAGAGCAGTCAGGAGAGAGAGGGTCCCTGGAGCAAAACGTTAAAGTCACGTCGCTGAATGGAGTTTCCGCTGCCCTCCGGGTTCAGGCTGCACTCGGAGCTCTGCGGCTTGTGAACCGTTCTGTTCCTCTGCGAGGCTTCTCGTGACCGCCGGAGAAAGTGCTACGCTCGCTCTTCCGTTGATTCTCCGTGAAACATTTATTAAACTTTTGTCCGCTGCATTTTCCGCCTCCAGGACTTTTATTCAGCCTTTTTGACGAGCGCCTTTGAGCTTTCTGTCTACTCACACTGCCATCAATTAGTATCCAACTTTTAAGTGCTGTGTTCAGAAAGCCACTAAGCTTTTACTCTCATAATACTTCATATATCAACGCGGCAGAAGACCTATCAATGCTCGACCTTTTTCTTATTAAGGTGCGTGTGTTTTTGGAGAAGTTAATGTTGGCTTTTTACTTTTTTTAAAAATATAATCGAAAATGGCTCTTGGTGCAGCATTAGTGATTAAATACATTTAATTTATAATTACACTTTTTACGACTTTCTTTGTGTGTGTAGTTGTGTTTAGTATATTTCACGTCTTTGATGTCCCTTAAACAGCACCTCTTTTCACCCTCTGTCTGAAACCAGAGCCCAGTCTGCTCTGATTGGTTAGCTGGTCGGCTCTGTTGTGGTTGGTCAACCGCTTAGAGATGTCCCGCCCTTAACCTGTCACATGCAATGTGTTGGCGCGCTAGCCAATGGAAGTGCTAGCGTTTCATAGTGATGTCACTATGTTAACTCAGAAGTTAACAAAGGAGTCCAATGGAGGCGTTTCAGTCAGGTGTGTGGAGTGTGTGGGAGAGAAACCCACAGACCGTTCACATGCACACACACTTATATAACACACTACGGGAAAGGCAACACCCCCAGAAGTGTAATGGGGCCCCTTTAACAGACCCTTAACATCTTTATGTAAAATGAGTAATCCTGTATAAAAGCATAATGGATAAGCATGCTGAAGGGTTATCCCCTTGTGGGTGTCCTTCATGATCCGAGCACACTCAGGTCTGACTCTCTCCCTCCCTGAAGGAGCCTTCACAGGGCAGGCCTGATGGTTTGGGGTTTGTGCACATGGTGTTGTGGCTCCTCATCTCCCTCCTCACCTCCCTCCTCACCTCCCTCCTCTTCTCCCTCCTCATCTCCCTCCTCACCTCCCTCCTCACCTCCCTCCTCTTCTCCCTCCTCTTCTCCCTCCTCATCTCCCTCCTCAGCCCAGCTTCCCTCCACATCCTGTCTTGTCTTGCCTTGTCCCTTCCAATCAGACCAGATGTTTTTGTGCAGCGCCGGTCCGAAGCTGTAGCGCAGATGAAGAGCTGAGGCAGCAGCAGCAGCAGCCAGGTGGAACGATTGGGATGTTTAAACCTCTGGGGATCCAGAGTCAGAAGGCGGGCGGGTGGAAGAGAGAGTGAAGGAGCTCGAAGAAGACATCTTGCACCGGGGGGGCCGGGACTGGGGAACACATTGACCCCATACTGAAGACAAACCTGCTCGCATTAATTGTGTTCCTCCTCTTCTTCTCCGCCTGCGCCTCGCCTCGTCGTACGGGTCCTGGAAAATATAAACAGGATGCAGTCTTGTCTGATCGTAAATCCCCTCTCGTCTGCTCCCTGGCCCCGAGCCCTGGACCACGTCCGTTCCCCTCCAGCCCTCGCCACCGCCTCCCCCCTTTCACTCAGAAGAGGAAGCCAAAAGTCTCTGTGTGTGCGTCTGTGTGATGTGTGCACATGTGCGCCGGGAAGGGTTGTGTGTCTAATACGCTGTTACACAACACTGGGGTTGGAAACGTGGTTGTGGGCAGGTTCTGTAACTACTAATCATTGTCCAAATGTAGTGTGTAATCCACTCACTGAAGACCTGTCCTCCCACCTGTACACGGTCAATCTGCACAGCTGGATGCCAGCTGATGCACACATGGCCTTTTCGGCATTGTAGTCGTTTTCTCACACATTCTTCCCTGCCTATTAAGTCGTGATTGCAGGCGATATTGCAACCAGCAGACCCTGTTTCTCTGTCTCATGTGAATTGGAGGAAATTACAAGCAGAAAGAGACTGGCAATGTTCCCCGGCAACTTGACTGATTCTGTCAGTGAAGTTGCAATTGTTTGCCTACTGTGTTCCTACTAGGGGTGGGCGATATGACGATATATATCGTCGTGACGATATTAGGTCTTCACGATATGCTTTTTCAGAGATATCGTCCTATCGTGATAAAAAAATAAAAAATAAAATAATAGCGGGAGGGGAAGAGGCTCTCCGTGCGCGGCGCAGGGGGCTATGACAGCGGACGGAGAGCCTCTTCCCCTCCCGCTCCCCCAGCCTCACCTACTGATTTTAATTTCACCATATATCAAGCCCGATCGATTTCATAATGTCAGCGCACCTCTGCTTGCGTTCAGTCCGAGTTGTTTGACAAGTTCCCAAAGTCCCCGCCCCCTTTCTTTGCAGCGAGCAACCATAGGGCAGGCATTTCATAAAGGGGCTCCTTATGAAAAGACTAGCAAACGGTGGAAAGACATAACTGACGCTGTGGCGTTTTATGTTTTTCCCTTCAGTTATGCTAAAGTCTTTTATTACACTTCAAGTCTACTCTAAAGTTTACATTTTAATTGTTTGGCACTGACTTTTCCTCATTGATGTGTTATGTTTTACTTAGTTATGTTTTACCCTCCTTCTCATGTTTATTGATGTTCACTGCTCACTTGTTCATTCAGGGTTTCATTTCTGAAATAAAACCAGCTTGAAATGCTACTTTGGTCTGTTACTCCTTTTTGTTTTAGTTTCTGTTACCTTGTAGGTGCTTGTACTGTTAAGTAACTTGAAAAATAACCATAATAACCGACATGAAAAAATATCGTGATATATATCGTCTATCGTGATACTGCCTGAAAATATCGTGATAACATATTTTTCAATATCGCCCACCCCTAGTTCCTACCATGACCAGCATGTTAGACTTCTGCTATGATTTTGGAAACCCTTTCATTGAGGGAATTCCTCAAAGTGTCCTGATCTGAAATAACATCCTATGCTGAGGACAAGCTGCAGAGAAAGGTCCTTAATCAGCCTTCGTTTCCTCTCCGACAGAGATATCATCTCAAGTGGTTGTTGGAACAGAAGTCCTATGACGGGAAGGGCAGTCGTTTAAATCTTCTGACAGACTGTGAAAGACTTGAAGGTGAAAAGGAAGTTCCTGCAGCAATTATGGCTTTATTTTTGATTGGCCCTGACCACAACTGCTTGCCGTCCAACAATATAAGACCAAGAAGCTTTTTAAGGCTGATCTCCAGTGAGAGAGAATGAAATTGGGAAGTCAGAGGAGTCGCTGTTTTACTTTGAATGATATCCTCAATGTTCCTTAACATAGAAAGACTTGAATCTTCTGGACAATGTTGAGAAGTGTGGGGGAAAGTTCTGTGTCGCAATGCAGGAGGAGTCACCGGCTCAAAGGAGACACGGGGAGAGCTGGAGCTCTGATGTCAAACACCGATGGGTTTATTTGGAGCTTCGGCCGGAGAATTCACATCACAAGTCCAAGAGCCAGAGGTTCTGACTTCACGGTAGTGTTGTCACGTCAATTCTGAAGAACTCTACCCCAGACCCGAGTGCTTAGCTAGTTCAGAGAGAATAATCAACATGCTGCATAATAAGATAGAATGATAACACCTCTATCAGCTGAGGCCAACAGGCAGGAACAGGGAGACACTGAGAGCACGGCAGCCAAGGCTACAGGTGCTCAGTCAGGACAGCACGAACTGATACACTGGGTCAAAGTTATGGGCCTTGGAAAGTATTTCCCCGACAAGAATACTAAAGGTTTTTATAAAGCCATCACTTCAATATTTCAACCTGGTTTCTGAGGAAGTGTGCACTGACGATGAGCCCTTATCGAACACAAACAAGAACCCTCTTCAGCTATGCAGACCTGGTGCAAATGTGCACTATTTACGTCGTTGGGAAGATTTGCCAAATTCATCAAATTTCACCCATAATCCAAAAGTGAAATGATTCAAACAGCTAGGTGTTTCCCACAACGTTGTTAGCTTTAGCTTGCACTTAGCATAGCACGAAACATCGCTCTGAGCTTGGTGATTGAATGTTTTGTTGTTCATTTCACTCTGTTTTCACAGACTCTTAATGAAATAACGAGTCTTTTGTTCAGGTGATATAACCAGATGGGTTTAATGTCAATCAAAGCTTTGGAAGTGCTCAAACTGGCCGTCACCGCCAACCTTATTAATAAAGAAAATGAATAGGGTGTTTTGACTTTTAGAGCCCTCAATGCCTGACAGCTGTATTATGATGAAGAGAATGTTTTATAACTCTTCCTGTGAAATAAATACAATCTTTCTTTTGTGTCTTGTAAGAAATACGTGTGATATGTCTGGACTCGGCTCTGTTCACTCGTCACTCAGCTGTCTGTTCACAGAGCGTTCTCCCTCACATCTATCTGCCATGACCTCGTTTTCAAGGCAACACAAAAGCTTTTTCTTGATATTGATGCATCAGTGTTTGTGTTGCCGTCTTCTTTTTGTGCACATGCTGGAGGCTCTGGGAACAGAGGCTATTCAAACCGTAAGACTTCAATTACACTTCCCTTCCCCTCGGCCTACTCTCTTTTCTCCACAATAATGCAAGGCCAATTATTTTGGCGATCAAAAGGGGAATTAGTGTTCATTCGGAGATTTGCATTTGCTCTGCGTGTATCGTCTCGGCGTGTCGGAGCCTGCATGTGTTGGGTAAAGAGTTGGACTGGATGCATGTGGTTTCGGGATGAAAACCCTAAAGCCACAACAACACTAACGTTGCTTCTTAAGGAAAACAAACACCCTGTTTCATTTCCTTCTTCATGCCTCAAATTATAGGGTTCTGTTTTCTAAATGATATTTTAATACGTGGACCTGGATGTCTTTTAATAAACAACAACAACATTTCTACCCTTGGTTAAGACTCTGCCATGGTATTACTTACTTTCTTGTTTTTGTTCGTATTTGAGCAACACTTTTGGCATATCTTTTTATCCTGGTGAAGCACGACTTCATCGAGAAAAGTTCAGAATTAACACGTTTTTTTCCTTCGCTAACAAACCTTTATCCGACAGGTTTGCATGCGCTGAGGCGAGCACTCGGTGGTTCCTACCATCGGTCGGACCAGCAGCTGATGGGCACGGTGACGGTCACTCTGCAGGACCTCCAGTGGGCCATGACTGTTGTGAAGCCAAGCGCCATGAGGGAGGTCGCCATCGATGTCCCCAAGGTACTGAAACCTCTCCATCAATGCTTACTTTTTGTCCATCTCACTCATTCGTACTTTATGTTTTTGAAACTAGTCAGAAACCCAACCACAAACATCCCCTTATGTCCTTATTAGATGAGTAAAGAGTGCCATTCACATTGCAAACTCTGCCGACACTAGTTCCAGTGCCATCAGAAGGTGCCACTACCAGTCTTTTTTGCAACAGGAATTAAATCAAAACAGCTAAATGTTGTCCCTGGTACTACAATTCGAAATGAAGAAACGGTTCTTAAACTACTTGGATATGTTCCCGTGAAACAACATTGTGAATTAAAGACTGTCTGCACTTAATTTAGCCTGGAAATAGAAGAAAAAGACGTATAATTAGAAGATTAAATCCCAGAGGCCTTCCAGATATAGATCCTGAATCTTGCCAAAGCGAGTCTGGGTTTTGTGTTAAGTACGGCAAACGGCGTTAAAGAAATCCAGCTGGTCAAAAGAAGTAATCCAAGTTTATTAGCACCTCCTGTAGTAGTCATCACAAAGTACATCGCAGTAAAAGAATCAGACGGGAAATAAGACTGAATATTTATAGTATAAATGATTAAATAAGAATTAAACAGATGGGTCTTAAGGTGTTAATGGTGTACACTCAACTTAAATCCAAAGACAGGGTGTTCAAAGTTTTAGAAAATATATTTTTAATTTTTAGCCTGCAGCATGGTTCACTGGAAAGTGATGAGAACACATTTGAGATCTTAATTTGATCGAAACAGCAGCTGAAATATGTCAGGATTTTGATTTGGAGCCAGTTTTGTGTTACAGTACAGACAAGACATTTGAAAGGAACACGTCCAAAAGGTGAATGAATTATTCAGCTGTATAAAACAAGCTGAATATGAAAACAAAGTTATTTTTGGTTACTTTTTAGTGTGGTACATGTCATGGACTAAAACAAAAGCATGAATAGGCCTGAATCGAATCGAAGCCCTGCGAGAAAGCAGACTGGTCTACATCCCACTTTGCTTCATTTAAGGCAGAAAACCAGTTGATAACCCGACCAGCATCACTACTTCTTACTACCACAAGAACAACTACAAGTTAATCAACAGCAGCTTCCTTCCACGTTCAGAAAACCCCGTTTTTGGACAGCTGACCACAGAATTACCAGCACTTAAAAGATGGGGGTCAGGCTGAGGAAGAGTGGAAATGACCCTGTGGCCATTTTACCCTCCACTGCAATGAAGATGAATCACTATGCTGGGAGAGAGAGGGAGGGAGGAGGGGAGGGATGAGAGGACAGTGGTGAGACTACAGGATGTTTTGGAGTTTGCATGTGCAAGACATAACAGACAGGAAGAGGGCTAACATCATCCTCCACCGGTAATTGAAAGCAGATCGGGTCGCTGACGGTTCCTGCCAAAAAAAGAGAAAGAGGAGAAGAAGAAATGTCCTTCCTACCCCCCCCTCTTCCCCCTCGTCTCTCTGCAACACTCTGCACTGAGCTCACCCAGAGACGTTCAGTCCTTGCGGCCGGTTCCTGGAAATGAGAGAGAGAAGTGAGTTTGAGTTCGTATTTTTTTTTTCTATCCCCCTTAGAGCAGCTGAGCTGAAAGGGCAGCCGCAGAGCCCCGGACTTGATTATATCCACATGAGTGCAAACATTTGTTTCTAATCCATTTTATATAAGAAACTTCCAGTGGTGCCGGATGAATACACGCCTCGAGTTCCCCTGAAACCTCCTCGGATCACGTATCTAGAGATTTGAGTTGTGCACATTACACCGCTGGACTTATATTAGATTTATATGTAAATAAATTGGGAGTCCAATCCTTTGTTTGTTTTGCGACAAGACCTTCTTCCACTTTTTGACTTCTTTCTTGTTTACCCAGCATTACAATCTTCTTTTACTCCGCAGTCTGGCTTTAATATTTTCATTTGGCAGCTGTATCACAAGCCCATTTATCCGTCCTTTTAAACGTACTCTTCGTCTCCTTTGGGTTTTTTTTGTGTCTGAGAAGTCCCCCACACCCTCCTTCCAACCCCATCAAAGGGCCAGAGCCGAGAGGCCCCTTGTAAAGTTCAGAAAACAACAGTAAAAGATAATAACTGGGTCTCGTACCAAAAGGAAGGGAGGTAAAGACGGGGGGGGGGGGGAACGCTGCACAGCAAGGTGTGAGTCAAAACATTGCCTTCTAATTCCACAGGCGCTTCATTCTTGACAAAAAGCACCTTGCAATTAATCCTTTATATTGTTATTCCTTACAATGACTCCATTACGTCTGCAGCGACTTAACCAAGGAATGCAACAAATAGGGGCAAGATGAGACTTTGCAGCGTTGTGTTGCACATCTGCTTCCTCCGAGGAAAAGGAGGATGATTGGCAGGTTTGAGGATGTTGTCGGTAAACACAGAGGAAAGAGGCCTTTTTTAAAGCCCCCAAACAGCTCAATCTCGGTCAGATTGCACCGTCTGAGTAAAGGTCATTCTAAGCATTAGTTTGTTTATGTTCTACACCTGCTGAGTGGGGTTTACTCCCTTCAGTTTGGCTACAAATTATAGCAATTTTTCTACCGCATTATCCATCCTACTTACCACACAAAGCATAGGTCTATCCGGCAGCGTCCACACGGCGGCGTGCGGTGAGGCTTGCCGGCGGGCGTGTCTGATACTTGACCAACAACCAATCGCATGAATCTCCCGCCCCGGACACACAAGCACACGGTTTGATTGGCTAGAGCTTGCTTGTACTGGTATATGATTTGATTGGCTGACGCTTCCGTCGAAGCTTCAAAAGTAGAACATTGCTCAACTTTTGAAGCGAGCAACGCGTAAAGTTTGACATGTGAATACTTCTGTACAAGCCCTCCTTTTCACTACCAGTTGTCATGCTGCATGGTTTATTTACGGACATATCTACAAAGATGAAGTCACCGTGATGTAACATTGGTTAGTAGAATGTGATTCTGAGTCCTCAAGTTTTCAATTTTTTGATCAACGCTACCTTGTGTTTTGCATCATCATCTTTATTTTGAACCAAAATGAACCAGAGGGTGTATACAAATACTAAGAAACATTGAATCCGTTACCAAAATGTTATAATTAGCTTTCATGAACTTCTCACAAACTGCGAGAATCGATAAAGTTCTAAACAAAATCACGATCAACACCCAATCCCGAAATTGTGGTTATAGGGACCTGTCAATCACAAAGCCACGCCCCTAACGTATTTGTTTTACTCTAAATTGGAACATAATTAACCAAATGAAAACCAAACTGTGTTAAAAAAGATCTAGCAACACATGTTAATACAATTACTTTGTTAATAAATCAAATACGGAATATAGGGTAATTTTTCATACACCTCTATACAATCAGACATGTTTTGTGACCGATGGAGTCGCCCCCTGCTGGTCATAAGAAGCAATGCATCCATGACACATCCCAATCCTATCGTTTAGTTGGCTTAAGATGCGTCTCCTGTGTTAATTACAATACACACAATGTGGAGTCGAAAATGAAATAGCTTTCAAAAGCAACTCGGTACATGAGAAAGGTGTACAATAACAGATTTGGGATTATTTTAAACACTCCAGCCACATTCATTTTCATAATGCAGTTTAATGAAGGGTAATGCAGCTAAAAGTAGTCATGTCATATTCATTTAAAACAAAAACATCAGCTCAAAGTCTATGGTGTGTTCCCAAGCTGTCAACAGTATCACACAGTCCCCATCGACAGTATGAGTTCACTCAGTTGCAGTGGCGAACCGTCAGGGCCTTCAAGGTATTCAGAGAATACCTTGGAACACTATATAATTATATAAATAAAAACTCAGATAAAACAAACAAAAAATCGATTTAATTATATATATAAAATGAATAAATGAGAATCGTATCTGTGTCGTTGATTTGTTTGTCCTTCTCGGACCATGCACTACGCATTTCAGTGGTTTTGTGTTAGAAAGGAAAGCAACCAATCAGATCTTGTTCTGGGTCTCTGGGTAGAATATCCTTCAACAAGGTATTCTACATCCTTGATCGAATGCCCTGGCCGTTGCACCGAATGAGAGCGCACGTTTGGACTGACAGTTGGATCAACCAATCAGATATTGATTTGTAGCCAATGGGCGTATTCTTTCAGAGTTCCCCTCGGTTCCAGGGTATTCTAGAAGGCCCGCTAGTTAACTGGCTCGAGACAGAGGATCTAATGCGACGAAGCAATTCATGCCGTTTTATTGATTTTAACGTTGAAATGGCAAGTGCAACAGGTGAAGAGGAAGTTGTTGCGGAATTGTTGTGAGTACCCTTTTCAAGACGACAATTCAGTGAAAAGACGGGCATTATAACGCCGGGGGAGGGGGGGGGTGTGTGTGTGTGTATACATGGTCCAGTTGTGATAGACACGGTTCGCCACTGCTCCGTTGCCATTAACCCTAGATGTCCAGTCTCTGTTATTACAGTTTATAGAAGCCATTGCATTTAGCCTGTGCAGTAAATGCTTTCGACTGTACAGCAACAACACTGTTTGTATATTGTCTTGTGTCTTCTTCCTGTATCACTTCACCTGTTGACTCCATTTCTCTACAAGCCGTTTCACTGTGGCTTTCAACTCACTGTACTTTTTATTTCATTTAATTTCTCGCTGAGCCTCCAATGGGGCGTTCCGGTTGGCTGGTCAGCTTCCGGCCTATCTCCTCATCTCCTCAGCACTCCTCTCTCTCTCCTCCCTCCCTCCCCTCCATCCGTCCTCTCCCCTCTCTCGCTCTGCGCTGTCCATAAATTGTTCGGTATTTACAGTATGTGGCCAGACGCCAGGTTTCCATTAGGTGCTTTGTTCCCCGGAGATGGCGCCGGTGGCCTGGGATGTGTTACCTCTGGATGGAGAGAAGGGGGAGGAGGAGGGGGAGAGGATGAAGAGGAAGGGAGAGAGGTAAACAGCGATATTTAAGGAAGACAGGAAGAGATGGCGAAGGTCAAGTGAGAGAAGAAATGGTGATAGGAGTGCAGTAGAGATAAGAGAGATAAGAAGTCAAACGATGAGGGTGGAGAGGAAGGAGGATCAACATGTCCATAGTTATCAGATAAAAGCCATGGATTTTTTTTAGTTTTTTGATGAATCTGTTGGTTATGTTTTACATGTGGCCAAATGTTCCAAGAGCCCTAGATGATGTTGTCAAATAGCTTTACGCAGTGCACAACTAAAAGATATTCAGTGTACAATCTAACAAAATAGAGAACCCATGTACAATGTATGTTATGTATGTTTTGAGTGTGTGAGGACCCCAGGAAGAATAGCCAATGCTCATGCTAGTGCTAATGGGGATCCTAATAAAGACAACAACAACAAAAAAACACATTGAATATATTATATTTTTAAGGAATATTCTATTGGTCGACTGCACCAATATCTCCATGATATACACACAACAACTGCTTTCAGTAATCAGTAGGAGTTAGAGAATCTTTCCTTCCTATCTAGATTTCCCATGGAGAACACCAATACCTTGGCCATGTACATGTCACGAACTTAGATACACAAGGTAAAGGACTCAAATGCTGAGTAAATACTTTATTTTCAAAAATAGGAATACAAAACAAGTCTTAAGGCCCGGACACACCAATCTGACACCAAATAACTGACACAGACGGATCCCGACTGCGTTTTGGCCATGTGTCGCACCGGAACACACCGCAAAGACTTCAGCCCACGGCCAAGTAGCACGTACGAACTGCGTGAGTGGCAATAAGTGGGGTGTTTCTCAATGTCGAGGAAGGCTGCTCCAGAGCATACTACGTCATCGAGTGCCGCCGAAGGACTGTTCCAATGTCCAGCATACTTGGAATTCTACCGAGCCCGGCGTACTTCGTAGCGAGACATTTCGAGGCTGCACATGTGTAGACTCCGCGGTCTTAAAATCCCCACAATGCTTTGCGCACGGACCAATTTCCATTTAAGGCGGGGCCTCTCATATGACGCACACCTGCACACCTGTTAGCCTGTTCCACCATTCTTCGTTTTCCGAGGCTAGGAAAGATTCTTGCCTCGCTTCTGAAGCAAGTGACTCGGAAGACATGTGCTACCAAGCAAGCGTCCTCGACATTGAGAAACACCCAAGATATGAAATCGCTGGTAAGCAGACTACTGGCATGGAGACAGGACAAGACAAAGGAAGGCTGGGGAATTTAAACAAAAGGTAACCGGCACAGGTGGAAACAATCAGGGGCGGGGCTGACGCTGATGAGAGCGGGAGACACACACAAGGATAGGGAGTGAAGGGACCTGGAATGAAACACAAAAGGTGAGTACCAAAATAAGACAGGAAGTGGGAGACGAGACAAAAAATGATTAAACAAAAACATGAAACATGACTGAACTCCACACTTTTGACGGGACACAACAGTACATACATTTCCTGGTTTGTAAACATATGTGCATGACAACGGACAGGGGGTGCTTCTCAATGTCGAGGAAGGCTGCTCCAGAGCCACTATGTCAAGCATGCTACGTCATCGAGTGCCGCCGAAGTACTGTTCCAATGTCCAGCATACTTGGAATTCTACCGAGCCCGGCGTACTTCGTTTGGAGAAATGTCGAGGCTGCACATGTGTAGACTCTGCGGTCCTAAAATCCCCACAATGCTTTGCGCACAGACCAATTTCGCCAAATCTGTGGCGGAAAATGTAAGGCGGGGCCTCTCATATGACGCACACTTGCTCGCCTGTTCTACTCTTTGTTTTCCGAATGCTAGGTAGTATTTTTGCCTCGCTTCTGAAGCAAGGCGCTCGGACGACATGCTACCAAGCAAGCGTCCTCGACATTGAGAAACACCCAGGGTCAGCATCTCCATGACAATAAAGAGGAGGGACGCTGTTTACAGCAAGGTCAGGGATTCGGAGAGAAATGTGATTACCAATCTACTACAGTGGATGCAAACACTTTGTACGACTTCCTGCATAACCTGATTTCCTTCCAGTAATCTGGTTTATTATATTCATGTAAACATACTCAGAGAGAGAGCAGAGTGAGGGCAGAAAGGAGAGGAGATAAGAAACAGAAAGAGAGGGTGTGAAGGTTTCAAAAGAAATATAGGCGAGAGGAAAAGATGGGGGAGAAGGGAGGGAGTAATGGATCGGTAATGAAGGAAGGAACAGGAAGGATGAAGGGAGGTCTGAGAGGTTTTTCGGATGATGGCTTCTCCTCTTATCTGCTTCATCTCCTCCGGTTGTTCACTCTCTCCCTCCCTTTCTTCCTCCCTCTTTCCATCTGTCAGGAAGACAGCTGTTGGCTGTTGTTCGCTCCATTCAGAGTCTCCATGACTCAACCTGAGACCTTCCATCTCTTTCCAAATAATGCTTTTATATTTCCGTCCTCTGCTCTCCATCATCCGCCTGGAAGAACTCCCCTTTCTCTGCAGTTCACACGAGCGGTCAGAAAGTTAAAAGGTCATGTGTGTGTGTGTGTGTGTGGGGGTTACACGAGAGGGTCTGGGACATCAGCGAGCAATCAGTTTGTTTGGTCTGTTGCATTTATTGTTGGCGATGTGTTTGTGTTTGAGCTGCAGAAGATTAGAGCTGAATGAAGAACTCCAGGAGAACTGGAGTGAGTTAGAGCCGCGTGTTGGACTGATCATTTATTAGATCTTGGCCGCTCACTGTTGTCCACCTCCAGTTTGATACATGTGATGCATTCTGTGTGATTGCATGTTAGTCTGTGATTGATTAATACCATTGAACCTGATGCAACCTTATTATTCAGTATTTTGACTGGATTCCAGACAGATTTGAATTCCTTTTCGTCTAGTAATACTTCCAGGCCTTGTTGTTTTTCTTTCTCTTCATCTTCTTGTTTCACTACTTCTTGTATTACTTCGTCCTATTTTACTTTCATACAAACTTGTTATTCTATTAAGTCTTCTTCTTTAATACCAAATACTTTATCTTTTTTGATTTTGATACTTCTGAGTCATCGCCTCCTTCTTCTTCTCCTGCTTCTACATCTTTGTCTTCTTCTACTGTCTTCTATTTCTTCCTCGCTATTTATTTAATATAATTCCTTAGCCTTTTGTAAACTTGTGTTCTCTATCTACATCATGATAAAATGCTTCTTTTAAGTACATACAAAAATGGTTTTCAGCAGCTTCAATGAAAGATCCCATTATTAAAGGTGGGGTAGGTAAGAATGGAGAAACCAGCTCTAGTGCGCTAGAATTTGAAAGTACGCAACCGAAAAGAATCGGCCCCTTCCTTCAGACTTCCTCACAGAGCCCCTCCTCCAACACACACGGACGCGCACATGACCAATGAGGGCACGAGATAAGTTTGTGCACAGATGGAAGGCTGACAGGCAGGTAGGCCATCCAGTTACTTTAGCCGGGCCGGCTCAGATGATTGGTCGTGCTTTTTACAGCGCCACAGCTTCCACAGATGATATTTTTAATGTATTTATTGTCAAAGCATTTAATGTACTCATTGCTATCGGGAGGTTAAGAGCATTCCATGGAATATAACAAAAAGTGTTTCTGAAGAGAATTACCTACCCCACCTTTAAATTGGCCTTTAATATTGATTTGGTTTAAAGGGGACCTATCATGCAAAATGCACTTTTTAATGTCTTTTATACATTTGTGTCCCCGGTGTGTCGGGGAACTCACGCAGCGTCAGAAAACAAAACCCTCTCTCTTTTCCTCCGTACCCACATCTCTAAAAACGGGGCTACAACGGAGCTGATCCAGATTTGCGTCCAATATGACGTAATATCTGAAATGAGGACCCACGGCCCAATCAGAAACGTTGCTATCAGAAACAATGACTGTTTTGGACATAATATGGTCGGTGCATGTTTACATTAGCAAGCATCGCTAACACTCAGAGCTAACCTGTACTGGAGCGAGCATGCGTAAAAAAGCAGGAAATAAAAAAGGAACTCACCTTGTTGTAAACCCTCAAGAGAAAAAGCATTTGAGCTCCATACTGTTTCAGAAATAATCCTTGATGTGGTTTGGAACATAATATGGCATTTAATCACGGCAGCATTCAGCTGTATCTCGTATAATTCTGAGCAGGCACTAGCTCCCCCTCCTCCTTTTTTTTGTTTTGCAAGCTAAGGAACCAGATCAACCGTTCTGGTCAGGGCTGAGATAAAGGGATATGAGGGATGTCTAAAATGCATGATCTGTATTTTGAGCAAAACACATAATGTTTTTTGTATATATCTGAAACCCATAATATGTCCTAAATACGGCCTAAAATAGCATAATAGGAGACCTTTAAACCTAAAGTATGGATACCAAATTATTATGCTGCATTCATGTAACCTTCATCTTACAATAAATACTTGGTGTATTAGATGTGTCTGTGAATTTGAAGAAAATTGGCATTTCACATATTATATATTTACATTCACAATACAGCTTACGGCAACACTTCAATGTAAACAGAATCACATTTGGTTCCTGAAATTCAACAATGTTTCTCTACTCCCTCTCACCTATTCCCTGCAGGTTCGCTGGTCAGACGTTGGCGGGATGGAGGAGGTGAAGTTGAAACTGAAGCAGGCCGTGGAGTGGCCCCTGAGGCACCCCGAGGCCTTCACCCGGATGGGCATCCAGCCCCCTAAAGGAGTCCTGCTGTACGGCCCACCCGGCTGCTCCAAGACCATGATCGCCAAGGCGCTGGCCAATGAGAGCGGACTGAACTTCCTGGCTATTAAAGTGAGTTTTCATTTATCAACCATAATCCTATATTCTAGGAATGGTGTCGTTTATTGAGCTTCTTTTCTGAAGTGATGGATAGCTTGATGATTCATTTCACAGTCAAGGACTTTTTAGCTCAACCGTTTGGTATAACTGAACATCATTGGAGTCAATTGAATTGCTATTAGAGTGTTTCATGGCAATAACACATGCATTTCACCTGTCCTTCTAAATGTATTTAGAACAATTTACTGTTTATCATTTTGTATTTCCAAATATAAATGAATTGTTATAACCCCTTACAAACACCGTTCCCAGTTTCCTGGCTATAGAGTGGTGCAGTGACGAGTCCTAAAACCCGGAAGTGAGTTAGTATTTTCCCACGTCCTGTTCCCTCGTCTCAGAGCCAATGGGACTTGAAAGCAAGTTCCTGCCTCCTGCAGACTGTTAAAACAAACGCTTCAACTTCTACAATTTAGAATCTGTATGTTTGAATATGGATCTTAAGTTGGCGTGACGTTGAAGTCGTGCTGCTGGACTCGGCTGTAGTTCCTTTATAGCATAACGTTAGCATTTTGCTTCTGGCGATTAGATTTATGCTTAGAAAAGTATAAAAGTAGGGTAGACATGTGGATATTATCCGGCTGAACAGAACATGCATTTATCAAACAGGTTCGTTTCCCACAGACCTTATTTCGAGCTATTTTCCAAAATCCTATGGAGAAATCCCATTGCTTTCTGTCGAGGGAACCAGCAGCTTACTTCAGGGTAAATACGTCATCCCTGCACCGCTCTATTCAAGGGAGTTTTAATCAATAAGTCATAATTATATATTCTAAGAATGGTTTAATTTAGTTTATTTTTTTTTTCTATTGTGCAGAGGGCTATGAGGCTTTTTTTGACTGGATATGAATATATAATGTATTACAGGTTTGCCTCTTCATGTCATATGTTGGTTGTGTGATGTTCAAAAAACACTGCATTACGACTCAATAGGGAATACAAGTAATAGAGGTATTCCAAAAACCCATATAAAGAACATGACTTTGACTTAGATGCAGGTGTCGTGATTGATGACATGTTGTGAGCAAGCTTTCACAACAGATCAATAGCTTGATGATGAATGATTCAATATCATTTCACAGTGCCCTGATGTATGTACCTGAACATAATCGGGGTTACATTGAATTGCCATTGCAGTGGCACTTGCTTTCTTGTCCTTACAAATATCATTCGAAAAATGCAATGTTTCTCATTTGTATTTTATAATAGCGGAGACGTTGTATTGTTGTAACCCCTTTTTTTCCGTTATTTACCCTAAAGTAGCTTTAATTTTGTCTGACTGACAGTTCACTTTCTAATGGTTTAACCAAGTCTTCATTTTGGCATTTTAATGTTTAAATATTCCAACTCAAGACATGTTTTATAGCTGCACCACCCTATGACAGGAACATATTCAGACGCTTCATCGTTTGATTCTATTTGGGAAAAATGTGAATTGCTGCAAACATGATATTTAAAAAACGTTATGTGGGTTTTCTAATGAACAGCTGACCTGTGAGTCAGTGGCATTTGATCACGGATAGTAAATGTATTCATCCACATCCACACATTTGATCGTACTTGTCACAGTAGTAGTGGAGATGTTTCCCCGATGACCTGGAGGCGGTCTGGCTGCCCCACTTCCTGTGCAGAGAGCTTCCCTGTCTGACCTTTGACCCTCTGTTTGTCCCCTCTCATTCATCACCCCATCCTCTCTGCCCCCTCCTCTGTCACCCGCACCGCTGCCCATTCAGGCCCGGATGACAGAGATTGATTGATCAGCGTGTTGAATTTTTAATCAGTAAACACTTCCCCAAGCTGTTGCCATGCGAGACCGAGAGCTTCGACAGAATCTCTCACCCAGGGTCATTAAGCCCTCTGCGGATGTGATTTGCTTTATTTTGCTTCATGGGGTTGTTGTATGTGTCGGGACAACGTCTTAGTAATGACTTGAAATACCAAAAATCGTTTTTTTTCGTTGTCCAATTGCATTTAAACTTTCCACTATAGCTGCACCATATGGAAAATAATAACTTGTTGCGATTCCTTTCAATAATATAGAGTGAAGTGAAGACGTAATGTTGTAGGCCAGACCTGAAAGTTAGCATTGCAAGAGGTCCCTCGATAAATAGAAATTCCCCCATTGATTATGATTCTTATCACAGTCTGTTCAGCGGGATACTCTCCACATATTAAACCAGCTTGTCATTTCTGAAGCGTAAAGGCAAAATGCTAATGTATATCGCACAACTTCACGTTAGCACCACTAAGCTAATAGCGGCTAATGTTCGCCGTGATGACGTTTTTGTGGGGGAAACGTCTGTAGCAATGGAGACTCAGAGAGACACGAGGAGAGCTGGAGCTTTGATGGCAAACACTGGCGGTTTATTTGGAGTTATGGCCGGAGAATTGACAAGACGGGTGGTGTGTCGCGAGTTGACACAGCGGTTGCCAAACCAATTCTGAAGAACTCTTCTGCAGCTCGATGTTTTAACTAGTTCGGAGTGTAATAATCAACATTCTTCATCAGCGAGACTAAACAAATACGGACCCTGAATCTAACTAGAGCCCTCGTCCATAGGAAAGAATGTGCGCCAGGGAACCTTCGTCCCTGAACAGTAAACGACCTCATGGCGGCTTGTGCTCGGTCATAAGCTGGCAACAACAATGCGCCCAAGCTGCTCCTCCTTAAGAGAGATAGCAGCGACACCCAAGGCCGTAGACCTACTGTATTCCGTGGAAAGGAGACAGTGAGAGGAGGAAATGGTGAACTGTGTTGAAGGTTGAATACCTAAGCAAATGATTCCCTAAGTTTTGTTGTATTATTTACTCACTTGTTAGCAACTGCCAACAAAGAACATGTTTTGGTGTTTATTACAGTTTTTTAGAGGAACTATATCGAACATATATTTTCTGTTAAGTCAGTAGGATATGATGTAACGGTTTGGATAGCCCTGCATCTTTACAATCATTTGAATATGGCACATGTTTCCATTTCCTTTCAATTAATTGTGCAGCCCTATTATTCCCATTTGTATTTGGCCGAAGTTGAAGTTCATCAAATTGATGGTAAGTAATGGAAACAACACATATTCTTGGAAGCAATGCATTACATTAGCAGACACAACTGATGGCAGAAGACACATGTTTCTCTTTGTTGTTCGGGACGCTATCATTGCCGTTGACTTGTGTTTTGTCTTTGATGCACAGATGAGTGGAACTATAATCTTGCGCAGCAGTTTTCAAGACACGAGGAAGAGTATCTGCTTTGTGAAAGCGTTCAGAAACATCCTGTCCCTCCCGCTGAAAGCCGCTCTCCAGCATCTGAAATAACAGTATCAGGTTTTTCCAGTGCAGCGGTTGCTTTGACATAGATACGTTATCCAGATTTAAATGTGGATACTTTAAGGCTCAGCCTGTTTCCTCTGCGTGAAAAAGCCCTATTATCATCTTGTCAATTTCAGTTTCCCCCCACTGCAGCGGCCACTCACACACACTCACATCCGCCGACGCACACACACACACGCACGCACGCACACGCGCACACGCGGCTCGTATCTCCACACTGTCGATGGTTTTAAGCTCGCCGTGTCCAGCCCCTGGCTCGGCCTCAGAGAGAGGAACCTGGGATTAATGAGTCAACCTCCACACTTACTGCGGGAGACAAAAGGGCTGCGAGTTAAGTGTCGTCCCCTCCGTCAGCCCAGAGGTGTTGAAAGGGTGGATTGCAGGGAGGAAGTTCTTCTTAGGGCTGAGTGGATGTGTATCTGCCTCCGAGTGAACGAGAGCAGAGAGAGGAATGGACTGAAGGAGAGGGAGAGGCTACAGGAGGTTCACCGAGTAGTCATAGTGAGATAAAAGTACGCTTAGTGCTAATGTACAGTAGGAAGCAGTTACAGGTGGAGCAGTGAAGCGTGTCCTCACTCACCTGGCTTCATCTTAGTCTTGTGACATTTCTAATGCCTTACAGCGATCATCTGGTTGGACAGCCTTACAGGTGATTACACTGACTCTTGGTTGGTGATAGCTGACTTTTCTCCACGCTTTATTGACTTTCAATACATCAGAATCCACCATTTAAGTCATTGACATATCTTGCCATTTACATTTTCAGATAAATAGCCACATATATATAACATTCTCATATTTACCTCTGGACAGATATTTCTCCTGTGTGCTCAAGACAAATAACCGGCTCTGACATTCACCACGAGTGAGCCACATAAATAACTGCGTCATGTTTTACTGTCCACACAATGCATGAACGATACCCCTGGTGTTTTTATAACCTGTTCACTCCGGCACCACAACGTCCTTTTAGTCTGGACTGAAGAGAGAGATTAGTTTTTTCTAGGGCCCGGACTTTAACGCGTTAATTAAGATTAATTAATTAAACAAAAATTAACGCGTTAAAAAAATTAACGCACTTTAATCGCACTTATTTTTGCACAGCGGAACGTTTCTCACTGGATGAGTTTCAGGCGTACCGATTATACTGGAGCACCAACTAACGTTCATGACTTCAGCATGGGACTTCAAACAACAACAAACCACGGTGATCAATAGTCACACATGAACGAACAAGCTGATGAGACCGCTTTGGTCAGCCCCGTGGATGGGACATTTTGTTTTAAAAAACGGACGGATGGAAGCGTCGATAAGAGCACGGTTGAGTGCAAGTTATGCAAAAAAGAATTTGCATATCACCGCAGCACATCAAGCCTGAGGTATCACCTAAATGCAAAGCATGTAGCAGCTAGCGTGGACGTTAGCCCGACTCCGAGTGCAAGGAACCACACCCTGACCCAACCCACACTCAACCAGATGACTGGTTTCAGGGCCAGGATAAGTAAGTCCACGTCTGAGAAAATAACCAGCTCACTGGATTGCACTCGACTGTCGACCACCTGGAGTAACATCCATGTGGAAATGGCTTCTCACTGTTCTCAGGTCAAATATGTATTTGATTAAAAATGCGATTAATTTCGATTAATTAATTACAAAGCCTCTAATTAATTAGATACATTTTTTTAATCAAGTCCCGGCTCTAGTTTTTTCATATGAATACATATTTTGCATATATCTATAATCATAGTTGGTGGTCGATTATCATTTTGAAAACCCCTATGGGGAGAGTTTAAATTAGCAGTAGCTCTAACTTCTCTGTTAAATAGCATCGTCCCTATTGGATGAATACAGTTGTTGGTAGCAGTGATAATAGTACAGAGGACACAGCAGCAGTAATAGTGAGGCTGCCACTAATCTTAAACCAAACTGTGAATGGTCCAACTGCTGCCAAATCGTGAACTTGTTAAGCGGTTTGTCGTTCTGTGGGGATACATCTCGACACTAGAAGTAAATCATTAAGTGTTTCTGAGTGGGGATAATCACAGGTATGACAACACTAGCCTGGCTGTCCATTCTGCACACAGTATTGATCTAAAACTAAATGGGACGCTATGCTTTGGTCGCAGAGCTTGCCACCAGCGGCGTTAGTGGTCGTACCAGCAGTATATCAAACACGGCGCTGCGGAGTTCACACACTGAGACATGTCTTCATGTGCCAGCTGAGCCACACATGTGACACACACACACGAGCCGGTACACAGTGTTCAGTGGACATAGAAGCAGCCCTGTGGAATTACAACACACACACACTGCTAAAGACGCCGCGGCGCAGCAGCTGCTCTCCGCTCCGTCAGAACGTAAGCTCACGGTTTGAACCTTCAGCACACACAGGGAACCAGGTGACGCCGCACAACACATACACACGGTTAGAAGAGTCTCCTGGAAAAGGTGCCATGTATTTAACCGCTGCTTGAAATCAGATACTTTGAACTCAACCTCATTAATCACCTCGTGGGATTTGGTCAGCAGTTGATGAAGCGATGAAAACTCTTTGTATTGGATATACTGCAGTACCTTGTTAACTACTTAACGTTGGCCTTTGCTGACCGTTTACATGCACACAAAACCTACGTACCACTACAGCAGAGGGAAACCGCTCAGAAGCATTATACTGTAGGGCCTCTTTAATAATCCTTAAACTTGTCTTTTTCTAGGGTCCAGAGTTACTGAGCAAGTATGTTGGAGAGTCTGAACGAGCCGTGAGAGAGGTTGGTACATTTAATTTTCATGACCAAATGAACGTAATGCTGTTGTCATGGTGAAGTCTATTCCTGGTTGCTGAACGGATGCGCTGAGATCCAGTGTATGACATGTGTCACGTTTCCTGTGTATGTTTGTGCTGCGGAGAGTGACTCATGTGTCCCGTTTCCCTCTCCTCTATTGTTGCCCGCAGGTGTTTAGGAAGGCGCGGGCCGTCGCTCCGTCCATCGTCTTCTTTGATGAGATCGACGCTCTCGCCAGTGAGAGAGGAAGGTACACTGTGTGCTTGTTTTCTCCACACCATAGAAAGTGGCCCTGCAGTTAGCACAGCATTCAAAAACAGAACGAGTTCCTGCCACTTTATAAATGTCCACTTCCTGTCCCTGAAAGTCGCTGCTGACCGCTGGTTGCTATTTTCAGCACTGCGCCGTCGTCGTCGCTGCAGCCTGTTTTTAATTCCTCGTCTCACGAAGAGTCACTTAGGAAGGCGCACGTATCTCCAAAAGTCTGCGCTATCAAAGCCGGCCACTCGGTTCCCGTGGTGTCCTCTCAGACGAGTGCGGCTTTTCGCCACCGGCCACACACAGGACACAGTCTTGTCCGGAGGCGCTTTAGTGGGATGGCACTGGGAACATCTGTGGCTTAAAGGAAAGAGGACGGGGGGGCGGACAGAGGACACAGACCGGAGGCGCACAAACACTTCATTGTGCCCGTCCACGGCAGATGGGGAAGGCCACATATGCAGCATGCTTCCTGGTAAAGCAGTCGATGAAACTCAATGTTGCAGGAAGGAGCAGAGAGAGAACAGTAACCCCTCCATGTTGGTCTGGGTCACTAAGCGACTGGTTTTAGAGACGAGACATATGTTGACATTTTGTTTTTGCACACGTCCCTTTGATCCTGAAGTGTTGTATCATATCCTAACAAAGGTATCGGACATCTTATTCTTCTAGAACATTCAATCTAATCTCTCAATGTTCTCAGCACAGGTTTCTTAACATAAACATTAGTTTCTCCTCCTCTATGAAAATATAAGATTTTGTAAATGCCAAAGACTCCATCTCAATCTCCAGAGGCTGGTGTGTTACGACCGAGAGGTGTAAAGGTGAATTTATTCTATTGTTATTGTAAAATATCTTCCAACACATATGTCCTAAAACATGTGTTGATTTCTATAGCTTTTACATTTGTACACTCCTTTGAATCACACATTCGGGTCAACTAGTGTCAATATTGTTTCCGTCAGTTTTATTCATATTTTTGCTCTTACTGCTAAGACTAAAATGTAGGCCGCCACTTTTCAAGCTTATACTAACTACTCAATATTTAGCTTTTAGAAGCTTCCATATTGTCATCAAACAATAACTTCACCACTCTACAGTCTTCAATGTTATGTACTACTCACATCATATTTAAAATAATAAAAACTTTTTATGAAAAGTCTGTACACATGTATACAGATATACATTTTCTTTACGGGAGTAGAAATATTATTTCACATTTCTCCGACATGCTTCTTAACAGAGTGGACCACACTGACTAACAGTTATACAAGCAGAATCAAATTGAAAAAGACAAATAAGAATTGCTCTTAGAAGAATAAATCACTTATTTTAAGAATTAGATTGAGTTGCCGGTCCGTCAGTCGAGCCATTCAGTCGACAGCGCTTTCATTTTCCCAACAGCCCTTTATGTTTAGTGCCGTCTTGACTCGCTTCCAGTGTACAGGAAATAACTCTATTGCAACTTGTCTTCATCAATCCATTCTTTTGCCAGTGGGACTGACAAGTTCTGTCTGCTTCTTTTTTCAGTATGAATAACCCCCCCGCCCTCGCCTCCTTATCTTGATGTTCAATTTTAAGAATGCACTCTGATCCTCCACCCATAATGTGTGTGAGTGTGTTGGCCGGCTGCTTTGGACGCGAGGCTGGACCCGCGCCTCGGGGCTACTTGCCATTTAAAAAGAAATGCACTTAGCGCTGATCTATAAAGGTTATTTATTGGTCTCCACTTCCTGCCACGTTTAATCAATGAAGTGGCTCACGCACGCAGGCAAGAATTCAAAACTGTTGACACAACCAGACGGCCTCGGCCGCGTGGTGGACGTGTGTGTTTTTGTCTCTGGAGGCAGGAGATGAGAAGCACCTGTAAATCTGTCAGCCTACCTGCCACGAGTCTAAACTGGCGGAGTGAAACGAAGGAGACGGAGAGAAGACAGGGAGAGAGGCAAAGTAGGGGATACGAAAACAGACAGTGAATGTTGGATAGAAGCAGACGGATGAAAAATGTGAACTGCATTCCTGACTGAGAAAAGAAAAGGGAAGAACAAACGATGAATACTGCTCCATGAAGATATGTTGTATACTTGTGTTTTTACTGAGGGAGTTGGGCTTTGAATACTTTACATTGAAGTGGCCTTATTCAAGATTTGTTTAGTTTAGTTTATCGTGTCGTGGACAGTCCCCATTTTGTTTACTTACTG
Source organism: Pseudochaenichthys georgianus (assembly GCF_902827115.2). Lineage (NCBI taxonomy): Eukaryota > Metazoa > Chordata > Actinopteri > Perciformes > Channichthyidae > Pseudochaenichthys > Pseudochaenichthys georgianus. The sequence goes on along the minus strand of NC_047512.1, from coordinate 6,999,140 downwards.
AACTTAGTGACATCACTGTGTAACACGTGTGCTTCTATTGGCTAGCAATCCAACACATTGTCCGTGGCAGGCTAAGTTGCGGGACAAATCTTCACGCAGTTGACCAATCACAACAGGGCCGGCCAGCTAACCAATCGGAGCAGCTCTGGGAACAGGGACGAGGCACTACGGAAAAAAACAGGCACTTTTTGAACATTATCACAAAGGCACAACGTATGAACCTGAACAAGAGTTGGGGTCAAACGCATGTTCTTTGTCCCTACGATAATACATTATTGACATTAATTGATACTGAATTTTACATATATTATATTTTTTCGGTCAGTTTATACATTTATATTTCCATTTTTCTTTTGTTACAATGAAAGTCTCCCCCTTGTATTTCCCTCTGTGCCTCATTCTCTTTGTCCATTCTCTCCTTTTCTGTCACCCTCAATCTCCTTTTATTTCCCTGACATCCTCTGTCCTTTTGTCTCCCCCTCCATTGCTCACCCCTCTTCCTCTCACCACCTTCATTCTTCCTCTCCATATTTCTTTCACATCATATTCTCCCTCTCATTCGCCTTTTCTCTCCAATTCATCGCTCTGTCCTCCTTTCCCTAATCCTCTTCCCTCCCTTTTCTCCCCACCCCCCCCCCCCCCCCCCTTCTGTTTTCTCCCTTCATATCTCAGTGACAGAGCTCCTTTGTGTTCCTATGCGGCCTTGTCTCTGCTAATGACGTCTGGCACTTCCGCGGGCCTGTCAACAGAGGCTGTGTGTGTTTGAGCTGAGGAGGGTGGCTGTCTGCACTGCGTTATGGAAAATAACCGCCTTGTAACGCACCGACTGACGCGATGATGAGTATCTTAGAGGATAGGGATGCTGATATTATGTGTTATAACGTATTGGCAACGCACTGTAGTCAAATGGTTGCTGCTGGAGGCACAGTTTGAAATACTAGGTTGTTGCACATTTTGTGTATTTTGGAAATAATTACATATTTTCTTTCAATAGATTTTGACTTTTAAACTCCGGATTGAGGACTGAGACGGGTACAGATGGTGGTTGATGATCCATCACCTTGTTTCTCTCTCTGATTTGCAATGAAATAATATTGTTAACATGATTTCTGAAATATGTTAGTGTTGTACCGTCTTGACAGGGGTGTCAAACTCAATTTCATCACGGGCCACATCAGCATTATGGTTGCACTCAAAGGGCCGGTTGTAACTTTAAGACTATATGAAAATACATATATAAATATATCATATATATAAAATAATGTATTGTATTATATTATTGCCTCTGCATTGGATTATTATCGGATAGGGTAATAATAACTTCATGATTAACTACGACTGCAAGCAGAAGTCTAGGGTAAATAATTGAAAGTCTCTTCAGTGAGAATGTCACAAAATGATTTAAAAAGAAAAGCCAAATTCTGGAAAAAAAGTCACATTTAAATAAAAAAAAGTGACATTTAGAAGAAAAAAAGTCAAATTTGAGATGCATTGTGCTCCATGTAGGGGCAACGTGCCTCTGTAAATCGGCATGTAACCGTATAATAAACATACATATATTCTTTGCAAGCTCTTGTGGGGCCACATAAAATGAAGTCGCGGGCCGGATTTGGCCCCCGGGCCTTGAGTTTGACACCCCTGTTGTACAATGTGCTTTGGCAATACTTTGGTTTTGATCTGGTCAAGCCAATCAAACTTGTGTGCATTTGAATATGAGACAGAGAAAAAGAGACAGAAAGACGCTGACTATTTCATGCACGTTTCCATAAGGCAGTGTCCATATATTCATTTTTTCTGGTAGACAAGAGCTTTGAAGGTGCTGGGGAGCCCAGTTCCTTTCTAAAAGTTCAAAATGTTCCAGCTAAAAGCTCTCAGAGCGGTCGCACAAGTCAGATCGCTTTCAAAAAACAAATGCTACATTGACACTTAGCCTAAGTCATTAATAATGAGACATATAATGTCAGCGTTTATTTTGCCTCGAAGCTTATAACTATTTGATTCAGCCACAACCCAGCAAAATATGTAAACATGAAGAAATTGTTAACATGCAGATGGGAGAATTTGCTTGGTTGTTGATTTCAAATATCAACAATCTGTCCTCCAAAATGGCAGACTCCACCTTTTTAAGTGAGGCAGCGGATGCTTTGCGATTGAATGACACAGTTGGTTCAAACATTTAGTTTCTGTTCCGAGAATAAGCACGAAACATGGAGAAGCAGCTTCTTGTTATTATGCCCCAACAATTTGGAACAAACTGCCTAAATCGTGCACGTCCGCCGTATTTTGAAATCCCGACTAAAAACGCACCTATTTGCTTTTAATTGAGCTGCCCATTTATTTCATTACCTTTGCTTATTATGCCTGTTTTTAAATGCCTTTTTAATAATGTATTTGTTCTTAAATGTCTTTTGCTTTTAATCTGTAAAGCACTTTGAATCGCCACGTGCTGAAAAGTGCTACATAAATAAAATAGAATTGTGACTTTCAATGGTATATCTTGCACAAACAATATAATGTTGATCTTATAGAATAATTCTTGTGTGGGATAAAGTCCAGCATTTCCAAATTTCACTATATTGGCCGAACAGAAGCACTACACTTACAAGTCCAAACAAGGTGACATGTTTGTGAACTTTGTCTAAAGTAGGGCTGTTCTACTTGAGCGTTGCAGTTCAGTGGGACGTCATTGGCAGGAAGGCTCCCTGTTTCTGCCAAAGCCTTTCCTTTCCTGAAGAAAGATTGCCCTAATGAAAGAACCTGCCATCAGAGTGTCAGTGAAACTATTCAGAAGTTCAAGTATTCGAGAACTGGATCATTTTCATCATTACGTGATACAGCAAATATTGGTGACTTATGAGTAAAGTGTGTTGAATTGGCCTCCGGAGAGCAGCTAACTATTTCTATCATCCATGTGCTCAATCATCCAACAGACATTAGTTTTCATTCTTTCTCTTTCCCTCCATTATCCCATTTGTCTTTTCTCGCTACAACCACAACCTCCACCCCAAAAGACATGAGTTGTTTGTTTCTACCGTCTAATCTGACATACAGGAGTTCATGGTCGCAGTTGTAACGTGACAGTTGTAACCAAGCCCGCCTTAACCTGCCATCAGGCCCTGGGGCTGAATGGTTTTGTAGGCCCCCTATTTAAACAACAAATCAAAGTCATGTATAGCCTCGGCAGGCTCTGTGATCGCACTTCTCCACTCTGCTCTATGCGCGCCTGGTCCTCTCCTCCAGATGAGTGACGTATCAGGCCTCCCACATGTATCTGTCTGGTTGCCGTTGGCTCCCCTCCACGTAGCAAGTCCTCGTCGTCCTCTCCATCTCCTCCAACAGATAATGTCCTTCCTGTCTATTTTTCCTCTCCCGCTACTCCATCGCTATCAGAACCAGATGGCATACTTGTCTGGTTTTTTTGTAATAGCTGTTTGTCTCGAAACTCCTTTTCCCTCAACAATTTCCTTTTCCGAGCGCCACTCTCAAACTTTTTCTTCTCAAACTTTTTCTCCCAAACAACCTTCATCTGTCACTCAATCACTCGCAATTTGAATAAGTCACATGTGAAGCATATTCTCATTCTGATTGGCTGTTAAGTGGCGCCCACTGACTGTTTCGGAGTCATCATGTTTGAGAAAAATCTCTGGAATCCATCGATCTGATTATTAGCCGAGCAAATGATCAAAATACTACGGAGCGAAGATATTTTCGTTTGGATTACTGGTTTTGGGGGAAGCTCACGAGTGTGTGTGTGTGTATGTTTGTGTATTTTTGCGTTTGTGTGTATTGTGTTTGTTTCCCGGGGAAAACACTCACGAGAAATACCGGCTGTTGTTACGCCTGCTGTGACGTCAAGTTACTCCGTTCTCCACTTGTAATCATGCCGAAGCTTCAAAGTTGTATTTATCATCTGAATTTCCCGAAACAAGTTTAATATTCTGAAAGCCAAGACTTTGTTTTTTTAAACCAGATGAAAACAAACTGTAACGGACCCTGCCGTGTTATTTATGATTACTATACGCCTTACATTCATAATTTCAGCGGAGCGAGGGGAAGCGGCGCTGTGGAAGAGCAGAGTGGCGAGGGAGAGCTGTCTTCTTCTCTTTACAAGCTTCAAAAATGTATTTATCGTGTGATCTGGGAAATAAAAGTTTCATATTCTGAAAGCCAAGACTTTGTTTATTTAAATTTTTTAAAAAAACATCCGAAATAAAAAAATTATATATTTGAATTTTTTTATTTATTTTATTTTATTGGCTCATGATAGGCCCCCGATCTCCGTAGGCCCCTAGGCTTCAGCCCATGTCAGCCCGTGCATTAAGGCGGCCCTGGTACCGTGGCAGTTGTAACGTGGCAGTTGTAACGTGGCAGTTGTAACGTGACAGTTGTACCGTGGCAGTTGTAACGTGACAGTTGTAACGTGACAGTTGTAACGTGACAGTTGTAACGTGACAGTTGTAACGTGACAGTTGTAACGTGACAGTTGTAACGTGGCAGTTGTAACGTGACAGTTGTAACGTGGCAGTTGTAACGTGACAGTTGTAACGTGGCAGTTGTAACGTGGCAGTTGTAACGTGGCAGTTGTAACGTGGCAGTTGTAACGTGACAGTTGTAACGTGGCAGTTGTAACGTGGCAGTTGTAACGTGGCAGTTGTAACGTGGCAGTTGTAACGTGGCAGTTGTGACGTGGCAGTTGTACCGTGGCAGTTGTACCGTGGCAGTTGTGACGTGGCAGTTGTACCGTGGCAGTTGTAACGTGGCAGTTGTAACGTGGCAGTTGTAACGTGACAGTTGTACCGTGGCAGTTGTAACGTGGCAGTTGTAACGTGGCAGTTGTAACATGGCAGTTCTAACGTAACAGTTCTAATGTAACAGTTCTAACATGTGGTTAACGTTGGTAATAAAGCAATTTACTTTTCCTGAAAAGGATCTTGGTAATGGGTACTTCGCTGTCTGTGATGTTACTCATCTTAAAAATATGACATTAATACATAATAGTCATGTTAAAAGAACTCAACATTGACTCGTGGTGGTTTCATGAATGGACGCAATGATCAACCTTCTGTGTGAAAGTCCTTGGTGTGTTTGATCGATTTTCCCTTTTCCTCTCACCCTACATCGATCTTCTTCATTGTTTTCACGGTCAATTACGACGGTCACTAGAGATTGTAAATAATATAAGCGTAAATATGGGTCATAATATCCTGCTAATACAAACGCCTTATTCGACCGTTTCTAGGGACAGGCTTCTCTTTTCTACACGTCTTCTTTCCACCCATGTTATGTTAACATTCAGCGAAGATAAGCTACAGTGTCGACATGGCAATGACATTATTCTGACCTGAGCTCCTGAACTAGTGCAAAAGGTCTACAGTATATACATGTCAATAGAATATGGGATATGTACAGGAACAGTATGTTGTCCATATTTCCGCTAATCCACTCATCAAGTAATTCATGACTTTACGTCATCAATGACTTCCTTTCCCGTATAGTTTCCGACTAAGTTACACACGTTCCTTTCCCTCTCCATCATCCATCCTGCCAAACAATCGTCCATCGTCACATCAATGTCCTCGTTGTTTCCCTGTCCGCTCATCTATCTTCTGTTCTCGTCCTCCTCTCCAGCTCCTCAGGCTCCGGCGGTGTCGGCGACCGCGTCCTCGCTCAGCTCCTGACAGAGATGGACGGCATCGAGCAGCTCCGAGACGTCACCGTGTTGGCCGCCACCAACCGACCCGACATGATCGATAAGGTAAACAGACGTCTGTAATCCCTCCTTCCTCCTCTTTGGTCCCTGATGGATAAGGTTGAGAATATGTCACGTGTTTGTTTCTCTTGTCACCTCCTTTCTCTCGCTTCCTCTGTTGTACTTGATTGATAAGGTTAAAGGTCGCCTGCGTCTGTCTTCGACTCTCTCTCTGTCACGGCATTGTTTTCGTGCGTTTAGATTGGATGCGTTCGTACACCTCGTTTGGTTTCGGTTTTCAGGGTTGAAGTCATTTTGGCGCTTCTGTTCATTTGGTTCAGTTCAGTTAAGTGGTGCCAAATAACTTTCATACACCTTCCAAGAGACTGATTCAGGTTTCATCGTGACTGAAAAGGAACAAGAAATAAACTCTGAAGATATGGCTGCTTCCATTTGGAGACTCTACAGATTGATTGATTGCAAACCATGAATAAGATGTGTTTTATCAAGAACACCAGCATCTGTTGTTGGCGATGTCTCCTTATTACCTTGATGATCCGATGACTTTTCCACTAGTGCATGACCTTAGTAAGTAAATCTTCTCAACTATACTATGGATTGCCTCTAAATGTGAAACAGATATCCAGGACCTGCAATTGACCTCTGATTTTGTACTTTAGTGCTAATTAACAGATGCTAACATGCAATCACCATTAGCCAAGATGGTGAACATCAGGTTGTTGGTAGCAATTAGGATCAAGCTAATGAACAACTGCAGCAGAGTTTCACCGCCTTTACAGTCGAGTGATAATGCACAACAGGTGGAAGTGAATCCTTTATCTCCTCTTTCTTCTTCCCCCCCATTACAACCCCCCATTTTCTATTTTTCGACCCTTTTATCTCTTCCTCTTCCCATCCACAAAAAGCTTTCTTATCCACCCATCTCCGTCCTAATGAAATTTCCTGAGTGCTGATCAAAGACGGGGTCTGTGCCTTGTCAAAAAGGACACAGGAAAGGAGAATGTCGCGGCGCTTCTTAAGCTCCTGCTCAGGCAGCCATCTGTCTTTCTTCCCTTTTTTGTCTTTGGTTTCTTCCTTCACTTAACATTCACTTTAAATGTTTTAATCTGAAGGAGGATGTCAATTATTACAAATCAATAATATCAATAATAATAATAATCCTTATATTTATTATAGGGCTTTATCAATGACTCTCAAAGCGCTCAATATTACTATCCTTTTCATTAAACAAACATTTTAGTGATCCTTTATAATGTGTTGAAAAATACAAGCAATAGCAACAAAATGGCTGCCTTTCCAAGGGGGACATGTACGTGGGACTTTTGGAACCAGGTCGTTTTCTGTATTTCATTGTAGGTGGTATTCTCAGTTAGTTTTCGTCGATTTGATGCCAGAAACTGCCAATATCGTATTCTCAGCAGCAGAGAAACAGCGATCCAACGGGGGCGAGCACCCCCCCCCCCCCCCGTCGGGCTTCATCACATAACTTTACGTGGGGCCAGAAGTTGGAGTACCAAACACTGACTCCTGGTACTCATCTGAGTGCCTCGCTGAGAAAGTGAAAACTGAACTTCTCCATGTTTAGTTCTGACTCTGGGGATTGTAAGACAGGTCTGGCGTGGTTCTGTAAATAGCTATTTTCCAATGTCTGGCAGCATTTTTGAGAAGAAAAAAAAAGGTGTTCCAATTGAAAACCATTTTAAAGTCAAGAGAATTGAAAGGAGAAACTGCTGTTTTGTATTAAAACCAATACATACTTGTTATATCTGTTCTTACATTTACCACTGCCTTTACTTGTCATGCGTTCCTCTTCCTACTCTACTTTTGTCTATACATAACATTCACTTATCCTTGTTTAGAAAGCGGCCTACAGTGTCGTTGCATCTGCAGTTGTTTTATGTGAACCGCTTTGAACATCTATTTGGATTTCTCCTGTCAGTGCTTCTTCGAGAAATCCTCCACTTACAAATGTAGGCTAACCCCCCCCCAGCCCACTTGTGGAGAATTGATCCATCGCTGTGGTGGCGGAATGACAGCAACTTCCTCCACCTCGTCAACCGGTTGCCGTCTCATTTCAAACTCCATTAGCGGTGAGGCGGGTGAGAAACCGTCCGTGGGCATGTGTGTGTAGATCTGAGGAAGGAAAGGATGCTTAAAGAGGAAAAGAGAGGGAGAAAGAAACTCCTCACAGTAGGGAGGGGGGCACACCCCTGGGTGGACAGATGGGAAACCCCAGGCGTTCTTCCACAAGCCTCCCTCTCAGGAAGTGGTCTCCCGGGCAGCTGAGAAATCAGATTACCTCCTCCCGCCCGCACCCCCTACCGAGTGTGTGTCTGTGTGTGGTTGTTTAGCAAAGTTCAAGTCATTTGAATAAGGAACCTGTGACATGCATTGGGGAACGGAAGCTGCCAAATGGACAGACAGGAACCCCCTACGGTTCGAGCACCCAACACGCATTGACCGCCCCTCTGCCCCCGACGCCGACTGTCACTTCACACCGCGTGCATTTCCATACCAATGGCGGGATAGGATGGGACAAATGAAGATTAATGGGACGCTGGGGTGTCAATGAAGTCATTGTAGGGGCTCCTGGGGGCCTCAGCTGTTTGACGGACAGCATGGGAGGGATGTGGAGAGAATGATAGTGGAGAAAGTAGCGTTTACTTTAGAAGGAGCAGGCCTGATGTCCATCTGTCAACCGCTGCTGCAGTCGAGTGCGGATTTCCTCTTCTTGTCAAGTTAGAACAAAGTCGTTTTGAGCTGGGAAACTCTTGCCTCACCCGGATTTAACTCGGCCGTTTAAATATAAACTCAAAGGGCCCATATTAATTATATTAATACCTAACGCCTATTTTTTTAATCACTAAGACATCCTGTCCTTTTGCATCCAACGTCCTCTGGCCTTTGTAATACATCAGTGACAAACATCCAGACATAATGCGAGTACGGCAGCTGAAGCACATCCTCACAGTCGGATAACAAAAGATAACAAATGGATAGTTTCCACCCAGGCACACAAAGTGCTGCAACTTCCTCTCGCCTTTGTATCACTTTTGATAAACACACTATTCACACATGCAGACAAACCAGTATAATCTGTTGTCGGGGCTTCTTTAACGTCCCCTGCATAATCAGATTATGTAATCCCCAGTGTAGAAGCTCCATTGGCTGCTGTAAATAGGTTAGTTGAGTCCTCTAGTCTCTACATGATGACATATCGCCACCCCCCCCCCCCTATCAAACCTCCTGCTGTCCCTCCTCCACCTTAAAAAAACTTCTTACACTTCCTCTTTCCTTTGTATTGCGGCAATCACCCGGGCCCACCTCTGACCCGCGGTGACTGCTCAGTGGTGATTGATTAGCACCACCAGGAATATTTATCCAGCCTGTTCAGTAGGAAGAGCCCCCTGTCACTCTGTTTATGGAGCAGCTGTCCGTCTTGTTGATTGTACACTCAAACAACACGTCCCTTTTACCATTTGCAGACTTCTCCTTCAGCGTGTTTGTGTTGGTGGATTATTCCTCAGGAAAGATAGTGTTGGTTTGTTGTTTCACTGAATAGCCTATTCGTTTACCATAATGCGTGCCGGGCTTTATCCATGCTATCGGGAGGCAGGAGTGCTTACAGTGGAGAAGATTACTAGCAGATGGGTCTTTGTTCGGGACCAGAAGTTCCCAACTGGGCTCTTATCAGATCAAGGGGCGAAAACAAAACAGAGGCAGTAGAATTAGAGTTGAAAGGACAGTTGTCTATATAGATACTCCATAGGAGCGATTACCATGGCTGCGTTTCCCATTGGTCAATGGATGCTGAGACTCAAGGGCTTTGACTCTTGGGATATTGTTTATAACAATCATAGGAAATAACATAATATGGTTGTAACTACAGGGTGACATCTTATCATTACTTGTTTTGTCTGGCAGACAACTCAAATATATCAGTTTACAATAATATATAAAACATGGAAAAGTGGAATTTGTACATCTGACTTGCCATGCTAGTGGTATGACTAGGGATGGCAGCGTCCATTCCCATTGGCCTATAGCACATGTTAGCATGTTAGCACGCTAAGCTAACAATGGTGAAGATAGTTAACTATACTCGCTTTTGTTTAATATTTTAGCAGGTATTAAGCATTTAGCTTAATGCACTGATGTGCCTCAGGAACGCAGTACTGATTTGATTTGAAATGTCCTCTTTTTTAAATATTTTGATAGCGCTTTTCTGGGTCTCAAAGTCACTTTATATATAAGGGAGGGTTGGGGTGGGGGGAGTACAAACAAACGGGCATGGATTGATGGGGGGGGGCTATGAGTAGACAGAGAATACGATCCTGACTTGAACATGTCGTAACTCAAGGCTAGTTTCTCTCCACTAAATGATGTCTTCCTCATTGCTGATTAAGTTTTCTAAGCAAATCAGAAAGACTGTAAGATGTGTTTAAAGAATACACGTTCAACTTCAAATCAGCAAAATTGTTGTTAGAAACTGACACTGCTCATTTCAGCATAGCTCTTTTTTAAGCCATAGTTCCCTCGTTGAAAAGCAAAGAAGTTAAAAGTCAAACTTATCAAACCGTTTCTTATCCACCAGTTTGTCCAAGACATGCGTTCCCTTGGGAGGTATAGCTATCCTGCAACTGCCTTGAGGACACACGATTACATATCCATCCACTGCCTCTGATGAAGCTTTCAATATGTATATATTTATAAACAGAGATGTTGTTAAACAATAATTTAACTGACAGATCTCAGCTCAGTTTCACACCCTGCTACACATGTCCTCTCTCCCAGTATTACCTACCTTCATATCTCACTCAGTGGACATGTGAGTCAACAGCTCTCCATGTGCGTTACCATGTTGGAACAATGACAACAAATGCATGGTTGTAACACCTTCCTTCCTGCGAGGGCTTTTAAAATTACCTCTGATTATATGATGTTGAAATGTCCCTTGTTTTCTTCGCCTACCTGTAATGTGTCTCCACATGGTGTTAGGCGATACGTAAATGCAATAGAGCATCCCACAGTATTTATTTATCTTAATGTTTTCGTCTTGTTCCACCGCTTGGGAATATCACGTCCTTTGTATCTCATGTCCGATATGAGGTCTTCCCCTCGTCTTCATGTTCTCATGCTCCTCCCTCTGGAAACCCTTCCACTGTAGTGTTGCTTCTGAACAGGAGATGGTGCCAAACTTGACACGGGTCAGATCTTTTGACAAGTATGATCAATACGGACAATTGCTAGATTAAAAGCATGCAAAGATAACCACATTTAAACCTGCCTGTTTGTCACTCAGTAGATAAAGTGATCAGGGGTTTAATATGAACTCAGAGTGATATAAGGACTTTAGATATCATAGATGACAGATGCATTCAACTGTCTGTGTGGCATCAGCAGGAAACACGTCTCACTACATGTTTACCAGGTGAAAAGCTGACCTATGTTTCAATAGTCCTGTAGTATCTGGTAATAATATCGTGTGCAGCTTCTGTAACAGCTCCAGATGTGTGATGTTGTCTCTTTAAGATCGGCAGTCATTTGAACCAGGACTGCACGTTGGGAAAAAACAACTACCGTACTTTTCGGACTATAAAGCGCACCTGCATATAAGCTGCAGCAGCTACATTGTCCGTCTGTCTTGCTCTCGTTCTGTCTCTCGGTTCCACTTTTACTTTGGCGCGCTACCTGTCTCACTCTTTTCCGGCCTCCAGCTTTTCCTGCTGGAGCCCGCCGCTTAAAGGTGGCGGGCGCGGACCGGTCCTAGAGCCCATAGCGTTAAAGGTGTTAATTTTACCTGTGAAATCATAAATTTAGGAGGTTCCCTAGTGGCCGTAAGCTGTACAAAAAAAAATGGGGAAAAAAGTCGCGGCTTATAGTCCGAAAAGTACGGTAATTCTGAATATTTTTACTAATATTGTGATATGATTCGACAGTATTAACCATTGTTCACATCATCATTGAAACTTGTATATAAGTTATCAACCCCACGGACTTTCATCCACCCCAGAAGACATTATGCATTACAAACATCTTATCTTTTTTTGTAATTGTTAATCGTGCACATGTCTTCACTACCTCCTTTAAATCAGCACCGTGCTCCACTTTAAATAGTTGCTTCAAAATATCTGTGTATGCTATTCTTCTTTCTGTGTCTTTGTACGCACCACATATACCAAAGCAAATTCCCCTTATGTACACCTACTTGGTAATAAAGTAATGTGTATTAAGTCCCTAGAATACCATGTGTATGCCGGGACTTCTCTGCAGTACCACAATGCTTCAGTCAGAAAAGTATCCACATATTTTGCCTTTACCAAATATTGCGCTTACTGGATGTCGCAATACTCGTATGTTCTCGTTCGAATGCATCATGCAGTCCTACTGTATCATTGGTTGTTAAATCTTTTTTATTTTTTTTCATTTCCTGAAATATAGCTCCACAGCTCGATGTACGGTGCCGAGATGCTTTATGAGCCTTCGTGGTCTTGTGGTCTTGTGTCCCCAACACGTGCTTCCAGTAAGAGCCTTGCATTGTAATTGTGCAACATGTGACTATAACAGGGCCACTATTTATAATACTAAGTCATGCTTGTTTTCACAGAGTGTGTGGTTCTTTCGAGTCGAAAACCGCTCACAGTTCACCATTTACTGTACACCCTATAACTGGACCTGCTGTCATGATGTCAGGCACATGGCTTCAGTGCATCTGGCCCGTGTCCAGGTCCACGTGATAGAGTTGATAGAGTATGTTGATTCATTTATAAAGTCCTCCTGTGGTCTAATGGGCTTTAGCAGAAGTCGTACAAAGTAAATACCCGACATCGGGCCAGTTCGAGCAGCCTGAACATCTGCCAGTGCTTTCCTAGCCGGTCTGGACGTTGCTAATTGTAATCACAGTCAAATTCCAACAGACTGTAATTAGTGGGCCACTTGGTAAATATTCAGGCATTAGCTAAGTGGAGCTTTGATTCCTATCCCCCTCCTTTCTCTCTCTTGCATTGATTTGTGTGTGTGTGTCTTTCCATTCATGTATGCTCGCAGGCTGGTGTCCCAGATCTTAATCAGCGGTGTTTTGAAAGTGATTTATGCTTTTATCACCTGCGCGGTGAACCGGAATGGTGGGGTTTCCCGCCTCACGACTACTGAGAAAGTGACACAAACATTATAAATCATCATATGAGAGATCGCTCCACCTGACGGCGAGGTAAAATCGCCCTGACGTGTGTGTTTCGAATACACAATGTGCTTTGTTTGTGTGCGTTGGCTCATATGAATACCTCTTAATACCCACCTCCATAAAGACTTAAGACTTAGGTGAAGAAGAAAACCTCCCATGAACACTCACAACGTCTCAGTCTTTGGCCTCACACGAGGGCATCAGAGGATATTTAAAGTTTTTGTTTTGCCTTTCTGTGGCCCAAACCACCGCCTGAGCCTACCTCCTCCCGACAGGAAACAACCCTTAGCTAAAAGAGCGGCTATAAGCCCGCCAGTCAAAACAGGCCATATTTTATTTTGTGTTGGACTGACGTTATCATCTCCCAAGCTTTGCTCTCTTCTCGTGACGGGCCGAGCATGATGGAATCTCTATTGGTGCTGTCTTAAAGGATTAGAGTTTTGTTCCTGACCGCACGGTCCTCAAAAGGGCCCCGCTGCCACGGTACAGGGTGTCCTGCTGAAGCTGCTGATGTTATCTACGCTGTAACTATCCGGGTATCTCCGCTTAAATACTGTGTTTTCATCCAGGGCTGCGTGTGTAACATTAACCACGAGTGCAGGTTTGGCATTGTTCTCTTAACTTAAGCACTGTTCTCATTTTAAGACTATTTAAAGTATTTCGTGTTAAGATGCAGTAATGCGAAGGCAGAGAGTGAGAGTTTTGGCTTGGGCTT